>NC_047034.1:2023557-2732724 GCF_011762595.2 Tursiops truncatus | reverse complement strand
CTTCTCAGTGTGCTGTGGTCTTTGGTTCTCAGAAGGGCAGATCACAATGGGACAAACAGTGAAATGAGTACCCTCAGTTTATTCGGGTTGCAGGAATGAAACACAAGGGGAGTTAGTTTGTTCTACCAGATATCAAGACTTATAAAGTAGTAGCATGAGAGGCAGTGTGGTATTGGGACAAGAAGTATCAAACAGACCAATAAAACAGACAAGAGAAACCAGACACAGACTGGAGAGTTGATTCATTATAAACTTCAATTGCCGAGAAATGTCTTCATTCAAGGACAGTGGTGTCTTCAACTAATGGTGCTGGGTCAATTAGATCAGCAGTCCTCAACATTTTTGGCACCAGGGACTGGTTTCATGGAAGACAGTTTATTTTTCCATGGATGGGGGAGGCAGTGGGTCCAGGCAGTAATGTGAGCGATGGGGAGTGGCATGAAGCTTTGCTCACTCGCCTGAGGCTCACCACCTGCTGTATGGCCCAGGCTGGGGGGGAGGGCGTTGGGGAGCCCTGAATTAGATATTCTTAAGGAAAACAATTAAAACTAGACAGCTAACTTAATAGCTAAGAATATATATTTTAAACAAATTTCAAATGGATTGTAGACATAAATTTCAAGGTCTAAACAAGTGTTTAAAACAAAATGTAGAATATTTTCAACATTTCAGGGTGGGGAAAGTACTTTTTTTAATGGAACACAAAAATACCAGCATTATTGTTGGTGGGGATGTAAATTTCTGCAGCCACTATGGAAAACAGTATGGAGGTTCCTCAAAAAAGTAAAAACAGAGCTACCATATGATCCAGCAATCCCACTCCTGGGCATATATCCAGAAAAGGTGAAAACTCTAATTTGAAAAGATACAGGCACCCCAATATTCACAGCAGCACTATTTACAACAGCCAAGACATGGAAGCAACCTATGTGTCCAACAACAGATGAATGGATAAAGAAGATCTGGTACATACATACACTGAAATATTACTCAGCCATAACAAAGAATGAAATATTGCCATTTGCAGTAACATGGATGGACCTAGAGATTACCATACTAAGTGAAGTAAGTCAGACAAAGACAAATATTATATGATATCATTTACATGTGGAATCTAAAAAATAATACAAATGAATCTATATAACAGAAACAGACTCATAGACATAGAAAACAAACTTACAGTTACTAAAGGGGAAGTAAAGGGAGGGATAAATTAGGAATTTGGGATTAACAAATACACAGTACTAAATATAAAATAGATAAGCAACAAGACTTTACTGTATAGCACAGGGAACTATATTCAATATCTTGCAAAAAATTATAATGGAAAATAACCTGAAGGGAAGTTACATATGTATATAACTGAGTCACTTTGCAATATACCTGAAACAAACCCAAAACTATAAATCAAGTATACTTCAATTTAAAAAAGAATATATCAAAAATACCAGTGTTGGTTCACAAGAGACCTCCAAGCTCCATGTAATATCAAACGGTGTAAACCTCCCAGAGATCTCCATCTCAACACCAACACCCAGCTTCACTCAACGACCAGCAAGCTACAGTGCTGGACACTCTATGCCAAACAACTAGGAAGACAGGAATACAACCCCACCCATTACAACAGAGGCTGCCTAAAATCATAATAAGTCTACAGACACCCCAAATCACACCACCAGATGTGGACCTGCCCACCAGAAAGACAAGATCCAGCCTCATCCACCAGAACATACGCACTAGTTCCCTCCACCAGGAAGTCTACACAACCCACTGAACCAACTTTAGCCACTGGGGACAGACACCAAAACCAACGGGAACTACGAACCTGCAGCCTGCAAAAAGGAGACCCCAAACACAGTAATATAAGCCAAATGAGAAGACAGAAAAACACACAGCAGATGAAGGAGCAAGATAAAAACCCATCAGACCTAACAAATGAAGAGGAAATAGGCAGTCTACCTGAAAAAGAATTCAGAATAATGATAGTAAAGATGATCCAAAATCTTGGAAATAGAATAGACAAAATGCAAGAAACATTTAACAAGGACCTAGAAGAACTAAAGATGAAACAAGCAATGATGAACAACACAATAAATGAAATGAAAAATACCCTAGAAGGGATCAATAGCAGAATAACTGAGGCAGAACGGATAAGTGACCTGGAAGATAAAATAGTGGAAATAACTACTGCAGAGCAGAATAAAGAAAAAAGAATGAAAAGAACTGAGGACAGTCTCAGAGACCTCTAGGACAACATTAAACGCACCAACATTCGAATTATAGGGGTTCCAGAAGAAGAAGAGAAAAGGGACTGAGAAAATATTTGAAGAGATTATAGTTGAAAACTTCACTAACATGGGAAAGGAAATAATTAATCAAGTCCAGGAAGCACAGAGAGTCCCATACAGGATAAATCCAAGGAGAAATATGCCAAGACACATATTAATCAAACTGTCAAAAATTAAATACAAAGAAAACATATTAAAAGCAGCAAGGGAAAAACAACAAATAACACACAAGGGAATCCTGATAACGTTAACAGCTGATCTTTCAGCAGAAACTCTGCAAGCCAGAAGGGACTGGCGGGACATATTTAAAGTGATGAAGGAGAAAACCCTACAACCAAGATTATTCTACCCAGCAAGGATCTCATTCAGATTTGATGGAGAAATTAAAACCTTTACAGACAAGCAAAAGCTGAGAGAGTTCATCACCACCAAACCAGCTCTAAAACAACTGCTAAAGGAACTTCTCTAGGCAAGAAACACAAGAGAAGGAAAAGACCTACAATAACAAACCCAAAACAATTGAGAAAATGGGAATAGGAACATACATATCGATAACTACCTTAAATGTAAATGGATTTAATGCTCCCACCAAAAGACACAGACTGGCTGAATGGATACAAAAGCAAGACCCATATATATGCTGTCTACAAGGGACCCACTTCTGACCTAGGGACACATGCAGACTGAATGGGGATGGAAAAAGATATTTCATACAAATGAAAACCAAAAGAAAGCTGGAGTAGCAATTCTCATATCAGACAATATAGACTTTAAAATAAAGACTGTTAGAAGAGACAAGGACACTACATAATGATCAAGGGATCGATCCAAGAAGAAGATATAACAATTGTAAATATTTATGCACCCAACATAGGAGCACCACAATACATAAGGCAAATATTAACAGCCATAAAAGGGGAAATTGACAGTAACACATTCATAGTAGGGGACTTTAACACCCCACTTTCACCAATGGACAGATCATCCAAAATGAAAATAAATAAGGAAACACAAGCTTTAAATGATACATTAAACAAGATGGACTTAATTGATATTTATAGGACATTCCATCCAAAAACAACAGAATACACATTTTTCTCAAGTGCTCATGGAACATTCTCCAGAATAGATCATATCTTGGGTCACAAATCAAGTTTTGGTAAATTTTAAAAAATTGAAATTTTATCAAGTATCTTTTCTGACCACAACACTATGAGACTAGATATCAATTACAGGAAAATATCTGTAAAAAATACAAACACATGGAAGTTAAACAATACACTACATAATAACGACGTGATTACTGAAGAATCAAACAGGAAATCAAAAAATATCTAGAAACAAATGACAATGGAGACATGATGACCCAAAACCTATGGGATGCAGCAAAAGCAGTTCTAAGAGGGAAGTTTATAGCAATACAATCCTACCTTAAGAAACAGGAAACATCTCGAATAAACAACCTAACCTTGCACCTAAAGCAATTAGAGAAAGAAGAACAAAAAAACCCCAAAGTTAGCAGAAGGAAAGAAATCATAAAAATCAGATCAGAAATAAATGAAAAAGAAATGAAGGAAACAATAGCAAAGATCAATAAAACTAAAAGCTGGTTCCTTGAGAAGATAAACAAAATTGATAAACCATTAGCCAGACTCATCAAGAAAAAAAGGGAGAAGACTCAAATCAATAGAATTAGAAATGAAAAAGGAGAAGTAACAACTGACACTGCAGAAATACAAAGGATCATGAGAGATTACTACAAGCAACTCTATGCCAATAAAATGGACAACCTGGAAGAAATGGACATATTCTTAGAAAGGCACAACCTGCCAAGACTGAATCAGGAAGAAATAGAAAATATGAACAGGCCAATCACAAGCACTGAAATTGAAACTGTGACTAAAAATCTTCCAACAAACAAAAGCCCAGGACCAGATGGCTTCACAGGCGAATTCTATCAAACACTTAGAGAAGAGCTAACACCTGTCCTTCTCAAACTCTTCCAAAATATAGCAGAGGGAGGAGCATTCCCAAACTCATTCTACGAGGCCACCATCACCCTGATACAAAAACCAGACAAGGATGTCACAAAGAAAGAAAACTACAGGCCAATATCACTGATGAACATAGATGCAAAAATCCTCAACAAAATACTAGCAAACAGAATCCAACAGCACATTAAAAGGATCATACACCATGATCAAGTGGGGTTTATTCCAGGAATGCAAGGATTCTTCAATATACGCAAATCAATCAACGTGATACACCATATTAACAAATTGAAGGAGAAAAACCATATGGTCATCTCAATAGATGCAGAGAAAGCTTTCGACAAAATTCAACACCCATTTATGATAAAAACCCTGCAGAAAGTAGGCATAGAGGGAACTTACCTCAACATAATAAAGGCCATGTATGACAAACCCACAGCCAACATCGTCCTCAATGGTGAAAAACTGAAACCATTTCCATTAAGATCAGGAACAAGACAAGGTTGCCCACTCTCACCACTCTTATTCAACATAGTTTTGGAAGTTTTAGCCACAGAAATCAGAGAAGAAAAGGAAATAAAAGGAATCCAAATTGAAAAAGAAGAAGTAAAGATGTCACTGTTTGCAGATGACATGGTAGTATACATAGGGATTCCTAAAGATGCTACCAGAAAACTACTAGAGCTAATCAATGAATTTGGTAAAGTAGCAGGATAAAAAATTAATGCACAGAAATCTCTGACATTCCTCTACACTAATGATGAAGAATCTGAAAGTGAAATCAAGAAAACACTCCCATTTACCATTGCAACAAAAAGAATAAAATATCTGGGAATAAACCTACCTAAGCAGACAAAAGACCTGTATGCAGAAAATTATAAGACACTGATGAAAGAAATTAAAGATGATACAAATAGATGGAGAGACATACCATGTCCTTGGATTGGAAGAATCAACATTGTGAAAATGACTCTACTACTCAAAGCAGTCTACAGATTCAATGCAATCCCTATCAAACTACCACTGGCATTTTTCACAGAACTAGAACCAAAAATATCACAATTTGTATGGAAACACAAAAGACCCTGAATAGCCAAAGCAATCTTGCGAACGAAAAACGGAGCTGGAGGAATCAGGCTCCCTGACTTCAGACTATACTACAAAGCTACAGTAATCAAGACAGTATGGTACTGGCACAAAAACAGAAAGATAGATCAATGGAACAGGATATAAAGCCCAGAGATAAACCCACGCACATATGGTCACCTTATCTTTGATAAAGGAGGCAGAAATGTACAGTGCAGAAAGGACAGCCTCTTCAATAAATGGTGCTGGGAAAACTGGACAGCTACATGTAAAAGTATGAGATTAGAACACTCCCTGACACCATACACAAAAATAAGCTCAAAATGGATTAAAGACCTAAATGTAAGGCTGGAAACTATCAAACTCTTAGAGGAAAACATAGGCAGAACACTCAATGACATAAATCACAGCAGGATCCTTTTTGACCCACCTCCTAGAGAAATGGAAATAAAAATAAACAAATGGGACCTAATGAAACTTCAAAGCTTTTGCACAGCAAAGGAAACCATAAACAAGACCAAAAGAAAACCCTCAGAATGGGAGAAAATATTTGCAAATGAAGCAACTGACAAAGGATTAATCTCCAAAATTTACAAGCAGCTCGTGCAGCTCAATAAAATAGACCAAAAAACTCAATCCAAAAATGGGCAGAAGACCTAAATAGACATTTCTCCAAGGAAGATATACAGACTGCCAACAAACACATGAAAGAATGCTCAACATCATTAATCATTAGAAAAATGCAAATCAAAACTACAATGAGATATCATCTCACACTGGTCAGAATGGCCATCATCAAAAACTCTAGAAAAATAAATGCTGCAGTTGTGTGGAGAAAAGGGAACACTCTTGCACTGCTGATGGGAATGTGAATTGGTACAGCCACTATGGAGAACAGTATGGAGGTTCCTTAAAAAACTACAAATCGAACTACCATATGACCCAGCAATACCACTACTGGGCATATTCCCTGAGAAAACCATAATTCAAAAAGAGTCATGTACCAAAATGTTCATTGTAGCTCTATTTACAATAGCCAGGAGATGGAAACAACCTAAGTGTCCATCATTGGATGAATGGATAAAGAAGATGTGACACATATATACAATGGAATATTACTCAGCCATAAAAAGAAATGAAATTGAGTTATTTGTAGTGAGGTGGATGGACCTAGAATCTGTCATACAGAGTGAAGTAAGTCAGAAAGAGAAAGACAAATATCGTGTGCTAACACATATATGTGGAATCTAAGAAAAAAAAAAGTCATGAAGAACCTAGGGGTAAGACAGGAATAAAGACACAGACCTACTAGAGAATGGACTTGAGGATATGGGGAGCGGGAAGGGTAAGCTGTGACAAAGTGAGAGAGTGGCATGGACATATATGCACTACCAAACGTAAAACAGATAGCTAGTGGGAAGCAGCCGCATAGCTCAAGGAGATCAACTCGGTGCTTTGTGACCACCTAAAGGGGTGCGATAGGGAGGGTGGGAGGGAGGGAGACGCAAGAGGGAAGAGATATGGGAACATATGTATATGTATAACTGATTCACTTTCCTATAAAGCAGAAACTAACACACCATTGTAAAGCAATTATACTCCAATAAAGATGTAAAAAAATAAAAAATACCAGTGTTAAAGAAAATTTGATAAATGACACCAATTGGGAAATAAAGAATATACATTCATTTTCAAATTCTATTAATAGAGTATAAAAACATACCATGAAATTGGAGAAGGTATTTATGTACAAATAACTCTTTAAAAGGCTCATATCCAGAATATTTAAATAAATGTTACAAATCAATAATACCAGAAAACCTAACAGAAAATTGGGGGCAGGAGGAATCCATGGTGTCTTAAACCACTTGGGCTGCTGAAACAAAATACCAGAGACTGGGCAGCTTACAAAGAACAAAAATTTATTACAGTTCTGGAAGCTGGAAGTCCAAGATCAAGGTGCCAGCAGGGTCCTATTCTGGTGAGAGCTGACTTTCAGGTTCATAGTGGACACCTTCTTGCTGTGCCCAGAGCTAGGGAACTCTGTGGGGTTTCCTTTATAAGAACACTAACCCCATTCATGAATGCTCCAGCCTTATGATCTAATCACCTTCCAGAGGCCTCATCTCGTGATACCATCACCTTTGGGAGTTAGCATTCTAACATACGAATTTGTTGCGGGGGGGGGGGGGGGGGACAGTAACATTCAGACCATAGCACGTGGTCAGGCACTTCTCAAAAGAAAATAAAAAACAACCATTCAATTGACATGAAATCTTCATAACGGATCAGGAAATTGAAACTGAAAGCCAGAATGAGATGCCAGCACAAGTTCACCAGGATGGTTAAAATTAACACATCCGACAATACCAAGAACTGACGTAGAAGGTGTTGAGCAATGATTAGTTTCATACTTTGTTTGTGGGAATATAAATGGGTGCAACTACTTTGAAAACCAGTTTGATATTATTTAAGTTAAAGATATGCTTACCTTATAACCATCAACTCCATTCCTAGTATATACCCTAGAATAAGGATCAGGAAACAAGGACCTCAGGTCAAATCCAGCCTGCAGCCTATTTTTGAAAATACAAGTTTATTGGAACACAGCCATGCACATTCACGTCTGTATTATCTGTTATGTCTATGGGTGCTTTCTCACAGATTTCAGTAGTTGTGACAGAGACCATATTACCTGAGAAACCTAAAATATTTACTATCTGGCCCCTTCCAGAAAAAAACTTACCAACCCGTGCCCTAAAGAAAGGCATGAGCATATGTGGCAGAAGATGATATCAGAATATCATGGGAACATCATTCATAATAGATCCAAAGGAGAAACAGCTCCAGCATCCACCAAAAGTATAATGGATAACTAAATTGGGATATGCTCATATACATCGGCATACTACACAGCAATAATAAGGAACAGACTTCCATTATTACCAACAACCTGAATGAATCTCACAACTAAAGCCAAACACAAAATAACATCCCTTCTATCATTCCTTTTACATAAAGTTCAAAAGCAGGTAACACTAAATCAGAGTGTTTAAGGATCCGCATTCAGTTGGTAAAACAGAAAAGCAAATAAGCTCTTGCATAAAAGGCAGTGGTCACCTTTAGTGGGAAGGACTGTACTGGGATGATGAAGGAACAAGCAGGGAGCCTCAGGTGCTGGCGGAATTTGGGGGAGTGCATGTGTTATAGCAATGATTTCAGCTATTTATATGTTTTATGTACTCTACCATATGTGTGCTGATTTTCATAGTAAAATGAGGTTTTAAAAAAACGTGTATTAAAAATAACTTGATAGGTTCTACAACCCAGAGTGAAGAAAAGGAAGTGGGAGGAAATGTAAGTGAGCTAAATGTTCTACATTGATAGGAGGTAGTCTGTGAATATTGATAATACGAGTGTAACATTAAGGGTGACACAAATAAATACCAGAAGAACTAAAATCAGAAACGGTCAGAAGTCATGGAAGCAACCTAAGTGTCCATCGACAGATGAATGGATAAAGAAGATGTGGCACATATATACAATGGAATATTACTCAGCCATAAAAGGAAATGAAATTGAGTTATTTGTAGTGAGGTGGATGGACCTAGAGTCTGTCACACAGAGTGAAGTAAGTCAGAAAGAGAAAAACAAATACCATATGCTAACACATATATATGGAATCTAAAAAAAAAAAAAAGGGTCAGAACCTAGGGGCAGGACGGGAATAAAGACACAGACGTAGAGAATGGACTTGAGGACACGGGGAGGGGGAAGGGTAAGCTGGGATGAAGTGAGAGAGTGGCATGGCCATATATACACTACCAAACGTAAAATAGATAGCTAGTGGGAAGCAGCCGCATAGCACAGGGAGATCAGCTCGGTGCTTTGTGACCGCCTGGAGGGGTGGGATAGGGAGGGTGGGAGGGAGGGAGACGCAAGAGGGAAGAGATATGGGGTTATATGTATATGTATAGCTGATTCACTTTGTTATGAAACAGAAACTGACACACCATCGTAAAGGAACTATACTCTAATAAAGATGTTAAAAAAAAAAAAGAAATGGTCAAAAGCAATGAAATCTAGGGACTGGTTGTAGAACTGATAGTATGAGAAAAGTATTATTATTATTTTGATTTTGATTGTTAATGTCTTTTTCACTGTTTATACTATTATTTGGGCAATAAATATTAATAAAGTCATATTCTGATCGTATTTTTTAAAAAAAGTGTCAAGGACTAACAAGCCCTGGGCAGTGGGTGCCCCTTGACATCCAGCTTTACTGTAGGGTGATTGGCTGGTCCATTTGGGGGGCACCCTGTGACATGGAATCTTTAGGTCTTTTCTCTGGGGCTGCCCCTGCTCTGGTGCCCCAGAGAAGGCTCCTCCGATCTCCTGCCTGGAGGATAAGGTCTGAGCTGCGGAGTTCTGGGATCCAAAGCAGGCTCAGGAGGGCTGAAGGTGTCAGCTTCAAACACAGAGGTCTATGGATCCCCCGGGCTGGTGGAGCATCTGCTCCGTCACCCACTCCCGGGGTTGCCCAGCGACGGGCTTGGTTTCACCTCCTCCCAAGCTTTGAAGCATTCATGGGAGTCGCCCAGCAGCAAACCGTGGAAAAGGGTATCTGAGGATCTCAGAGTTTTCAGTAAACTCTTCTTGCTTTGGCCCCCAACGCCCTTTTACCCCACTTCCGGGAACACCTGGTACTGAGCCTTTCTGGGCCTTGAAGATTCTGCAACTGATTGGATCTTTCTTTCCACCTTTTGAGTAAGGATTTGGCTTTCTGGGGTCTGTCAAGCCCGTTGTCACCCACCCATCTGCTTTCCAGATTTCACATGTTCTACCATCTCCCATTTTCTCCATCCCGGTCGTTTTGTTTTTCAAAAATCTCTTTATTGTATTTTCACTGAGGTTTCAAAAGAAATAAAGTTAGAGGCGTATATTCAATCTTCCATCTTTGCACAGTTTTCTTTTCTTAATTTCTAAAATGCACATTAAAATAAGAGATGCAAGCTATTATATACAGAATGGCTAAATGACAAGGTCCTACTGTATAGCACAGAGAACTATATTCAATAAAAAAGAATATATATATATGTATGTATAACTGAGTCACTTTGCTGTACAGCATAAATGAACACAACGTTGTAAATCAACTATACTTCAATTTAAAAAAGTAACCATCTCATGGGGTGGGCTTGACTACGAAAAGAGGTTTACGTATATAAAGCAACCAGTTTCTTTCTTTATGGCTATTAAAAAAGAAGGACTTAATGCAAGTGAAACCACCGCCCCAGCCCCTACACACACACACCCATCCTCACCTCTCCTTCCCCTGCCCAGGAAGACCATGTACATGGAATCAGTTCAGACGTGGATTATTCAGATATGGAAATTATTGTGAAGATGGGGCATTCTTTTTTTTTTTTTTAACATCTTTATTGGAGTATAATTGCTTTACAATGGTGTTCTAGCTTGTGCTTTACAACAAAATGAATCAGTTATACTTATACATATGTTCCCATATCTCTTCCCTCTTGCGTCTCCCTCCCTCCCACCCTCCCTATCCCACCCTTCTAGCTGGTCACAAAGCACGGAGCTGATCTCCCTGTGCTGTGCGGCTGCTTCCCACTAGCTATCTATTTTACGTTTGGTAGTGTATATATGTCCATGCCACTCTCTCACTTTGTCACAGCTTACCTTTCCCCCTCCAAATATCCTCAAATCCATTTTCTAGTAGGTCTCTGTCTTTATTCCTGTTTTACCCCTATGTTCTTCATGACATTTTTTTTTCCTTAAATTCCACATATATGTGTTAGCATACGGTATTTGTCTCTCTCTTTCTGACTTACTTCACTCTGTATGAAAGACTCTAGGCCTATCCACCTCATTACAAATTGCTCAATTTCGTTTCTTTTTATGGCTGAGTAATATTCCATTGTATATATGTGCCACATCTTCTTTATCCATTCACTCGATGACAGACACTTAGGTTGATTCCATCTCTGGGCTATTGTAAATAGAGCTGCAATGAACATTTTGGTACATGACTCTTTTTCAATTATGGTTTTCTCAGGGTATATGCCCAGTAGTGGGATTGCTGGGTCATATGGTAGTTCTATTTGTAGCTATTTAAGGAACAGCCATACTGTTCTCCACAGTGGCTGTATCAATTTACATTCCCACCAATACTGCAAGACTGTTCCCTTTTCTCCACACCTTCTCCAGGATTTATTGTTTCTAGATTTTTTGATGATGGCCATTCTGACTGGTGTGAGATGATGTCTCATTGTAGTTTTATTTGCATTTCTCTAATGATTAGTGATGTTGAGTATTCTTTCATGTGTTTGTTGGCAGTCTGTATATCTTCTTTACAAATCTCTGTTTAGGTCTTCTGCCCACTTTTGGATTGGGTTGTTTTTTTTTGTTGTTGTTATTAAGCTGCATGAGTTGCTTATAGATTGTGCACATTAATCCTTTGTCAGTTGCTTCATTTGCAAATATTTTCTCCCATTCTGAGGGTTGTCTTTTGGTCTTGCTTATGGTTTCCTTTGCTGTGCAAAAGCTTTGACGTTTCATTAGGTCCCACTTGTTTATTTTTGTTTTTATATCCATTTCTCTAGGAGGTGGGTCAAAAAGGATCTTGCTGTGATTTATGTCATAGAGTGTTCTGCCTATGTTTTCCTCTAAGAGTTGATAGTTTCTGGCCTTACACTTAGGTCTTTAATCCATTTTGAGCTTATTTCTGTGTATGGTGTTAGGGAGTGATCTAATCTCATACTTTTACATGTAGCTGTCCAGTTTTCCCAGCACCACTTAATGAAGAGGCTGTCCTTTCTCCACTGTACATTCCTGCCTCCTTTATCAAAGATAAGGTGACCATATGTGCGTGGGTTGATCTCTGGGCTTTCTATCCTGTTCCATTGATCTATCTTTCTGTTTTTGTGCCAGTACCATACTGTCTTGATTACTGTAGCTTTGTATTATAGTCTGAAGTCAGAGAGCCTGATTTCTCCAGCTCCGTTTTTCGTTCGCAAGATTGCTTTGGCTATTCGGGATCTTTTGTGTTTCCATACAAATTGTGAAATTTTTTGTTCTAGTTCTGTGAAAAATGCCAGTGGTAGTTTGACAGGGATTGCATTGAATCTGTAGACTGCTTTGAGTAGTAGAGTCATTTTCACAACGTTGATTCTTCCAATCCAAGGACATGGTACATCTCTCCATCTATTTGTATCATCTTTAATTTCTTTCATCAGTGTCTTATAATTTTCTGCATACAGGTCTTTTGTCTACTTAGGTAGGTTTATTCCCAGATATTTTATTCTTTTTGTTGCAATGGTAAATGGGAGTGTTTTCTTGATTTCACTTTCAGATTTTTCACCATTAGTGTACAGGAATGCCAGAGATTTCTGTGCATTAGTTTCTTATCCTGCTACTTTACCAAATTCATTGATTAGCTCTAGTAGTTTTCTGGTAGCATCTTTAGGATTCTCTATCTAGAGTATCATGTCATCTGCAAATAGTGACAGCTTTACTTCTTCTTTTCCGATTTGGATTCCCTTTATTTCCTTTTCTTCTCTGATTGCTGTGGCTAAAACTTCCAAAACTATGTTGAATTAGAGTGGTGAGAGTGGGCAACCTTGTCTTGTTCCTGATCTTAATGGAAATGGTTTCAGTTTTTCACCATTGAGGACGATGTTGGCTGTGGGTTTGTCATACATGGCCTTTATTATGTTGAGGAAAGTTCCCTCTATGCCTACTTTCTGCAGGGTTTTTATCATAAATGGGTGTTGAATTTTGTCGAAAGCTTTCTTTGCATCTATTGAGGTGATCATATGGTTTTTCTCCTTCAATTTGTTAATATGGTGTACCACGTTGATTGATTTCTGTATATTGAAGAATCCTTGCATTCCTGGAATAAACCCCATTTGATCATGGTGTATGATCCTCTTAATGTGCTGTTGGATTCTGTTTGCTAGTATTTTGTTGAGGATTTTTGCATCTACGTTCATCAGTGATATTGGCAGGTAGTTTTCTTTCTTTGTGACATCCTTGTCTGGTTTTTGTATCAGGGTGATGGTGGCCTCGTAGAATGAGTTTGGGAGTGTGCCTTCCTCTGCTATATTTTGGAAGAGTTTGAGAAGGACAGGTGTTAGCTCTTCTCTAAATGTTTGATAGAATTCACCTGTGAAGCCATCTGGTCCTGGGCTTTTGTTTGTTGGAAGATTTTTTAATCACAGTTTCAATTTCAGTGCTTGTGATTGGTCTGTTCATATTTTCTATTTCTTCCTGATTCAGTCTTGGCAGGTTATGCCTTTCTAAGAATTTGTCCATTTCTTCCAGGTTGTCCATTTTATTGGCATAGAGTTGCTTGTAGTAATCTCTCACGATCCTTTGTATTTCTGCAGTGTCAGTTGTTACTTCTCCTTTTTCATTTCTAATTCTATTGATTTGAGTCTTCTCTCCTTTTTTCTTGATGAGTCTGGCTAATGGTTTATCAATTTTGTTTATCTTCTCAAAGAACCAGCTTTTAGTTTTATTGATCTTTGCTATCATTTCCTTGATATCTTTTTCAATTACTTCTGATCTGATTTTTATGATTTCTTTCCTTCTGCTAACTTTGGGGTTTTTTTGTTCTTCTTTCTCTAATTGTTTTAGGTGCAAGGTTAGGTTGTTTATTCGAGATGTTTCCTGTTTCTTAAGGTAGGACTGCATTGCTAAAAACTTCCCTCTTAGAACTGCTTTTGCTGCACCCCATAGGTTTTGGGTCGTCGTGTCTCCATTGCCATTTGTTTCTAGGTATTTTTTTATTTCCTCTTTGATTTCTTCAGTGATCACTTCGTTATTAAGTAGTGTATTGTTTAGCCTCCATGTGTTTGTATTTTTTACAGATATTTTCCTGTAATTGATACCTAGTCTCATAGCGCTGTGGTCGGAAAAGATACTTGATACAATTTCAATTTTCTTAAATTTACCAAGGCTTGATTTGTGACCCAAGATATGATCTATTCTGGAGAATGTTCCATGAGCACTTGAGAAAAATGTGTATTCTGTTCTTTTTGGATGGAATGTCCTATAAATATCAATTAAGTCCATCTTGTTTAATGTATCATTTAAAGCTTGTGTTTCCTTATTTATTTTCATTTTGGATGATCTGTCTGTTGGTGAAAGTGGGATGTTAAAGTCCCCTACTATGAATGTGTTACTATTGATTTCCCCTTTTATGGCTGTTAGTATTTGCTTTATGTATTGAGGTGCTCCTATGTTGGGTGCATAAATATTTACAATTGTTATATCTTCTTCTTGGATCGATCCCTTGATCATTATGTAGTGTCCTTCTTTGTCTCTTCTAACAGTCTTTATTTTAAAGTCTATATTGTCTGATATGAGAATTGCTACTCCAGCTTTCTTTTGGTTTCCATTTGCGTGAAATATCTTTTTCCATCCCCTTACTTTCAGTCTGTATGTGTCTCTAGGTCTGAAGTGGGTCTCTTGTAGACAGCAAATACATGGGTCTTGTTTTTGTATCCATTCAGCCAATCTGTGTCTTTTGGTGGGAGCATTTAGTCCATTTACATTTAAGGTAATTATCAATATGTATGTTCCTATTCCCATTTTCTCAATTGTTTTGGGTTCATTATTGTAGTTCTTTTCCTTCTCTTGTGTTTCTTGCCTAGAGAAGATCCTTTAGCATTTGTTGTAAAGCTGGTTTGGTGGTGCTGAACTCTCTCAGCTTTTGCTTGTCTGTAAAGGTTTTAATTTCTCCATCAAATCTGAATGAGATCCTTGCTGGGTACAGTAATCTTGGTTGCAGGTTTTTCTCCTTCATCACTTTAAATATGTCCCGCCAGTCCCTTCTGGCTTGCAGAGTTTCTGCTGAAAGATCAGCTGTTAACCTTATGGGGATTCCCTTGTGTGTTATTTGTTGTTTTTCCCTTGCTGCTTTTAATATGTTTTCTTTGTATTTAATTTTTGACAGTTTGACTAAAATGTGTCTTGGCATATTTCTCCTTGGAGTTATCCTATATGGGACTCTCTGTGCTTCCTGGACTTGATTAATTATTTCCTTTCCCATGTTAGTGAAGTTTTCAACTATAATCTCTTCAAATATTTTCTCAGTCCCTTTCTTTTCCTCTTCTTCTTCTGGAACCCCTATAATTCGAATGTTGGTGCGTTTAATGTTGTCCCAGAGGTCTCTGAGACTGTCCTCAGTTCTTTTCATTCTTTTTTCTTTATTCTGCTCTGCAGTGGTTATTTCCACTATTTTATCTTCCAGGTCACTTATCCGTTCTTCTGCCTCAGTTATTCTGCTATTGATCCCTTCTAGAGTATTTTTCATTTCATTTATTGTGTTGTTCATCATTGCTTGTTTCATCTTTAGTTCTTCTAGGTCCTTGTTAAATGTTTCTTGCATTTTGTCTATTCTATTTCCAAGATTTTGGATCATCTTTACTATCATTATTCTGAATTCTTTTTCAGGTAGACTGCCTATTTCCTCTTCATTTGTTAGGTCTGGTGGGTTTTTATCTTTCTCCTTCATCTGCTGTGTGGTTTTCTCTCTCTCATTTGCCTTATCTTACTGTGTTTGGGGTCTCCTTTTTGCAGGCTGCAGGTTCGTAGTTCCCGTTGGTTTTGGTGTCTGTCCCCAGTGGCTAATGTTGGTTCAGTAGGTTGTGTAGACTTCCTGATGGAGGGGACTAGTGCGTATGTTCTGGTGGATGAGGCTGGATCTTGTCTTTCTGGTGGGCAGGTCCACGTCTGGTGGTGTGTTTTGGTGTGTCTGTGGACTTATTATGATATTGGGCAGCCTCTCTGCTAATGGATGGGTTTGTGTTCCCGTCTTGCTAGTTGTTTGGCATAGGATGTCCAGCACTGTAGCTTGTTGGTCGTTGAGTGAGGCTGGGTGCTGGTGTTGAGATGGAGATCTCTGGGAGATTTTTGCCGTTTGATATTATGTGGAGCTGGGAGGTCTCTTGTGGACCAGTGTCCTGAAGTTGGCTCTCCCACCTCAGAGGCACAGCACTAACTCCTGGCTGCAGCACCAAGAGCCTTTCATCCACACGGCTCAGAAAAAAAGGGAGAAAAAGTAGAAAGAAAGAATTAGTAGAAACAGAAAGAAAGAAAGGAAGGAGGGAGGGAGGGAGGGAGGAAAGAAGGAAGGAAGGAAGGAAGGAAGGAAAGCAAGAATGAAGATAAAGTAAAATAAAGTTATTAAAATAAAAAGTAATTATTAAGAAAATATTTTTTAAAAAAACGGACGGCTAGAACCCTCGGACAAATGGTGGAAGCAAAGCTATACAGACAAAATCTCACACAGAAGCATACACATACACACTCACAAAAAGAGGAAAAGGGAAAAAATCATAAATCTTGCTCTCAAAGTCCACCTCCTCAATTTGGGATGATTCCGTTGTCTATTCATGTATTCCACAGATGCAGGTACATCAAGTTGATTGTGGAGCTTTAATCCGCTGCTCCTGAGGCTGCTGGGAGAGATTTCCCTTTCTCTTCTTTGTTCGCACAGCTCCTGGGGTTCAGCTTTGGATTTGGCCCTACCTCTGCGTGTAGGTCGCTGGAGGGCGGCTGTTTTTCCGCTCAGACAGGACGGGCTTAAAGGAGCCGCTGATTCGGGGGCTCTGGCTCACTCAGGCCGTGGGGGAGGGAGGGGCACGAAGTGCGGGGCGACCCTGCGGCGGCCAGCGTGACGTTGCACCAGCCTGAGGCGCACCATGCGTTCTCCCGGGGAAGTTGTCCCTGGATCCTGGGGCCCTGGCAGTGGCGGGCTGCACAGGCTCCCCGGAGGTGAGTGTGGAGAGTGACCTGTGCTTGCACACAGGCTTCTTGGTGGCAGCAGCAGCAGCCTTAGCGTCTCATGCCCATCTCTGGGTCCGTGCTTTTAGCCGCAGCTCACGCCCGTCTCTGGAGCTCCTTTAAGCAGCACTCTGAATCCCCTCTCCTCATGCACCAGGAAACAAAGAGGGAAGAAAAAGTCTCTTGCCTCTTCGGCAGCTCCAGACTTTTCCCCGGACTCCCTCCCGGCCAGCCGTGGCGCACAAACCCCTTGCAGGGTGTGTTCACGCTGCCAACCCCAGTCCTCTCCCTGCACTCCGCCCGAAGCCCGAGCCTCAGCTCCCAGCCCCGCCCGCCCCGGCGGGTGAGCAGACAAGCCTCTCGGGCTGGTGAGTGCCGGTCGGCCCTGATCCTCTGTGCCGGAATCTCTCCGCTTTGCCCTCCGCACCCCTGTTGCTGCGCTCTCCTCCGCGGCTCCGAAGCTCCCCCCCTCCGCCACCCGCAGTCTCCGCCCGCGAAGGGGCTTCTAATGTCTGAAAACCTTTCCTCCTTCACAGCTCCCTCCCACTGGTGCAGGGCCCGTCCCTATGCTTTTGTCTCTGTTTATTCTTTTTTCTTTTGCCCTACCCAGGCACGTGGGGAGTTTCTTGCCTTTTGGGGGGTCTGAGGTCTTCTGCCAGCGTTCAGTAGGTGTTCTGTAGGAGTTGTTCCACGTGTAGATGTATTTCTGGTGTATCTGTGGAGAGGAAGGTGTTCTCCGCGTCTTACTCTTCCGCCATCTTCCCGTAAGTCCAGATGGGGCATTCTTAATCCATGATGAGAAAACTTAATTGACTAAAGGAACCCTGAGAGGATATATAGACAAGAAGCATCAAACTTTCTCTTGAAAGACACTATTAAAACAGGATGCACAATCGTAATCAGTTGTGTATCTGGGGAGATACTGGGACTTGAATAGGGCAGTAGTAGTGAGCGTTAGAATGTGGTCTATTGCCTGACTTGTGAAATATAGTAGTAAAAGAAGATCACAGTTCCCTGTTAATTAGGACCAATTACAGTGTTGGAAAGCTTTCTGGGTGATCAAAGAGGAGGCATAGTTAACACAGGAGACGTTGACAAGCTTTCCAGCTTGTTAGCATAATAGAACTTTCGACTGCATGCTTGATGTACAAGCTCTTTTGTGCTCTGCCATGGTTTGGGTTTAACAGTTTTTAAAGAAACTGTTACCTAAACAATAAAATTTAAATGGGAATTTGATTTGTGCCCGTGCCCATTTATGTGTCATTTAATATTGAGTGTATTTTTGTAATATTTCGTCTCACGACAAGAATCTCAAAATACTTTAAGATAGTAAGAATGTTATTTTCATTTTTGAATCTGTAACTGAATCCATAAAGATCCAAAAGGGACAGGCTCAGATTACATAGAAGATCACCTGTTTCCCCTCATCTTCTTCACAACAACTCAAATACTGGTCTCTAATGTGAAAACTTCAGGGAATTGAGAAAAATGCATTCTTGGTAAGGAGTCTCATATCAATGATTTCCTGAGCTTGAGAGAAACTTTTTTTAAGCCTCTGGTTTACATAAATAGTCTGTGTGGCACAACAGCAAGATGATTTCCTTTGGATGAAATAAACATGACTCAGGGCTTCCCTGGTGGCGCAGCGGTTCAGAGTCCGCCTGCCGATGCAGGGGACACGGGTTCGAGCCCCGGTCCGGGAAGATCCCACATGCCGCGGAGCGGCTGGGCCCGTGAGCCATGGCCGCTGAGCCTGCGCGTCCGGAGCCTGTGCTCCGCAACGGGAGAGGCCACAACAGTGAGAGGCCCGCGTACCGGGAAAAAAAAAAAAAAGAAAAGAAAAGAAAAACATGACTCAACTGCGCATGCCACCACTTACTTCCTGAGTGCTTTGGGGTCTGTTGCTTCATCCTTCAGCGTGAAAAACAAGGGTCATAATACCAACTTTTAGAATTGTGTGGAGGCACGAAGAAGAAAATAATAAACCACCTGGCCCATTTGGTCCCTCCATAAGTTGTAGTTATTACTAATAAACGGACACTCGATCTGTGCTCTTTTTTCCCTTAAACCAAGAATAAAAGTCTTTATCATAGAAGGGGTTGAGGTACTAGTAGAAAAGAAACATTATATGGTATTTAAAATAAACTTGGACATAGTATCATTAAAATGCTTCCACTTCCTTCAACCTACTAACTACTAAAAGGCATCACTCAGTGAAGTTCATTTTGTTAACAAATATCTCTTGAGCACTGAGGTGCCAGTCAGTGTGTGGAGCTGGGGTGTGGTGGAGACCCGGGCCGTCCTGATTCAGCAGACAAAGGGGACCCCCCGGCCGTTCTCTTCGTGGCTGTGAGTCGGTCCTCTGTGAGCTTATGGAATGGGTACCAGTCCCTTTCCACATCCACGATGTAATGTATAAACAAGGGAAGGGAGCGCTGGTCTATTTACTCTTTACATTTCTCACGAAATGTTGACTGTGGCTTTGTGCTATCTCCGTTAGAGAACAGAGATGGATGAAATGAAAAAGTCATGTAAAAACGGTGCATCGTAAACTGCCTATTATCTTGAGTATAAAAGAGGCGGCAGGTCACCTCAAGGGGAGAAGCCCTGCTGAAGGGGTGCCTGTGAAGCTTCTCCCCTCCCTCTGGGCCCCCTGTGCCCCAAGTCTGCAGTTCGGGGGCCAGAGGTTAAGCATGGGGGCCAGTTTGTCAGGAAATGAGGCTGGAGGAGCAGGCTGGGGCCAGGCTGGGGAGATAAGGCCTCATGCTTGAGGCACCAGGGGGCCCACGGAGGTCTTGAAGCAGGGAAGCCGTGTGATGAGATTAGCTTTTGGGGACAACTCTTTATTGTGGAAGATGGAACAGGGGGTGCAATGGGGTGGTGGAGATGTGCTAAGGGAACCAATTAGGAGGCTGTTGCCTTACTGGACTCTTACACAATAACTATATGTTATTCTATAAAGTATCTCTAAGGACCTCAGAATCCTGTGACTTTTCATGTTTATTTAATATTCGACACAATTTTATTCCCTAAGCACTTTCCTTCCCTCCTCATTAGTATATGTTGAAATGCTATCCTAATAGAAAATGAAAATTCAATCCAACCTCAACTTTAAGATATGCATGCTAATCTCCACTCTTTCAAAAGAATTAAGTAAATAGAATATGCATGTTCACTCTGTACATGGACATGAAAGTCTTAACTTTGAATTTAAAAGATCCTATATCATTCGCAAAGATGTTTGCTTCGTGTTCCATGGTACAATGTGTCTATTTTCCAACATAAACGAATGTCATAGATTTAGATCTTAACTAGATGTTAAATTGTACAGCATCAGACTACGCTAAGCTGGCCATCTCCGTCTAGAGCACTCTGTAATAAGCTTAAATATACTTGTGTGTATATACTGGTGTATGAGGGTTCCGCTGAGCCTAAACCGTCTAATATAAAATTACCAGCAGAATTTGCTCAAGTCGCACTTTGGAAATTCGTTCTTTTTAGAAGTTGTAAAGTATTCATAAAAGCTGAAAAACTGTGCAAAAATTTGCATTGATGGATGTTTCCTTATCCTCCATCAGGAAATGATGTACTTGAAACTCATTATAGATCTTCATAGAAACTCTGCTGAACGTGCCTTGGGCTTTGTGCTCGTCAGCACATACCGAGCTGACTGCATAATTCATATCTCTTGTGTCACATTTAGTATATAACATGTATTTCCTGTTAATTATGAAAATAAAAACACATCATATATTCTAAGAGCATAATTACAAAAAGGCTGTAAAAAGTTGCAAGTTTGAAGTCTGTTAGCCAATTTCTCTTTTAAACTTATAAGGGGAAAGCCGTTATTTTCTTCTGCTTTTGTAAAATCAGTTTCACAATGCTTCCTTTTTCCCTTCCACCTGACTCTGCAGAATGATATAGAGGCTCCATAACATAGGAAACAGGAAATAATAGAGACAGAGGAGCTAACAACTCTATCATCTCGAAACTTTTAGACAAATAAATAAAATGAACTCAGGACTTTCCAGGACAGAACTGAGATTGTTCTCTGGATAGGAAGACCAAAGCAATCCACCGATTAGTGATTAATTATTTTTTCTCTTTCTCCTTCATAGAGACATCATTTTTTAATATGTTTGTAGTTCATGGAAAAACAAAATTCCACAAAGGCTCTGATCCTATAAACCTCCTGCAGTCAAAACTCCCTTAGATAACATCTTCCTCTATAAGGAGGAAATATATCATGTAATTAAAATTCTGACTACTTAATAATTATAATTTGGCTTGAGAGGACTTTTTAAGTATTATGTAGGGTTCATAAATCTTGAAGTGCTTGTGAAGTTATAACCCCTCGTGTAGTCTAAGCTTTCACACCTACATAATATACAAGCTCTGCCCTGTGAGGCAGTCATCACTCTTTGGTTACTAATTAAACAGGCATGATATGAAAAATTAATTAGCTACACAATTAATATTGCATGCTTGTCACTGGCAGTTATTGTGCACCTTTTCCCTCGACTCAGAAGGGAAACTTTTCAGCATTAAACTTACTGTGAGACACTGCTTAAGAAGCGGCTGGACTGTTAGCAGACAAGAACTTCCCCACATAGAAGCTGAAGAGACAGACTCTGAGTTCCCTAAAATGACTGTTTTGCCACCAAAAACCCTCTCTAAGAAAACAGTGTGACTTGTTTATTAATGCATAGAACGTTCATAAACATATTCACTCATTGATTTGTTGGTTTATCTGCAAGTGCCATCAGAAACTAACATGTTTATAAAAGTGAATCAAAAACTTTTCATTTGAGAAATGGTGAACAGGTTTTATCTGATCTCGTACTTCCGATCTCTTGGCATTAACTGCCTACCATACTCATATGAGTTCAGCAAATATTAATAATAAAAATAGCTATTATTTATATTTTATAAGAATTAGGTCCTATAAAGGAAGAATGAAGATGGTGATCTGTGAGTCAAATATTTGCAGACCTATAATAGAGATTCCAGAAGCTTGTACAACATACAGTAAGGGTACCAAAAAGAGAATAATCTAGTCTCCTTATGGGGTTATATTAAAAGTATCTCTTGGGCTTCCCTGGTGGCGCAATGGTTGAGAGTCTGCCTGCCAATGCAGGGGACACGGGTTCGAGCCCTGGTCTGGGAAGATCCCACGTGCCACGGAGCAACTGAGCCCGTGAGCCACAAATACTGAGCTCTGTGCGTCTGGAGCCTGTGCTCCGCAGCAAGAGAGGCCACGACAGTGAGAGGCCCGCGCACCGCGATGAAGAATAGCCCCCGCTTGCCACAACTAGAGAAAGCCCTCGCACAGAAACGAAGACCCAACACAGCCAAAAATAAATAAATGAATAAATAAATTTATTTTAAAAAAAAAAGATCTACTCTCTTAAAAAAAAAAAAAAAAGTATCTCTTGGTGAGTTGAGACACCCCAGAAGAATTCCAGTCGAGATGACCAGCGAGCAGGGGCTGAGGGGAGGTTTGGGCTTGAGATACAGATTTCTGAGTTACAAGCAGATTCTTGAAAGATATGGAAATGTTTTCTAGGTGGGCCAGGCTGGAAAGACATCCCAGGCAAAGATGCCAACTTGAGCAAAAGAACATCCTTCTTAACTTATTTTATAGCTCGTTACAATAGAAGCATTAGATGTATTTCCTGGGTGATGAGAAGCAAGTGATAAAGCATTAGAAACCTAGTTGTCTCAAAGAAAACATTAATCCAGAATTATGCTCTTCATCAATTTGTGTTTCTCAGAGAGGAAATGTCACCACACTGACATCTTAGTGTATTTATATTATAGATTTACATACTTTGGCACTCCTAATTGTTAACTTAAATAAGTATGAAATCCTATTACTCAGTAAACTATTCTCTTTATTCAATTATAACTGCTTCTTTGTGAACCTTGTCAATTTAATATATATTTGAGATAATAACTCCAGTGTGTCACCCCCATTAAATAATGAAAAAAAACTTGAATGATATTTTAATAAAGATTTTCAAAGGTACTTATATACTTAGGATTTTCTAATTAATAGAATTCTTGAATATATGTAGGACAGATACACTAACCTTTAAGGGTTTGCTTCAGTGCGTCAAGGCACAGTTCAAAAAAACAAGTGTAGGGGTTTTTATTGGACAAAATTGGTTTCTAAGCCTGGGCAAATGGCTTACAGTTCCCTAACATCTGCTTCTTCTCAACTGAAAAAATAGAATGTAGAGAGGATAAAACAAGATAAAGCATGTGCAGCATGAAAATGCTAATAAATGATGACTGTACTCTTATTGGAGCATCTTATTATGAAATGATGTACATGTGCTCTACAAAAAGCCAAGAATGTGCTCAAATCATCCTCAAATTTAAACGCAGCATACATTAGAACCTATATCGTGTAGTTCCTTTTAAGCAATGTACAATCGAGTGATGTAATAAATAAAAGATGTCAAAGCCGGTTTGCATTAGGAAAGCAACTAGTGTACACGATATCGTCCAACCGAAATCTGGTCCATCAGCACTTTACGGATGACGGCTTTTGTAACGTAGGAAAAAGACCTACAGAATCAAATTTTGAAAAAATTTCTTTTAAAAGAGTAACTTTTAAAAAACTGATTTCAACATTTTGAAATTATTTGATTGCATGAAATAGTGAATTTTAAAAGGCTTACAATATTTGCTTAAAACCAATTATCTCTTCGACTCAAAGAGTTTTATATTTGTAAGTTATTTTTAAGCCCCCAGTTGAGACACACTCTCATTAGTCAGATGAGAGATTGATTGCAGTTAGGAACATTCTAGTTGTCCTCAGAATGGAACCCTCTCTCCCCCTTTTTCCCTTCTTCTCCTTCTTCCTCCACAGATTTATTTGGATTTATTTCCTGTTTTCCTGTGATTGATCATCCAGGGCCTGCTGTTCCACATTCATTACACCAGGCTGGGTGCAGCGCCGGCAGAAGACATGAGGAACTTAGCTGAGGACTTCCAGGTGGAACTGGGGGTTGTTTTGCTTTTGTTATGTCGCAGTCGGATCAAGGGACTTGCTTCACTTCTCACTTTTCTCTCACCTTCTCTGTTAATATTTGTTTTTTGACATGATTTAAATACATTATTTTTTTTGAATTACATTGACTTCTTTTCTTTTCTTTTTTTTTTGACATCTTTATTGGAGTATGATTGCTTTACACTGCTGTGTTAGTTGCTGCTGTATAACAAAGTGAATCAGCTTTATGTATACATATATCCCCATATCCTCTCCCTCTTGCGCCTCCCTCCGACCCTCCCTATCCCACCCCTCTAGGTGGTCACAAAGCACCGAGCTGATCTCCCCGTGCTATGCGGATGCTCCCCACTAGCTATTCATTTTACATCTGGTAGTGTATATATGTCCATGCCACTCTCTCACTTCGTCCCAGCTTACCCTTCCCCCTCCCTGTGTCCTCAAGTCCGTTCTCTACATCTGCGTCTTTATTCCTGTCCTGCCCCTAGGTTCTTCAGAACCTTTTTTTTTTTTTTTTAGATTCCATATATATGTGTTAGCATATGGTATTTGTTTTTCTCTTTCTGACTTACTTGACTCTGTATGATAAACTCTAGGTCCATTCATCTCACTACAAATAACTCAATTTCGTTTCTTTTTATGGCTGAGTAATATTCCATTGTATATATATGCCACATCTCTATCCATTCATCTGTTGATGGACACTTAGGTTGCTTCCATGTCTTGGCTATTGTAAATAGAGCTGCAATGAACATTATGGTATAAGACTCTTTTTGAATTATGTTTTTTTCAGGGTATATGCCCAGCAGTGGGATTGTTGGGTCGTATGGTACTTCTAATTTTAGTTTTTTAAGGAACCTCCATACTCTTCTCCATAGTGGCTGTATCAATTTACATTCTTACCAACAGTGCAAGAGGGTTCCCTTTTCTCCACTCCCTTTCCAGCACTTATTGTTTGTAGATTTTTTGATGATGGCCATTCTGACTGGTATGAGGTGATACCTTGCAGTTTTGATTTGCATTTCTCTAATGATTAGTGATGTTGAGCATCCTTTCATTTGTTTGTTGGCAATCTGTATATCTTCTTTGGAGAAATGTCTACTTAGGTCTTCTGCCCATTTTTGAACTGGGTTGTTTGTTTTTTTGATATTGAGCTGCATGAGCAGCTTGTATATTTTGGAGATTAATCCTTTGTCGGTTGCTTCATTTGCAAATATTTTCTCCCATTCTGAGGGTTGTCTTTTGGTCTTGTTTATGGTTTCCTTTGCTGTGCAAAAGCTTTGAAGTTTCATTAGGTCCCATTTGTTTATTTTTGTTTTTATTTCCATTTCTCTAGGAGGTGGGTCAAAAAGGATCTTGCTGTGATTTATGTCATAGAGGGTTCTGCCTACGTTTTCCTCTAAGAGTGTTATAGTGGCTGACCTTACATTTGGGTCTTTAATCCATTTTGAGTTTATTTTTGTGTGTGGTGTTAGGGAGTGTTCTAATTTCATTCTTTTACATGTAGCTGTTCAGTTTTCCCAGCACCACTTAATGAAGAGGCTGTCTTTTCTCCATTGTATATTCTTGCCACCTTTATCAAAATTAAGGTCACCATATGTGCGTGGGTTTATCTCTGGGCTTTCTATCCTGTTCCATTGATCTATCTTTCTGTTTTTGTGCCAGTACCATACTGTCTTGATTACTGTAGCTTTGTAGTATAGTCTGAAGTCAGGGAGCCTGATTCCTCCAGCTCCATTTTTCATTCTCAAGATTGCTTTGGCTATTCGGGGTCTTTTGTGTTTCCATACAAATTGTGAAAATATTTGTTCTAGTTCTGTGAAAAATGCCATTGGTAGTTTTATAAGGATTGCGTTGAATCTGTAGATTGATTTGGGTAGGATAGTCATTTTCACAATGTTGATTCTTCCAGTCCAAGAACATGGTATATCTCTCCATCTGTTTGTATCATCTTTAATTTCTTTCATCAGTGTCTTAGAGTTTTCTGCATACAGGTCTTTTGTCTACTTAGGTAGGTTTATTCCTGGGTATTTTATTCTTTTTTGTTGCAATGGTAAATGGGAGTGTTTCCTTAATTTCTCTTTCAGATTTTTCATCTTTAGTGTATAGGAATACAAGAGATTTCTGTGCATTAATTTTTTATCCTGCTACTTTACCAAATTCATTGATTAGCTCGAGTAGTTTTCTGGTGGCATCGTTAGGATTCTCTATGTATAGTATCATGTCATGTGCAAACAGTGACAGCTTTACTTCATCTTTTCTGCTTTGGATTCCTTTTATTTCTTTTTCTTCTCTGATTGTTGTGGCTAAAACTTCCAAAACTATGTTGAATAATAGTGGTGAGAGTGGGCAACCTTGTCTTGTTCCTGATCTTGGAAATGGTTTCAGTTTTTCATCACTGAGAACAATGTTGGCTGGGGGTTTGTCATATATGGCCTTTATTATGTTGAGGAAAGTTCCCTCTATGCCTACTCCATTAATATTTTGGTTCACAGTCACAAACACCTTGGATACTCTCTGCACGGAGAAGTAGGCAAATAGTAAGAAATCATAATTTTAAAGCAATGGGATAAGAGAATTATTCCCAAGCACAGGATAGTGGGGCATAAACGATGGGGTTAACCCACAGGGTCTTACATATGAGTAGGAATTACCCCAAAGAAGTGTAGGGGGCAGAGGGTGGGCTGGGATTAGGAGCAGAGTTCAACTAAGAAATGCGTGAGCTAAGACACACCAATTTTTGCTGTTTGGTGTGGCTGAAACTGGCCAGTGAGTAGATTGGTCAGATTATGGAAAGAAAGCCTTGTATGAACTGTTCATGTGTATAAACCATAAGTCATGGATATTTATATAGAGAGAGACAAAAGACAGGAATCTCAGCTCCTACATACCCTACCCCACCATTGGAGGTTCAATGATAATTATATCCAAAAGTTCAGGAAAATAAACACACTATATTTAATTTTTCTCCGTATTTATTCCCTAGGTGATCTCATCTGATCTCATGACTTTAAGCACCATCTGTATTTAAATGACTCGTGGCTCCCAAATATCTATCTCCAGCCCCAGCCTGTCCCCTGAGAGCCAAGCTCACGTCCAGTGTCCTACTTGATTTCCCATCAAATGTCTAAGGGAGACCTCAAACTTGAGGGCAGTGCAGAAGTTCCAGTACCCACTCCTGAGCTCCACCTCCCCCACTGTTCTCCTATCTCATTAGATTGAAACTCCGACCTTCTAGTTGATCAGGAGGAACACTGCCTCTCATCACCTTATCTCATCTGTGAGGACAGCCTGCTGGCTCTTCCTTGAATGTCTGAGCAGAAAACAGCTGCGTCCCACCTCTGCAGTGGCCAACCTGGTCCAGCCACTCTCTCTTACCCCCATCATTCCAGCCATCTCCCAACTGAGCTCCTTGCTTCCAGGTTGTTCTAAAGCAGATGCTCCACACACCAGAGAGAGGCTTGAAAAACAGGAGTCAGATCACACGGCTCCTTCCAGCCCACCCCCACTCCATTTAGGGACCAAAGTACCTACCGTGACCTACAGGGGCTCCTGGTGGGCTCCTTCCACCCCTCTGCCCTGTCTCCCTCCTCTCTGCCCACTGCGTCCTCTACTGCAACCCCACCAGTCTCCTGGTTGTTCCTCAGACACCCCAAGTTCTCCCCGGCCCCAGGACATGTGCGCAGATACTCTCTCTGCTAGGATGCTCTTCATGAAGCACTTTCCTCCTCACTTTTTTCAGGCCTCCTTGGGAGTGTCCTCTTATCATCAGGGTCTTTCTTCATCACGTTATATAAAGTAGCAACAGCTCCCCACATACACACACACACACACACACACACACACACACACACACACAACTGATGATTCTCCTGTAACTTACTTTATTCTACTCCCTAGTACTTCTCATCACCTGTCCACATACTCATGTGCAGGTATGTGTCTAAATCTAGGTCTGAGTCTCTATAAATGGATGAATTTGAGGCTCCATCTCAAGAGGCTAGCATCTCCTAGTGAGATGCTCTAGACTCTTTCTGCCTCTCCTCCCAACCCCCACCCCTCCCATCCCCAGATGTGAGCTTTCTCATTCACTCTTTATCTCTGCACCCAAGTTCCCCCCCCGTGTCTGCTGTATCTGGCCCAGAAGACACAAGCGTGATTTCATGGATCCCTTTACACTTCTGAACCACTATAATAAGACAATAATTACTACTTCAGACAGAAATAACTCTTTCTTCCCCTAAGCCTAACTTACCCTTCTGATGAAGAGGATACACTGACCCAAGTCACTCCATGTAAGAAGGTGGACCCTATGCCCCCTGCCCCATGCAGCAGCCCAAAGCCCCCTTCTCTCCTGCTCACATGGGATGTGAGTCTCCAAAGGGGGCTGGAGGTGGATTTATTGTGTGACTAATGAAGTACAAAACAGGGCTCCTCAATTTCACAGACACCTCCTAAGGCCCCAGGCCTACTTGTCTATTCATAATTTTGTATTTTTCTCTCTTAAATCTTTTAAATTTCAAACCCCACACCACCTGGATGAGGTGGGACTTCTCCTTAGACAGAATGAAAAGAGAAAACATCGCCCTTCAGGACTGACATGTGCACATACATGTCACTTTCCTACCTCTCACCTCTTCAGCCCCTACCTGTTCATCTTTCCACTTGAAATCCACCATGTTTGGGACTTCTGTGGTGGCTCAGTGGTTAAGAATCTGCCTGCCAATGCAGGGGACATGGGCTTGAGCCCTGGTCCAGGAAGATCCCACATGCCGTGGAGCAACTAAGCCCGTGAGCCACAACTACTGAGCCTGCCCTCTAGAGCCCGTGAGCCACACCTACTGAGCTCACGCGCCTAGAGCCCATGCTCCGCAACAAAGAGAAACCACCGCAATGAGAGGCCCACGCACCGCAAGGTAGAGTAGTCCCCGCTCGCCGCAACTAGAGGAAGCTCGCGCACAGCAACGAAGACCCAACGCAGCCAAAATTAAGAAATTAAAAGAAAAAACATCCACCATGTTTGAGAACACCTGTCCTTGACATTTTTAAAACCTAAACTGATTTCATCTCTTTTCTTATCATTATACATAATAATTTCCATTCTCGATTTTTTTTTTTCAAAACTCTTTGGCAACCTTATTTCTTACAGACTTTGTGTCCCACAATCAGACAATGATTTTCATTGTATTGCAGGTTTTCTTGTGCTTCGTTTTTCTCATTCTCTGAGTCGTGGCGGGTTTCTCACTATTGTTTTCACTTCCTCCTTTTACGTCTCTTTCTCTAATGTGTAGGCTTGATGGTCAGTGTCTGTCCGTGGAATCTATGATTTATTGAGGAGCCTACCATTTGTCACCTTTATCGCTCCTTCTCTGGCCTGTTCTCCACTGTGATGTTTCCTTTCAAGGCCTGACGCAGCGCTTGGCATTAGAGGCCCAAGATGAATACACGAAATGTAAATCTAGAGGAAATTACCTTCGAAAGGCATATGGTGCTGGTTCCCATAAGGACTTCAAAGCTGCCTGTTCATTCATAAATTCAGAATCCCCAAATCGTATTATTCATAGACTCACCCACGACATAAAATTGTCATAAATTTAACGTTTATGGAGCGGAAGCTAGAACCTGGATTGCCCCACGGACTTTAGGGTCGAGAAACTCAGAGAATTGGAAATTTCTTTAAAATATTTTTAAAAGAAGAACTGCAGACCTTCAGAGTAAAGGGCACTTAAACTTATAAAGTTACACATTCAATCAGCCAGGACTTTATTTACTGATGCCAAAGGCTTAACAGGAGTGGATCCAACGTCTAAAAGGTGGGATTTCTGGTTGTCCCAGCATTTTCCATCCCTGTAAACTTTCTTCTAGAACACGATCTGTATTTTAAGCAACTGATTTTTGTGAGATTTCAGGAGAGAAAAATGATTTTACCTCCATAACTTACAGATCGACACAGAGAACTTCACATAGAGCCAACCCCACCATTTTCCTTCTGAAGAACTCACATTTAATACATGCACAACAAACTTCCACGTGTTAAGTAGACTGCCGTATTCACTTGTTCTACTCTCTTGACAGTCCTTCTCCACGGAGCCTCTGGTTTTCTCAGAAACAGCTGAAATAATAGATGAGAAACAATGACCATCATTTCTCTCTGAATCTTGTCTCCAACTGGGGAAGGAGGGAGCCCTTCCTCACCAGACACTCGAGATTTCTTTCTTTTCTAGTTTGACATCTGCATCTTATAGAGTCTTGTTTGCGACTGGACCACTGGGGTATGGGTGACACCAATGATATGTGGACACAAAATTGAACACTATAGAAATTATACTAAGAGGCGCATTCTCTGTTTAAGTCTTTTCTACTCCTTAGGATTGAATCAAGGGGAAATTCTAGTTTGGTGCTAATAGGATGTGAAGTCCTCCTAACTCTCACTAAGACTCCTTTTTAGTGAAAAGAGTAACCCTCAGGCTCAAAGCCCTCAGCATGTACCGTTAACCAGCTCGAATTCAATGACATGAGTCACTCGATTGACTGCTCATATCTTTTAAAAAAAATTTTATTGGAGTGTAGTTGATTTACAATGTTGCGTTACTTTCTGCTGTTCAGCAAAGTGAACCAGTTATACGTATACATATATCCCCTCTTTTTTAGACTCTTTTCTCATGTAGGTCATTGCAGAGTACTGAGTAGAGTTCCCTGTGCTATACAGTAGGTCCTTATTAGTTATCTATTTTATATATAGTACTGTGTATCTGTCAGTCCCAATCTCCCAATTTATCCCTCTTCCCTTTTCCCCCCTGGTAACCATAAGATTGTTTTCTACATCTGTAACTCTATTTCTGTTTTGTAAATAAATTTATTTGTACCATTTTTTAGATTCCACATATAAGCAATATCATACGATATTTGTCCTTTTCTGTATGACTTACTTCACTCAGTATGACAATCTCTAGGTCTACACATGTTGCTGCCAATGGCATTATTTCAATCTTTTTTATGGCTGAGTAATATTCCATTGTATATATGTACCACATCTTCTTTATCCATTGACATATCTTCGATTGAAAAGAATCTGAAAAAGAATGAATATATGTATATGTATAACTGAATCACTTTGCTGTGCACCTGAAACTAACACAACAATGTACATCAACTATACTCCAATAAACTTTTTTTTAAAAAAAAGGAAAACAATATTGGTTTCCCATTTGTGGGAGCAACTGAAATTTTCCTTTAAATCAAAATCTAAGCAAACATGAAAAGTTAATAATATTACAGAAGTAATAGGTGACAAATAGACCTGGCAGAAACCCTGAAGATTGTCTGGGAATAATAAAAATTTAAGAAACAGGAGGCTGATTCAATGGCATTATTCATGGAGGTCTTTAGGAAAATATTCTCTACCTGGAGTGGGGAAATGGCTTTTGTGGCTCCAAATTGTCCTGATCACCTGGATTATTTTTTCTTGTAAGTGATCGGTCTTTTTTTGAAGGAAAGCAACAACATCACCCTCATAACTATGGGAGGGAAAGTGCTTTGGTTGTGACTGAGGAGGAGACAAAGGGGCATGGGTAGCACGGGTCTGGGGAGCAGCGGCAGTGGAAGGACCAAAGAGGGCACCTTCACATCCTGCCCTGGAGAACTTGGAGTTGTGCCCCCTGGGAGTGGGGAGATGGTGGGCTGTTTGGGAGTAGATACCCCAAGGTTCTCCCCTAGAGGTCAGTGCGCCCTGGAAGGCGGGAGACTTGAAAATAAAAAGATGCCCATCTTCAGGGTGGAGAGGCAAGGGCAGCGGCATCCAGACAACTTCCAAGTCACTCCCTCCTCTCAACTGCTCATCTCTTAATTCTCAGTCATCTCTGCAGACCCCAGACTCTACATAACCCCCTCCCTGACAGACTTCACTGCACACGTGGACCAGGAGACCCAGGAGCTCTTATATTCCCACTGCATTCCAGGAAGCCTTCCAGAAATGTAAAAGTCATTAGTAACCACCTCTCTGCCACACATATGCTATCTCACCCTGCCTCCTCAGCAGCACCTTGTAAACAGCATCCAAACCACTGGGTCCCCTACCCTACCTCGAAAAATTACCATAGACTTCACGGGGTTGGGGGCAAGGGGGGAAATACCAATTGAGCTCTGACAATAAAACACAAATTGATGATCTCTTAGAGAGAGTGAAGTCTGTAGGTTTGCCCAAGGTCTAAAGTTTACAGATGAAGAACAAGACTTACAAACTGGGACCTCTCCAATAAAGATGTTAAAAAAAAAAAGAGAAAAGAAAAGAAGAAGAAGAAACTGGGACCAGAACTAGGGGAAAGGCAGCAGGAACAGAATTTAACTGAATTGGAAGGTTCACCAAGACCTCGAGACATCAGTTAGTCTTTTTCTTACCACGGACTGTTTCTAGAATAAAATTCAACCATCTGGGGGTTATTTCAATGAGCTTTGCACTTCAACACCTAAAAAAAAAATAATAACAACGGTTGCTGATTGGACGTGTTATTCGAGCACTCTTTAAAATTCTTTCCAAAATTAATGAGGGCACATAGTACGTAAAGTTGCACAGAGGGAGACATTTGAACATCTCACCTGAACACAGCTGGTTAACAAGTTCACTACACGCATAAAAATGGCAGTGGGCTCCTCTCTGTGAGAAGACCTCAGAGGGATTCGCAGCCCTGGGCAAAATCAATAAGTTTTGCCACAGACTTTCAGGTCTATTGTGATTTTAAACTGACTCTGGGTGCCTGCATAAACAGTTCATTTTATTTTTCTGTTTAATTACATATGGTGATGGCTGAATATTAATCTCTTCCCCCTTTTAAAAGGAAAATGTCTATTTTTGCCTGTCATTCAGAGTTTTTGTAAATTCTTCAGATTTGAAACAAAGTCATCCAAAAACATGCCCCTACCCCGACTACCTCTGGGTTGCCGACAGTCCATACAAATAGGAGGTAGAACGACAGCAAGAGACCTTGGACTCACTAAGTGTTTTATGAGGGTTCCCATTTCCAGAAAAAAAAGGATAAATTTGTTTTCCAGGTCCACTCTCTTTCCACATGTGTCCATGATGAAAGAGGCAGGCGTTTCTTTTATCTTACCGAGAGCTTTGTGTTTTAGAAGATACAGAAAACAGAAGACAATTTTTAACAATGAAGTTAATGCTTCCCATGTTAAATTACATTGTAAAGTCAACTCGTGCACCAATCTAAAATTATCTAAAATGAATGTAGCTATGACACCATCACTTATTAGTTTATCCCTGACAGTAGAGTATCCAAACATGTAAGGAAGCAGTTTTTTCTGTCTCTTTATTAGCTCCTGATAGCTTACTTTCTCATGGAGAATGTAAGAATCACTGAATTCTGGTCGTAAGAATCACTGAATTCTGGTGAATTCTGCTACCTTGCAGTCAGTAAGTTTACTGCCCCTCTTTTCCTCCATTGCTACCTATAAAGTTCCATGTTCCCAGGACCCAGCGGAGGTATGAGAAAGGATCTGTGGTGTGTACCAGGGAGGTATCTAACAGGGCACACAGAAAAAAGACAGGTTTATAGAGCACAGCACAGTCAGACAGTTAGAAGTGACAGAAAGAATGATTTAAAGACGTAACTTTGGCTCTGGACTCAAACCGTAATGAGAAAAAAAAGAAACCTCGTCTACAACTTCGCACATGCAGACCGCCTTTCCAATGCTTGGGTAAGTTCCTTGCAGCCTTTAAGGATTCGCAGACATAGTATTTTCCTTACTAATAAATGGTTTGTACGATTCAAATCGTTTTTCTGAAAGCCCTTTGAGCTGGAGAGCACACAGAATTACCGTTTGCCTGGTCCTGAATCAGAGCCATCAGGTAGAGTAAGGTTGCATGTCAGCGCGCGGATCATTTGTTTTATGATTCACTCAATTCATCCTAATATTTCCCTCTACGACTTGACTCTCCAACGGCATTGATCTGTTCCTTCCCAAAGCAGAGGATCCAGATCTGAATCGAACCTGTCTCTGGCAGTCACAGTCTCTCCAGGAGACGGTTCTATTTAGACTGTTTCATGGGCCGTCTAGTTATTTGTTCATTGTTAGGGATGGTGGGAGAGACTATAATAGCCGAGCAGCCTCAGCTGGCTGCTGGAAGGAAGACCAGGGCTGGTATTATTAAAAGGATAGATGGTATATTCTATGCCCTATGGAAAATAGTTTGATAATACATCTTGACCCAGAACTTATTAAAAAATCCATTACCTTTTTAATTCAAGTTCATAATGCCCTTTGGAATTTCAATTTAGGCATTTCTTACCAAAATAATAGGTAGCTTTCTTACTGGACACGGGAAATAGAGTGTCTCCCAGTGACAATTCTAACATGATGGTTATTAATTTATTATTGACGAATTCATCTTCTTCTTCAAAAAAAATAAAATGATGGGGGTGCATATCCTTTTCTTGGGAATAGAGCTTAGATCAACTTGGCCGTTTCCTCGTGTTAACGTTATGGTGGTGCACAATTTCTATTTATTGGGCTGTTAATCTTTGCCTAACAGGACCGAGATCAATCCCTTGGATTGTTCATAAAATCCACACCCTGAGGACAGTGGACTTTGAAAAGAACTGTACACAAATATTGAGAAAGGACGGCAACGTACGCAGAATCTGGAAGATCATCGTCTCATTTGCAATATCAAAGATGGCGCGTGGCCACCTCTGTGGCCAGAAACCCAACACCTACACCCCTTCCAACAATACACATACAAGACAAACACGTGCCCCACCGAAAATAGCACCACTGGGTCTGATCTGTTGTCTTCCCACGCACCTGGCTTCAGACTGTTCTTGCGTTGGGGGGTTGGGCCCATCAGTATATCTTGGTACCACTGCATGGTGGACCTCCTGGAAGCCCAGCTGGTGGACTGGCCATGGCATCAGCCACTCAAGAGCATCCTCCCACCTCCAGAACCAGGTTGATCTCAAGCCTTTTTCCCCCACAGTGTTCCTGAGTCTTTTAGGTCCCTCTTGGATGTGCTGACACAACTAAACATTCTCATAACTGTGATTAAAATCAGCTGAAGGCAAGGTGGTGCCTTCCCCACCCTGTGCCATCCAGCTAGTGAAGGTCTTTTCGAACTGATTCTCTCTCCTCCTTTTAAAGTAATCTACAAGCAGAAAATTGTTTAGCTCAGTATTGGGTGTTCTGATGATTGTTCTAACTGACCCAAGGAACTAATGAATCCAGTCTAGAGATGTAGCGTGATTACGCAAACTTTGCTTATTACTTCACTGAATTTGGGCCACAGATTCTACACGTGCATCTCATGGTTCAAGCGTGGTTACAATTTTTGGCACAGCCCGGAACTCTTGGAAGGGCTTCAACCCATCACAAAGGTATCGTTATTAAAAGGAAAGCATCAAAACAGCAGGTACATCTCCACGGTGATTCTAAGAAATATGTAAATTATCATTTAAATGACTCTACCTGTCTGTCGGGGGAGAAAACCTGAGGCAATCAGTTCTGTGTTGGAGGAACATGTGTTCGACACCCTCTCATTTCTGGGCTTTTAATGAGTGGTCAGTGGCCTTTCTTCACGGTCTCAGCCCCAGCCTTTCCCAGGAGGAAGTGGTGAAGAAAACAAGTCCATTTAGCATGAATGCCCCAGAGGCAGGGTCAATGATGCCTTTTGTGGGAGGGAGGGAGTACTTCAAGCAGTTAGCACTTAGGGACACATTAGCTTTGTCTTAAAGGTTCCTCCTTAAAATGATGGGAAAATTACTAAGGGGGAAAAGGAAGAGAGGGATAAATTGGGAGATTGGGATTGACATGTACACACTACTATATATAAAATAGATAACTAATAAGACTTACTGTACAGCACAGGGAACTCTACTCAATACTCTGTAATGACCTATATGGGAAAAGAATCTAAAAAAGAGTGGATATATGTATATGTATAACTGATTCATTTTATCGTACAGCAGAAAGTAACACAACATTGTAAATCAACTGTATTCCAATAAAAATTAATTTAAAAAAAAATAAGGAACTTCCCTGGAGGTCCAGTGGTTAAGACTCCGAGCTTCCATTGCAGGGGGCATGTGTTCAGCCCTGGTTCGGGAACTAAGATCTCACATGCCGCGGCCAAAACAAAATAAAATAAAATGATGGGGTGAAAGAGAAAGTACCCATTTGCCTTAATTTTTTTCTTCATCTATGTTCTCATAATGATGTTCCACCATCACTACTGCTATTTCTTGAAGAATGTGGTTTTCAGCACGCTTTCAGCCTTTTCCATTCTTTTTCCTTAGTGCCCTTTTATTTTTATTGAAGTGCAGTCATCCATTTCCCTTTTAGGAAAAATGACTTTTAAAAAATTAATGAGGCGATGTTTTCCCCTTGTTAATTTAGAGAATAAGAGACTGAGAAATTCCCCAGTAACTCTGCAGAGAAAGTCAGAAATAGGTGAGGTGCATTGACAGTAGGTCTCTTCACACTTAAAGGAAGCTTAAGAAAATGTTTAAAGAATGGAACATAATAGCAAGAGCAGGGCCACCAGCGGTGGGCAGATGTGATGTGTGTTAAAGAGCCTGGGAGAGGTTCTAGAATCAGACGGCCAGCTTTTTTTATTTTTTTATGTTTTTTTAATTTAACTATAGTTTACTTACAATGTTGTATTAATTTCTGCTGTACATCAAAGTGATTCAGTTATACAAATATCTATCTTTCTATCTCTCTATTTATCTATCTACATTCTTTTCCATTATGGTTTATCCCAGGATATTGAATATAGTTCCCTGTGCTCTACAGTAGGACCTTATTGTTTATCCATTCTATATATAATAGTTTGCATCTGCTAATCCCAAACTCCCAGTCCATCCCTCCCCAACGCCCTCCCCCTTGGCAACCACAAGTCTGTTCTCTATGTCTGTGAGTCTGTTTTTGTTTCCTAGATAGGTTCATTTGTGTCATATTTTAGATTCCACATATAAGTGATGTCATATGGTACTGATCTTCCTCTTTCTGACTTCACTTAGTACGATAATCTCTAGTTGCATCCATGTTGCTGCAAATGGCATTATTTTGTTCTTTTCATGGCTGAGTAGTATTCCATTGTATATATGTGCCACATCTTCTTTATCCATTCATCTGTCAATGGACATTTAGGTTGCTTCCACGTCTTGTTTATTGTGAATAGTGCTGCTATGAATATCGGGGTGCAGGTATCTTTCTAAATTATACTTTTGTCTGGATATATGCCCAGGAGTGGGATTGCTGGATCATATGATAGCTCTATTTTTAGCTTTTTGAGGAACCTCCATACTGTTCTCCATAGTGGCTGCACCAACTTACATTCCCACCAAAAGGGCAGGAGGGTTCCCTTTTCTCCAGACCCTCTCCAGCATTTTTTACTTGTAGACTTTTTTATTGAACAAATATGTAAGACTAACAATCGAGCATAGGGGACAAAGAGCCGTCAGCCTCAAATTTCTGTGGGCCTGGAATTTAATATATATGCTTCAAGATTCAGAAACCTAATAAGAAGGCAAACGACCAGCACTAAGTATAATGCTGTAAATTGCTTTAAAAATGAATTCTTATCACAGCTAAAATAGTAAGTCTAGCAGAGCAACATGAACAGCTTAATTGGTAAACTGGTAAATGCTGTGAAAGTCAGAAATACTCACCTATATTGACAAAGAATATTTGGAAAGGAAAATATAATTTGAAGATATTTCTTTAGCAGATTTGCACAAAGCATTCAGTAATACCAGATCTTCTCACAAACCCAGTCAAAACATTTCAATCTAAGTAGTGATTTCTTTTTTTTTTTCTTTTCTGTGATTTCTTTTGAATCATGCTGTTGAAGAAGGTATTCTAGGGTCTCCTGCAGCCATGCCTCAGAAACACTGGCCCAACTCCCATGCACATGAAGAACTGAGGAGCACAGCATTGGAAAGGAACCACATGTCAGGTGGCTAAGAAGATAGTAATAACCATAGCCAGCTCTTGTACAATATTACTGTGCACAAGGAGCTTTTTAAAGTACTTCTTATATATTAGCTCATTCAACCCTCCTAACAATTCCATGAGGTCTATATTTTTATTATCCCCATTTTCCCAGTAAGGAGATGTACCACCCATAGCTTAGGCGGCTCACCATGTTTAAACAACTGGTCTGTAACAGAGCTGGGATTCAACCCCTGGCAAGCTGGCTCCAGCGTCTGTGGTCTTTCCCACTATACTATGTTGCTCTTGAAATTTGTCATAACCTTTTTATACAGCAATATATCTCTGAAAGTTAACAAATTAAAGATAATGTTTCTTACCCTGTTGACTTCTTCTCAATGCTATTTTCCACTGAAATTAATAATTAAATGGTTTACTTCACTGGCAAATATCCACTAGTATGCATTAATGAGGAGTCACATTACTAACAGTTTTTTCTCTAAAATGAACATTAAATACTCTATGAAATGTAGGTATGGCAAGTTAATCCATACAAGAAACGGGTACAATTTACTTTAGAATAAATTAAGTGACATTTAATCTATTCGTTTGGGTCAATATGAAGTTCTGTGTAATTTGCCAAAATGATGGGAGAAGTGGAAAACAGAATAGAAAAGAAAATCTACCATTATACTATGATAGAACATTATTAAAAAATAATAAGGGCTTCCCTGGTGGCGCAGTGGTTGAGAATCTGCCTTCTAATGCAGGGAACACGGGTTCGAGCCCTGGTCTGGGAAGATCCCACATGCCGCGGAGCAACTGTGCCCGTGAGCCACAACTACTGAGCCTGCGCGTCTGGAGCCTGTGCTCCGCAACAAGAGAGGCCGCGATAGTGAGAGGCCCGCGCACCGCGATGAAGAGTGGCCCCCGCTCGCCGCAACTAGAGAAAGCCCTCGCACAGAAACGAAGACCCAACACAGCCAAATAAATAAATAAATAAACAAATGTGGGGTTTAAAAAAAAGAGAAAAGAATTTAAAATAATAATAATAAAATGAAACTGGAGACGGCATCTTCCTCAGGGCAAAAGGCAGTTCTGTTCACAGACAGGAGGGAGAGTTGACGTCTCCCTGACCCAGCAGTGGTCAGGCATGCTTGCTGCCCATCAATGAAGACCGGGGTTCCCTGAGCTTAAGGTCCCTCTCCTAGAACAGAAGCCACTGCACGGCCAGCTAGCTCTTCCTTGGCTGGAGGAGTCGGGGCTCTGGGAACGAGGAAGACAGTGGCTACTTGGTGACTTGCTGATGCTGTGAATTCCAGGCTGGCCTTCACCTCTAACCAGGAGTCATGACGTTGCTGCCTGTCACACAGCCATCACAGTTGTTAACCACCTTCTACACATCCGCCGCCTCACGCCGGACACGTAAGCTCAGTGGGAACCAGGTCCTGGCCCATCTGTTTACTGCTGCATCGGCAGAGTCTAAACACTGCGTGTTCACAGTGGGCGCTCCATAAAAGCTTGTTAAATGAATAGAAGGAGTTATGTATTCTCATTGACTCATTTAAAACTAATCAACCACCGAGCTTCCCTGGTGGCGCAGTGGTTGGGAGTCCGCCTGCCGATGCAGGGGACGCAGGTTCGTGCCCCGGTCCGGGAGGATCTCGCATGCCGCGGAGCGGCTGGGCCCGTGGGCCGTGGCCGCTGGGCCTGCGCATCCGGAGCCTGTGCTCCACAACGGGAGAGGCCACAACGGTGAGAGGCCCGTGTACCGCAAAAAAAAAAAAAAAAAACAACTAATCAACCACCAACCATAGGACTAGATCTGTAGACTTATGTACAATCAAACCAGTTTTACATTAGACGGTTTTTGACTTTTTTTATTACTTCTAAAATACATATTCTAATGATTAAACCAAAAAATAACAATAATGTAAAGTATGGAATTCTTACCACATGAGTCATTATTTAAGAACTTAAGCACAATGTAAATATATTTTTTTAAAAAATTTTATTGGAGTAGAGTTGATTTACAATGCTGTGTGTTAAGTTTCAGGTGTACAGCAAAGTGCATCAGTTATATGTATACATATATCCACTCTTTTTTAGATTCTTTTCCCATTTAGGTCATTACAGACCACTGAGTAGAGTTCCCTGTGCTCTACAGTAGGTCCTTGTTGGTTATCTATCTTATATATAGTAGTGTGTGTATGTTGATCCCAAACTATGGAACACTTCACGTATTTGCATGTCATCCTTGCACTGGGGCCATGCTAATCTCTGTATCGTTCCAGTTTTAGTATATGTGCTGCTGAAGAAAGCACCACAATGTAGCTATACTTAACACTACTGCATCCTTAGAAGCAGTTGGGATGGTAAATTTCATGTTATGTGCTTTTTACCACCATTAAACATTTAAACTTTTATTAAAAAAAAAAAAAACAACTTGGACACCCTCAAGAAGTAAATCTCTTTAGTATTGCATGCTGCCCACAGAATCAAGCTGACATTGCCTAGAGCTTTCGTCACCCACAGCCGCCCCGCCCCCCCAGGACCCCTGAGCCTTTACAGGGAATCAGGAAGCTCTGGCTTCTCAAGAGAACTCTCTGGATTCCCCTTAGGCTTAAACATTTTCCCCTATTTTTCCACTGGTCACCTTGATCAGACTGTACCAGCTCTCATCCTGGTCTCTGTGGGGAATATGGACTATGGGAGATATGGAAAATATAAAATATGAAATATGGAAACTACTTGTCAAAATTCACTAATGAGCAAAGATACGGTTCCCTCTAAGCAGTGCTGTAAAATGTATCAGTGCTCACAGATACATCACAAACTTTGGGACCTATACACAGCTTTGTTAACGGTATCAGAACTGGCAGGCATGAGCCTACACGGGAAAGGATGCGGGCAAAAGGAGATGTGGAAGGAAGGAAGACAAGGGGAAGGAAGGAGAGAGATCATAAGAGGAACTGGGGTAGCAGGGCGGCAAGTCAAGGTTTAATTTCCTTTTTCTCAGAGGTACAAGTTTGCTCACTCTCCTGTACATGCTAAAATCAATGGGCACTTCATAAAAAGGAACATTTTTATGTGACATTTGCAGAGATGTGGATGGACCTAGAGACTGTCATACAGAGTGAAGTAAGTCAGACAGAGAAAAGCAAATGTCATACAATATCGCCTATATGTGGAATCTAGAAAAATGCTACAGATGAACTTATTTGTAAAGCAGAAATAGAGTCACAGATGTAGAAAACAAACGTATGGACACCAAGCGGGGAAGGGAGGGTGGGATGAATTGAGAGATTGGGATTGACATATACACACTACTAGGTATTAAATGGATTAATGAGAACCTACTGTATAGCACAGGGAACTCTACTCAGTGCTCTGTGGTGACCTAAATGGGAAGGAAATCTAAAAAAGAGGTGATATATGTATACGTATGACTGATTCACTTAGCTGTACAGCAAGAAACTAACACAACATTGTAAAGCAACTATACTCCAATAAAAATTAATAAAGTAAATAAATTTTTAAAATTAAAAAAATAAAATAAAATTAATGGGCACTTTCAAAAATGAAAAGGTCCAAAGTGGACCCTTTTCTCACTGAGCCTGTATCTCCCTGACCTAATGGCCTGGCTCCTTCAGCTGCTGCCAATGGCAAAGAGCCCCAGACTGGGCACCTTAAACAACAGATGCTTATTTTCTCACAGTTCTCGAGGCTGGAAGTCCATGATCAAGGTGTAAGCAGCTTTGGTTTCTCCTGAGGTCTCTCTCCTTGGCTTTAGGCAGCTGCCTTCTCTCTGTGTCCTCACATGGTAGCCCACCCGTCTGCATGTTGTCTGTGCCCTAATCTCTCCTTCTTATAAGGGCACCAATCGTTTTGGATTAGGGCCCACACACATGACCTCATTTTTCCTTATTTACCTCTTTAAAGGCCTTGTCTCCAAACACAGTCACATTCTGAGGTGCTGGGAATTAAGACGTCAACATATGACTTTGGAGGGACACAGTTCAGCCCACACCTGCCTCATCAGAGTTACTGAAGGGGCCCAGGGCAGCATTACAGGTCAGCCTGTAGCACCTGTCAGAGCCTTCCCAGTAAGTCTACTTACGGATGAACTTTTTTCTTCTTCTGGACCTATTCTGCAAGCCAAAGAAAAGAAAAGAAAAAACTAAATTAAATTAAATCAGAAATAATGTAATAGCTAGATGTAGGTGAATTTACTATTTTGACTATTTTCTATTTTCCCTATTTTGAGCTATAATATATGGACCTGGATTCTTCCCTAGAATTTTACTCTCTTGACACTTTCTCCTCCAAACCTAAAGGGGTTGTACTGATGTATTTAATGACACTGCATCTTGGGATGCAAACTATTTAAAGGAGAGGAAAAGAGAGGGAAAGGAAGTGTGAGATATTCACATAACATCTTTGTTCCATTTGAGTAATCAGGCAAAACAGAGAAAAATAGTGCTATTGTGTTTTTGTAATAAGCATTCTTAAAATTAAAACAAAAAAAGTTTTCTCCTTAAATAACTAAAGTATTTCTGCTGCAGTTGTAAGTAACTTGCAATTTTACTTGGGGCGGTAGTAGGGCGGGGGGTGGCGTCAGGAGTTGCAAAAGTTCCAAGAGGCTTGAAGCTTCTGCCCTCGGGAAGCCCACCTGTGGTCTCCTGAATTGCTTTATTTTCCCTCCATCTCACCCTGTAACGTATCCTGTTCTATGTTAGGTGTTCTCTCTCATACCATAAAAAGAGTGAGAAGTTTCAGAGTCAAACAGACCCCTTCCTGAATCTCAGCTCCACCGCTAGGTAGCTCTGTCACCTTCGTTAAGCTTTCTAGTCCCTCAAATTCTCAGCTTCTTCACCTGCAAAATATGACTAATAAAAAAAAAAATTAAGACTTCCTGAAAACATAGAGTCCTTACCTTACTCTTCTTTAAAAATTGTACTTTAAATGTACCTTTCCAAAGCCCCCAAGGCTTTTGTTCAATAATCCTCCTTCAGTTATTCAAGAGTCAACCAACCCATTTATAGACGGTTTGAAATTTGTAGCTTCTTCCACCTGCTTTGCTGTTACTGACCCACTGGCCTGAGTCACCATCAGGTGCACAGTTAGAGCAAAGGAAATTAATCAACAATTGCATTCAAAGCCGGGGAATCCTGAGAACAGGAGACAAACTATCACGCATGTTTCAAAGACACTATCCTCCCTAGAACCCATTACTATTCTTCACAAAATTTCCAAAAATATTTTTCTTCTTCACCTTCTCAGACCCCATCTTCTCTTCTTACATCAACCGCACCGTGCAAAAGTCTGCCTGCTGGTTCCTGTCTCAAAGTGGATTCCTCTTTTATTATATCTTTTGTCCATTTGAAACATCTTGCTTGTGACACAACATGTTATCATAAATGTCATCATCAGGAAAGCATCTCCAATGTAGAATGATATTAACACATAATGAAAAGATAAATACACAAAAAGAACTGACTTGAGCCATCCATAAAAGCTCTTCTTTTCTCTCTGGGCCATTTAAGCATTTTTATTTTCACTTTGTATTTACATAGCTGTCAAGTGCACCCAAGAGGAGCTCTCCAGGTTGAACCTGGAGGATCTAGGAAGCTGTTAGTCTCTGCTCTCACTACAGGTGGAGAAGCCAGGTCCACATAAACCAACGAGCCACCACACAGCCACATGACTCAGGACCCTATTCACCAGCATCACTTAAAGACGGCCCACGCGGGATGTAAGATAAAGAGCACGTTTTAAAGGGGCCATGATCTTCACCCAAAGGTAAGACCAGATCTCTTTGAAATGGAGGTTCATAGCAGACGGTGTAGGTAGTGGGCAGAAAAGACCCCCACCATCTCAGAATGCTGCCTTCTTCTCTCCACCCCTGCTTTGGTTCCTTCCCAGGCACTGGTTTCTCCTTCAAAGAAAACTGACTTTTCACTGAAATTGAAATAATCAGGTGTTGTACACCTTATTGTCCAAGTAACATATGCCTACTTACTCTCCAAGGAAAGTCTTGCCAATATTTTACAATAACTATAAATGGATTATAACCTTTAAAAACTGTGAGTCACTATATTGTACACCTGTAACATATAATATTGTATATCAACTATACTTCGATAAAAAAAAATAGATATCTGAAAAGATAATGGCTTTGGCTTAGGAAAAAAAGAGTCTTAATGTAGGCACTTTGTGTTCATCTCTTAAAAGGATGTTATTGTCCATATCTCCTGTATCAGTGGAGAAAGAAGTCCTTCCACACAGAAGCAAGTTTGTCTGAAGCTTGCTCGGAGCTGGTGAGTGATGATGCGGAGGCTCCCCTGAGCTGTAGCTCTTCCGTCTCACCCTGGGGAGACATTCAATATAAGGGCTGAGTTATCAAACCAAATGATTTCTTTAAAAGTGAGTTCAGGGCAGCACCATCAACGTGGTGCCACAGTAGCAGTCCAAGACTACACACCTGTGAGTGATGTGGTCACCATGGGAACCATTTGGGGCTAGAAGGAGTCTGAGTCATCACCCCAAGTCCATATCTGAAAAGGGGTTGACCTTGGATAAGTCAGCCACTTGGAGACCAAGCCTCTCCTCTAAAATGTAAAGTCATGGAAGTTGCCTCTAGCTGACACTGATGTTTTAAGTGAAGCACAGTGACCTTTGGGAAAATAAGTTAGACTCTAGGAAAGAAAGGAGCTGTGTAAACCCAGGGTTCTAACACAACTAACCAGTGTATATTGATGTTGTTACACAAAGGCTAGGTGATCATGTCCCTGGCACCATACAGGATATTTTATGGAAAGTATTCTACAGATTCCTTCAAACTCACAACAAGCTGAAATGACCTGAAAGTGTCTCAACAGAGACTTAGAGAGGCACAGATTAAACTGCAATACTTAGAAAGAATCACAAATTCCAGATGCCTCGTAGGAATTGTACTCTAAATTCTCCATCGAACAGGGAATCTCCAAACTGAGAGGGGAACAGAAAGGGAATTCAGTATGATTATTTTGTAGCTCTTGTGATGCTCCTAAGTTGGCACACTGACGTATTTGAGACATGTGAGGCACAGTCCTGGGCCTTTTGGGGGTTTGAGGGAGCTCTTAGAACTATGACATCACTCACATTTGATCCAATATGGCACGGGGAGAATTGACCATCCACATGGTTCTTTGGGATATACGGTGAATGAAATAGTAAAATACAATCTGGCCTAGTGCACAGTTTGGCAATCTTTCAGCAGAGAGGGATCCTAAGTTGCTGACTACTGGCACTGAGAAATAGAGGGGGTGTGAGTGGGGAAAACAACGGGCCCTTGGAAGGTCCCTCTGTTCAGAAATCCCTCCCTAATTCAAGTTTCATTTGCAATAAACGTTCTCCTTTTTTTTTTTTTTCTTTTGGCCTAGCCACTCAGCATGTGGGATCTTAGTTCCCCTACCAGGGATGGAACCAGTGCCCCCTGCATTGGAAGCGTGGAGTCTTAACCACTGGACCGCCAGTGAAGTTCCATTTTGCTTTTAAAATACAAATATTCCTTGAGAAGTAGTTCCTTCGATCAGCTCAATTTCTGGCTTGGTATAGGTGGGTCTCAAACTGAGAGGAGTTTTGCTCAGGGACCAGTGGGGTGAGGGGAGAAGGATCATTTGGAACATGAGCCACTTTAGAGGCAGGGAAACCTGAAGGGCTATGAAGCATTAGGCACCGTGAACAGCCAAGGGCTTCGAGAAGAGGGGGACCAGGCAGGGGAAGGGGCTGTCAAGCCCCGGGGGACGTACAGTACCAACCCGGCAGGATGTTCCAGTACAGCTGGCCTGGAGCCACTGAGAATCCTTCCCTGTGAGTCCAGGGTCCCCCGTGTGGAGGGATGTTGACTCCTGTCAAAATGAACCCCTCGGGCTTCCCTGGTGGCGCAGTGGTTGGGAATCTGCCTGCCGATGCAGGGGACACGGGTTCGTGCCCCGGTCCGGGAAGATCCCACATGCCGCAGAGCGGCTGGGCCCGTGAGCCATGGCCGCTGAGCCTGCGCGTCCGGAGCCTGTGCTCCGCAACGGGAGGGGCCGCGGCGGTGAGAGGCCCGTGTACCGCAAAAAAAAAAAAAAAAAAAAAAAATGAACCCCTCACAGCTCTTGTGTCTGCCTGACCCTAGGCCTCTACCAGGTAGGATGGTTCAAACGATTGAATTAGAGACACAGACGTAGAGAACAAGCATATGGACACAAAGGGGGGAAAGTGGGGTGCAGGGGGCGGTGGGATGAATTGGGAGATTGGGATTGACATGTATACACTAATACGTATAAAATAGATAACTAAGAAGAAGCTGCTGTATAAAAAATTAATTAATTAAAAAAAAGAATTTCTGAACAATGCTAGAAATTTAAAATGATAAGCGAAAATCCCATAGGTGACTATGTTCTTGTAACCTCTTCTGTCAAATAAAAGTAAGCTGCTTTTGTGTACATTTTTAAGAAATAAGAGTCTTGGGACTTCCCTGGTGGTCCAGTGGTTACAACTCCACGCTTCCACTGCAGGGGGTGCGGGTTCGATCCCTGGTCGTGGAGCTAAGATCCCACATGCCTCGCCGTCAAAAAACTAAAACATAAAACAGAAGCAATATTGTAACAAATTCAAGAAAGACTTTAAAAAGTGGTCCACATCACAAAAATCTTTAAAAAGAAAAAAGAAGTAAGGGTCTTAATGCCTAGAAATTCAGTGTTATTGGGAAAGTCACGTCATCCTCTGCAGGATAAGATGCAAAATGATTTTAGTAGAGATCTAGACCCTTTTTTCGAGGTTTAAGAATCGGGGAGCAGTAGAATAGATTACTCCCAACCAGGCAGACTCCTAGGATAATATGCATTATCTCATAATCTTTTGGGAAGAGACAGAAAGCTCAGCTTTTTTGAAGTATATGAATAAACAGAAGGAAATAAAACAGCAAGCCTTCATAAAACTCATTTCTTTTTAATCTCACAAATATTTATTTATTTGTATAAAAAATAAAAATTTTGCAAGTAAGAAAAAAGATATGCACTATCTCATGTAACCTCCACAGCAGCCTGTGACATGGCTATTAGTACATCCATTTTCTTCTTTAAATGAGAATCGCATTTTAATCAATCAGTGGCTATTTAAGCCACCTCAATTTCAATTTCCCAGCATAAAGTAATACACTTGATCTACATAAAAGCAACACAAAGTAAAATCTTATTAATTTCAATGCATTCATACAACAGGATAGTTATTTACTTATATTTTGCAGGAGTGTAGTTACTGTATCTTCAGATATATCTTCCCATTCTTGTGAAACACTTATTTTTGAATGTGTGCTTTCTTCTTTGTCTTTATTTTTTTATTAATTTTTATTGGAGGGACTTCCCTGGTGGCGCAGTGGTTAAAATCCTCCCGCCAATGCAGGGGACACAGGTTTGAGCCCTGGTCCGGGAAGATCCCACGTGCCTCGGAGCAACTAAGCCTGAGTGCCACAACTACTGAGCCTGCACGCCAAAACTACTGAAGCCCGTGTAACTAGAGTCCATGCACCGCAACGAAGAGTAACCCCTGCTCACCGCAACTAGAGAAAGCCCACACAGCAATGAAGACCCAACTCAGCCAAAAATAAAAATAAAAAATAAACATTTTATTGGAGTATATGTATACGTGTGGCTGATTCACTTTGCTGCACAGCAGAAACTAACCCAACATTGTAAAGTAATCCATTTTTTTTATAGATCCAGAAACTGAAGCCTAAAGAATACCTGCACCAGGTACCACAGCCAGTAAATGCTGAAGCCAGAATTCAAATCCAGACAGTGTGGGACAAAAGCTCACACGCTTAACCAGGGTTTGGCAAACTTTTCCCATAAAGGGCTTGAAAGTATTTTCAGCACTGCAGGACAGTCTGTCTCACAACTATTCGAGTCTTTCGTGGCAGTGAGAAGGCAACCACAGACGATACATAAACAAATAGGCATCGTCGTGTCAATAAAGTTTTATTTACAAAAGCAGGCAGACAGAGGACTAGATTTGGTCCATGTGACTCTGGAGTGCCTGACTTTAACCACTATTATATGATGCTGCCTCTTAGTATATTTAATTTTATTCTGAAAAGCTGAAATTATTTGTTGCTTCTGTATCTTGGTTGCTACGTGGCACACACTGACCTCCTTGTTTGTTATTCTGTTAAGTAGCCCAAGATACACTGGAAATGCATGGGTCCCTTTTATAAAAGCTTGGTTTTTAGCAATTGCTGCCATTTGAAGTGTCTGTTGGGAAATCCCATAACCTACCTTCTTGAAAGAGAAGCACAGAGGCTATATTTTATACGTGAGCAGTCCTCCAGGACGCTCGATAAGCAAGAAAACACTGTTAGCTCAAAAGCCTGCCCCCCCGTAGGGCATCCAGCTTGGTCGTTAGGGTGCTTGTTTCCAAAGATCAAGCGACAGTGTAATACAGCCTGATGATCCAGGACAGATGTGGGGATAAAGTCTAAGCTGAAAATATTACTGGGGGGCTTAAACTAAGATCAGAGGCGTTTCCACCAGGCATATGGTTAAGTTGGAGTTTGGAAAACGTGCTCTGTCTCGGACGATTTCCACGTCCCACTGAACTCCCCACCCCACCTTTGACACTTACAGCTGCAGCGGGAGGAGTTCAGATTTACAAGTGGTGTTGACCTCGTTGTCAAGGGAAGTCAAGTCAATTTGGTTGCTCTCTCCTCCCTTTAACCTGACAGAAGGGAAAGGGCTTCTGCCAAAAATCATGAAGCTGACCCCCGTGTGCTCCTGCAATTTGGCATTGTGTATTTATACCTCTATTCTACACTACCTCTTCTTTGAAGATGGCTGCATTCGTTTTGTTTGGGCGCTGCATATATGCCTATGTCCTGGAGAAACCAGGCATTAACAATAAACTGTTCACACTGACAAACTAGCAAAGACGTTGGCCAATCTACTTCCCAATGTATTAATTCCTAAATCATGGTATTAGTATTTAAGCATTGCAGTTAGGTTTGCAGTTTTCTTTTTCATATTCTATTTCCCTCTCCCTCCCTCTCCCTCTCTCTCTCTCTCTCTCTCTCTCTCTTTCTCTCTTATTCACTACCTGGTTACCTTGTTTCTATAGCTACTAATAGCAGAGCTACCTTCGGAACTATAATGGAGTTTGCCTCTTTCATGCTTATTTTAAAGAAAATAGAAAATTGAGTCCTTTAAAACTTAGTGAATTCCTGCTTTTTAATTGCCCTGCTTCTGATGGAAAATCTACTTTACCATACCTGATTTTATATCATTTGAAATGAGGTTGCCATCTTATACGCATTTAGATGATGGGACAGATAAAGTTATCTTTTCTTGAACTGAATTCTGGAAAATAAACAATTATCCTCATTTCCAACAGGAAGTGGTAGATAATAAAATCCACCTGTATTTGCACAAATCTTTTAGATATCACTCTGAATTAAGAGAAAATCTGTTATATTCACTTGGGCAATTTCAAATTTCAATTAAATGTTCTTTTTTCAAAAGTGCCACACTGTGTACTACAAATAAAAACGGCCCTGTTTTTGCCTGGAAGGCAGAAAATAGTCCAGCAAATTTATGGGAAAGCAAATTTTTTTCTATCGATCAATCCCTAGAGGGGCATTAACTACTCTTAAGGGAGCTTATTGCAGAAGACGGCATAAGTGACATGCACAAAAGACAGGCTAAGGATGCTGAGAAGTGGAGGAGAAAATGGAAGACTTTAACATTACATCCTGGTCGTACCAAGGTCCATTGACCCTGTGTTCATTCCAGGTAATTAATTTACAACACGTTAAAACCTCGATGTGAAGAAGGCTGTTATGCGTCGAACGTGTAGGAATAAAAAGTGTTATTGATTTAGGATTTCTATTGTATCATGTGCTGACAGAAAAAACCTCCTCCACCGAGTTACGGCTCAACGGTGGAACAAAGCTTTGCTGAAGGACGAAACTGCCCAAGAAGTGCACTCTGGAATACACTCAGCTGGAGCAACACAGCCTGCAAGGGATTCTGTGGGGTGAATTAGGAAGCATCATTAGAACCAACCCACGCACCTAATAAATATTGATAAATAAGCACTCTAGAAATCAAATTTGGGGACATGATAATGATCTTCTTTACAGTAAAGGTCTAAAATAGCCCCTCTGCCAAAGCCAACCATTAATATTTATTAAATAAAATATGAGTATACCATTAATTTTAAACACCTGACATAAATCGAAGCTCTCTTCCTTTTGAAGTGTAGAAATTATAAGGGTGAGGCCACACAAGCTTGAAGCCATGATGATTTGAAGAGACTAAAAGAACTAGTTCTAATTTTAAAAATTAAGTGGCTTCATTAGCTAGTAAAGCAGGCATATTGGGGGAAAAAAACAGACGATGACTATTTGCGGTCTTCTTTTGTGTCTCCATACAAATTTAAAAATTTTTGTTCTAGTTCTGTGAAAAATGCCATTGGTAATTTGATAGGGATTGCATTGCATCTGTAGACTGGCTTGGGCAGTATGGTCATTTTTTTTTGCGGTACGCAGGCCTCTCACTGTTGTGGCCTCTCCCGTTGCGGAGCACAGGCTCCGGACGCGCAGGCTCAGCGGCCATGGCTCACGGGCCCAGCTGCTCCGCGGCATGTGGGATCTTCCCAGACCGGGGCACGAACCCATGTCCCCTGCATCGGCAGGCGGACTCTCAACCACTGCGCCACCAGGGAAGCCCAGTATGGTCATTTTAACAACACTGATTCTTCCAATCCAAGAACACAGTATATCTTTCCATCTGTTTGTGTTGTCTTTAATTTCTTTCATCAGTGTCTTATAGTTTTTGGAGTACAGGTCTTTTGCCTCCTTTCGCTAGGTTTATTCCTAGGTATTTTATCCTTTTTGATGCGATGGTAAATGGGAGTGTTTCCTTAATTTCTATTGCTGCTATTTTGTTGTGTATAGAAATGCAACAGATTTCTGTATGTTAATTTTGCATGCTGCAACTTTACCAAATTCATTGATGAGCTCCAGTAGTTTTCTGGTAGCATCCTTAGGATTTTCTACGTAGAGTAAATCTACTATACTTCAATTAAAAAAACACCAATGAGTAAAATTATTTGTCAACTCCTCGGTGACCAAGGACAAGTCACTGAGCATCTCTGAAGCCACAACAGTTGCATCTAATAAAGCAAAAATAACACGGACTCTACTTGACTCATAGGGCTAATGACAGGAATAAATGAGATAATACATATGAATGTGATTGAAAATAGTATTCAATCCTATTTAAATGTGTTACTGAAATTATTTTATTTGAAAATTGGTTTTTGAAGGAAATAAAATGACAAAGACTTTTTTTTTAAAGGTGAAACGTTCTACATATGGCTTTCTAACGTATCACAGATTCTCTCCATCTTTTCCTAATGATAATTTAATTTAATCTAAAAGGACTTATTTGGGAATTTCCTGGAGGTCCAGTGGTTGGGACTCCGCGCTTTCACTGCCAAGGGCCTGCGTTCAATCCCTGGTTGGGGAACAAAGATCCCACAAGCCATGCAGCACGGCCATAAAAAAAATTTAAAAATAAATAATAAATAAATGGACTTATTTTAGATAGAAGATGTAGTACAGGATGAAGGTGTACATAACAGAGACAGAATAATAAAGTTACAAAAAATATTACTTAAAAATTTGGGTGCCCATAACTCCATGGGTCAAATTAATATGACTTGAGTTCTTTCATTAATTCAAGGTCCTCTGTATGTATTAAAGGACTCCATCACATGCAATTTCCCAAATGGTTTTTTCTTCTTCTCCATACTACCTATCCAAATACCTTTTCTGCAGGTAGCATTTTTCAAAGCTACAATAGAAAAATGACAGGACCATCAGTAGGGAATTATACTGATCCTTATAAGTTCTTCCTATACTAAAAATAGGATTGCTATAGAAATGCATTGTCCAATATGACAGCTGCTAACCACATGTGGATATTTAAATTTAAATTAATTAAATATTGAAAATTCAGTTCCTCAGTCACCCGAGCCATATTTCTAGTGCTCAACAGCTGGATGTGGCTGGCTAGTAGCCACAGTATTGAATGGAGCAGCTATAACATATCTGTCCTCACAGAAAGTTCCAGTGCATGGTGCTTCTGTAGAGGGTCTTTGAAGTCATCACCCCAGCTCAGCATCTCTGGGTATCCAGCCTCAGCCATTTCTATGGCAGTAAGCTCTTCTCCCACTTCTCTGAGGAACACTGTGAGGCCCTGCCCTTCCAGATCCTCAAAGCCCAAGTTTCTTGCAGGGTATGAAACAATTAAATAGTTTTATTTAGTTTTTCTAATAGTCATAGCACCTGGTTGGAGAACCATGGTTATGAGGGTAGGAGCATTTATGCAATGAGAAAAAAATCAGAAATAAAAAAGGAAAATTGAGTAAATAAATGGTCTACCTAGGTTTTCTGGGGTCTACCTTTTAAATGGCCTCCTAAAACTTAGGTGATTTTTTTGAACACTAAATAGATTTCCCTGAGATGGTAAATGGTTGTGTCCACTGTACTCACAGGCTTAGTGACATCACTGAGAAACTGTAACACTTGCAGAGAGATAAGAGTCAGAATAACATCCAAATAGCTGAGAGGATGCACTCATTAAAGACCCACCAGCCAATGAAACCAATGAAAGCATGGCTACTGGCATAACCAGAGTGAACAGTTTAGAGAGGAGCAGAAGACAACTAGCATTTACTAAACGCCTAGTACGTATTCACATACTATGCATTGGGTACAGTAAATCCCATTTAGTAGAATAGAAAGCTCATGTTTGCAGTAAAATGTTCTCAAAGTCACACAGCTATCTGATGTATATACTATTTAAATCTATATCTATCCAGCTTCAGGGCTCTTATTTTTCCATAATAGTTTAAAGACCTCCAAAGGGAATACGACTGTCATTGAAATCTGGGATTCCTGCCTTCTGATCATGGATGAAATTAGACCTAAGACTTTCCTCAGAGGACAGCTGGCTAAGAACAAAATATACCATAAGGTGAAAATGTAAGGGCAATCAAACCTGGTGTGCAGAAATAGTTCACAAATACGTAGAGCTGTTTAAAAGCAAGATACTTCAGCAGCAAAGAAGCTTTCATAACAAAGGTTTCAAGGTTTGTATAATACTACTTAGATGCTGATCAAATTTAGAGGGGATCTTTCACTGTAGCCAAAAGTGAGGGCTGACATAGAACTCAAAACAGTCTAATAAGGAAAAAGGGTATAAGATAAGGTGATGGAGTGAGCATCTGATTCCAGGAAACACACTATAGTCCCTGGTAAGTGGACATAGAAATGAACAAGACAAAAGCAATAATAACCCAAATGCCTTGTAAACATGCAGATTAACTATAGCAGTTTGAGGATCTTCTCAAGGAATTTGTATTTTCCAAGTTGAAGAACTCATTTCTGCTTGAAACCGTCATGGAGTAATTGGAATTGTCCTCCCACCATAAACAGTTAGAAAACTGGGCAAAGTACATGAAATAACTGTTTTCAGTCACTGGACATGGAAAGCACAGGACTGTGTCTCTGAGAAAAGGAAACAAACAAGGTAATCCCTACAGTTGTCCCAGCTGTCTCTCTAGAGGTTCTTTTTAGATCGTAGCAGAGAGGGGGAACTCAAGCAGATTATAGTGGTTGTCTAGTTGAAGAGATAGAAAAGGGATTTCAGAGAGGGTGAGGTGTCTGGAGTTTGAGGGGCAGAGAACCAGAGAGCAACAAGATCAAGCTGAACTGCAACAACCTCTCAGAACAAAATTCAACATTCTTCAAATGAAAACACAAAATCAAATACTTAATAAACTAATATTTATAATCCTGCACCCAATAAAAAATTATTTTACAGGCAATGGTGCAGGAAAATGGAATCCATAACCAGGAGAAAAGTCAATCAATTAAAACAGACCTTAAGATGGCAGAGATGATGAAATCAGCAGATAAGGACATTAAAAGTTATAGATATGCTTAAAGATTTAAAAGAAAACATGAACATAATGAGGAGAGAAATGGAAGGTATAAGAGGGAACCAAATGGACCTTAAAGTGGTGAAAACTACAATATCTGAATTGAAAGGTTCACTAGCTAAACCAAACAGCAAATTAGATATTGCAGAAGAAAAGATTAGTGAATTTGAAGACATTAGATTAGATTAAAAGACAGTAGATTAAAAGACAGAAAAGCCCAAACTAAAAGACAGAAAGCAAAAATCCTGGGGAAAAAAACTTAAAGTCTCAATAACTTGTGGAATAATATTAAATGATCTAACAAATACATAATTGGAATTACAGAGGAAGGAAGAGGAACAGAAAAATATTTGATGTGTGGCATAATTTTTTCAAATTTGATTAATATAAACCTAAGAACCTCAAAGACCCTCAAGCATGATAAACAAAAACACACCAAGTCACAACATAATCAAGTTCCTAAAAACCAGTGATTAGAGAGTATCTTCAAAGCAGAGACAGAGAGCTTCCCTGGTGGCGCAGTGGTTGAGAGTCCGCCTGCCGATGCAGGGGACGCAGGTTCGTGCCCCGGTCCGGGAAGATACCACATGCCGCAGAGCGGCTGGGCCCGTGAGCCATGACCGCTGAGCCTGTGCGTCCGGAGCCTGTGCTCCGCAACAGGAGAGGCCACAGCAGTGAGAGGCCCGTGTACCGCAAAAAAAAAAAAAAAAAAAAAAGACTATGAAAACCACAATGAAATACCACTTCACACCTACCAGGATCGCTATAATTTTATAAAACTGGAAAATAACAGTGTTGGCAAGGATGTTGAGAAACTGGAATACTTGCACATTGCTGGTGGGAATATAAAATGGTATAGCTGTCAGTTTCTCAGAGGCTTAAATACAGAATTATCATATGACCCAGCATTTCTACTACTAGGTATATAACAAAAAAAAATTTGAAAACAGGAACTTGAACAGATATTTGTACACCAATGTTCATAGAAACAGTATTCACAAAGGACGAAAAGTAGAAACACAGAAGTGTCCATCAACGGATGCATGAATAAAAAAATGTGGTGAACACATGCAACAGAATATTTTTTTGTTTTGTTTTGTTTTTGGTTTTTTTTGTGGTACGCGGGCCTCTCACTGTTGTGGCCTCTCCCGTTGCGGAGCACAGGCTCCGGACGCGCAGGCTCAGCGGCCATGGCTCACGGGCCCAGCCGCTCCGCGGCATGTGGGATCTTCCCGGACCGGGACACGAACCCGTGTCCCCTGCATCGGCAGGTGGACTGTCAACCACTGCGCCACCAGGGAAGCCCTGCAACAGAATATTATTTAGCCATAAAAAGGAATGAAATTTTGATATATGCTAAAACATGGCTGGACCTTGAGAACATTATGTTAAATGAAATAAGCCAGATAGAGAAGGAAACATTTTGTATGATTCCATTTATTTGAGGGACCTAGAATAGGCAAATTCATGGAGACAGAAAGTAGAACCGATGTTACCAGGGATGAGGGAAGCAGAAGATGGGGAGTTATTGCTTAGTGTGCAGAGTTTTGGGGGGATAATGAAATGGTTTGAGTACAGAGAGTGGTAATGTTACACATGACTGTGTATTTAATGTGACTGTATTTAATACCACTGAATTGTACACTCACTAATGGCTAAAATGATAAATATTATGTTATGTACATTTTAGCATAATAAAAAGAGAAAAAATGACAAAATGTAGATGAGCAAAAGGAAATTAAAAATCATCAGTTATCAGATGAACCGGTTTGAAGGGCAGAAACTGAGACACGGGTGTAGAGAACAAATGTATGGACACCAAGGTGGGAAAGCAGCAGTGGTGGGATGCATTGGGAGATTGGGATTGACATATATACACTAATATGTATAAAGTGGATAAGTAGTAAGAACCTGCTGTATAAAAAAAATAAATAAAATAAAATTCAAAAAAAAAAAGAACTACAAATGTTTTGTGCTTTTCAGAATATAAGTTTTGCACTTATTTGTTAAATTTATTCCTAGGTAATTTATTCCTTTTGGGGTGATTGTGAATGGAATTTTTTTCTTAATTTCATTTTCAGATTGCTCATTGCAAGTGTATAGAAATACAGTTAATTTTTAAAATTAAAAAAAATCATCAGTTATCATCCTGTCATCTGAAGATAGCTGCAGTTATATTGATATTTTTATGTAAAAATCTTTTTCTGCATGTTTATAAGTTTAATAACAAAAATGGAAACATACTCTAGGCATGAATTTTTATTAAACAATAAACATATTCCCATGTCATTAAAAAATGAAGGCTAAATAATGATGTATTCAGATAAGCCAAAACTGAGGGAATTTGATATCAACAGACGTGCCCTGTAGGAAACATTAAAGGAAGCTCTTCACGTAGCAGGAAAACAATGGATGCTGGGAACTTGGATCCATAAAAAGGAGTGGAAAGTGCCAGAAAAGGTAAAGATGGGGGCAAAGACGAAAGCCTTTTCCTCTCACTTTTAATTTCCTTTAAACTGAAGAAGTCACTTTGAACATATTAAACCAAAATACATAAACCTGTGTCACCCCATCTGCCCATTGGTGTGTTCTTCATTCTTTCATTTATTTATTTATTCATTTATTGACTCAATAAATAGTGGATCTTCTGGGAGATCCACTCTGCTAGGCACTGACTCTTTAGTGGAGAGTAAAACTGACAAGGTTGCTGTACTCACAGAGCTTTCAATCTACTGGCAAAAAGCCAGTTATTATTTACACACACACAAGTGAAAAATATAATTAGTGAACGAGATAAGCGCTGTGAAGCTGAGAAAGAGAACAAGAAGTTTGGAGAAGAAAGCATAAGAATGGATCCCAGCGCATCTCCTGCTGCCCTGACTTTCACTTCGTGGTCCAGCGACGCCCATCAGCTCTGTTGTCCACCCATCTCCCACTCAGTTTCTCACACGCTTGTTTTGGGTCTTCTCCAATAATTTGTGTAAGCGAAGCTGTCTCTGTTTCCTCCCTTTACAATTCACTATTCACACCTCTCATATAGGTTTTAACCCTACCAGATGTATTCTTATTAAGATGATGTCTTGAGTGGATTCCCCAGGAGCAGAGCCTGAGATGGATATTCCTTGCAAATGATTTATTCATGGAGTGCTCTCAGGAAAACGGAGTGAGAGAAGCATAATAGGGCAGAGAGGGAAAAAATCTAAGCAAGAACATCATCTCCACTGGAGATGAGCTTTAGCCAAATCCACAGGGATTTCTGCCTGTTGCCCCACAGAGACAAGAGATGGGCAACAATGAGGGAACATCAGGACAGATGTACCTCAGCCCAGACTCTCCTATCTCCACTGCCATCCTTCCTCCCATATTTAAACAGGCAGGGGTAGGTTTCTCCCCCTCCTCTTGTGTGCCAAAGAAGTGCAAATTAAAACAAGATAACTACTTTTTTTTTCCTGCCAAACTAGCAAATTAGTTTTATTAGAAAATACTCATTGGTGATGAGAATGAGGTGGAATTAACATTGTCATATAACATGGCTAGGAGTGTGATAGGATACCATCTCTCTGGGGGAACGTATCTGGCAACCTGCATCAGTCACTCAAATGCAATAATTCTACTTCTTTGAGTATATTGTTTTTAAAACTGCAAAGCACAGATGAAGGTTCATGCACAGCAATACTCATCATAGTGTCATTGCTAAAATCCAAAATTAAAAATGACCTAAATCCCAACCAGTATGAGATCGGTAGTAGACCATATGGTATATCCAGACCAGAGACTATAATAATTTAAAAGGTTAAATAATTTGGAATTGCTTACATCGTAATACTCAGCTAAAAAGAGAGAATTATACTTTTCCCCAAAATTCTACTTGCTACATTGTTTCAACTAAGTAAAAACCGTACACCTAAAAACTCTGAAAGTCAATGTAACAAAATGTTACTTCTGAGAGGTAAGCATATGAGTGCTTTTCTTTGTTCTGCATTATACTTTCTGTAGTTTTCATATTTTCTACCTTTCATTTACTCATTCTATACAGTATTAAGCATTATTATATATCATCCATTGTTGTATTGTTGTAGACATTGTGGAAACAGCAATGGAAAAATAAAACACTCTGATTCAAAAAGATACAGCACCATGATGCTCATAGCAGCACTATTTACAATGGCCAAAACATGGAAGGAACCTAAGTGACCATCAACAGATGTATGGATAAAGGTGATGTGGTACATACAGACGATGGAATATTACTCAGCCATAAAAAAGAATGAAATAATGCCACTTACACCATGGATGGACCTAGAGATTATCAGACTCAGTGAAGTAAGTCAGACAGAGAAAGACAAATGTTATCACTTCTAAGTGGAATCTAAAACAAATGAACCTACTTACAAAACAGAAACAGACTCACAGACATAGAGAACAAACATGGTTCCCAAAGGGGAAAGGAGGGCGAGGGATAAATTAGGAGTTTGGGATTAACAGATACACACCACTATATGTAAAATAGATAAACAAGGACCTGCTGTATAGCACAGGGAGCTATATTCAATACCTTGTAATATCTTCAACCTTGTAATAATTTATAATGGAAAAGAATCTGAAAACGAATAGAGAGATAGATAGATCTGGATCACTTTGCCGTACACCTGAAACCAGCACAACCATGTAAATCAACTGTACTTCCATTAAAAAACAGAATGATGTGACCTCTTGCTCCAGCCCTACTGGCCTCTTCGCCGTTCTTTGAACACCCCAGGCACCCCTCTCAGAACATGGCACCTGTCGTTTCCTCTGCCGACGGCACTCCCCAGCCCACCATCTGGCTCGCCCTCATCTCCTTTAGGGCCCTGCTCCGATGTTTCCATATCAGGGAAGCCTTCCCTGACTGTCCTATTCACACTCACACTCTTCACCCTCTCAACTAGCGTTCCCAAACCTTCTCTCTTGCTGTCTTTCTCATTACAGCGTTTAATTACTTTCTCTGGTACTATATATTCAAATTTTTTGTTTTGTTTCTTTTGTTTTGTTTTGTTTTTCTGTTTATCTTTTCAAATAGGCAGAAGTTCCATGAAGGTGGGAATTTTATCTGTTTTTTTGTTTTTGTTTTTTTTAATTCATGTCATGGCCAAGGCACCATTAGTCTGGGGGGAGCAGGGTCTTTTTCTACAGGACCAGCTTTGCACAAGGTGCTGTCAGTGATAAGGAAGGTTTCTTTCCTTCCTTCCCTCTGTCCTCCATCCTTTCTTCCATCGTGATGGGCCACTATCTGCCTAGGTGTTAGATATGCAATGGTGACCATGGCAAGATTTCTACACTCATGAATCTTACAGCATAGTGGGAAATAGTAATAGATAAAGTATAACACCAGGAGGAAAATGCAGTGCTATAAATAAGAAGTAACATAAAAAGAACAATTAACTCAGCCTGAAGAGAGAGGGGAGGATGGTGGGCAGAAGAATCCACTTTGGAGCTGGGTTTCAAACACCAGTTGGAGTTTGCTGGATGAAGGAGAATGAGGAAGAACTCGGGAGAGGAAACAGACACGCAGAGGGTGAGAGGTGTGAGCCACCCCTGGAAAGCACTTCTGCTCCGACACGAAGGAATTCTCCCCGTCCCGCTCTGCACCTGGCCTCAGTGTGGGTCCACAGACTAAAACCAGTTTTGAATAAAGATTTGAAAACTATGTTATTTTCCACATCCAGGAAAAACATCACTCATGTCACATCAGTAAGCTACATTTTCATCGAAAGTCTACCTCAACAGAGGCGAAATTACGTGGCATTAGAATCGCACATAATCTAAAACCAGGCAGGGGTCAAGCAAAAAGAGGAACAAGTTTCATTTGAAAGTAGAGTCAAAGCAGAAGAAAAAAATGCATCATTTAAATTGGAAAAAAACAAGGAATTCCCTGGCGGTCCAGTGGTCGGGACTATGCACTCTCATGGCCGAGGGGCTGGGTTCGATCCCCGGTCCGGGAACTAAAATTCCACAAGCCGCACGGTACGGCCAAAAAAAAGAAAAGAAAAACAAAAAAGAAAGAAACAGTAAATTGGAAAAAACGAAGCAGTTCCTTTCCTTCCACTTCTCCCTCAGTCTGTATCCTAATTACCCAGACAATCACTGGAGCTCTTCCCAGCTCCCCTGTTGTGTGGAGACAGCTGTCTCTGTGCATCTTAGCTAAAGCTGGGTGGAGGTTATGGACCACATTTGTTTATGGATCTCTTCAACACACCTGAGAAATGTTTGCTTAGGGAAGAACCCGGGGGCTGCCAACACAAGAGCTCAGCCACCCATCTCTTCATACTACAGGCTGGTCCTCTCCAAGTGCGGTCTGAGGTCATCTGTGGGCCACCAGAGAGGATGAATACATGGCTGATTTTATGAGGGCTGCCAAGAGATAAGGACCAAGCTGCAGCTTAACTGCCGCAAGGTCAAATTCTTGACCAAAAGTGAAAACAAAAATGAAGTTAGCAGAATGCTGCAAATGACAGAAGAAAGAAAAAAAAGAGAGAAAGAGAGAGGAACTCTTAAAATAATATGATATAAAGTATGCACTGAAAAATAAGCATATTAAGGTCACTTTCTGAATCTTTGTGTGGTTTCTATTCCGCCCTTTTATGATCACCTCAAGTAACTAAGTACATATGGCATGTTTGTAAGTAAAGCAGTCGATGAAGTTGGTTATACCTCTGCATTTATTACCAGGCCCCTGAGTATTATTAACTTTTACACTCCCCATAAAATATAATTTATCACTTAAATAATTTGCTTTGTGTCAGGGTTCAGTGTGCTCCAGTGCTTTTCTGCTCATTAAATGAGATATTTTTACTTAATGAGCCAAGGATGTCCTTTGTATTTAACATCTGAATTGATTTCTAACACTTCATTTATATAATAGTTCCGTGTGTAATTCCAAAAAAAACGTGGGTTTCATTTCACCATGTCAAAGGACAACAATTCAGAAAACTATTAAGTACATGTGGCATTTCCAGTGATAAATGGTCTTATTCTTAAATAACCAGCAAGACGGAGCGTACAAAAATCATGAAAGTATGCAATCATAAAATAATTATTTCTTTACATAAGCAAATCTGGAATTTGAGAACTGAAGTATGTATTGATTGCTCAAAACAAAATTCAATGACACCCAGAAAAAGAAGTTAGGATGTGATGGGAAATAAGAGTGCCTTAAGTCGAAGCTGCTCTGGTTAACTGAGCAACTGGGATTGTTTTCAACATGACAACTGCATACCAATTCAGGATGGTCCATGTAACAAATGACTGGCTGCTTGGACCTTTCTATCCATTTAACAAGCTAAAGCTTGAGAACTGAAACCCCATGTTTCCTCAATCGTTTTGCACTCCTTTAGCTTTCTAAACAACTGAGGATACTTACTGTCACCTTGTCACCAGGCAAGGGAAGAGGGGAAAAGTTCTTGGATCTGAGTATTACAAACAGAACTGCTACATGAATCTAACCTATTTACAATTCACAATATATACATATATGTGTACCTTAATTTAGAGCTTCAATGTTGGATAACTGCACACTGGATGTATCATTTATTAAGCATCTATTATGATCTTTATATAAAAAGATACAGGTGGGGCTTCCCTGGTGGCGCAGTGGTTGAGAGTCCGCCTGCCGATGCAGGGGACACGGGTTCGTGCCCCGGTCCGGGAGGATCCCACATGCCGCGGGGCGGCTGGACCCGTGAGCCATGGCCGCTGAGCCTGCACGTCCGGAGCCTGTGCTCCGCAACGGGAGAGGCCACAACAGTGAGAGGCCCGCATACCGGAAAAAAAAAAAAAATTAAAAAATTTTTTTAAAAAGTGAAGTGTACGATGCTCAAAAGTGAAATTTACCAATCAAACAGATTTTTGCCAAATTTGAATTTTTCCTCACAATAGTCTATCTTGTGATTTCATTAACAAAACTGATATGCTAGTTCAAGTCAGATATTTTGTACCATTAAAACATCCACAAGCAAATTTGTTTTACACAACAGTTGAGTAAGCCTGTAGAGAATGCAAGCCCAGGGGAACAGAAAGTGAAAATACAGTTTTAGCAGCATGATTTCCATGAATTAAACAAGCATTAATACCTTCAAGCAGTGGCACACTACTGCTTCAGCCTTTGATGGGAAAAAGCTATAATTTACATGTTCAATCATTTTAATACTTTCTCTGAATTAGATATCTACAGTAGCTGTGTTAGCTGATGCTATAAACAGAGGATACAGTTGAGGACACATGCTATAATAATTAAAATGTTATTATGCTGAGCCATCTTTCTTCTAGGATCCTGTAACATCTGCATTGACTGTGATAAGCATTGATTATCTGGAGTGATATAAATATTTGGGGAGTTAATAACAATGAGGAATTCACTGCATGCTGAGACACCCAAGATAAATCACAGGAAGTTCAGATCAAAGCAGGTTTGCGAACAAGCTTGTTTTTATAGTTAATGACCAACTATCAAGTGCAGATACACATTTTTCTCTCCAATGCAATGCACAAGGAAATGTCATAAAGAAACATCCCATTCTGTGTGGCATTTCTGTACATCTGTCGAATTTCCATATGTAGAGAGGAGGACGTCAACACAGAGCTACTTCAACTACAAAGAAGGAATTGATCCAATCCATCAACTACTTAACATGCACTTTTCAAATCATTAAAAAGTTCTTTGAATTATTAAGACCTTTTTTCAAAAGAAAAGAAAAGCCCACAACTTATAAATCTTGCATTTCCTGAGAGGTCAATTTAAGGATGCTGGGGTCAGCAGTTATCCAGTTCCAGCCAAGACTCTGAAATGTCCCTCCAAGGATGACCCAATAACTAAGTTGTTGGTTGTGTTTTTTTTTTTTTTTAAGAAAATCTCATGCAGCCTCATCAAGTGGACATCTTACACTCAAGGGAGCCCTATTTTGAAGACAGAACCCATGTTTAAGGCACCAAACGGGGGCCCTTTTCAGTTTATAAAAATTAGTACAGAAATAACTGGTGGTCTATGACCTACGCTTCACATGCATACATGTAAGTACACAGAAGCTTTTCGGAATATAAAGTAGCTCTAAGATGAATCTAAAACCCCACCACGATCTACCTCCTTCCTCTCTCTAGCCTCACCCGTGACCACTGAGCTTCTTTCCACAGGGAGCAGCCTGGCGTCTCCTGAGTTACACCCCGAAGCCCGCTTGCATCTTCTCAGAACCTGTTCCCCTTTCTTGGCAGTGAGGCAGGGCCCAACCTCCTCCGGAGTAACTTAGTTTCTGCACAATTTTAACTGATCTCAGGGGTGTCCGTGAGGTGCAGAGAAGGAAGGGACAGAGATGCTGAGGGAGGAGGGCTGAGAAGTCACCCACACCCTCCAGCATGGCCTTTGAGCCAGGCCCTAGGGACCATGCCTGTCACTTGTGGTTGCCCTTCGTTACCATTTGTGTGTTTGAATAAAGTCTGAAATGCTGTGACCCTTTTTTTTCTCTCCCGTCAATAAAGACAGGAAACAAACAAACAAAAAAAGCTATTTACAATCTTCCGCCCCCAACACCCCATAGGAAACCCTCTGCCTGCAACGCGCTTCCCTCTACGACTTGCTGTTTGACGGTTCCTGGGTTCATCATAGCATGACTTAGTTTTCATCTCCTCATTTGGGGTCAAGTGCATTGTCAAGGTACCTGTTCGTCTTTACCACATTGCACTGAAATGGCCATTTGTCCTGTCTGTCTGTCCACAGGCCTATGAGCGCTTCAAAGCAGGGGCCGAGCTTTATTCATCTTCACATTCCCAGGGCACAGCATAGAGCGTCTACTCAGTGGAGGGGAAAATAATAAGCCAATGACACATTTATCCTCATGATATAATTTGACTCTGAGAAAGACCCTCCCAGGAGCGTCCCCAAATCTGGAATAGAACGTGGATTTATTCCAAGCAAGTTTCAGGGATCCAAAGTGTCCTGGAGGGTCCTAGCCCTTGAGAGAGGATGTAAGTCCTTGTGAGCTCGAAAAGCAAAGTGAGAAGGAGCCATGAGAAAAATTAGGATCAGTCTAGATCTGTGCCCTAGAACACAGCTGGTAGGTAATCAGTGTGATAACCAATATTTTCCAAAATAACATGAGCTACTAAAATGCTTCCCAAAAGCAGCCGCACAGCACAGGGAGATCAGCTCGGTGCTTTGTGACCACCTAGAGGGGTGGCATAGGGAGGGTGGGAGGGAGGGAGATGCAAGAGGGAAGAGATATGGGGATGTATGTATATGCATAGCTGATTCACTTTGTTCTAAAGCAGAAACTAACACACCATTGTAAAGCAATTATACTCCAGTAAAGATGGTAAAAAATAAAATAAAATGCTTCCCGTATCTGGTTGATTCCACTCCTGAGTGTTTACCCCAGAAGAAGGGGATGGGAGGAGGGAAGAGGGAGGGGCAGGAAATATGTCCACAAGAAGACATATACTAGAATGTTTACAGCCACTATATTTATAATAGCCAGGAACTGGAAACATCCCAAGTGTTCCTCAAGAGGAGAACAGTGAAACATTCTGCAGTATCTTCATAGTATGAAATGCCACTCGGCAATAAAAAGGAAAAAAACTACTGATACAGCCAACAGCAGGAATAAGTCTCAGAACACTGAGTGAAAGAAGCCTTACACCAAAGAGCACACACTGTGTGATTCTATTTCTATGAAGTTCTAGAAGAGGCAAAACTATCTGTGGTGACAAAGAAAATATCATAAGGGTAGTTATCTGTTCTGGAGCAGGTGATGAGGAAAGTTTCCAAAGTGGTGAAAACATTTTATATCTTACACAGACATCATCCGTGTCACCTGTAGCTTACACCAGTGTACATACTTGTCCAAATGTACCAAATGGTACATTTAAGAGTCGTGCATTTCACTATATGTAATTTTAACCTAAAAGTCCTAAATAAATGAGTTCTAGCTGGTGATACACCTGCTGAAATATTTAGGAGTAAAGTGAACTAATGTTCACTTACTTTGAAGTGCAAGACGAATTACACGGCAAAATGTTCATTGGTGACACCTGACCGTTGGTACCCGGGTAGTCACTATAATTCTTTCAATTTGCTGTATTCAAAAATTCTTTCTTTTGCTGTTTTCAAAATTTTTATAATACAATATTGGAGGTAAAGTATATATTCTGGGTCTTCCATTCCAGAGTTACTGGGGCAGAAATGGGGAACTGAGGTACAAACCTGCATTACCTACATTCTGTTCAGTTTGCCTAGTGGCATTTCGTAAGGCCATCAGCTACAAGTTTACAGGATTTAATATTTAGGACCTACTGAAATTTGGCCGAATCTAATAATATTTTGAGAACACACACCCCAACCTCACATTTTTTCTCCCACCTATCACTAACTGGTACCTGAAATTTTACCAATATAGATTCACTCCATGAGGGAAAAGTAAATAAGCCATTTACAAAGTGAATCAGTCATTTACCCACAATGGCAAAATAGTATCTATTTATCTGAATATGTATTGTCATGGCAAGCGTGGCAGACCTAGAATGGAAAACGTCGAAGAGAACCAGAGCACGTGAAAATGCCCGTGATCATCTTGCCTCCTCTGTTCCTGTTCCTGAAAGGGGCCATCAGTGAAATAACCAAGCGCAGCAACTCACTGGATTATTGTAGAAAAGCTGTTTTACCCCTCGGGGCCTTCATTACTCCAGCTGTGAAAGAGAGACCATCTTTCCTAACTGTTAGCCATCATGGTTCCAGGATAGGGCTGCCAGATAAAATAGAGGATGCTCGGTTACATTGGAATTTTGCATAAACAGTGAATATTTTTAGCATAATTATGTCCGTACTATTAATGGTACATACTTACACTAAAAAAAAAAAAAAAAAAAAAAAAAATCCTGAATACCAGGATTTACCTGGTATTCAAATGTAACTGCACATCCTGTTTTGTTATTGTTGTTTGTCTTTTGCAGCACCTGGCAACCCTGTTCTGAGGGAATGCAAGCATTAGAGCTTTAGCCCAGAATCACTGGTATTTGGATAAAAAATGCCTTTTGACTGGGCAGCCAGAGATGCATTTTGAAAAATGTGATTATTGTGTGTGCAGAGGATTTCGGTGCCTGACGCACACGGCATTTCAAGCTGTAGGTCACTCAGACGAGGCCGCCTGGTTCTTCTGAAGCCCAAGGCTGGATCCTTCAGTGGCCTCACTGCACTCAGCCCAAAAGCAGCGGTGAGCGCTTCTCTGCACATAGGGAAGCAAAGATATGCCCCAAGATATGGGAATCCATGCCGCTGTCTCCGTGGGTAAAACCTCGCATATGAATGGTGAGAATGAGGGGCAATACTTGACCTGAATCAGATGCACGTCTACTTCATGCAACCTGGAGAAGGACTGCTGTGACGGAGCCCAGCTCCAGCTAAACCCCTTTACCCCAATTGAACGCAGGAGCAGGAAAAGGTGCTTCTTACTTGTCTGAAGTCACAGTGAGTTCAACTGACCATTGACCCTGAATACCCACCTGGAATCTGGAAGAGGTCACTGGGGCTAACTGAATACTCCATTGTTGTATTTTAAAATCCGATGTGAAATGGTGACCACACGGGTGAAAAATGAGCTTTTTCTAAAATGCTGATGGAGGGACTTCCCTGGTGGTCCAGTGGGTAATACTCCACACTCCCAATGCAGGGGGCCTGGGTTCGATCCCTGGTCAGAGAACTAGATCCCAGGTGCAACTAGATCCTGCATGCCACAACTAAGACCAGGCACAGCCAAATAAATAAAAAATAAAATAAAACTCTGGGGCTTCCCTGGTGGCGCAGTGGATAAGAATCCGCCCGCCAGTGCAGGGGACACAGGTTCAAGCCCCGGTCCCGGGAAGATCCCACATGCCACGGAGCAACTAAGCCCGTGCACCACAACTATTGAGCCTGCGCTCTAGAGCCCACGAGCCACAACTTCTGAAGCCCATGTGCCTAGAGCCCGTGCTCCACAACAAGAGAAGCCACTGCAATGAGAAGCCCACGCAACGTAAGGAAGAGTAGCCCCCGCTCGACACAACTAGAGAAAGCCCACATGCAGCAAAGAAGACCCAACATAGCCAAAAATAAATAAATAAAATAAAGATTTTAAAAAAAATTAAAACAAGGAAAAACTCTGACGAAATCTGTTTTGGGAAGAAGGGATGGGAAGCAAAGGCAGCTAAAATCTCTCTGCTGGACCATTCAGCAGCAGGGTGGGAAAGCTAACGATTTCACATTTCACAGTTGGGACCGAATTTCCAAAATCAGGTCGGTACCTGATTTTGAGGCCTCTGGGGCAGACGTCAGATCCAGAAGCGTCTTATTTATTCTTGTTTATTCTCATAAATATAGGTCAAGGTGAAAGAAGTTTGAAAAGAGTTGAAAGTCATATAGAAGTTGCTACGAGATAAAAGCTGACCGTCAGAGGGGTCACAGCAATTTCTTCTGCACTCCTCACCCCTTTATGTGGTGGGTGAGAATTCTGAGTCAGGCGTATGTGTCATGTAGTCGAGACTTTTGTTTTGTTTTGTTTTTGTTTTTTGAGGTACGCGGGCCTCTCACTGTTGTGGCCTCTCCCGTTGCGGAGCACAGGCTCTGGACGCACAGATTCAGCGGTCATGGCTCACGGGCCCAGCCACTCCGCGGCATGTGGGATCCTCCCGGACCGGGGCACGAACCCGTGTCCCCTGCATTGGCAGGCGGACCCTCAACCACTGCGCCACCAGGGAAGCCTGAGACTTTTGAAATCTTGCCTCCACACAACCTGGGGTCACGCCTAAAGAAATAAAAGTGTTTACCTACCTGCCATCTTGTCTTCACCGATACCTCAACACAAATTTATTTCCTATTTTCTAAAAACGTTTTCAATTCATTTTCCCTGTCTTTAGAGCACAATGTGTTGTCTTGTGCTATTTTAATTTCTCCGCTATTATTCATTGTACTGACATAAGCTCTACATTTAGGCTTTTGATTTTTTTTTTAAGACTATGCATTAACTTCTCTTTCTATAACCTCTGTGCAGCTTTTCCTTTGCTTGTCCTAACAGTTTGTACTGTGCAGAGGCACCAGGATTAATTGTGTCTCCAGTCATTATCTTGTCCTTGTTTTTTTCAGACTTGAGGTCTCTGAAATTTTTCAAAACAGCTCACGGCCTAAAAAGACATCATCTTCACAAGAGCATAAACGAATGCTCGGTAGACCCAACAATGGATGTTTATTGCACCTTACAAAACAACTTTAATTACCTTCAGATTACTGGCTTTATTCAAATAGATTCATTCTCATCTGAGGACTCCTGTGGACATTTACAAAAAAAAGTCTTCACAAGGCAAATGCTCAATGAAGAACGATTGTAATATTCTCCCCTGGCTCATATTTTTAAAAGAATGAAAGAAGGAAATAGATTTGTACTAAATTAAAAAAAAAAACCTTTAGGTATTAATGTAACAGAGAGGCTTTATCACTGTATATAATGTGAGTTGAAAGCCTGGTACCTTAAGACCTAATTTTGTCTCGGTGGGTCCTGACCTTGTTCCCCAACAGCATCATGATCAGGTTAGCACATATCAGTCTGTTGAGCTTAACCAAGCCTCCCATGTGTGCTGACCCGTTTATTTAGACATAATATAATATATATGTATTTCTTTACCCTTGGCATCAACCGAAAACATAAGATGTTTGTGTATATCTACCCCCATGTTACTTGAGTATATACTCCATGTCACTGCAAAAAAGAAGCAGTTTATTTTAATTTCTTATTTTATACATAAAAATAATGTGGTTAATGTGTGTCGAACACGTAGTATGTCAGATGCTGTGCTACTTGCTTCATTGGCTTTACTTCATTTAACCTTTACAGCATCTCTATGGAGGTATTTCTGTTATCCCCACTCTACAGATCAGGAAACTGAGTCCTAGGGAAATTCAGTGACTTGTCCAAAGTCCAAAGCAAGTGGCATAGTTGGGATTCAAAACCAGGACTCCAGGGCTTCCCTGGTGGCGCAGTGGTTGAGAGTCTGCCTGCCAATGCAGGGGACACGGGTTCGTGCCCCGGTCCGGGAAGATCCCACATGCCGCGGAGCGGCTGGGCCTGTGAGCCATGGCCCCTGAGCCTGCGTGTCCGGAGCCTGTGCTCTGCAACAGGAGGGGCCACAACAGTGAGAGGCCCACGTACCAAAAAAAAAAAAAAAGAAAAGAAAAAACAGGACTCCAAAACCTACTATGCACTCAATCATTTTTTAATTATACATATATTCAATTATATATCTACACATATATTCAATTATACTAATTATAAAATATTTAATTGGCTAATATTTAATTGTTAAGTTGGCTAATATATGATGTAATTTTACAACTGCATATTTATTTCTATTGTATAGAAATAAATACTAATAATGCTAAAAGGGATCTAACTTTTCTTACAACTCTAAAAGCCTATGATTTTAACACTGTAGCTAAAAATTAATTTCTGTGTGACCCAGTTCACGTAAAAGAATCTCTATAGATGTGTGAATCTGAAGGTCTTCTCTGGCCACCATTCACTGCGCCATGAATTAAAATCAATTCCAACATAGGCTTAGTGGTTGAGAGCTGTGCTTGCCTTGTGGCATCGCTTTGTCAGAGAAGCAATAAAAATGATTGGGACACATGAAAACGTGTCCCTCAGAGGAAAATCATTACTAACCATGGTCATCCTGCACTGACATTCCTACCTTTTAAGAGGTGGCAGGTCAATTGAGATGAAAAACTCTTCAACTCTGTTTAAATCAGCCGTCCCCAACATTTTAGGCACCAGGGACCGGTTCCGTGGAAGACAATCAATTTTTCTACAGACGGGTGGCAGGTAGGGGCAATGGTTCAGGTGGTAATTCCAGCGATGGGAAGTGGCAGATAGCTTCTCACCTCCGGCTGTGCGGCCCGTTTCCTAAGGCCCAGGGGCTGGGGACCCCTGGTTTAAATGGTCAAATTGGTTTTGTCTCCAAACACCATCCACACTGTCCCTTTTCAAAGGTTTCATGATAAGACACAAGAAATTCAAGACTTCCCTAATATATAAAAATATAAAATTGCTCAAATGTCTTGACATGAGAGCTTCACTGAAATTGGTTTTCAGATATTAGGAGTCCCATCTAAAATTTCCTGTCTGCATCGCCTGCCCTGATAGAGATTTTAATCTAGCACTAGGCTTTCTAATGTGCAATGATAGTTTCACAGGTTAGTCTGAGGCAAAATCGTGAAGTCGGACTGCTTAGCGTTTTGGCCTCTGTGATCCTGTAATGTAGAAGAAGTATATATTTGGTCATTCTCATATATATGGGGTCTGTGCTCACAGTTCCTGGCTCACAGCTTGGAATTTTATAAGTGAGGAAAGCCGTAGAGGTGTCTTTTGTTATGTAAACAAGGTGACTTTTGGACCCCATTTAGGGAAGGGAACTGGTTGCCCTGTGAACCAACTTTTAGTCCCATCTCTCTGCCCTCCAGGGAGAGGGGAGGCACTAGACGTTCAGTCAATCGCCAATGGCCAGGGGTTTAATCAATTGTGCCTGTGTAATGAAACTTCCATAAAAACCCAAAAGGACAGGGTTCTGAGAGCTTCTATTTGGGTGAAGCACGTGGAGATTTGGGGAGCTTGGTGCATTCAGAGAGGGCAGGGAAGCCCCGCACTCTTTCCCTATACCATGCCCTATGCATCTCTTCCATCTGGTTATTCCTGAGTTGTATCCTTTTATAACAAACCAGCAATCTAGTAAATAAAATGTGTCTCTGAGTTCTGTGAGCTGCTCTAGCAAATGACCCAACCCAAGGAGGGGGTCATGGGAACTTCTCATGTATAGTCAGTCAGGGCACAGGTAACAACCTGGGCTTGAGACTGGCATCTGAGTTGGGGGCAAGGGGGCTGGGTGTACAATCTTGTAGGACTGAACCCTTAGCCCATGGAATCTGGTGTTATCTCTGGGTACATTGTGTCAGAATTGAGTTAACTTCTTGGACACACCGCTGGTGTCTGAAAATTGGCTGGCATTGTGTAGGGAACCCTATCACTTCACTGGTTGAGAAAAGCAACAAGATTACTAGTCAAAGGCAATGCATCCTTTCAGGGAGATTTTTAGGCACCAAGGCCCTGAATAGGGAGGGATTTGGGATTAAGAGGGTCTCAGATCAAAATAGTCTCTACCAACCTCTTACATTATTCCTGCTGGGATCAGTCTACTGATACGTAGCTGTAGTCAATACCTCCCGCCCTTAAAGTTGTGGAAGAGGGAAAAAACCCTTGCCTTTAATATTTCAAATAGAAATCAAAGTCAAGGGAATTTGCAGAAAGTATAAGTAGTCCTTAGTTGGCCTTCATTCTAAAGTAAGAAACCCGCCAAAACTAAAAGCAAAATAACGAGTCCCATTGCAGTGTTTTGGCAGCGTTAAAGAAGGAGTCAAGAGAACCAGATGTCTCACTAGGTGTAGCTCACATTCCTACTGTGAACTTCTAAGACAGAGATCTTCAAACAGGGGGCCAGTTAATCCCCAGTGGAAGGCACATTAATTGCACAGTAATCAGTAAAAAGCTTTTAAGTGTAAAATGTGAATTTAAGTGAGAAAATAAATGGTACATTCCAACTATAAAGAAGAGCTTTTCCATGTATTTTTTTAAATGGGTGATAATGAGTAACAAATGGCTCAGATATTTGGATCCCATAGGATAAATTTAGAAGAATGATGTAGCAATTAATTTTAGTTTTAAGGTCATCAATTTCAGACCCACATATGCCATCTATACTCTCCTAAACTGACCTGCTCAAGAGCAAATCACGGTCAGGCATCATACCCATTCTCCTTTCCCACCCTCCTCGCACAATTGCCCTTCCCCACCTGCCCTTCCGAATCTTATTTCAGTGCATTGCCCCTGGGGTATGAGTGCTTTGAGGCAGCAAAGGAATAACATGAAATGTGTGTGTCTGTTAATAAAGATGTGGGTCTGCTTCTCGGTTGTGTATTTTGCATGTATTCAAGGTGGTGAAAAGTTTCACGTGGACCTTTGACAGCTCAACATTACCTCTTGGGTAGAGGGAACACAGAGGGCTGGGGGTTATATTTTATTGGCCATGTGTTCAAACCCATAAAAGAAACATTTTCACTACTTTTCCAAAAGAACATTGGGTAGCATATTCATTTGTTTCCCCCTTGATCTGGTCTCCAGCTTACCCTCAACCTTTTCTCTGATCATATATTTATTCCTCCAATACGCCTATTTAATTTAAATTTACTCAAAAGGTCAAGATGTCTTGGATCCAAATGTTACAATTGCTCCTAAAAATAATGCAACTTTTGTAAGCGCTGTACTTCCCAGCAGCCCAGTAAGTTCTCTTCCTGTAATGTTAATTTTTCTTGAATGTTGCCTCAAAACCAGCAAGAGTGATATTTATCCATAGACACATGAACTAACTGAAGGGGAAAAACAGCCACATTCATCATCTGAAGTCACACAATTTCAATAAAATTTTACTTTCAATGTTTAGTAATTATCAAAATCTGAGATATATTAGTTACTGTTTAGATCAAGTGTGTACCAACAATAGTGTAATATATTTGCTATTATTGACTATATCCACTTTATTGACTATTATTCACAATAGTCACAAAAGATGTTTTTAACGTCAGCATTTAAAAATATTTACCATTTTCGGGACTTCCCTGGTGGTCCAGTGGTTAAGACTTCACACTCCCAATGCAGGGGCCTGGGTTCGATCCCTGGTCACGGGGCTAGATCCCACATGCCGCAACTAACCCCTGGTGCAGCCAAATAAATAAATATTAAAAATATATATATATATTTACCATTTTCAAAATTCAAGCCAAAGAAGTTTTTAAATAATTATGAATTCATTTTATGGTAATGATAAACCCATCCATGTTAATATCAATTTCATGTTTTATGAAAGATAAGTCCACTTTCCAAACCAAAACAAGTTAGTAAGAAGAGTGACACTATTTTACATTTTTACAAATGTCTTTAACATCTGGCCCAGAAGACAGCTGCATTCTCTTATCTGCTTTTGCATGTGACCTGTTACGATAATACATTTGGTTGAAGTAGATGAAGAAAATACAGCCTCTCAAAGATACGCAGCTGGAAAAGGGAGTATATTAATAGCCTTTTCGTATCACTGTGGGTATTCTTCTTTGACACAACACCAAACCCCAACAAGTGCTAGCTTCTTAAATGTGGAATCTGAAACCATATCAATAAAGTTATCATACTTTTTACATGGGAGTCCACTGATCTATCTTGCACTTTGAATGTGTTTTACAGATGCGTGACTTTGTAACATTATGCACTGTTCACTCAGAAAACATGTTGCCACTGAGTTAAGTAGATCATCCAAGTGTTGACACATCTCACTCTACAATATGAAAAATTCACATTAGTTATCACCACTAATCTCATCAGAAAATCTTAAAGTACTGGGAAGCCGCCATGTTCCTAGTGGCAATTACAAATTTTCCACAATTTAAGTTTTGCTTAAAAACTTTGAATTGTATCACTGGCAACAACTACTGTCAGTTGATTTTCTTGACATGACAGGCTCACTTGGTTCATTTTTTTAAAATGTCTAATAAACATCCAAGTCTACATAACCATAGTTTGTCAATAGTTCTTTCAGGTAAAAATGGGTTCCCATGGGAAAAAAAGAGGCTAGTTCAGCTGCCAACATTGCACACATGCTTTTCCTTGAAATAACTGTGTGTACTTCCTATGTTGTCCCACAAAATATCAAAAAGGTATATACTCAGGGTCAAGTTTTAGTAAAATTGAAGGAGTTCTTAGGTGCAACTAGCGTATTTTTTACCAGACTGTGTGGCAGCGAAGTAAACACTGACTAATAACAAGCACTGTTGGGTGCCACTGGCTGATTCACGCTCAGCTGCCAGCAGTTGTAGCCACTGCTTTTGCATCATCAATGTAAATGCCCATCCAAGTGACAATGACCGTCGTGAAAAGAGTGTTGACCAGAAAGGGGGCCATGGACCACGTTTCAAGACTGTAGGGCTAAGCTATTTTGATTCCATGGGATGCATACAAAGAGTGATCTAATAAATTTACATTAAAATTTTAACATTTACAATTCATCAAAAATGACTACTACTGTACTCTGGGCATTAATGCAAAACAAAATTGCACACACCAGTTTAAAAATGTGTCACAGAGTCCTTAGGCTCTCAAAGCTCTTTTAGGGAAGATGTGAGACAAACTTTTTGCACCTCATTCCTGAACCCAGGCAAGCACAAGAAAGTATAGCAAACGGAGCCACGTTTACTTTGCTCTCACCTGATTTTATCTCGATGATAGTTTTCCAACAAAAAAATTCATTGGAGGGTTCAGAAATATTCAAGTGTCTTTGTCTTCAACTCTCCATCAATTCCTGATCTGTTAAAATTAAAAATAGCACATTAAAATTATTTGAAGCAATAGTAAATCCCGTAACACTACTGCCTTCATACAATTCTTATTTTCATACCTTATGCACAGTTAAGCACCCACAGTTTACTTAGATGCAATCACAGTGTACAGAACCATTCGAGAATTGTAGGAATTTTTAAAAATAAAGCAAAGGATAGAGAAAACGATGCTACCAAGAGACATATACTGTTGACACTGTCTTATTTTCTCCCAGCCTTTTTCTCTATATAGGCACATATTTTACATGGACACAAACACAGACTCACAATTAGTATCACTGTGTGCCTATGTTTGTTTCGGTTTTCTTCCTTTCCTTCAAGTTTATAGGTATTTTTCCACCTGTTTAAATGCAATAGTCACATTCATCATCTGAAGTGACACAATTTCAATAAAATTTTACTTTCAATGTTTAGTAATTATCAAAATCTGAGATATATTAGTTACTGTTTTGATCAAGTATGTACCAACAATAGTGCAATATATTTGCTATTGACTATATCCACTTTATTGACTATTATTCACAATAGTCACGGAAGATGTTTTTGTTCAAAGCTAAGAAAAATACCATCTCCAAAGATCATTTGTTTCTTATACTTAATTTTTCTTATGTTTTTAACCTAAAAATATTTCATGCTTGTGAATTTTATCTTTTACCAATCAATACTATTCTTTGTTCATTTCCATTCTATTTGTCTTATTTTTTAGTAAACCCAAGGTTACCACTGCCACCCTTTTCTTTTTGTAATGAATGTTTTTCATCATTTAATTAAAAACTTTTGTAGGGATTATAAATAATATTATATATACATGTATGTTGGATTTTGTTTTTTAACTTTGAGAAATTTTGTCTTTTAATTTGAAATTTTAACCCATCTAGTTTTGATTACTGAAACATTTGTTTTTACTTCCATATTTATTTTTTGCTGACTTTTTAAATTTTTTTTTAATTTTAATTTCCTATTGAGGTATAGCTGATTTACAATGTTTCAGGTGTACAGCAAAGTGATGCAGTTATACATATTTATATTGATATTTATGTATTCTTGTCCAGATTCCTTTCCATTATAGGTTATTACAATCTGAATTTTTCCTACCTTTTTCTGCATGAATTGTGCTTTGTTCCTGCGTCTCCCTCATACAAGACCCCTATGTGCTCTTACCACCCGGCTCTTTTGCTCCCCCCTCATCCCTATTCTCCCCCAGTTCCCAGGTTATTACACAAACCAATTGTTACATTTTATGTCTTTTCTTTTAAAAATGGTATTTGTATTGGCATTAAACTCTTCCACAAATACTTAAAAGTATGTATTCTAAATTCTATATGTAAAAGTTTTTGCGACTCACTGCCATTTCTTTTATAGCACGAAGTGGCCATCCTTGAACTCAATTCTCTCTCATCGACCTGGTGACAGATGTTAAGCAATTTTTTTCAAGGTAGAAAAAAGAATCGTACAACTTGGAGCACTTGAACATGAATTATGTGTCTGGGTATAAAATTTGGGAGTCAACGTCTTTTTCCCTCAGAACTGTCTTCTGATCTTTGATATTACAGGAGAAAAGACTTAAAGCACCTTGATTTTTTACAAGTCATTTCTTTTTCTCCTTACATGCATATAAAATACTTTTTGTTTAACTTTTTAATAAGTTATTTGCCAAAATATGTTAACAGCCTGGTTTTTCCTAACCAGTTTTGGTCATTTCTAACCATTTTGCACTTTTCTTCAGAAATACTTCTTGACAATAATCTCTAGACTTTATAATCACATCTGCTTTCTCTCACCATTTTCAACCCTTCGCCTCTTACTCTGTATTATGGGCATTTGCTCTCCAAATCAACAATAAAGTTTACAAGAGCACACTTTTAATTTTTCTCATATGCATTGCTGTGATCTGAATGTTTGTGTCCCCCCAGATTCACGTGTTGAAACCTAACCCCCAATGTGCTGGTCCTTTGAGGTGGAATGTTTGGGAGATAAGTCGTGAGGGTGAAGCCCTCCTGGGCGACATTAGTGCCCTAATAAAAGAGACACCCTGTCCCCCGCTGCCAGGGCTCCCTCACCCCTTCCTCCATGTGAGGACACATCGTCTTTGAATCAGACACTGCGGGTGACCTGAGCGCGGACCTCCCAGCCTCCAGACCTGTGAGAAATGAAGTTCTGTGGTATTCTGTGACAGCAGCCCGAACAGATTAAGACATGCACCTTGAATATTAATCTTGCTATTAAGATTTTAGGTTCATACAAACCTTTTCCTCTCCTAACTTCTTTATACTTTATGCAATTGCTTTTTCATTTCAGCTTCTCTTAGGCTTTCTGCTGTAGTTTCACAGTGTTCATGTGTAATTGAATTTTAGTGAAGATGCCAAAGGATATAAACATTTTTTCTTCTGACTCACTCTTCCTTTTTTTTGTTTGTTTGGTTTTTTTTGTTTTTTTCGGTACGCGGGCCTCTCACTGCTGTGGCCTCTCCCCTCGCGGAGCACAGGCTCCGGACGCGCAGGCTCAGCGGCCATGGCTCACGGGCCCAGTCGTTCCGCAGCATGTGGGATCTTCCCGGACCGGGGCACGAACCCGTGTCCCCTGCATGGGCAGGCGGACTCTCAACCACTGCGCCACCAGTGAAGCCCAACCTCCTATCTTTTATGGAGTTTTAATTTTTATCTACAACAGTGTTATTTAAAAGATATGATTTTCCTCCAGTAAGTCAGCACTATGATCCATCAGAAGGAACATTTTCTTTCTTCCTTTTTGTTTCACAGAATTCAAGCTCCAGCAGAACAAATAAAAGATAAAATGTACATCACCTAAACACCCTCCTCTTCTTCTACAGAGTTGCCTTTACAAGCAATTAATAAAATATTTATTTGAGATCCCCTGAGTATTAAGCTATGCAAAATCCTACTGACAATCAAACAAGTTTCCAAACCTCAGAAGCAGTTGAACTTTCATGATGCTGTATAACATTTGTTCTGGATTTCATCCCTAATGTTCAGCTGTTCCAAAGCCAGAATTATTCTTTTTTCTGGTATAATTTCTCTCCCTTCCCTCCAAAAAAACAATGATGTAGGAAGCAATACGGAATTCAGAGGTGTTAATCATGGAACGAAATTTCTATTCCTGGAACACTTGTTGCCAAAAAAAAAAAAAAAAATGCAGATAATACATGCCCCTTGTTCACACACATGTGAAAAAGCAAACAAGTAACTCATGGATATATTTTTTGGTTTGAGATAAATCCACTGTAATAAATAGAGACGGTATACTATTTCCATATCCTTGGGATTATTTTGTTCAATATGAGAATCACTCAATATCTGACTCTACTCATTAATTTTTTTTCTCATTTCTCTTTTTCGTATTCTCTTCTTTTAAAATGATGTAAAGTAGTAATTAGTGAAGTGGGTGTGGGCCAAAGAGACTAGAAAGAAGTTCACCAAGACATAAACAGACATTGCTACTGGATAATAAGGTTACGAGTAATTTTCTTTTATGCCTTTCTTGATTCTTTTCCCATTTAAAACAAAAAACACATCTTACTTTTTTAGTCAAAAGAAATTGTTCTAAATCATTTAAATTATATTCCTTCTGCTTCGCTGAGCACAATAACATACTTTCCCCTGCAACAGAAATACTGCTAGCCTAACTTCACCATTGCATTCTGCTGCCATCCTGTCCCCAAGCGTCCCCGATCCTCAGGCTGGCCTCCAGAGTCCTTGCGTGAGTATGGGATCCATCCACTCCACACAGTGACGAGACCAAGGCTGTGTGGACATGGGAAGTCAAGAAGAGCCATTGGTCAGGATGAGTGTTTGAAACCTTAAGACCACCGACCAAACTCAGGTCAACAAGGGCTTTCTACAGACACGGGGTCCTGCAGGAGGGTTCTCTCCTAGACAAATTTTCCAGAGTCCTCAACTCGCCCTGCAGGAACTCTACATCAATATTCAATTGCTTATGACTTTCTGTTTCTAATTAACATGTATCTCAACCGGATGGCTGAATGGTTTTTTGTACACTGGGAAATCGTTATCGGGGGCGCTCTTGTCAGCTCCTTGAAAGACATGTACTTAATTACTGAGTAAGTGTATGGTCTACATCATGTCAGACCCCCAGACACCCAGTGGGAGAGATTATTAAGCAGACTAGAACAAATATCTAAAAATTTTCCACGGTCACTTTAACTAGATCGCAGCCAGGTAAGAATAAAAATGCATAACCATATCCAAGGAGAGTTAGAAGTCTCACACACACACACAAAGTATGCTCTGAAACTATATGTGTATCCACATAGATCTGGCACGCAGCATGTTCAAGAAACAGTGCAATTTTTGAGAGGCTAAATTCTTCACTTTTTAGAAATAGCTGAACAGCTTCAAGAAGTTAGACACCCTTCAATACACCAAAAATGCAACTTTCAAATGACTTGACAGAATAGCTACATATAAAAGAAGAATGTGATTAATTATTTTTACGTCTAAAACCGGGAAGGAAAAGAAGTATTGTGAGTAGTGGCGAAACACCTACCATTTAACAGGCAGAATGCTCTACACCAAATATCCTGCTAAGAATCTCTATAAACGCTCTTATTGACCAGGAACGTAGGTGTGATGATCTCTAGTCTATGGACAAGGCAATTACGTCTCAGAGAGTGTTACACTCAGGATCGCCCAGGCAGTGGTGGTAGAGTGGGGATCAGAATTCAGGCATGCTACCCTCCAGAACCAATGTTCTTTCTAAGGTCTGACCGCCTTGCCAGTGAGGGATTTAGGATTACAAATACAAGTGGGATTTTTTATTTTTCCTAATCCCATTGTGTTACACGTTTTTAAAATATTCATGTATGTCCAACGTTGATCATAACAAAAGATGTGAAATGACCGGCATAATTATGTCAATACAGACCAGGGTGGCAGATGGAGGATTCCGGGTCCTCTTCATTTTTACGTTTCACAAAGACATGTACAGACGGAACGAGACCTCACCACATCCACGCCGAAGGAATTCTTAATGTCCTGGCCCGTGTGGATGCTTTCAATCATTTGAAACCGGCTTTTGTAATTGCCAAAATGTCTGCACGCCTTTGTTTCTAAATCACAGAAAGACTGTGAAGGAAGTTAAATAGAAAATTAAGAAAGAGGCAAAACACAACAGCCTCTATACTGTCGACCTTGATTCAGAACAAATTATTTAGCTGTGAGCTAGCATCATCCCAGCCCTCCTTCCAGCACAGGTTTTCTTTGTGTGATGCACTCTGCTCAGCTCGAACAAAGGGAAATTGGTAGGAAGATAATTAGATCTTCTTTGTAAAAACGACCTAGCCATAGCAACTTTAAAACCACCTGCATCTTTTCAGCAAATGAAATAATACATAAATATAAATGTTTCATGCTGTTATCAAACATTGATAATGAAGGTTTTAATATTTATTGTTACCTTTGGCCAAAGCCCGAGTTCACTCTTGAGCAGGAGAGACACAGAGAGGTGAGGATTGCCTTTGGGTACCACTGATTGGGATGGTATCAGTATTAGAAGATCCCCGTGGAAAAGGGGGCTTGGCCACAGCACTCTTCATCCTCTTAACACTTCTTTCTCTGCATCTATCTGTAATCAGCTTTCTCTCAGATTCTAATAGATTCTTCTTCTCCTTCTTCTTCTTTAACATCGGGCTCTGTGCTTCTTCCCAATCAGGGATATTTAAATGATCCTAGATCCTTCTGTAGTCCACAGAAGGAGTTTTCCTGGCTATGCCCTGGAGATTCCATTGTCCCAACGTTCGGAATGACTCCAGGCAAAATGGTTTTCTACGAACATCAAAGTATTTTGAGCAGTACCCAGAAACCTTATGAATGTGAAGTTCAAGTGTTGCCATCTGCACCTCTCCTCTGCCGCTGGTAATTGAGGCAAGGTCGGGGTAGAGTCTCAGCCACAGTTGGATGGAGTGCAGACCTGGCCATTAGACAGAGGGGCGCGCTTCGTGCCAGGAGGCATTCTGGAAGCTTCACTTTGCAGGCATTAAGGTGTCTAGTCCTCACAACTACCTTACAAGGTAGGTACACATCATTATGTCCATTTCAGAGATGGTGAAACCGAGGTATGGAGTCATTAGGAAACTTCCTCGAAGGTCACATAACTCGTAAATGGCAGAGCTGGGGCTTGAACCCAGGCAGTCAGGCTGCAGAACCAGAGCCCTCAGGCATGTCCTATGCCGCCCTGACCCTAGCAGGGAGCCAGGGGGAAAGGAAGCTCCCCATCTCGTTTGAACCTCAGGGTAAAAACCCACTCCCACCTACTTACTACAATTCTTTACCTGTCACCTCAGATAGAAGAGCCACACAGCACACCTGAGCTGCACCTGCTGCCCACAGACCCTCTGCCCTAAATTCAAGTCACCGAAGTGAACTCCCAGCAGCAACCCTTGTGCTCACATCCAGGCAGATAAATGGATTTCAGTCTTCACTCTCCTCTCCGGTCTTAGGCCGCCCTGGTCATTCACGCTCCTTTCAAGCATCTTTTATATTAAACTCTGTTTCCAAGCAACACTTCCCGCCCAGCACCCCCCTCATCCCAGGACGCTCCCCCCCTCACCTCCCTGCCAGCCCCACAGTCTCCACCACCCACTTCTTGTCTCCTATTAGGACTATTAAGGTCCACACCCTACTAACTGGTAAGCAGGGAAGAAACATCTTTTTCTTCTCAGTCTTTCTCACAGCACCTTCCTTTTGTTACTTGGGTCCTCTCCCCTCTCTCTCCACGCTCAATAACAACGAAAAAGAAAAAGAAAAGAAGGGCATGCGTTCCAGCCACAAAGCAGGAACCATATTGCCAACCGTATTTTGCACTACAAAATTCACCTTTTTGAAATACTGCCTCAATTTATTTTCAAAAAATATTTTCCTCTAAAGTAATGCTTGTAGTTCTTTGACACAGGTGGAATTGCAAAGGATGATGTAGTGTCATGATAGCTGCTGTTAGACCCTGATGGGGTGTGATTTACAGACACTGTCCTGATAGAAAAAAATATCTGTCACAGTGACATCGATTGGTGTTTTGACTGGGGAGGTTAAGCCATTGAAGGGTGCTGTCAGGAGGGAAAATGTAGGGAAACTCCTCCTTGTTTGATAGCTTCTAGCCTGGAGAGCCATTCCAGACAGAGACTTGCAAATAAAAACAGAATGTGGCATCCACTGAAATCATGTTCCGTAGGGTCTCATCAGACATCCTACCAGCAGGGTGGCCAACCAACTCAGTTTAGTATCAGGGGCTTTATTTCCAACCCTCCTCCCACTACCGAATTAGAAAGCTGTGAACTCATTGACAGATCAAATTATTCAAAACAACTGCAGTTGTGTGTATGACAATCTCAGTTATTCAGGAGTTTCCAGCTTTGTGAGATGTTTTGTCTTCAAATGTCTTGTTTCACTGTCGACTAGATACTAAAATCTTTTTCTTTATGCATCGATGGGGCCAACGGGGGGAAGGAAGAAAATTCAATTTAGTCCAAAGTCATTACACCCAGAGACTGTCGAGACATTGAAGAGACCTTAGAAATTATTTAGTACACCACGTAATGTTGCAAATGAAGAAAGTAACTATCAGAGTAAAGAGACTTTCCAAAAACACATATCTCATTAGTGATAAAACCGATTAATAATTCTGGAAACCAACCTCCACAAAGAGTATTTTCTTCTAGACATAAAACGGTACTGATTAGAAGCTCTTCTTAATAATTACTGTTGAAGATTTTTAAAAATCCAAACTGAGGATGATGATCTTATTTTTCTATGTGACTCTGAAGTTACCAATTGACACAAACTGTCGTAAATATCGGTTAGATAAACATTCTGGAATCACATCAACCAATGTTTTCCCTTGTTCTCCTTCCTGTATTTCTCTTTAGAGCCTAGAAATTATGTATGTGAAACAAAATAGCCTGTAAATAATATCTTCTTAATTTCTTAAATCTTCCCCTTCACTCTGACATATAAGGGGGAGGAATTTTAAAGGGACAAAGGAAGAGAATGAAGATCGAGGCACTCAGACCCACCCCAGTAAATGCAGAAGGTACACCCCCAGACCTGTTATATTCTCCTCTCCAGCCAGGAAATTCACCCCCAATACGTGGTCCATTCCCTCCCTTTGCGACCTCCAGGACCACCCATCAAACCTCAGCCTCCCCCTTCCCTTGGGCTTCTCCAGCCTGTGGACCACCTGTGAACAGACAGCACTTTGAGGTCCTCGGACACAGACAAAACAATCAGTTGAGGAGCTGCTTTTGTCACTTTTAAACCAACTGTATGGCATTTTCTAGGCACAAAGCAAGAATTTTACTTCCTCATCCTCTCTTCCCTGTCGTCCCCCAGAATAGAGTTGTAGGCTGTTGAAAGGAAAAGTGTGGAAGAATGAACTTGATGTGTGATAAGAAATGATCATAATAAACAGGGTTTTGCTTCCTTTATCTCCTTTGATACGAAGATAACTCCGTTATTCACATCTCAAATTACTCAAAGATATATTGGATTACTCGGCCTCCTTATTGGCCAATCAACACCACATAGGTTGAGTGAGGGACCACCCTCCCCCCTCTGCCCTTGGGATTTCATCAAAGAGGCCACCCTGAAGTTTCCGGGCCGCTGCATCAGTGATGTGAAACTCATCTATCACTGACCACCGTCAACATCTCTTATCCACCATCCCAAGATACCCATCCCCCCAACCCTGCCTGCACTCATAGATGCTTAAGTTTCTTGACACACAAAAATACAAATAGCATAAAATATATTAATGAATCCCACAATCTTGCTGTCTTTGATCCATGTCTTAAAAGAATACAGTAATAAAACCACGACACTGTAATATAGAGAAGTTTTTTTTGTTTTAGACAGGATATAACAGCCATTTACTTTAATTTACCTCTTAACTTTTTTCATTTCTTGAAGGGAACCATTCTGTTTTACTGTAAACCTGCTAAAAATTCAAGTGTGTTTAAAGCACTTGCATTTTCAGATGTAATATTGGGGGAAAAACCTAAAACGGTCATTGGATTTCCACTGTTCTGATTGTCTTATAATTCTCCTTCTTTGTAAGAATGTACTTTTAAATATATTTTAAGAAATATCATTTTTTTAAATGACTAGAAGTATTTCAACATAAAGACTTACTTTCTAACTCAAAGCTGCATTTTTTTTTCCCTTGAGTTTCAGAGAAATAATCTCCTTATGGATGTGAATTGTCTAGTTTTTGTTTAAAAAATTATATATTAATGAAAGAAGAAAATGCCACTAAAATATTTTATGTAAATGTTCGGAATGTGACCTTTTGAGATTTTTTTTCTCAATATTTTCATGTTTAGAATATTTTTTAATTTGCAACATAGAGATTTTTTTCGCCAGAGTCAAGATATTGACTAAGATGTAATTACGGCACTAGAATACAGTTTATTTAGAATTAATTCCTGGAGGGTTAAGAAATTTCTCTCCCATCCCCACCCAAGATTAGTGCTCTTCAAATCTTTTACAAATATGCCCTGCATATAAATATAACCTTTACGATAATATAAGTAGTAAAAAGATAAAAGTTATATGAAGTCTCCAGTTTTTCAATCAATATACAGTATGTTTACAAACTGCTTTTCACTTTAGGGAGACCCAGAAGAGAATCCGTATCTATTGTCAGAGAAATAGACAAAACAACAAGAGTTTCAGCTACTGGGCACCAATTAGAGAATAATGGGAAGACTTTTATGCAGCTAAAAACCTTCTGGGACTACTTGCTTTTGATGGACAGTAACCGTTTTGAAACACAATCTTTACAGGTTCTGTACGGAGGTCATTTAATTTTTGGAAGTTTACTTGAGTTTTTTTTCATTCACAGTGTCCAATCATAATCACTCATTCATTCATTCAATCAGCAAATTTTTTCTTTTAGCATCTACTATGGGCCAGGTGCAGGATATATAGAAAGAAAAATTACAGCCTCTGGCCTCCCTGAGCTTACAGTTAAGAGATGACACAGAGTGGAAATCAATGATCTGTGCATGTCAGATAAAGGTTATAATGTGGGCACATTCCATGGGCAATAGACACGGGGGTCGGTACCTAAGAAATGAGCACCTGGGTGTCAGATGCTCTGCTTAGCATCAGGATTACAAAGATGAAGAAGAAAACAAAAGCCTACCACGAGGTGACAACTGCCGTAGCAAAGAAGTGCAGAGATGCCCTATTAACACAGAGACGGAGGTCTGGCTCAAGGGAGGGGAGCTACCTTAAGACATTGCCAGGACATTCAAATATACCTGAAGTATCAATACTTGCATTTACAGATTTAATATTTGGGGAACAAACTTAAGGCATGAGTTGAATCTCCACTGCTTTAATTCTCTCACAATTTGCCTTCTTCATAAGCATACACTTTGTTTAGATCAGGATGCCTAGAAAACAGGAGGCCTTCTGGCCTCGGAGAGGGGAGAGCCACATCTGGGAAGTGAAGGGTTTTGCGTGGCTGGAATGCAGGGGATCCCTGACGGAAAAGATCAGACCTGGGAAGGAAGTTGGAGCTAAGTCCCAGCTTTGAACGCCAACCTGAGTAATTGGGATTCCATCCCACAGACCATGGGAGCCACCGAAGGTTTTAGGAGGGAGAGAGATGTGATCAGGTTTGCATTTTTAGAAAGGTCACCCAGCAGTTGCGAGGGGCTTGCCCTGAGTCTGACTCGGACCCCACACAGGGGTCAAATGGGGCTCAGTCCAGCCCCATTTTTTAGGACACATCCTCACCACGAACAGGAGCAACAGAAAGGTACCAGCACGCAGTCGGGCTGGCTGTGGTCCCGCGCTCACCTGGAAGCCTCCTTCCCCCACGCGCCCTTCTGCCTTTGCAGTCCCTCCCCTCCACCCTCTGGGGATACGGTCCTTGTCCCACCCGCAGCTTTTCTGCCTTCAGGCTTGGCCTTTTTAGCCCCAGCTTCTTCTTTCTTTCTCTAAGAGACCCTATGTCTCAGATCTACGGATCAGATCCTGCCCACGGTTCCCCATCACTACAACCTAAGAGTGTCAACTGAGGCCGCGTACGGTTTTCTTCTCCCCAGGTCCCAAGTCCCCCTCCCTGATGGACCCTTGTCCACTGGCCCGAGCTCACGACTCCTGCCCTTACCTGCCGTTGCTGCCCCATCCATGTGCCAGAGGAGAATGCTCCCCACAGGTGGCCACAGGCAGAAATGACCCTCTAGTCCCAGCCCTAGTGTCCCAATAGGACCTCCATCCTCTCCAATTCTACATCTGTCTGAATCAAGTCTTTACCTTTTGAGCCCTTTTTTCTAACCGTGATCACACTATTCCCCCTGGGCTGGCTTCCCAGACCCAAACCCTACGAGGCTGTACTTGACCTAAGGATCCGGGCATAACAAGGACCCAGCTTTGGTCTTCGTCTTTTCTCTCGCTTGGTCTCTGAGATCGAGAACCTTCTCAGGCCTGCCGGAGTAGATGGCTTCATAACGGCCAGGAGATAACAAGGGTTCCCACCCTCGATGGATTCACTACCGGGAACTGGGCAATGCCCTTTACGGTCATTGTGTCTTTTATCCTCAAAGCAGCTCTGTGTCAGAGGCATCACTAGCAACATGTTACAAAGAAGCTACCAGGATACAGAGAGATTAAACAAATTTGCCATTGTGAGAAGTGACAAGGTCACTTAAGTCCACAGCCCTTTACCAACAAGCTATGTGGCAAAGCCTGTGTCTCCGGAGCTACATGACCCCAATCATCATTGCTCTGGGTGCCCCTTCTCATCAGCCTGCAGCATCCTGAGTACACCCAGGAGCCGCAGAGGAAAGGTTGGTGTTGGTCTGAAATTCCCTGAAGGAGCCCGGGAAACAGCCAGGTGGATGTTTCCATGCAGCCCTTCTAGACTCGTTAATTCATAAAGGGGCTGGAACCCAGAAGACACAGCTTTTTTCCAGAGGGTTTTTTTTTCACCACTAGTGGCTGACAGTCTCTGACGTAAATGATACAGTACCTGGGACTCCCCTCTGCTGCTCTCCCGGTGGGGTCCAGGTTATGTAAGTGCCTTACCACGAGGCCTTTCACTTTCAGGAATAAAACTATCTTGGATTTAAGACAGACTCTTTTCACCATAAAAATAAATAAATAAATGAAATAATGCCACGTGCAGCAACATGGATGGACCTAGAGATTATCATACTAAGTGAAGCAAGTCAGACAGAGAAAAACAAATATCATATGACATTGCTTGTAAGCAGAATCTTAAAAAATGATAAAATGAACTTATTTACAAAATAGAAACAGACTCACAGACATAGAAAACAAATTTATGGTTACCAAAGGGGAAAGGGGCAGGAAGGGATAAATTAGAAGTTTGGGATTAACCTATGCACACTACTATATATAAAACAGATAATCAACAAGGACCTATTGTATAGCACAGGGAACTCTACTCAATATTTTGTAATAATCTATAAGGGAGAAGAATCTGAAAAGGAATATATATATATATAGGTGTGTGTATATACACATATACTACCAACTAAGAGTACTGTAGAAATTTAATGAGTTGACATAGGACAAGTGCTTGGAACCATGGCTGGTACATATCTATCTATCTGAATCACTGTGCTGTACACCTGAAACTAACATGATATTGTAAATCAACTCTACTTCAATAAAAATTTTTAAAGAAGGAAAGTAATCCATTTCAATACAACAGTTAAGAAATATAGAAACAAATAAATGAGCACTAAATAAGCAACAACAACAAAAAGACAGACTCTCTTCGCACAAATCCCACCGATGAAAAACCACCTGGAGCAACTTCCAAATGTGGTAGACGTTATTTTTTTTAGAAAATTTAAGCTGAGGAAAATACGTCTGCAATCTTGCTGACTCCACGCTCAACCCGTGTCGGCCTGTTCTGCTTTCTCTTGTTCTAAAAGGCCCTGAGAATTTAGGGGGTGTCACATTGCACTGGACAGAGGCCCTGGTTTGATAGGTGAAATATCTTTCTGACCGGATGATATATCCATTCACATGTATTTATAAAATGCAAGTGACCTTTTGAATGTGAAAGGTGGGCAAGTCTTTTAATAGATTATCCCTCCACGTCCAGCTGGTGTAAAACAAAGACACATTTGTTCAAGATAAGGGGATAAATGACAATAAAGTCACCGAACATCAATTTGCTATCAGACAGAGATTGCTTTGTGAAAGTTTCCCCTAAGATGTTACAGAGACTATGAAGTAGTCTACACACTTAAAATCACACACAACTTGATTTTCTATGCCGGAACCTCTTAAAATACGTACACATAATGACATTTTCACTCATATCTACTGGGCTATAAAGCAAAAGCACAATTTCTAAAGCTGTTACCAAACTTTTTAAAGGAATAAATACGTAACAGAAAAAAATCAATTCAGACATATCCCTTTCTTAATTAATAAATTAAGTTGCCATTTATCATCTGTCTACTAGATATTGGGCAGGATGCCAGGTGCTTTACATATATTAACCCCAGCAATAATTCTCTAGGAGGTTAGTAGGTATTGTCTGTTTTATAGGTGAGAAAACTGAGAAGTTGTATGACTTCTCCAAGGTCATATAGCTCGTAAGAAACAGGTCAGGAATTCAAATCTAAGTCTGTTTGTCTCTAAACGCTGTGCCCTCTCTACCGAGCACCATAGCTAGCATGAGCCCAGGAACCTTACTGACTGGATATTCATCCCAACTGTGACGTTGGGTTAGTTACTTAACCTCTTTGTTCTCCAGTTTCCTCATCTATTAAAATAAGAATAGAGCACCTACCAACTAAGAGCACTGTAGAGATTTAATGAGTTGACATAGGACAAGTTCTTGGAACCATGGCTGGTACGTACTAAGTGCTCAGAAGTGGATGGGGTCAGTGTCATCAGTATCATCGTTGTTATTACTGCTATAGCAACCACGCAGTGCTTCCTGCACTCCTCCCCAGCCTCTATCTCACGTCCCGTGCCCCTTCACAGTTACACTTAATAAAAGAAAAGTCCATTTCCTAAGTGCACATCTACAGTCACGGCTGCAGCATACACCGCCTCTCTACTGCACAGACTGTTCTTGTGGAGACTACCATGTGTTCACCAAACCCCTCAGCTTTACCTTCTAGGGACGCATTCAGACCACAGCTCCCAGCCTCCTTGCTGTTGGGCGTGGATGCAGCTCCAGCCAGCTGAACGTTGATGAAAGTGACGTGTGGTCCCTGAAGAAGCTCCCCCCTGGGATCCTTTCTCTCCTCCTCCGTCTGCAGACCTGAGGTTGGCAATCCACCTTCAGAGTTCAAAGCCCCAAAGTGTCACAGAGCCACAAGGGAAAAGGACTGCATCCCCATGGGACACTATGAAACAGGGCACCCCCCACCCCCGTGCACCTCAAGCCAATTGCAAATTGCACAGAGCGTTAGTTAAGCCCTTGAAATGTTGGGGTTGTCTGTTACAGATGCTGAGTTGCTTACCTTAACTAGCGTGTCCACGCTGGCTTCTCCATCCTCTCTCCTCACCTTACCTAAGCTCTCAGAGAACTTTGTCAAGCACGTTCTTCTGGTAGCTTCTGTGACATCGCGCTCGTTTCCCCCTGACGCCCCTGCACGTTCCTTCTCAGTTTCCTCTGCTGGCTTCATATCCTCCACTTCAAGCTTTCTCTCTAAAAGCCTAGATCATAAACGTTTTAGACTCGGTGAGCCATGCGCAATCTTGCATATTCTTCTTTGTTTTCTTTACAAGCCTTTAAAAAAAACAAACAAACAAAACCTTTCTTAGCTGGCAGCCATACAGAAACAGGGCCACAGGCTGTGGTTCGCTCACCTCTGCTCTAGCGAACTGTCAAGGCAGAAGTGCCCCCTTTCCAGCTCAGCCCCGACCTCTCCTGTCTTTGCACTGCCCACTCCCTCTGGAGAGCCTTATCCAATCCCATGCTTTACACACCCGGGTATTAATGTCGCTTAGATAAATATCTCCAGAGCTGACCTTTCCCTGGTGGCACCAACCTAACTGGACCGCTGCTCACTTGCCTTTTCCCCTTGGATACCTACTAGGTCTCAAACACAAAAAGCAGAAAGAGGACGGCTCATTCTCCTTCACACATGTTCCCAGATCTATAAAGACAGCTCCACCCTCAAGGCAACAATACAAGACCCATCCCCGATTCTCCTCTTCCCTCACCACGCCGCCAGCCCAATCCATTTCTAAGACTCATTGGTTCGGCTCTCACTGTACATCCGGGCCCCGTCTCCTCCGCGCTCTCCCCACGACCACCACCCCAGTTCAAGGTCTCACTGCGCCCCCTCTGAACACTTGCAGTAGCTTCCTTGCCTCTCTTTCTGCCCCCCCTTCTCCTTCTCATGGGGTCTGCAAAGAGCACTATAGTGAATGTTTGAAAATTGCAATCAGCTCATGACACTCTTCACACCGGAGTGGGTTTTGCTTGCTCTGAAAATAAAACCAAGAAGATGGAAAAGAATATATACGTATATGTATAACTGGATCACTTTGCTGTATACCAGAAACTAACACAACATTGTAAATCAACTATACTCCAATGGGAAAAAAAAACAAAAAACCTCTGAAAAAAATTAAAATAAACAAGTCATTACTAAAACAAATTTTTCAATAAAATAAAACCAAACTGCTCACCCTAGAGGACAGCCTCTCCCTCACCTTCCACTCACCACCTTGCCCCACTTGCAGTCGACTGGCCTAGCTACTTTCACACATCACTCGCTTTCTTTCTCAGTAATGCTCACCAGGTGCAACTTGCTTGTATTTTCATTTATTTACCGGTTTGTCTCTCCTCTCACAAACACGTTCCCTCCTGCACAGTGGAACGCACCCTCCACGAGGATAGAGATCTCACCTGCCGTATTTACCAACGTAACACCCCCAAAATTACCTGGCACGTGGTGCGTTCAATGAGTATTTATGGGACAAGGAATGAAGACGTGGCTGAAGAAAGGAAATAGACTAATGAATTTTAGTGACAGAATTTATTCTGACTTGGATTGGCCGATACCAGCATGAACTTCGGATAAATGATTGACGGTTACCGGTGGTATTTTTCAGCTCAGACTATTTCACGGTGATGTTTGCCTGTTCCTTACTTTTCATAAACCCCAATGCGAGGTCAAGGTAAGTGAAATATTGTGAACCTAATTTTACAGAGGAGGATGCTGATGTGCAAACAGGTTGGTTTCAGCAAATCACAATGAATGGGAAGACCGGGATTTACTGCAAAAAGCCTCTGCTGTTCTAGGTTTGCCCAGTAGACACTGGACTCTGTAAGACTCAGAGAAAATCATTACTCATCCCTATTCCTCTGCTGCTGTCAGGGCCCTGACACTGGTCCCAGAAAAGCTGACCTTTAAAGGTAATTTGCTGTTTAAAACAGCGAGTGACAAAGTTTGGTTCTGTGCACTGAAGCAAGAAATTAGGAGAAAGTGAAGCCACAGAGATAGTGTTCTGGAAGGGATTACAGCACTTAAAATATGAACAATAGAAACAACAGTACAAGGAAGATTGTAAAGTCCTCTCCTGCTGAAGACAGGGTTTACCTGAGGCCCGTTCACTAGATCATTGTGACATTTTGCATCCTGGAAGTTGTGAAAATCTTCAAGAGGGCTCTAGGTATAACAGAGCGATAATTAAAAGTGTGGCTGGCCGATTAAAGGCTAAAGGAATTGATACTAAATTCCCCTGAAGAAGAGGCTTTGGGAGGGATGCCACTAGATCCAGCTGCCTTCTGCTGCCACTAACGAGAATAATGGAATGAAATTATAAACTAGAGTGATTTCAGCCAGATGGGAGAGAAATAGCAGATTTTTTAAATTAGTTAGTTATTTATTTTTGGTTGCGTTGGGTCTTCATTGCTGCGCGCCAGCTTTCTCTAGCTGCAGCGAGAGCGGGCTAGTCATTGCGGTGCGTGAGCTTCTCATTGCAGCGGCTTCTCTTGTTGTGGAGCACGGGCTCTAGGTGTGCAGACTCAGTAGTTGTGGCTCACAGGCTTAGTTGCTCCGTGGCACGTGGGATCTTCCCGGACCAGGGATTGAACCTGTGTCCCCTGCATTGACAGGCGGATTCTTAACCACTGCGCCACCAGAGAAGTCCAGAAATAGAAGAATTAATGAATCTTTGCCTAGGCTTTTTATCCCCTGGGGATATTTCATTACCAGAGAATGCACCCAGACTTGGGCACCATGTGAGGATGGAGAAGCTCTTCCTGAGTACCCCTGGCCTCCAAATTTCTGACCTATAACTGGACTCTTTCTCCTCCATGTTGTAAAAAGAACACTTAGATACTTCATTCGTCATGGACTGGAAAAGAGCCTCGTACCTTTAAGACTTACCCTTCTCAAATACATTTGCATTTGAACTAATGCTAAAGCAATGAGGTTCTGTTGGTAGAATTTCAGAAATCAGCCAAGTGGTTGAGAGAATACATGAATGGAACTTGAGAAGTTCTGCTCTAAATGTTCAATGCAGGGGGCCACTTTGAACCACTTTGAACCAGGACCACAGGGGATGGAGGGAGATGGGCCAGGAGAGGATATTGCAGTTCCATAATAGACCAGCTGATTCATTTCCTTGCTGAAGTAAATTCAGCTCTTAAGCATGAATATTAACCAATATTTATTAAACAAACTGCGTGCCAAGAATTGCGCCAACTGATACAGGAAATAAAATGATACAAAGGCCCAGACTCTGTTTCCCCAAAAACAAACAACCGAACAAGAAGAAAAGTCACATGTTCATATAGCTCTGCTCCACAGCAGAGTTTGGAGAGCGTTAGTAAAATGAGGGTAAAACGGCAGAGATGGGAAGGGAGATGAATTCCCGTTGGAGATGTTCTAATTCATCAAAAAATTCGCTAAATATAGAATGGTGTGTACAGGCAAAGATCACAAGTATTCAAAGAATTAAACCATGATAAACTATACACTAAAATAAATAAAGATAATACTTTTTCTCTGACGATTCAGAAATGACTAGACGTTTTACAGAAATTTGGGACCTCCCCCCGCAATAACTATCAAATGTCATTGAACTTTGGATTAAGATGCGTAGTTTCATAAAATATTTGGTTAATAAATTTCCAACCATTCATCTGTTATTTCTGGGACACATAACCACGCTGTAGGATGCAGACAACTAACTGTTTCTCATTTTTTATATGTTTAATGACTTCTTCAGATACATACACTAGAACTCGAAATGACATTCAGAAATTCCTGGCTTTGGAACAGTTGGAAAATGCACAAAAAAGCAAGGATTGGGTAAACCGTAGAAAATGGAAAGTTCAGAGAATAGACCACTGTCATTAGATATCTATATCCTAAAAACACAAAATTCCTTATAATTACTTAGGTTCTCTCTATCACCACCACACACTCTACATAACATTCTGGAGAAGAATGGTGAGTCTCTGTGACTCGGGCAGAGCAGGGAAGATACCAGCTCTGATCAGAGTGGAAAGTGACCCAGCAATGTTGCCAATTTGGACACATCATCGACCTGCTCAGAATCCCTAACAGTTTCCTTAGTTCTCGGGGTGAAATCAAGCCCACCCTCTTGAAATGTTGTACAGAGCTGTTTAACCCCCCTCCCAAGTTCTGTTTCCTATCTTAATCACCCAGAGTCTGAACCAATCTGAAAACCAACTTCCAGCCCTTACTTAACACCTTTCTTTTCGTATCTCTTTAGAACTGTAACTCCCCAGAACTACAGGGTAAGGAGGCAAGTTGGAGAGAATGGCAACATCAGATCCTGGGAGGTGAACCCACCATAAATAAGAGTGTCTTCAGGAAGACCGAGGGCAGAGCCCTGCTGAGCTGTGCATGGTGCAGACTGGAAAGTTTCTCACACCCGAGAGGTTCAGAATGTGGGAGAACCAAGCCAACGAAACAAAATCCACATGGGAAAAGACAGGAAAACATTAAAAACACATAATGTAAAATGGTGAAAGACCAAACGTTTTAGAAACCCAAAACATACAATTCTTTTATGAAAAGAGTGTAATTTTCAGATTAGGTTTAAAAAAGCTAAACTCAACTATATTTGGCTTGATTAAAATAAGAGACAGGGCTTCCCTGATGGCGCAGTGATTGAGAGTCCGCCTGCCGATGCAGGGGACACGGGTTCGTGACCCGGTCCGGGAAGATCCCACATGCCGCGGAGTGGCTGGGCCTGTGAGCCATGGCCGCTGAGCCTGCGCGTCCGGAGCCTGTGCTCCTTAACGGGAGAGGCCACAACAGTGATAGGCCCGCGTTCCGGGAGAAAAAAAAAAAAAAAAAAAACACGACAAAGGGCGACTTCTCTGGTGGTGCAGCGGTTAAGAATCTGCCTGCCAATGCAGGGGAAACGGGTTTGAGCCCTGGTCCGGGAAGATCCCGCATGCCACGGGGCAACTAAGCCCATGCGCCACAACTACTGAGCCTGCGCTCTAGAGCCTGCGAGCCACAACTACTGAGCCGGCGCACCTAGAGACCATGCTCCGCAACAAGAGAAGCCACCGCAGTGAGAGGCCTGCACACCGCAACTAGAGAAAGCCCGCGCACAGCAACGAAGACCCAACGCAGCCATAAATAAATTAATTAATTAATTAAATAAGTGTATTTACAAAAAAAGAAAGAAAGACAAAGGGATCCATGCAAGGTGGGGACCTGAGTCTGGTCCAAGGCTTGGAGCCTGGGTCTGGGGTGAATTCCTCACCATAGCCGTGGGTCAGGAACTGCCTCAGAGACTAGATCTAGCAGCCCACAGCCAGCAGCTGGTGCTGGAGGGATGGACGGGTGGATGCAGACGCTACAGCCGTTGATGGAGGCAGGTGAGCAGAGAGAAGGTACTATGAAGAATCCAGATGCCAGTAGGTCTCTCAGACCGGAAAGCAGACGCAGACACCACGGAGCAAACTAACGAAGGTTTTCTAACCAAGAAGATTTAGGAGGCAGTCCCTGCAATCGGGAGACTCAACATTTTAGACAGAGGCGTAATTTCCCAAATGCCCCCAAAACACCTCATCAGAAGGCCAGCATTACAAATGGAAAGTCTAAGGCAGTGAGGGTCCCATCAGACACTCTAGAAGCTTGGCTGTCCCCCTGCCAAGCTCAGCTTTATAGACGAGGTTCTAGTACGTGAAGCTTCTCACATGTGACTGTTTTTTACCTACACTATCTTAGAACGTAACATGTACAGCAAACGCAGATCGTCACGCGGGCAGATCTGGATGGGAGCTAGGGACCACTGCACCTGGGTCGCAGAGACCGTCCAATCAGTGTTATTCAATGGACAACATCGCCAGAACATGATATATACTACAGTACCATGAGGCACGGACACAAACCCCATTTATTACACTCAGTCTTTCTCAGCCAGAAGAGTCTGACCCAAATGTTTCCCTGCATAATTAGAACCAAGTTCACATACACAGTTGTCTTTGAATGCATTCATTGTTATGGGGGATTTTTGACTATATATATTTATATATATATAGACACACATATATATATACACACATATATATTTCCAACTTTGTATGAGAAATGTAGAGTATTGGCATAGGAAAAGGAACTAAAAGAAACGCGCTGGGTTGTAGTAACATAACAAATGAATACAATTTTCCTCTTTATTGTTTTTGGTATTTACAAATTGTTAAAATGGTTGCATATTAATTTTATAAGCATGAAGTAGCAATACCTTAAAAAAATTATTATGGGAGTCATGTAGAAATGGATGCAGAGGGTCAAGGAGACTACTTAGGAGAACTTGCAGTTGTCAAGACAAGAGAGTGATAAAAGTCCTGAACAGAGGAGAAGGATTTAGGAGTTATTAAAAGGGCTTATTTCATGTAGAAGGTGAATATAAATTTTGGGGCTGGGACAGCTGTGTAGATGGCAAGAGCATTAATTAGGAGAATATATGTAGTTGAGAAGGAAGTTCTCAAGAAAATGATACATTTTATTTTTGACCTGTGTTTTGGGTGTCTTGAGATGTGCAGGTGGAGATGCTGAGTAAACATGATAAGAAACAGAAGGGAGGAAACAAGGCAGGGAGAGGGTGAACACAGACACAGGTCAGGGGCTCAAGGCATAGACTGGGGCTGGAGATACTGCATGACAGTAGCAGTAAGTATATAAACAGTCCTTGATACTGTGTAGGTCGATGTGACCCCCGTGGAAAGTATGATTTGCAGCCTTCTTTTCTTCTAGAACAGGGTTTCCCAATCTCAGCATGACTGACATTTGGAGCAAGATGATTCTTTGTTGGGGGCCTGTCCTGTACCTGGTAGGATGTTTAGCAACATCCCTGGCCTCTGCCCACTGGATGCCAGTAGCACCACCCTCCCCTCAGCTGTGACCACTGAAAACGTCCGAAGCCACAGCCAAACATCCACCGGGGGCAGAACACTTCCACTGAGGACCACTGGTCAGTGTATCAGAGCAGTGAGGCACCACGTCATTCACCTTACCAGGGATCCATGCATTCAGAGGAAGAGGTTCTCAGGTAAAGGTTTTTACTGGATAAGTAAATGCTAGGTCCTGCGCTGAGTTCTGGGGATACAAAGGGAAATAAGACAGGCACAGGCTCAAGGAGTCAGAGGGGTGGAGTCGCAGACAGAAACAGTGAGGATGCGTGGGAAAAGTACTTCAGTCTCCGCAAACAGGAGATACTCTGGTAGCAAAACCGAGAAGGCTCTCCGGACAAGAGAAGAAGGAATCAGAGAGAAAGTGACATTTGGATCTTGAAAGATAGGTATGAATTATGAATTCAGCGAGTGAAAGGATGGGGAAAGGCGTTCCCAGAGGAGTCGATGCAGAGAAGAGTGTGTTAGGGTGGGGCGGGGGTGGAGGCTCCGTCCGGAACGCGTGAGCACTGACCTCGCTTCATTTTCCCTTCAACCTTGCGCTGGCATCACCTCCAGTGAACTACTAACGGCCCAGGATCTATGTCAAGACACATTTTGTTTTGCTTGCAGATGATTCCTGTCTCTCTGGGCAAACAGCATCCCACTTACAGGAAACTAGCATCCAAAGTGAAGTGCATACCTTACCAAATGTAAACAAAATAGTACTAACTGCACCTGGCGAGAGAACAGAGGTTGTCTTTACGGCTACTGGGGTTCCCAAGTGTTTCCCGAGCACTTAAATTGACCTCGCAGGGGCCCTTAAGGAGGGCTTCCATTCTAGTCAATACCTCAGGGGCAATGGGGCTCTTCCCCTGCGTTACAAGGTAACCCCTCAGTGAGACTAATTAGATTTTTTTTTCCAAAAAACATCCAGGCTATTGATTTGAGAATTGAAACGAGTATTGATGTATGGTAGTCAGTTATACCTGAAGAAGCATTAACTACAGAATTTTTTAAACGAAGCAAAATATGAAATGTCTACAATTTTAATGCTATAAGAGTTCACTTTTTAAAAATTCACTTGTAAACCCTCTTAGAAAATCTGGGACTCTTAAGTCAAAGAAATTACACAATAATTTTTTTCAAATGCCTTAAAATTTAACCTGTCTTGTTATATTGAAATATTTTTTGTTTGTGCCTTTATATAACATTTACTTATTTGACGGTTTATCATTAAAATCTCTTAATGGCATTGAGATTTGCTCCGCCTTTACTATGTATATACTATTCATTCAACAAATATGTACTAAATGATACACGAGGCCAATATATAAATGCTTCTCAAAGATACTGAAATAAGAAGAACTAAACAGATTGAGTCCTGCCCAGGTGTCAGTCACAGTGCTAATGTTTTCTGTGCTGTATCTCATTTAATTCCTAGGTGAAAATTATTATAATGATCTCCATCTTACAAATGAGCAACTAGAGAGTTTATGAAACTTGCCCCAGAACCCACAGCTAAAATGGATAACTTAGAAATAGACCTACCCATCCTCTTTCCCTCTCTTTCTAGACCCTAAAGAGTAGAGATACCCAGTGGTGACTTGGATTTAGAACAGGAACACATTTTCCATTTGCTATATACAAAAACATAAAGAAATTTTGAAACTGTATTAACAAATGCTCCAATAAGAATATATTCATTCTAAAGCAATTATACTCCAATAAAGATGTTAAAAAAAAGAATATATTAATTCGAAAAGGTACATAACCCTTACATTCATGAAGTCACTAAGTGCAAGAGTTATAAATATTTTTCAATCACACTTTCATGCGTTTGTCCTCTATAAATATGCATTATAAATATACAAATATTTTCTAAAAATATATAATATAAATGTACAAATACAAGTTTTATTCTATAAATAGATTCGAAGATTTGTAAAACTCTAAAAAAAAAAAAAAAAGAGTAGAGATACCCATCTCGACACTTCATTTTCTTTCTACTTGCACTGCCCCCAACTGGCCTCTCTGGTCCTCAGGACTAGACCTCCATCCACGTTTCTCCAAGTTTTCAGCCTTCTCACTGCCCTCCTTCTTTTCGCCGAAAGTCCTGTCTACCCCGTAGCGTTTTGGGGGCTCCGAGGGGGGGGTTAACATTCTTCCCCACCTGCTGGTGATGGGTTAGTCCACATCCAACTCTCCTTCTGTCTCTTAGGGATTTACCCTTTTACAATACGTGGCCATAGATGTCAGTTATCACTTGATCCTAGACCTTGTCTACCTAAGAATCTCTCCCTGTCTCGTTCTTTTAAATACTACATTATGCTATGTATTTTCAAAATTTAGATCTCCAGTGCAGACTTCCCTGAGCAATACAGCTGTCAATAGATTGAGCACAGAAGGGTGATAGTGGGGGGTTTATGCAGAGATACAAAGTAAGTAAATATATGTTATACAGGCATAGCCACACACACACACACACATACCTTTTACGAATACGAAGATACCTAGAAAGATAAGTATTTCCTAGGATATGGATAACCACACAAAGCCAGACAGCAAGTACGTTCAGAGAGATAATATGTGAGCAGCAGAGAAGATGGTTTCTAGCCGAACAGCTAAGGAATGACTCCTCTGAGTTTTTCTTGGGAAGAAATCCATAAGCTGGGTAATCGTGCATGACCCGTGGGCTCCGAACAGTGTCGTAGAGATTAGAAAAAATAGAGGAAGGGATGGATGTATTTGAAGCTCCTGAAAGAAAAAGATATGTAAATATATTGTCATAGAGCTGATTATACTGGTCAAGCAAAATTGAGACCACTTTCAGCGAGATTTAAAGGGAAACTCCCAACTGAGCATTTTCGGGCCAAAGAATGTCTGTCCTGAATTATGTGGGTGTTATTTCCACCCTCCACTTGAATGGCTTTTGAGGGCTGTATTGGATTGTTAACATAAGAGCCCCACTTCCTAATTCACTGACTGGAGACCTGAGCCATGCACTGTGCATCTGTGAAAGCAGCTTTCTTCTGGGTGGGTATGGAGACAACAGGATTCAGTTCCTCTGGTGAGAACAGTTGGTAGGAAGGCCGATGCCTGTGGCTTTTGGGGATACACCTTGCTGAGCTGGGAAAGGTCAACGTCACCTCAACACCACCACCAATGTTTTTGCTGAAAAAGTCAGTACTACGAAAATCTATCTTCAGTGTCAGCACACTAAAGGCCACTAATAATTCAATCATAAACAAATTTGCAACGTACTTAGACTCGGAAAATCACTTGGTAATTTTCACAAATTTACAGACGTGTAAACACAGGTATTTCAGAAAGAAAGTTTAGCGCTGTCTTGATTCCTTCTATGCAAAACCAAAAGAAGTATAGTTTATTCTCTATAGATTTCAACCCTGTTTTTTCTTTCTGAGAATTCTGCCTTCTATTTCCTGATTACAGTTGGTAAAGATCTGCACTTTTTCTGAGGACGTAGTCTGGCTTGAAAAGAGATTGAAACAAAAAATAACCAAGTTTTTAATCATTAACTAGTTTCATCACTTACATCTAGGGCTCCTAGTTTCTTTGATTTTATATCATGCTTCCCAAAAGGTTTTCCCATTAATATTAACAGCTTTATGAATCTCATTACTCTGATTTATGCTTTTTCAATTTATTTAAGGTTGTGTCAATATTAAATTATCCGTCCCTTGTGAGCAACTTCAATAATGTTTAGATGCGAAATAGTCTTGAACATTACCTAGCAGGCAAAAATCCATGTTATTACTAATAATGCCATCCTCCCTAACAGAATTAACTAATAATTAATCAGCATTATATTGACGAATTCAGAGCCAGTCTAAATACTACAGTAAAGAATACCACAAGCTGTACTGCCCCTTCTGACTTTAGTTAACCTCAGATGTACTTGCTCTTTAAAAAAAAAAAAAGTGTGTGGGAGAAGGGGGTAGAGGTCAAAAGATGAATTTCAATGTTTGAAACCACGGCCTAGAGGAAGCGCTGAACAAAACTAAGTGAATATTTGTGCCAAAATTTCTATTTGAGGAGACTTCCACTTCTAGGAAGATGGACTAGACATATTTTTCTCCTTTTCTTCCCGCTAAGTTCAACTACAAGTCCTGGGTGTTATCTATAAAACAAACATAAAACTGAAAGTTGGAGGGAAGGGGCAGACAACCCAGCAAGGGAACTTAGGACTAAAGAGACAACACAGTGCGAGTCCCCCGGATTGTTTCTCCCCCATGTAGCCCAGATTTGCCAAAGAAGCTGGCAACCTGGAAAGGCCAATGCAGAAACCCTCAAAAAAGAAAGAAAATTCTGCTCCTTCTAGCCAAACGATCAGGGCAGGGTGAGGCTAGCAAGACCAAAACAAACAAGCAGACAAACAAAACTTAGACAGTAACCACTCTACTCCCATCAAACACCACCAGGAAAACTGTGGTCCCACGCCCACCTGTGCCAGCAAAGGCCACGGGGTTGGGGGCGGAGAGGATGGGAGGGAGGGGTTCTGTAGAGGTGGGGGCAGTGGAAGGTACAAAATATGGGGTGTAAGACAGGCTCAAGGATGTACTGTACAACATGGGGAATAGAGCCAACAATTTTGTAATAATTGTAGATGGAAAGCGACCTCTAAAAATCGTATAAAAATCTTTGAAATGGCCAAGTGGGGAGCCTAGAGTCCACCTTCACAAGACTGCTGAGGCGCCCCCGCATGCCCTCAAGGGTGATGTCAGAGGAGACCGAGTAGGGAGCTGGGATATTCAGCCCCACCTGCCAAAAGTGAGCCCCCCTTTCATGGAGTCAGTGGAGACCACATGGGAGCCTGGACTTCCTCCCCTACTTGGCAGTAATGAAGCATCCTCCCCTCTCCTCTGGGCTGGTGTTACAGGAGGTCTACCAGAGAGTCAGGACCACTATCATCACCCAGAGGAAAGGGGGTCAACGCCTCCTGTGCTGGCAGCAGACGCAGAGTGGGGAGCAGAGGGGGCGAGAGTGGTAAAGAGGTGCTTTAAACCTCCCTGGCAGGGAGGTGTCAGTGAGCCAGAACTCCCACGCCCTCCAGCAATGACGAGGACTCTCCACCTCTGTCGTCAACAGAGGCCAAGGGGAAGCAGCACTTACACTTAAACCTAGTCCTGGGACTTCCCTGGCAGTCCAGAGGTTAAGACTTCGCCTTCTAGTGCAGGGGATGCAGGTTCGATCCCTGGTTGGGGAGCTAAGATCCCACATGCCTCAGGGCCAAAAAACCAAAACGTAAAACAGAAACAATAATGTAACAAATTCAATAAAAAGACTTTTAAAATGGTCCACATCGGGCTTCCCTGGTGGCACACTGGTTAAGAATCTGCCTGCCAATGCAGGGGAAACGGGTTTGAGCCCTGGTCCGGGAAGATCCCACATGCTGCGGAGCAACTAAGCCCGTGCCCCACAACTACTGAGCCTGCGCTCTAGAGCCCGCGAGTCACAACTACTGAGCCTGCATGCCACAACTACGGAAGCCTGTGCGCCTAGAGCCTGTCTCCGCAACAAGAGAAGCCACTGCAATGAGAAACCCGTGCACCACAACGAAGAGTAGCCCCCCCCCCGCTCACTGCAACTAGAGAAAGCCCGCGTGCAGCAGCGAAGACCCAACGTAGCCAAAAATAAATAAATAAAACTTTAAAAAAATACTCTTAAAAAGAAAATAAGAATGGTCCACATCAAAAAAAAAATCTTATAAAAAAAATAAACCTAGCTGTAATGAGGCACCCCCCCTTCCCCAGCCTGAGTGTTACCAGAGAAATCCAATGAAAACAGAAGGTTTAAATAATATCTAGAATCTCAGAACTTAATATCCAAAATGTCCAGGTTTTAATAAAATAAAAGAACCAGGAAGCCTAAAACTCAATGAAAAATGATATTAGAAAAATACATTAGAAAAAAAAAGTCTCAAATCAATAATCTAAACTTCCATCTCAAGATCCTAGAAAAAGTACAAAATAAGCCCAAAGCAAATAAAAGGGAAAAAATACAGATAAGAGCAGAAATCAATGAAATTGAAAACAAAAAAAATTGAGAAAATCAATGAAATGAAGAGGCTTCTTCTTTGAAAAGATTGTAAAATTGACAAACTTCCAGCAAAACTGACAAAAACAAAAGAGAGGACAATACTAGGAATAAAACGGTGTTGGGGTATCACTGTAGACCCTGCAGACAGTAAAAGGATAAGAGAACACTATAAACAACTCTACGCACATGAATTGAACAACTCAAATGAAATAGACCCATTCTTCAAAAACCACAAACTATTACAGTTCATCCAATATGAAATAAAGCACTGGAATGGTTCTACAGCTATCAGGGAAAATGAATTTGTAATTTAAAAAACTCCCCAAGAAGAAATCTCTAGGCCCAGAGGGTTTCACTGGAGAATTCTACAAAACATTTAAAGAACAATTGACACCAGTCTTACACAATCTCTTCAGAAAACTTAAGAGGTGAGAATATTTCTCAAATCATTTTATAAAACTAGTATTACCCTGATACTGAAACTAGACAAAGACAGTGCACTATAAATGTAAAATTCCTTAAGAAAAAACTAACAAACAGAATTCAGTGATATATGGAAAAAATTATATATCATGACCAAGTGGGGTTTATTCCAGTGATGTAAGGCTGGTCCAATATCCAAAAATCAGGGAATTCCCTGCTGGTACAGTGGTTAGGGCTCTGTGCCTCCACTGAAGGGGGCACAGGTTCAATCCCTGGCTGTGGAACTAAGATCCTACATGCAGTGTGGCATGGCCAAAAAAAAATCCAATGTATCAATTAATATAAACCACCACATAAACAGGCTAAAGAAGAAAATTCACATGGTCATACCAATCAATGAAAAAAAGGACTTGACAATTGCATATTCACTCATGATAAAAAATTCTCAGAAAAACAAGCAGTGGAATTTCCTCAACTGAGTAAATAGCACCTACAAAAAATAAAAATTAAACACTATAGTCAATGTTACACTTAATGGTCAAAATTTTAATTTGAGAAAGATAATATTCAAGAATAATGGATTTAAGACTTATAACTAGGGAAGAATGAAGAAAGGAAATAAGAAACTAAGTAAGTGAAGAAAGAAGAGAGGAAGGAAGGAGAAAAAATCTTTACTTAGAACTGCTCTATTTCAGGCATTGTCACAGAATTATCTCATTCTGAGCTCACTGGGTCCCTGAGAGGGAGGTATTACAGTATCTGCCATAAAGATTAGCAGATCAGTGCCCACGGAGAATGAGTCAACTCCCTCTAAGAAGGGAAATTCAAGATAGCAAATATGAAATAAAAGAAGCTACAGAGAAATTCCACTGTATTGATATTTCAGAATATTATAAAAATATTTTTAAATTAAATATTAAAAGGTAACTATTTTAACAAACCCAAAAGGGATGAAAAGATGTCAAGAAGTAGAGACACATAGACTTAGAAAACAAACTTATGGTTACCAAAGGGAAAAGGTGGAATTAGGAGGCTGGAATGAACATATTCACACTATTATATATATAATAATCAACAAGAACCTACTGTATAGCACAGGGAACTACAGTCAATATCTTGTAATAACCTATACGGGAAAAGAATCTGAGAAAGAATAGATATATGAATACGTATAACTTAACCACTTTGCTGTACACCTGAAACTCACACAACATTGTAAACCAACTACACTCCAATATAAAATTAAAAATTTTTAAGTAAATAAATAAAAATTAGTATCTAGAAAAAAAAGAAGTATATTATTACTTGGGGTCTCTAACATGCAAATGGGGAATAAGTGACTGAACGGGCAGACATGTCCTGTGTGACCAGATTTGTTGATCTTCGTCTTTAAATTCTTTACATGATCAGCACCGTTATTAGTAGTAATCATTTACTGACCAGAACGTTTCTAAACATTCTTCCTTTCTCAGACTTTTTTGACTTCGTATTTCCTTGAACGCTGGATGTTTGGGGCGAAGAGAATGTTCGAGGAATACTCTTCTGTTCTCTTCCTTCTAAACAACCAAATAAATACAAGAATAACTGTGCGATATGTAACGAGAGGAAATAAATCTTCGCCAGCTCTGACCCGCTGTCTCGCCGCTCTGTGACTGCTGTCTCAGCAAACATATGTTCTGCTCTTTTATTTTAGGTAGCAATAAACACCAGAAGTGTACGTCAGTCAACAATGCACTTGAGGTGAGAAGAAAGTGTATCTGAAATCCTTTTATCCACGTGGAAATTGTAAAATAATCTGCATTAATCACCTGGTGTACTCCAAATGAAGCATGTGTCCAGAGAGACTATGAAAAGCGTTTGTTGTCACTGAACATATGGTTTGTTTTCAATATCTCCCTGATTATTTTCAACACACACATAAATACAAGAGTAAGGGGAAGTTTATTCTACCAGATTTTAAAACAGATGTCAATTATATTGAAGTGTTCCATAAGGGGCACTAACTTTGTTATTGACTTTGTAATGGAGACGGCCGACTACTGTAATTAGCCGTCGATCTCCGCGGTTATGTAGGTTTGTAGTCAAATGAAGGGAGTTTGAATTCCATTCATAAGGTACATCACCTCAGTACTGCTCGGCACCTGTTCAAAGTGCCATGTGCAGAAAAAAATTAAATGTGAATCTTAATCGTAAATAACAATTCTGGCAATGAATTACTTAAGCCCTCATTTAAAAGGGGTAGAGAGCTAAGTTGGATGGTCAAGGAAAAGAGAATTTTAAAAAGTTTGCTATCTCTCTAGTGTCTCAGGTGATTAAAAAAAAGAAGAAAGAAATTCTTGTTTTCAAGAGACACACATTATTTCTTTTTTTAAACTGAAGTATAGTTGATTTTCAATGTTGTGTTAGTTTCTGGTGTACAGCACAGTGGTTCAGTTATACATACATATATATACTTTTTTTTTTTTTTTGTGGTACGCGGGCCTCTCACTGTTGTGTCCTCTCCCGCTGCGGAGCACAGGCTCCGGATGCGCAGGCTCAGCGGCCATGGCTCACGGGCCCAGCCGCTCCGCGGCATGTGGGATCTTCCCGGACTGGGGCACGAACCCATGTCCCCTGCATCGGCAGGCGGACTCTCAACCACTGCACCACCAGGGAAGCCCTATATACTTTTTTATATTCTTTTCCATTATGGTTTATTACAGGATATTGAATATAGTTCCCTGTGCTATACAGTAGGTCCTTGTTTATCTACTTTGTCCGTAGTAGTATGTACATGTTAATCCCAAACTCCTAATTTATTCCCCATCCTTTTCCCCTTTGGTAACCATAGTTTGTTTTCTATGTCTGTGAGTCTGTTTCTGTTTCACAGATAAGTTCACACTTGTGTCATATCTTAGATTTCCACAGATAAATGATATCATATGGCATTTGTCTTTGTCTGACTTAAGTCCACTTAGTGTGATAATCTCTGGGTCCATCCACGTTGCTGCAAATGGCATTATTTCATTCTTTTTTATGGCTGAGTAATATTCCATTGTATATATGTACCACATCTTCTTTATCCATTCATTTCTTGATGGACATTTAGGTTGCTTCCGTGTCCTGGCTATTGTAAACAGTGCTTCTGTGAACACTGGGGTGCCTGTATCTTTTCAAATTATAGTTTTCTCCAGATATATGCCCAGGAGTGGGATTGCAGGATCATACGGTAGCTCTGTTTTTAGTTTTTTTAAGGAAACTCCATACTGTTCACCATAGTGGCTGCACCAATTTACATTCCCACCAACCGTGTAGGAGGGTTCCCTTTTCTCCCCACACTCTCCAGCATTCATTGTTTGTAGATTTTTTAATGATGGCCATTCTGACTGGTGTGAGGTGGTACCTCATTGTAGTTTTGATTAGCATTTCTCTAATGATTAGCGATGTTGAGCATCTTTTCATGTGCCTGTTGGCCATTTGTATGAGACACACATTATTTCTGAATTCTGTCATTAAAAACAAGTAAACTGGGCTTCCCTGGTGGTGCAGTGGTTGAGAGTCCGCCTGCCGATGCAAGGGACACGGGTTCGTATCCCGGTCCGGGAAGATCCCACATGCCGCGGAGTGGCTGGGCACGTGAGCCATGGCCGTTGAGCCTGCGCGTCCGGAGCCTGTGCTCTGCAACGGGAGAGGCCGCAACAGTGAGAGGCCCGCATACCACAAAAAAAAAAAAAGTAAACTTAGTAAGAATGAGATTTTTAAGTACAGGAAACCTGAGAAAATGAGTACTGTGGGTACAATATGCCTATGTTTACAACTGGGGTGAGAAGTGTGTCTGGTACACTTCCTATGTTGATGAACGTTTATCCAGTGAACCAAGCTAGAAACGCACATTCCTGCTCCATCCCAGGTGCGCCCGTCCAGTCACTTAGGAAGCCTTCTCGAGGCTACCTCCTCCGTGTTCCTTCTCTCTGTGCCCTCTTTCCAGTTCTGACTCCTTTCAGGATATCTGCATCTTTCCATTATGCCCATCCCTACGTAAGAGGCCATGGTCTCTTACCTAAGCAACTGTGGGATCACCTCGGGGTCTTCAACTCACCCACCAACCTGTCTCTCTAACCACAGTTCCCGTGGGTCAACCTGCCCAGCTGGATTCTGCATGTGCTCTTTGGAGCAACAGAAGACACATGCGGTTTATGGAGAAGAGCCCTCCACGCTGTTGGAGATTTCTGCCAGGTGCCCCTTCAGTCTCTCCATCTGAGACAAAGCACGTGCTTTTCTTCGTGGTTCCTCATGGTAACTGTCAACCAGCAAGCAGGGAAGGCAGCATCCAACACCACAGCATCTTCTGGGCGAACTGCTTTGCACTCAGTTGTCTCAACTATTAAATAATAATAATCTCTCTCTGGGTTTTTTTTTTTTCAGTTTTGTTAAAAGGACTGAATAAGATAACATAGAAGCAACTTTTTTTCAAGTAGAGGAACAATGCAATTATTTCTTAATATACTTAAGACTTTTAGCTTCACAAGAAAAACAGCACAGAAGCAAGACCTTAACTACATCTAATCATCAGAGGGGAGAGAGAGAGAGAGAGAGAGAGAGATTTCATTTCCCCTGGAAATAAAGACAGGTCCTGACGGTCCAAGTACAACCCTACCTTTGAACAACCTCTTCCCCCCCATTTCCATCCTCCAGTCATATTTCTTTCTGCGGTTCCTCAAAGATGCCGGGCCCCTTCCCATCATGACCTGACGCTCCCCAGTCTTTGATTTCCCAGTAAAAGGCAGTATCACCCTCTAGCTGCTCAAGCCAAAGACCCAGGGGCCTCTTTAAATCTCTTGTTCCTCTTGCCCAAACACATCCACTCAGTCCAACAGGGAGGCCTGCCAGCTCCACCCCCAAAACAGATCTGAATCCATCCACTTTCGTCTCTCTCTACGAACCACCAACCAGGGTCCTCCAAATTGTCTTCCTCTTTTCACTCTTGCTGCCTGCTCTAGTCGCAGCAGCCAAGGTAGCTTTTGAAAGGATTATGTCTGGAATGGAGGGGCCAAAGTGCTCTCGCTATAACTTCAGTGTGCAGAGGGGAAATGTATCTCCAATTACTGAACTCAGCTCTCGAGCCCCGTTTTGCCTACAGAGCAGACAACTGACTCCATCTCATCCTGATACTAAGACTGATGAAAGGATTTTTCAGTCAAACCCAAATAACAGTATCTCCACCACTATCCATCGAAGCTTGCTCTCCTTTCCTGGGCCCTGTATGCCCTGACTTCTCCGTCCCCTCGCCTAAGAGTGTCATGTGGTCCCTAGTGATTTGGGTGGCCTATATGAGTCTGTGACTGTGGTTTCCCAGCAAAACGTCTGGCACCTGCTCTACAAATAATTCTGAGTGAATGAAAGAAGGCATGAATGCAAATAACTAGCATTGCTGTGAGAGATACATCTGCGCACAGGCCACTGAGTATCAACAGGAAAGCCAGCGGGACCCAGTCTCCTGGTTCCTGGGTTCTGGAAATACAAGAAAGCAATTCTCCGCACAAAAAGAAAAAAAACCTATTCCCTTGCTCCTTCCCAATTTGTTTTCTTTGGGTTCGTCCCGTTTGCAGAACTTCTGAATTAGGTTGTTCCCTGCCACTGCTAACTCTTTCTAACAAGCCGGAAGCTCTGAGCACATCTGCGGCTTCTTCACGCAACTCCTTATTCAGCAAGGACAGTGATCCTATATCTTTTAGCATGACAGGGCCTTTTGCATCTTAGTGCTGCAGCATTATAAATTTTCCCCAAGCGTGTTGTAAGTGCCCTACAGGGCAGTGTGTACAGATTTTTTTTTGAATGACCCTCAAGAAAAAAAAAAAAAGTCCTGTGCAGGAGGATTAACAATCCCTCAGGGAACTTCCTTCCTTTAACAGATTTTCCAGAAGGAATGTGCTTTGGGCTCTTGATTGGATTTCCCAGCCCAGTTAGAAGCATCGTAGTGTAAGACATGTTTTATCCCCATTTTTCACCTTATAAATGGTGTTTACCTGAAATGAATGCCTGTATTGGCTCAAAAGCAAAGTAAGCAGGGATACTGGCTAGGCTGTCACATGCTTAAACGTGTCCGCAAAGAAAGGCATTTTCCTTTGGGGCAAACTGAGTTTGAATCACAGAAACACTGTATCTTGAATTTGTTATTCACAGGCTCTGTGACCTGGGTAATAGGTGTTGAAGCAGAGAAAACTGGGAAGGATCCTAGCAATACAGATGCTGTCCTCCCTTTCCAGGGAGGGGGTGTTGACTGTACTTTCCCTTACTGCTCCCCCAAACCAGCAAATGGCCACCGATACTTTCCATGTAAGACAGACACGCATGTTTTCTAAGGTAATACCTGGCCACAACTAATAGATCCATGTTACCTCAAGACTGGTACAAGATTTTGTCCTTTATTACGTTTCTAAAGAAAAAAAGGACAGCCATTGGGGGTTGAATGGTGTCCCTCCAAAAGATGTATTGAAGTCCCAAACGCCAGTACCTCTAACTGTGACCTTATTTGGAAATAGGGTCTTTGCAGATGGAATCAAGTTAAGATGAGGTCAGACTAGATTAGGATGGGCCCTAATCCAACAACTGGTGTCTTTATAAGAGAAAAGACACAGAGGAAGAGAGAAGCCAACGATTGCCAAAGGGAGCCTTAAAGGGAAGCCAGCCCTGCCAGCACCCTGCCTTCAAACTTCTAGCCTCAAGCACTGTGAGAGAATAAACTTTGGTGTTTTAAACCACCCAGTTCGTAGTAATTTGCTGCCGCAGCCCTGGGAAACCAACACGCTAGCAGGAAATGTCCTCTTTTGTATCTAGGCAGGTGCCATTTTGCAAAGATGTGCATCTCTTGCTGGGTCTCTGTAACACTCGAATAAGCTGAATGACAAACTCATTCTCCTGCTTTTAGTCCATCAGCTCTAAATTAGAGTCACGCTCTTCCGATTTCACCAGTTTTATATGCACCGGTTTACACGTGTGTGTGTGTAGTTATATGCAATTTTATCACGTGTGCACATTTGTGTAATCACTACCGTGCTCAAAACCCGGAACAGCAAAGCCTCCCCTATCCCACCCCTTCATTCCTTAACAACCCCTTCCTCCCTCCCCTTCCCTGAACTCTGACAGCCACTAATCTGTTCTCCATCATTATCATTTTGTTGTTTTAATACTGTTACCTAAACAGAATCATACGGAATGTCATTTTTTTAATTCAGAACAATTCCCCTGAGATCCATCCAAACATCAGTGGTTTAATCCCTTTTATTGCCAAGGACTATTCCATGGCCTGGATGTGCTACCACGGTTGGTTTAACCGTTGAAGGACTTTGGGTTATGTTCGTTTGGGGGCTATTATAAGTAAAGCTGCTATGGATATTCACATGCAGATTTTTACATGAAGTTTTCATTTCTCTGGGATAAATGTCCAAGAGTGAACATTCTATATGATAAGTGCATGTGTAGTTAAAAAAAAAAAAAGAAAGAAAACCTGTCAAACTATTCTCCAGAGCAGAGGCACTATCCAATATTCCAACCAGCAAGGTATGAGTCATCCAGCTTCTTATCCCCGTCGGCATTCGGGGTAGTCACTATATTTTAATTTAGCCGTTTTGATAGTTGTGTAATGATATCTCGCTGTAATTTTAATTTGCATTTCCCTAATGACTAATGATGTTGAACACCTTTTCATGTGCTTATCTGCCATCTGTATACCCTTTCTCATATCTTGTGTCTGTTTTCTAATTGCATTGTTCGAGTGTGTGTTCTTTATTCTTTTTTTTTTTGGCTTTTTGTTTTTTACTGTTGAGTTTTGAGAGGCCTTTACATAGTCTAGATACGAGGCACTTGTCAGATATGTGATTTGCAAATATTTTCTCCCAATCTGTAGCTTATCTTTTCATCTTCTTCACGGGGTCTTTTACGAAGCAAATGTTTTTCACTTTGATGAGGTCCAATTTCTCAACTTTTCCTTTTATGAATTGTTATTTGGGTGTCACGTCTATAAATTCTTTGCCTAGCCCTAGGTTCCGAAATTTTTCTCCTATGTTTTTTCTGAAGGTTTGATAGATTTGCATTTCCTATTTTGCATGATACATTTTGAGATAATTGGTAGGCTTCATCTGAGGTTCATTTATCTGCCACTGATGTCCTATTGCTCTAGCACCATTTGTTGAAAGAATCTACTCCTTTTTCATTGCACTGTTTTTGTACTGTTGTCAAAAACCACTGGACATATTTAAGTAACTGGAATAAGAGTTACTTAATGGGATTTTTAAGAGAAATATTGACATCTCCATGATTTTTATGCTACGATAAAAAAATTCCTTCACTTTTCTTCTTGAAAGAAAATTGTCTTTTGCATACCAGTGCAAACTCAGTTCATCTAAGCCATCACCCGGTTCTCAGACCCAGACAGAACAGGCAAGCTCACTGAACGTTCAACAAATATTTAATTACAAGCTACCTTAAACTACACATTGTGCTGTGTGCTGGGGATGGAGCAATGAAAAATAAAACAAATGGTCCATGTCCCTGAGGATATACTCTAGGAGGCGATACCAACAAGAAACATGCAGGCACAAAGTGTGCCTTGTAATAGCAAACAGTGGAAGTGTTATACAGAAGTCTAAATCAGGATACAGAGAATATGTTGAGAGGGGTGGTCTTTGAGGATATGAGACATAATGGAGCGACGAACTGAGTCATGCAAATAACTGGAGGAAAATTATTCCAGCCAGAGGGAACCGAAAGAGAAAAGGCCTCTGTGGTAGGAACGGGCTCAGTATGCTTAGAAATGGGAAACTGGCCTTTAGGGTTCAAGGCGGGGGGGGGGGGGGCGGGATCTAAGGCAAGGGATGGGCAACAAGGAAAACATGGCCTTATTAGTCACATGCTGAGGCTAAATACCCCAATCCGTGTGTGCATCCTGACCAAAACAGAGCAAGAGAGAGAGCGGAATGAACCCCATCTCTGTACTTGGCTTTACCGGCTTCATCAAAAACTTGCAACATGGTTTGCGGAACATCATTCACTCACTTGATAAAATTTGTTGTATCCCTACTACGGGCGATGGATGGTGATAAGTCCCCGGCATGCAAGGCAAAACAGAACATGGCCCCTCCGCCTGCTGAGTTCGCAGGACAGTGGGGCTGGGGGACATTCAATGACAGCATGATGCCTACATGCGATCATTAAATATTTGTGAACACAGAACAAGAATGTTGTTGTACACGGTGCTATATTTAAAATGGATAACCGACAAGGACCTTCTGTATAACACAGGGAACTCTGCTCAATGGTATGTGGCCTCCTGGATGGGAGGGGAGTTTGGGGGAGAATGGATACATGTACATGTATGGCTGAGTCCCTTTGCTGTGCACCTGAAACTGTCGGCTATACTCCAATATAAAATTAAAAGTTTAAAAAAGAAAAGATCAAGAATGTTGTGAAAAAAGTGAAGTGGGAGACTTAGGGTTCACAGAGTTAGGCTGGGGCATCGGTAAGTGTTTGAAAGGATATTTGAATTGGATTTGAAGGATGGGTAAGAGTTTGTCAGAAGACAAAAAACGCTTTCAGGAGAGAAGCAGGGATGGCCAAGGCGTGTGACATCAGGCTTGTTCTTATCTCCGTTACTTAACAGAGAGTGTTACTCATTTTCCAGTCGTGGAAATATGCCTCTGACGACCAGGGTTATCTGTTGCACTGGATATGGTTCAACAGAAAAGAATGCCAGGCTCATTAAAAATTCTGACAACATTATGACTCTGGGGTATATTATCTCAAAATTTACTTCATGTACCCAAGATGTCCCAACCCTAGACATAAGCCTAACTATTCTGCTTAATATCACCCAATCTCTCTTTCATCAGGCAAACTTGCCTAATAAATTCGCCTCCACTGGCCTTCCTCCATGTGACTTCTGCCCTGGGTATAGTATTAGAAGAAATATCCCTTCCTTGCTGAGACTGGGCACATCTCACAGTCTCAAGTTTGAGTGTCTATCTGACCACTCCAATTAAGTAAACTGCTTTTTATAATCGTCATTGTCATCATCATCATCGTCACCATCATTGTTGGCAACATTCCGAGAATCATATTAAGCATTGAACAGGGACAAGAAATTTCCCTCCTTGGACCTCTATTAAAGGAACTGTAACACAACATTGTAAAGCAACTGAACTCCAATAAAAATTAATTTAGGGCTTTCCTGGTGGCGCAGTGGTTAAGAATCCGCCTGCCAATGCAGGGGACACGGGTTCGAGCCCTGGTCCGGGAAGATCCCACATGTCACGGAGCAACTAAGCCCATGTGCCACAACTACTGAGCCTGCGCTCTAGAGTCTGCCAGCCACAACTACTGAGCCTGAGAGCCACAACTACTGAAGCCCGCGTGCCCAGAGCCCGTGCTCCGCAATGAGAGAAGACACCGCAATGAGGAGCCCCTGCACCTCCACGAAGAGTAGCCTCTGCTCACCACAACTAGAGAAAGCCCACGTACAGCAACGAAGACCCAACACAGCCAAAAATAAACAAATAAATAAAATTAATTTATTGAAAAAAAATTAATTAAAAAAATAAAGCCATATGGCACACACACAAAAAACAAGGAACTGACCATATTACTGGGGAGACAGGTGCCAAAATTATGAGATAATTGGGAAACAATTATGGTCCCTAAACAGAACTGGCCACAAACGTTGACAGAGTGGTACGTCTCCTCCAAAGGACGCCTGCCGCACATACGCTGAGGATGCACTTCCTGAAATTTGGTGAGAGATCTGCTTCTCTGCATTTTCAGTATCCCCTCTGAAATGAAAATACCTAGGGAAGAGTAGAATTTCTGAAGAATGCCCTAAAATGAAAGTGTCAACTGAGTTCAGGAGGAAGGTCTGACTTTCAAGCATCTGGTCGTTCTGGAAGAGGTGAGCCTGAACAGACCCCCTCCACGAGGGCGTGGTATGTGTTGTACACCAGGACAAGGGGAGGTATCAGAAGGAAGAGGTGGGTGGGGACCAGATACAAAATCTGCCGTTCTCACAAGTTTGCATTATTTCATAATAAAATTTGTAGCTATTTTTAAAAGTAGAATGAATTTCCCCTTTGGGCAATTAACCAAAGTTATTTGTATATGAGATATAAATGCAGCTATTATCAGTCAGAATTTAAGATATTTAATTACATGGAAAACCATTCATAAGTAGAAAAAAAGCAGCTAGAAAACCACCTTCCGAGCAATCCTAACCCAAAGGAAGGAAGACAGGAGGGAAAGAAACACACCACACTGTTCCTGGTGCTGATGGATCGACAAGGTGTGTTTCTCACCCTGAGGCTTTTTAAAATTTCTACAATAAATGTGCTTTACTCCAGTATTACGAGAAATAACAAAACTTAGTTAAATGGGGGGAAAAAAAGACTCCGGTATTAATCCTTATACCAGCTGCATGAATTTTAGACATAAGCTATCACAGCCAGTCACCAATGTTGTGCCGAGCGGTCCCCGTAGTTCAGGCTACCCTTCCCCTCACATGCTAGGCAGCTCCAACTCTCACTGCGGACTCACTATCTTGCCTGGAATGTGCACCATGGTCAAGACGGGAAGGGATTTTAAGACTCGTGGTTTAAAATGACATGATGAAATACTCCGAGCGGGATGACGAAGGTGGACGGTATGTTCCTGAGCCCTCAGAAGTTCCAAAAATGAATCTCTTTTTCCTTGAATCTGTTGTTTATTTTTCTAAGTATGATGTGAATCAGAAGACAAGGGACTCTCAATCTCAAGATAAAAAAAACAACCTGGAGATCTGATGAAATTTATAGAATTACAACCCTTTAAACATTTTTAAAATATCTAATGGAAAAGAGTTATTGTATCTAAATCTTGTGTATTGAAGTATAGCTAATTCATAATGTTGTGTTAGTTTCAGGTGTACAGCAAAGTGATGCAGTGATTCGGTATATGCTTTTTCAGGTTCTTTTCCCTTATAGGTTATTACAAGATAATGAGTATAGTTCCCTGTACTATACAGTAGGTCTTTGTTGGTTACCTATTTTATATATAGTAGTGTGTATATGTTAATCCCAAACTCCTAATGTATCCCTCCCCCCCCATCTTTCCCCTTTGGTAACCATAGGTTTGTTTTCTATGTCTGTGAATCTATTTTTGTTTTGTAAATAAGCTCATTTATATCATGCTTTAGATTCCACATATCAGTGATAGCAGATGATTTTTGCCCACAGATAAACTAAGATGACATGTAAGGTAGTATTTGATGCACACTTTGGAGCAATGAGTTAAAACGGTTTTGAGTGGTTTTAATTATTTTTAGTAACTCCTTCTCTCTCTCTCTCTCCATATATTATATGTATATATATACACACACATATACACACACATACTATACACACATATATACACACACACACATATACACACACATACTATACACACATATATATATACACACATATACACACTTCTCACAAATATATACACACACATACATACATGCATATATACACACACACGGATATAAATACATATATTTACATATATATACCTACACACATAAATACATATACACACACATGAACTTAACATGTCCACATCACCATCCTCTATCTACGTTTTTATCTGACCAGGCCAAGAACACCAGTATCTGTCTAGCAAGCACCTTCAGACCCCCGTGAACATAGATAGCCCTGCACAATCGATGCTAAAGGCAGACAGAGCTCATCCCACTGCTTTCCATTGGGTCCCACCTGACACTGCCGTCGCCTGAGTCCCTGCTTCACCTTGTGCTGGCTCACACGTGACATAGCCGGAGTGCTCAAGGGGACGTGTGGTGTTCGGGCAACACCGATAAGGTCCTGGGAGTAGACATCCCAGGAGGTCCCAGAAACCTCCAAGGAGTAGTACCAGGAAACTCAGGTCCTCACCATGACTCAGCTTCCCCTGTGGTCAAGATCCCATCAATAATTCGCAGTGTTCTGAGTATGGAGATAAAGAGTGTGGTGGGGGACTTGCCCACAGTTATCATCTGTTCTGATAAACGTCGTTAGAACCTTCTCCAGGCACGAGGCCAACACAAACGCAGCAAAGTCGGGCATGAACACCAGTGTGGATCGAAGTAAGCTCATCCCCCAACCCCACCCCAGCCAGGGCGGGAAGAAACCTACAACAACCCCACGGAGGATACTTGACCGAGAAACCAGAATGTCCTGGGGAAGATCAACGTGCCTACCTCTGAAGAGAACATTTTGCACAACTTCACGTAAATTTAAGGTAACCGACAGTTCTGTTCAACTTACAGTGATGGTGCAGCATCACAGTGCTGTGTGTTTTACACTTCATTTCAAAACATGCGATGCTGTTGCACCCTCATTTTTCAAATCAGGAAAAACAACACTAATGGGAATCACATGTGTTCTCTGAATTTTCAAATACACGCATGCTTCCCCACTTGACATTAGCTTCTCCTTCAGAAATTGGAATTTGAACTCACTCAGGAGCCAGGAAGGATGAATATGTTTTCCCCAACTGCTCCAAATTCCATGTTACCACCTCTCCATCCCACATCCACTGATTTCTTAGTGGGGCTGACTTTAGTCTAATTATTTGACATCTGTGACTGCTAGGGACAAGAAAAATGGTGTGAAGTAAGGGGCCATGAAATGAGTTTTGAAAGAATCCAAAAGTGAATCTAATGTCCTAGAGCTTAAACAAGAGAGAGAAACCCCCAACGTGACCTACACCCTTTAAAAGCATTTCTTTTTGTTTTTTCTTTTCTTTTTTTTTTTTGAGGGATTTTTCTCTTTAAATTCCAAAACTTCCTATTTTCAAAATACAGAAGAACATTTCATCTCCTCTCCTTGCCTCTTATTTTGTAAGAATTGTCCAGTTTATTATCCTCTTCCTTAAGGCCAGAAGTGAAAAGAGAGCTGCTTTGATGTTTGTTTGGTTGGTTAGTTTTCATTTATTATTTTTTTTACTTTCTAGTATCTGTTGGGAAACAATGTCACGATACAAAGGACAAACAGGGACCCCACGCCTAACCGCAATAAAGAAATCTTGGTTTCAAACATCACAATTGTCTGACCCATTTTTTTTTCCTATGGGCCCACAGCTGCGTGAGTCACTGCTGTATGTTTTGCCTGCCTTAGCAATGAGAGGGCTGATGTAAATAGGAAGTGATGAGGGAAATCAATTTGGGGCAAACACATTTTTTTTCAAGGCTGTAACAGGAAGAGATAGGAAGCCCAGGAAGATACTTGATAGATATTCAACTCTGTAGAAAGGAGGAAGTAGCATGTTGAAGCACTCGGCTAGTTATTTTGAGTTGTTGAACGGAAACGGGATACAACAGAGAGAGAAGGCAGATAGGATGCATTTTGTAGCATAGCAACGCAGAGGATGGAGCCCCTGCTCAGAGCGGAGACCATCTGTCTGCATGAAAGACGAGGGAAAGCGCTGTGTAAAACAAAAAATAGAACGAGGTGAATAAAATATATTACAAAAATCCATGAGGTTCCATATTCCTTTTTGTGGTAATATAAAAATAATTCTATGAGTATTTCGAGGCTATTTCGAAAAGCTGATTTTAATAATCCATGAAGCGTGATGCGACAACCCTGACTTTGTACTTTGCTCCTTGCTTTGGATCAAGCACTTGCCTCAAAACTTTCAACTTCAGTTTGGTGACGTGCGTGGTGTTTGTGACCTTTGGGAGACACAATTCGGCCCCCAAAGTTAGTGTCCAATAAAAATGAGTGGTCCGTGAAACCTCCCAGCTAGTTATAACCCAATGGAGCAAGGCTGTACTTAGAAAGGATAAGGACTGGGGCTCTGCTACATTTCAGATGGGAAAGGGGGTGTCTGATGAGAAGGGACAAGGGCACAGTATCAAGGAGGCAGAAGAAGGAAGATCTGGTCCCCTAGAAACAGCCGCACACAGTATCTGCCTGCGCGTTCACCCAGCCCGAACCACGCAGGGGCCTCAGCCACCGGTAATCCCGCCACCAATATTCTTCAAGGCTTCCTGGGGTGGAAGGGATAAGCTGGGTCTGCAAGGCCTGGCTGGGGCTGGCCAGAGCCTCCTGGTGCACAACCCCAGCTCACACAGGGACCACCTGAATTCTGTGTGTCTAAAGCTTAGAGAATTTCAGCAAATGACAGTCCAAAAAAAATTAGTGGTCAGTTAGCTTAAAGGCAAATTGATGGTGTGGGTTGACACATGTGGAGGGGAGTGAGAAACGTTCACCCCCCTCTCTCCTGCGTGTGAGTCCCCACGGGCAGCCACTGCTTTCACAGACCCCTGCTGAACAGACAGACATGGAGTCCACACAACAGTGTTTCCCTCTTAGGAAGCCCCTCCTGCACGTGGGGAAATGTGCAAAGTGGATAAGTCCTTCCTTTCTGGACAGGAAGTGCTCTCCGGAAATAATGTCCAATTTCCTGCTGCCAAAGACTATCAGCCCGTGGCTGATTCTGCTTCTATAGAAATGGAATCGTCTGCTTCCTTCCCTCCACCCCTGGCATGCCCCAGACCTGCCCCTTTCCCCACCCCACAGAACTGTCAAGCAACACTTGTCCAGGGACCAAACCTCTGTGGTTCCTCTTACACCAGTCGGTGGCCACATCCTTGCTTCTCTCCCACAATGGGCCAATCCATGTTCACCCGCCAGTGGCACCACATGCATTAATTATTTCAGGGAAAATCATGGTCCCTTCCAAAAAAGAGAGGACTTACTTCACGGAAACCTTCACTTTGGTGGTGCCCAAGCAGAGCCTCATCCCCAGCACTATTCTACTTTGGAGGAGGTATTTATATGACAGTCCCTGGGGTAGAAACCGTCAAGGAGGAAACCAAAGATTTAAGAAGTGGACAAGCCAACACTGACCCGGGAAAGGATGTGAAGCAGGAGCAGATGTTTGTCTATCTCCCACTTTTATCTTTCCTTTTAGCTTTAACCTTTTTGCTGTGTAATTTTTTTTTTTTTTTTTAGAGCTGTTAACTTTTTTCACACTGAGGTTATAGGTGAACAGTTACGGCTAAGAGCCAAAGCTTGGGAGTCGGAATACTGGGTTCAATTCCAGATCCCCTCTCGACCAGGCTGAGGGCCTCTGGGTTTTCTCATCTGTAAAATGGGGATAATCAGACCAAGTACGTCATGGGGTAGAGGATTTGGAAAAAACGATTCGCAAAAAACACAAACCTAGTAAGCGTATACATACATCGTAAGCGCTCATTAGATATTAGCAATAAGTATTTTGCAAATAATTTTGGCAGATAAAGTGAAAAACTCCACCCAGACCCCTAGCTCACAAGTAATCACTCTTTCCTCGGTCCTCAGGGAAAGATCCCTGGACCAGACTTGAAGAGAGGTGTGTGTCCCTCAGGTGTGAAGGAGAGACATACATTACCTTCCACGCCCTGTTCCCATCTGTGCTTGTTTAAATATATATTTTTATTCATGAGGAGTCCCAAAGGATGATTTGAAAAGTTAAGACTCTTTTTCATGCATATTTGAGACTTGCTCATGACAAGCTCTCCACCACATGCATGCTACCTCTAGATACATAATTTGCAACCCAAGTTATATCAACATAAACACATTCCCACAGGGAAATATAGGAGATTCATATGTGGCATTTACTAAAAATTCTCACCTTTACCATGTACCTCATCTCCCACGCCAAGTTAGAACGTAATCTAGGAAAGCTGAAGCTATGACATCATATGGGCTGAGTGTAAACTGTGGCCGAATTTACTAGTTAACAGATGATAACTGTGTTAAAACGTGCGCATCGCTCCTGGTTAAAAGAAAGCTCTAGTGCTCAGAGTAACACTGTCAGTAAGGAGCATAGCACGCCTCACTGCTGGCACGTGAAGAAGTTTTAGTTACAACTGAAAGGGTTTTTTTCTATAACAGGACTTCCACTGCATGGATCGCCCAATATTTCAGAGATTTAATATAACATGGAAAGAACTAGGTTTCATTTACTCAGCCAGTCATATTTTTAAAGTACAGATTTGATATCAGATCCAAAAACCCATGCTCCAAGATATTTTATTTGAAACTCTGATCATCTCTAGCACCCAATTTGTCTAAAAATATTAAAACGTGAAAACTCAAAAACAAGAGCCATTAAAATTAAACCATGAGAACATTAAAATATGATTCCTATAAATCAGCAGGAAAACGAATCCAGTTGGCTGTTAATGATAAAAGCTACGCTTAAGTTTAAATGTGAGATGGACAGACCGTGGGTTGAGTGTGTGCGTGTGTGCATGTGTGTGTGTGAGTGTGCGTGGGTGAGTGTGTGTGTGTGTGCTGTGTGCGTGTGTGTGCGTGTGAGTGCGAGTGTGTGCGCTGTGCGTGCGTGTGTGTGTGCGTGTGCGTGCGTGTGTAGAAGAAAGGAGAAGAGGGAGTGGACAAGGAAAAGGAAGATGAAAAGCAGAGAGGTGGGGAGAAAGGGAGGAAGAGCAGGGTAGATGTCTAGGCCCAGGTCAGAGCGCTGGGTCCTAGCTCTGACCTTACAGAGCACAGGGCACTGTAAACTCCCAGCACCTGAGTTTCCTCCTTTGTCATGAGAACGAGAGAGTTCCCACTTAGTAAGGCCGCGTGGAGATCCCTCGTCCCTGGCCTGGCACAAAGAAGATGCTCAACAGATAAATAGCCACCACCATCCTTTTATGATGATGCGTTCATTCTCCTCTTGAATGCAGGACCTGGTCCCATTCTCCTTCCCCAGAGAGCCTAAGACAGCCTTCTACGTACACACAGGGCACCTTCACAAAACGACTGTGTTCCTCACCCACAAATATTTTTTAAATGCCTGCGTCACGAAAGCTCATTTTTGCTTCAAACTTTATAAAACACTTTCCTGTACATTATATGATTTGAACGACCACTCGAGAGGACGGAGCCCTGAGAGCCCCCTGCAGGGGAGGAGACATGGACGACTGTCCCCATTTTTACACCTAGGAAATGAGGTTCCCGAAGGCCCAGAGACTCGCCCCAGCTCTTGTGTGGCCAGTGGTCTGCCCTTCAGCCCCTGAAGTCTCGCTCATCCCCGCTCAGCCTGGACTTCTCCTGGAGGATGAGTTGTACAGAAGCTGATGCTGCCTAGGACCCAATACAATCTCCTGTATTTCCCTGGAGAGTGAGCATGTGCCTACCAATTATTACCATGTACAGCGTAATGGAGCATTTAAAAAGGAAGATAGCATCTTACGCTAATGATCACCTTTCTGCCTGTGGTCAGATTAAAATCCCCAGGAAAACAAAAATAGAGTATTTCAGAAGACGAAGCACAAATAGCCTCCCTCGTTCTCAGCACTTGATTCCATTTTATTTCCTCTCGCTGATGCTGTTTGAAATGAGCACACTGCGAAGCCATCATTTGCAGGCACCCAGTATGTTATTGTTGAGGAAATAACTGTGTTGAATCTGTCTTAGCGAATTTATTGTCACACACTGTGCTGGGCTGAATGGCCACAAAGAGTGACCTTGCCAGGACCCTGCAGAGCGCAGGGTTGCCCATTACCAGTCCCTAGATCACCTTCGCTTCTGGTGCAGACACTGACTTTTTACGGGAAGTTGTGTGATTCAAAGATTTCATGGTTTGGGGGGCTTCCCTGGTGGCACAGTGGTTGAGAATCCGCCTGCCGATGCAGGGGACACGGATTCGTGCCCCGGTCCGGGGCCTGTGCTCCGCAACGGGAGAGGCCACAACAGTGAGAGGCCGCGTCCCGCAAAAAAAAAAAAAAAAAAAAAAAAAAAGATTTCATGGTTTTGAAACAGAAGGGAAACAAGGAACTACTGTACAGCACAGGGAGCTACATTCAATATCTTGTAACAACCTCTAATGGAAAAGAATCTGAGAAAGAATAGATATATATCAATATGTAATATATATGTATGACAGAATCACTTTGCTGTACACCTGAAACTAACACAACATTGTAAATCAACTCTACTCCAATAAAAACAAAGTTAATAAACTTTTTCTTCTTTTGTATGTGTTTGAAATATTCCATAACAACAGGTTACAAATACAGAAGAAATATAATGATTTTTAAAATAAAAGATCCAATTTTTTTTTTAAACGGTCTCAAACGTGAGGAAGGCGAAGACAATTATTCCAGCTGATTATGGGTTTGACTAAAAGAGAAACATGGCACGTGTGGGGAGTAAAAGAGAAGAGGGTACCAGATAGTAAGAATAAAATTTTGCATTTCTAAATTCTCTGTTGTCTAGAGCAGCTCATGACACCTTGCAGATACCAGTTTATTCGTACAGTTTCCTTTAGAGAACACAGAAGTGTTTGTTTTTTGTTGGGTTTTTTTTTTTTTGAGAAGATCTTTCTTTTTTTTTATTTGTTTTTATTTATTTAATTTTGGCTGCACTGGGTCTTCGTTGCTGAGCGCGGGCTTTCTCTGGTTGCAGCTAGCGGGGGCTACTCTTTGTTGCGGTGCGCAGGCTTCTCATTGCGGTGGCTTCTCTTGTTGCGGAGCACGGGCTCTAGGCGCATGGGCTTCAGTAGTTGTGGCACGTGGGCTCAGTAGTTGTGGCTCACGGGCTCAGTAGTTGTGGCTTGTGGGCTCTAGAGCCCAGGCTTAGTACTTGTGGCACACGGGCTTAGTTGCTCTGCAGCATGTGGGATCTTCCCGGACCAGGGCTCGAACCCATGTCCCCTGCATTGGCAGGCGGATTCTTAACCACTGCACCAGCAGGGATGTCCCAAGAGAACACAAAAGTTTTATTTCTGTATTAGAGTGCGGAAACTGAGGTGGGGGGATTGCCATCAGCCTGCAGGAGGGCTGGGGGGCCAGTTGTGTGTCTCCCGCCCACAGGAGAGAGAGCACACTGGAAGCAGCAGTGTGGGAAAGCAGAGCCGGCTTCCTGAAGGCAGAGGCGGGCCAGGCAGGCAGGGAGCAGGCGGAGGAGGCGTGGCCCCGTCACTCATCCCGGAAGTAGACAAACCTGACTGAGGATTGACAGTGAAACAGGAGGAAGCTGGATAAACAGACCCACCGGCCACCGCGTGCCTCTCCTGGTCATAGGCTAGAGTGGAGGGAAGCGGGGGCTAGTTTCTTCCCGTCCAGACAACATCTCACTAAGCCGGGTGCTGTCTGCATCCGCCTCTTGATGTGCTGCTTGCTGACGCGTGCTGGGGCTCCCCGCCTTTCCCCTTCATGTCAATTATTTTGCATTCTTATCTTAAGGCTGCCTTAGAAGAAAAGTTAATAAAATATAAATTAACATTATATGCATATTCCAGCACTATTTACAGTAGCCAGGACATGGAAGCAACCTAAATGTCCATCGACAGAGGAATGGATAAAGAAGATGTGGTACATATAAGCAATGGAATATTACTCAGCCATAAAAAGGAACAAAACTGGGTCATTTGTAGAGACGTGGATGGACCTAGAATCTGTCATACAGAGTGAAGTAAGCCAGAAAGAGAAAAACAAATATCATATATTAATGCATATATGTGGAATCTAGAAAAATGGTACAGATGAACTTAGTTGCAGGGCAGGAATAGAGATGCAGGCATAGAGAATGGACGTGTGGACATGGTGGGGGGAAGGGGCATGCGATGAATTGAGAGATTAGGATTGACATATATACACTACCAGGTGTAAAATAGACAGTGGGAACCTGCTATATAGCACAGGGAGCTCAGCTCGGTGCTCTGTGATGACCTAGATGGGTGGGATCAGTGGGGGGAAGTCAAAGAGGGAGGGGATATATGTATACATATAGCTGATTCACTTCACTGTACAGCAGAAACTAACACAACATTGTAAAGCAACGATATCCCAATAAAAAAAATTATATGCATATTAAATTCACCTATTTGCTCACTTAACAAATACCCCAGCCTCCCTGGCTTGTACCAGCAGTGCGTGCTTGGGATGCAGCCATGAGCAAAGTGCAGGCAGCCCCGACATCACGGAGGAGTGATGTTGTGCTAGAAAGAAACAGGCTGCAAATGCTTGACCTTACTTTAATTTTTAACGAATACCCATTTTTAAGCAAATTGATACATATCAGTTCGAGACCTATGTTAATGGGGAAAAAATGTGTTTGAAAGACACTGTCAAAGAGTTTAAATTTTCACTATGTACTCTAAAGAATTCAAAACAGACAGGTTCCCTGAGCTTCCTGCTTCTTCCCGGAAGAAATCCACCAGAATCTGGGGACCATTATAAGGTCCTCACCAGCTCCATTATCTTACTTTAAGCATCTCTGATACTGCAAGACGGAAGTATTCGAAGTGTGGTCCCCACACCTACATAATTAGCATCACTCGGGAACCTGTGATATTAAATCTAGTCAGCTCCAGCCTAGACCTACCAAATCAGAAACTCCAGGGGTGAGGCCCGGCAATCCGTGTTCCAATAATCCTGCAGGGTGATTCTGATGCACAGTAGTGTGTGAAAGCCACTTCTGTAAGATAATGTCAATCAAAGCCACCCCCGATGGCAAGCTCTTTGTATCCACAGATTCCCTAGTCCCTATTCCCCACACCTGGAAGCCCTTAAACATCATTTATAGGCTGATGTGGTCCTTAGGCAAGAAAAATACGGGGACAAAAATTTGACGGCTCAGCATAAACCGGGCTTTACCAGGGTTCCCCTCTGAGCTCTGAATTCTGCTTTGAGCACTTGGCTGTTTCTGTGTTCTCTCGGTCGGGCCTCGCTCGCCCTGTCACTCAGCTCCAATAACCCTGCCATCGTGCCCTTTCTTGAGCCTCTGCTGTGGGTCCCCTCCCCAATATCTTTTTTTTTCGGGGGGGGGGGCTGTGTTGGATGTTGGCTGCTGCGCAGGCTTTCTCTAGTTGCGGCGAGAAGGGGCTACTCTTCGTTGTGGTGCACGGGCTTCTCATTGCGGTGGCTTCTCTTGTTGCGGAGCACGGGCTATAGGTGCACGGGCCTCAGTAGTTGTGGCACGTGGGCTCAGTAGTTGTGGCTCATGGGCTCTGGAGCACAGGCTCAGTAGTTGTGGCCCACGGGCTTAGTTGCTCTGTGGCATGTGGGATCTTCCCGGACCAGGGCTCGAACCTGCATCCCCTGCATTGGCAGGCGGACTCTTAACCACTGCGCCACCAGAGAAGTCCCCTCCCAATATCTGACACCTTCCTTTCCTAAATACTCCAGGTGACGGGCCTCCTGCCCTGAAAACTAGATTTAGGCTCTACAGCTCCACCCCAGTGCCCAGGCTTTCGTCCGGCTGGCCCCTGCTGCCGGATTCTTTGCCTCCAGCCTGCTGTCCGTGATTGGCGCGGCATCACCCGTTACATCTCCCGCCTGCCGGCCGCTGCTCACACAATACGACTCTCCTGATCACAGACAGTAGTTACAGGCAGGCGGGGCCGCACCTAACCCTGCACAAGGGACCTAAAGTATGTCCTCTTTCCAGATCTCAGGGACTCGTGGACAAACACCTTCCTATAATTTTAGTCGACAAATGAAACTATATTCTAGGTGATGGAAAGAGAGAGAATTGTGTTGCACAGGAAATCCTGTATTAAATATCGCACAACCTGAAACATGTGGAAATCTTAAAGGTAAAATGTGTGTTGACAATCCAATAACCTACATCTTATCGATGGAACAAAAATTACATCCACGTGCCACCTTGAATGGGTTACCTGGACTGAAGTCCCCGGAGTCGCTGGTGGGTCTCACATCCTTGTCGGCCTCTGCCGTGTCCCAGTGTCTAGTGTGATACGCGATACGGGTGGCACTCAGTAAACTGGTGTTGAAAACACGAAGATATGGTCTCTTCCCCATCTCTTGCTTTCCAGCTAATTGATAAACTAGCTTAATCACCATGATCATGTGCCCATTAAATGTCATCAGGAGAAGCATTAGGACTGAGAACCGCCGCTGATGCACAAAGAGAACAGAGAAGGTAGTGGGTCCCATACCACACGTGCACTCTCTTGGGAATCAGACAATGGCACACACACACACACACACCCCACCAGCTCAGCCTCTGTGTAAGGAAGCCACCTGACATGTGAGGTAAACCGGATGTCTCAATTTCCTCATCTGCAAAAGGACGAACCTGGATTCAAGAGTCTCAAAATCCCTTTCTGGCTCTATTATTCTAAAATCTCACAGTGGACCAAAGTTCCTGATTTTTCATTAGAATCCATAAATAAAGGTAGTTATTGGGCTTCCCTGGTGGCGCAGTGGTTGAGAGTCCGCCTGCCGATGCAGGGGACACGGGATCGTGCCCTGGTCCGGGAAGATCCCACATGCCGCGGAGCGGCTGCGCCCGTGAGCCATGGCCGCTGAGCCTGCGCGTCCGGAGCCTGTGCTCCGCAGCGGGAGAGGCCACAACGGTGAGAGGCCCACGTACCGCAAAAAAAAAAAAAAAAAAAAAAAAGGTAGTTATTATACACTAGACTATCAGTGCTATTCCAGTTGAGAAAATCGTCCATGAATGTGGAACCTAAAATATGACACAAATGAACTTATCTACAAAACAGAAACAGACTCACAGACATAGAGAACAGATTTATGGTTACCAAGGGGGAGGGGAGATGGGGAGTTTTGGATTGGGAGTTTGTGATTAGCAGATGCTAACTATTATCTACGGAATGGATAAACAACAAGGTCCTACTGTATAGCACAGGGGACTATATTCAATATCTTATAATAATCTATAATGAAAAAGAATATGAAAAGGATCTGTATATATAGACGTGTATAACTGAATCACTTTGCTGTACACCAGAAACTAACACAACATTGTAAATCAACTACACTTCAATTTAAGAAAAAAAAGAAAAGAAAATCATCTATGAAGGGTTTGTTTGTTTTTTTATGTTGAACATCCCCATACCTAGAAGCAAAGTGGAAAACACCCATTTTTTCTCCTAGCTGCTATCAAATACTTATGCATTCTAATTGTTCTAAAATGAGAAACTAGCCTGATGCACCTAAACCAAATAAAGCTGCAGGAGAACAGGCAAAGGGGGGAGAAGATGTCGAGGATAAGAATGAATATTACTATTTGGTCTTGACTGTTTAGTTTAAAATCAGGACCACCCATCTTATGATTGAACTTCCTTAATGTGGCCTCTCAGACGCACACAGTTCTGTCCCTCTCACTTCTGTAGCCTTAGCTCCTACCCAGCTCCCCCCATGCTCTATTCCAGACACACTGACCTTCTTCATTCCCCAGGGCATTTGCATGAGCTCCCCTCTCTGCCTCCAATGTTCTTGGCATGGCTCACCCCTTCACAGCATTCAGGTCTCTGTCAAACATCACCTGCTGTCTACACTATTCAGTACTGCCCACCTATACCCAGTCACTCTCTGTACCCTTTCCCTGATTTAGTTTTCCTTGTGGCACTTATGTGAAATTACAGTATTTATTTTTAGCTTTTTAAATGATCTGTCTCTCACACCGCAATGTGGCTTCTTTAATAAAAGGGAATATGTTTCCACAGTGCCCAGAACAGTATCTGGCACACAGAAAGTGCTCAATAAATATTTGTAAAATAAATGAGTAAATATGGAGTTTTTCATATATAATTTAGGGGGAAATTGCAAAAGGGTTTAAACAAGGCAAACAAAACAACTTAGCTTAAATTACATAACGTATTCCATAAAAATAGATTAGAAGCCTGGAAATTATTTACACTAAGAAAAAAAGATGAAGACAGAACCTTCAAGCATGTGCTTCAAGCTACCACCATTGTTTGAACTTCCTAGATTCAAAATCTCAGTTCTATTTACTCATTAGATAATTACTGGGTGTTTATTATGCATCAGGCAGTGTTTCAGACTCTGTTGATATGGGGGTGAATAAACAGACAAATTCTCTGCCATCAAAGAGCTCACATTCTAGTGAGGAACACAGATCATACACAGTTTTTAAATATAGTAAACAAAAAAATAAGTAATACAACTTCAGATAAGACTGTGGAGAAAAAGGCACAGAGCACATATGCCTATTCAATATATGCACGCTGGATGTGTGGATGGATGGATGGACGGATGAATGGTTGGATGGATGGTTGGATCCACATTGAGGGTCTTTGAAAACACCTGGAAATCATCACCATGAGGGAAAAATCACCTTCAAACTCTGGTCAAACTTGTTGCTATCAGCCCACGACAGACCAAGACGCCCTGCTCTGCCCATTACCTCTCTTTCAATCTCTCCTCTGACTCTAGTGCAGCCAGAGACAGCCAAGCAAGGGGGGTGAGGGACTGATGGATGAGAAGCAGCTGAGAAAACCCTCCCTTTCTCAGTGCTTCTGGAAGCCTGAAGTCTGCCCCACCTGAACAAAGGGGAACCTCAGCATTTCACTGAAGTTTAGGATTTTCTATTTTTGCAATAAATTCAACATATTCCCGACATGCTACATCATTTACTTATTTTTTTTTTTTTTTACCTGCCTTCCTCTACCAGAATATAGGCTGGGAAAAAAGAATGGGCCTATTCTGTTCACTCATTTAGCACTGGTACTAGGAGAGTTTCTACTTAACATTCAGTGCTTAATAAATATTTGTTGAAATGAAAAAACAGTTACGTTCATGAATAAGATGCAAGAAGTTAAAAGCAAAACCACAAGTGGGAAAATATATTTACAACACATATCACAAATGACTAGCATACAGAATATATGAAAATACCTGCAAATTAATTAGACAACAAATGCAATAAAAAAGGCAGCAAAATTACTTGAATGGGCACTTGACAAAAGAAACAATACAAACATATTAATTAGATGTTTATGGTCATCAGTAATAGAGAAATGCAAAATAAACCACAATGAGATTCTGTAACACACCCCCCAGAGTGGCATACATTTAAATCTCGAGAAACATCAAGTGTTATCCAGCCTGGAAGACAGTGGGAACTCACACACACTGCTAGTGGAGGTGGGTTTAGTGAAACCACTCTAGAAAACATTTGACGTTGGGGCTTCCCTGGTGGCGCAGTGGATAAGAATCCGCCTGCCAATGCAGGGGACGCGGGTTCAAGCTGTGGTCCGCAAAGATCCTACATGCCACGGAGCAACTGAGCCCGTGCGCCACAACTACTGAGCCCATGTGCCACAACTACTAAGCCTGTGCGCCCAGAGCCCGTGAGCCACAACTACTGAGCCCGCGTGCCACAACTACGGAAGCCTGCGCGCCTAGAGCCTGTGCTCCGCAACAAGGGAAGCCACCATAATGAGAAGCCCGTGCACTGCAACGAAGAGTAGCCCCCACTCACCACAACTAGAGAAAGCCTGCGCACAGAAACGAAGACTCAATGCAGCCAAAAATAAATAAAATTAAACCTTTAAAAAGAAAAATTTGACATTGCCTGGTAAAGCTGAAAATATGTATGCCCCCTTGATCCTGAAATTTCAGTCGTAGGCATATACCCTAGAGAAACTCTCATGCTATACTGCACTCTGTATGCACAAGAAAGTTCATAGGAGCATTGTAGTCATAGCCCAAAAGTGAAAAATCCAAATGTTTGTCAACTGTATACTAAATAAACAAATTGTAGTTTATTTATACAATGGAATACAGCAATAAACGTAAATAAACTACACCTGCTCACATCCATATAGACCAATCTCAGAAACATAATGTTGAAAGTATAAGCTAGTTAGAAAACATATAGCATGATTGAATTTACATAAAGACAAAATATAACTACCATATATTGTTTAGGGATGTTTAGTGACTGTTTAGAGATCACTAAAGGGGGACGTGAGAGAAGAAAGACATGCTGGAGACTTCTAAGACATCGACATTGCTCTTTTTCCTCCTCTGGGTAGAGGTTAAGAGGTTTTCCTTAATCACTTTCTAAAGTGTCCATATGTTTTACCCATGTCTTCATCAAGCTATTGCTGCAGTAGTGCCGTGTACGGCTCCCAGATCTCGGTGCCCCATAAAAACAAACGTTTGTTTTCCTGGCTCAAGGGGGCGGGTGCTGGCGGCTCTTGGTGGCAGACTGTGCTTTGAACTCAGGTCTGCCCGTAAGTGTCCTCCTCTCCCTGGATCAGCAGCTCCCCAGGGCATGTTCTCCTGGCACCCAGCAGAAGCACAAGAAGCCAAGTCAAATCCACAGGAAGACGGGCTTCCCTGGTGGCGCAGTGGTTGGGAGTCCACCTGCCGATGCAGGCGACGCGGGTTCGTGCCTCGGTCCGGGAAGATCCCACATGCCGCGGAGCGGCTGGGCCCGTGAGCCATGGCCGCTGAGCCTGCACATCCGGAGCCTGTGCTCCGCAACGGGAGAGGCCGCAACGGTGAGAGGCTCGCGTACCGCAAAAAAAAAAAACAAAAACAAAAACAAATAGGGAAAGAAAATCAAAACCACAGTAAGTTACAACTTCACACCCTCTAGGATGGTTATAATCAATATGAGAGACAACAACATGTGTTGACGAGGATGTAGAGGAATTGAAACCTTCATACGTTGCTGACGGGAATATAAAATGATGCATCTACTGTGGAAAATAGATTGGCAGTTCCTCAAAATGTCTAACATAGAGGTACCACAGGATTCAATTCTATCCCTAGGTATATATACTCAAGAGAATCAAAAATATGCTTATCTAAGAATTTGTGTATGAACATTCATAACAGCCTTACCCACAACAGGCAAATAGGGGCAACAAACCAAGTGTCCATTAACTAATGAATGGATAAAGAAAATGATCCATCCATACAGTGGAATATTATTTGGCCATAAAAAGAAATGAAGGGACTTCCCTGATGGCGCAGTGGTTAAGACTGTGCCTGCCAATGCAGGGGACACAGGTTTGAGCCCCAGTCCGGAAAGATCCCACATGCCGCGGAGTTACTAAGCCCGTGCGTCACGACTACTGAGCCTGCACTCGAGAGCCCGCGAGCCAAAACAACTGAGACCACGTGCCACAACTACTGAAGCCCGCACGCCTAGAGCACATGCTTCACAACACGAGAAGCCACCACAGTGAGAAGCCCACGAACCACAACGAAGAGTAGCCCCCGCTCACCATAATTAGAGAAAGCCAGCACACAGCAACGAAGACCCAATGCAGCCAAAAATAAATAAATTGATTTATTTATTTAAAAAAAAAAGAAATGAAATACTGATACATATTACAACACGGACAAGCCTTGAACACACTGTACTGAGTGAAAGAAGCTAGACCCAAAGACACACAGTGTAGGATCCCTGAAATGTCTAGAATGGGCAAATCCATCCATCAAGAAAGAAAGTAGATTAGTGGTTGTTTGGAGTTTGTGGAGGAGGGGAAATGGGGAGGGCCTCCTAATGGATACGGGGTTCCTTTTCGGGATGATGAAAATGTTCTGGAATTAGATCATGGTAATGGTTGCACAACTTTGTGAATGCACTAAAAACCACTGAATTGTACACTTTATAATGGTGAATTTTATGGTATGTGAATTATGTCTCAATAAAAGATAAGATTCGATTGGCCAGAGTAACTCAATGAGATAAGAAGATACATATGTTCTGCCTGCTCTAGAAGAAGAGGCTGGAAGGCTACACAGCAAAGGGTTGGTGCATAATCCACAGCTGGAGGGAGTAAAAAAGAGGAAAAAATAATCCAACTGACTAAACATAATTTTCAGTATTTTTATAAATTTTAAACATGCTTTCAAAGCTTAAAAAGCAAGAAGGGGGCTTCCCTGGTGGCGCAGTGGTTAAGAATCCACCTGCCAACACAGGGGACATGGGTTTGAGCCCTGGTCCGGGAAGATCCCACATGCCGCAGAGCAACTAAGCCTGTGTGCCACAACTACTGAGCCTGCGTTCTAGAGCCCACGAGCCACAACTACTGAGCCTGTGTGCCACAACTACTGAAGCCTGTGCACCTAGAGCCCGCGCACCGCAACGAAGAGTAGCCCCTGCTCACTGCAACTAGAGAACGCCCGTGCGCAGCAATGAAGACCAAAAGCAGCCAAAGATAAATTAAATAAATTAATTTTTTAAAAAAAGCAAGGAGGAATTCTTATGAGAGAGGAACTTGGGAATGCCCAACCTTAATTTAAACACACACACACACACACACACACACACACACACACACACACACACACACACACACACACACACACACACACACACACACCCCCCCCCCCCCCCCCCCCCCCCGTAGAAGTCCTTTTAGGAGCTTCTTGAAACAAGATGGAAATAAACCTCAAAACACCACTAATTAAGGATGAGAAACAACTGGAGTTTGTGAAGCATCTGAATTATAAACATTCTTGAAGTACAGATTCATTCCTTTCAAGTACAAACAACATAATTAACGTAGAGAAAAAAAATCACCTGATAGAGATCTTTAGAAGATTTCAAATTGCAATTAGCACATCAATTATCCACATAGATATTCTGTTTCTGAAGTACTTAGTGGAATTTTTTCAGTGCCTCAAAACATGTATTCTGCTGAACAACTTAAAAATCTCCTCCCACCCTCAGATCTTGTTTACAGATTTAATGTATGGTATCTCTAAATTGTTCGCTTAGCAAAAGAAACCTCAATACTGCTCGCAACTCAACCATCACCAGTTGGAAATCACCCAAGTTCCAATTCCATTTGGTTTTACTCAGAGGAGATCACAGTAAAGCAGGGAACGGGAAGAAAAGAGTCTCTAAATTCAGGTCTCAGAATTAAGGCTCCTGGGTGTTCTGATTCTGTACACCTGCCTCGTGCTCTTTTGTACCCGCCAGGATTACGCTGGCCCGTGTCAATGCAGCCTGAAAACTTCAGGACTTCCCACAGGGAAATTCTTCATTAAAGCTTGGCTTTATCCAAAACAGATCTGATCCTGTTGCACTCAGACTCATGGCCTATGTTTCTGTCTTGCCATAACCGAACTACCCTAAGTAATCGAGGCAAAAGTCTGCCAGCCATCCACATGTCGAGTCCAATCTCCCACCACCACCACCCCACCCCACCACACACACACACACACACACACACACACACACACACACACACACGGCCCTTGTAAATCACGATGCCCTCCTTAGCATTTGAGCTCACAACTCAGCTCTTCACATGGGGCTCACTGTGGGCTAGAGAACCGGCAATTTCACGAGTTACAGGGAAAAAGAGAGAGAGAGAAAATGAGCCCTGAAGACCAGGCAGAGAAGGGAGGCAAGGAAAGGGCAATGAGAGGGTTAGAAGTAGTTCTTGGACGACCGGGGAGCAGAACAGCAATTGTGTTACAACCAAAAAAAGAGGGGGTGGGGGAGAGATAAACTAGGAGTTTGGGATTAGCAGATACAAACCGCTATATATAAAGTAGATAGGGAATTCCTTGGCGGTCCAGTGGTTAGGACTGCACGCTTTCACTCCTGAGAGCCTGGGTTCAAGCCCTGGTTGGGGCACTAATATCCCACAAGTCCTGTGGTACGGCCAAAAATAAATCAATCAAATAAACAGCAAGTTCCTACTGTGGAGCACAGGGAACTATATTCAATATCTTGTAATAACCTATAGTGGAAAAGAATATGAAAAAGAGTATATGTATAAAGGAATCACTTTGCTGGACACTTGAAATTAACACAGCATTGTAAAACAACTATAGTTTGATAAAAAAAAATTTTTAATAAAAGAAAAGGAGTGTGAGAAGAAGGTCATAACGCTGTTCCTCTAACAGTTAAGCAAAAGAAAGGAAGCTAAAGAGGAAAGAAACTACAAAATGTGTAACAGGAAAGACACAATATTTTCCATTATAAACAAAATTCGGGCAAAGTAATTGATTTCACATGGTCAAAACTCAATAATATTTGTTGAATGAATAAGTAAATGAATGATTAATTTTGAAGCAACTGCAATAAAACTAAACTCATCATTTTCTCTTCAAAACTCAGTTTTTCTTCTGTTAATAATATAATCATTTTCTCTGTTGCCCAAACTCAGAACCTCTGGTATGACCTGTACTATCCATTTTGCTCTACCGTGTCAACTTCAGCCTTTCAGGTATAATTAATTCTTTCCTCGTCAGGCCTTTTTATCCGTCCTTCCTGTGCACTCTGACCTACTCAGCCTGCATCTTAATTGTGGATTCAACGAGTGTTTAGTGTGTACACATTACACATTCTTGACCCCGTCTACGCATCTTACACCACAAGATGCTCTCGCCTCCAACGAGTTCAAATCAGACATATAAGCAAATAATGCAACGTGACAAAAACCACCTGGGAGCTATTTACTAGAAACTGCCTGACCAGCTCATAACTGAATTATTATTATAATCCCACTCTCTAGAGCCTCTTCCCTTTGAAATAGTATTTTCAGCTCCCCTATCCTGAGGGATTATTATGTGTCCAGCGCTCAGGAAAGTACCAAGCGTTTTACATACTTCACCTCATTCACTTCTCACGATAACGCTAGAGTTGTTTAAAAATGAGGAAACAGTGTTTTTCACCACAATTAAAAATACAAAGTGATTAATTAAGTTTTGTTAATGAGGGAACTGAGGCCCAGAATGGTTCAACGTCTCGCCAAAGTTGACGCTGGAGCAGCAGTCCTGCTCTCATCCTCTGCGCGGACTGTTCACGGTCACCAGATGCATTTCCTTAAAACGCTGTGTCACTCGCTTCTCCAAAACCCACCCACTGCAGGACGCCAGGACTTCGATGCCCTCGACACCTAATCACAGCCTGCTTTACTAGCTTGACTCTCCCCAACACAAACTTCATTCCCTTCGGGATGAACTCCACCCACCCCTGCACCCCCTGCCACATTCCAGCTCATTCTAATCTGTTCCTTCCCCAAACCCCACGTGGCCTGCCCCTCTCCAACTACTTATATCTTGTCTGTGCTCCAAGACCCAGCTGAAGTCATAGCTCCTCCCTAAAAAATATTCTCCACCAGCAGAAGCCCACGCTCATGTCCTCTTCTCTGGAATCTCAAAATCTTGATACATAATTAACTTGTACAGAATCAGAGACTGCCTTGAATCGCTATTTAACCTTTTTTTTTTAATTGAAGGATGGTTGATCTACAATGTTGTGTTAGTTTCAGGTGTCTAGCAAAGTGATTCAGTTATACATACGTACGTGTCTATTTTTTTCAGATTCTTTGCCCTTATAGGTTCCTATAAAATATTGAGTAGAGTTCCCTGTGCTGTACAGTAGGTCCTTGTTGGTTATCTATTTTATATCTAGCAGTACATTTTAATCCCAAACTCCGAATTTATCCCTGCCCCCCTTCCCCTTTGGTAATCATCAATTAGTTTTCTGTGCCCATGGGTCTATTCCTGTTTTGTACACAAGTTCATTTGTATCGTTTTTTTAGATTCCACACAGAAGCCGTATCATATAATATTTGTCTTTCCCTGTCTGGCTTACATCACCAAATTGCTATTATAATCTACAAGCATCTATCCTTCACTGTGAACTCCAAGAATCAAGGATCCTAATTTTAATATCTCTTTACATCTCTTACCTTTGCCTTTTACAAAGAAGCGACTTAACGAATAAATTGAACACTAGGACATCAATAAATGACTCATCACTCAGCTAACATTCTTTGGGGCTTATAGGAATCAGAAATATAAGAATTAATGCTTGTCGAAATGATAAAATGCATATCAGCAAGGAAAATGTCACAAATAGAGCACTGAAGTGCATACTTAACTTATAATTAATTTTCCAGTGTATAAGTGTATTTTAATATATTAGCATAATCTCACTGATGAAAAAAGCTGTAAAAAAAAAATCCAGCCTAAAATAGTATTTCACCACAGAGTTACACATTTTTAATAACATCAAAATGTGCTCCACGATGTGCTAATTAACCCAACCCAGATTCACTGTCAGCATCTAGACATCAGAAGAAAAGGAAAATAGAGGAGTAACTGCCACAAGATCCTTCTAATTCTTACTCCACTGAGGACAGAAGAAAAGGACAGAGGCAAAAGTGAGATATAAGGTAGAACTCCCTTACCTGACCTGGTGCTTCTGAGAAGTTATAGAACCAATTACTTTGGAAGTCTCTAAAACTACAGGAATAAGACGAGTCCTTTCAAACATCCGGATCATGGATTAAATGATTTCTCACGGACCTTGCCAAATTATTCTTTTTTTCCTAAGACAGCAGAGTTAGAGACTTTTAAGGGGCTGTGCAACACCTCAACCCTTGCCCCGCTTTCCTTCCTGCTGCCAGCTCTCCACCCTCAGCTCCGGGAGAGCTTTGATCTTCCTAACGACACACCCAATACCCATCACCCCAGAAACAGTGTTAGCTGAGTTATGGACCTCTTAAAGTCCCCTGCAGCAAAATGGCAAATTCTGGTTCTGATTTTACTAAATCTTTAGTAGTACACCTGACACAGCGACCCAGGGTGAAGCCTCAGTACGAACGATGAAATGTATGCCCTACAGATAGAGCCAACTTCCCGTGCGGTATCAGCGCACTCTATTTGCCCTGAAAATACTTTATTTGATCTGCAGGATATACTGGTATTCAGCCTTGCTTGCAAACAGCTTTCTATTTCATTAAGTGGTTAAAGACAGAGCTTTCATGGCAAGAAGGATTGATGTGTGCCCCTCAACTACACTCTGAGAGCCATGAGTATGAAAATTAGGCCATTACAGCCGAACTCAATAGCACATTGTTTGCAGTCCCTGTCAGCAGTGTCAACCTGAGAAAGATTCATTCCCTGACACGCAGGAGAGAGGACAGCATGGTCGGGTCCAAAAGCGTATGGTATTAATGCCAGAACATCCTTGGCCAAATCGCAGCTGCACCACTTATGTCCTATGTGGCTTTGGGCAAGGAAATTGGCCCCTCTGAGATTCAGTATTTTCATCAGGAAAATGGGCAAGATAATTACCAACCTTGCATTGTTGAGTGGACTAGAGATCAATATGCGTGCAGTACTTGACAATTATTAGAAGCTACAAATATGGAAGATGGTATGATTGTTACTATTATGAGTGTCATGAGAATTAGAAAGGGCAGGAAGTGAGCACAAACCTACCCAGAGTGAAGTACAGTAAAAGGTGTCATAAATATACTTTCAGGAGTGTGTGGGGTTCAGAAGCTTCCTGCAAACTGATTTGATTGAAATTTTCTTTTCAAATTCCCAAGTGCCTCCTGGGCAGAATACAGGTGTGAGTGTTTTAAGAGACCAGCACAATAAGTAGACCAGGTAAGTGTAGTCTACCAGTACCATCAAGGTCCAATTTACAGTTCACAGTCGTCAATTTAAAGTGAAACCAGTCAGCAGAGTTATGTGTTAATATCAGAATATTTGTTTTTAAATACTTCAGCATTCTAGATGCTCACTCTATAGAGATTTAATTTAAAGGACTCTGTAGAATAATATTCTACTTTGAACAAAATGGTTAATATTATTAAAAATATCCAGGGCTTCCCTGGTGGCGCAGTGGTTGAGCGTCCGCCTGCCGATGCAGGGGACACAGGTTCGTGCCCCAGTCTGGGAAGATCCCACATGCCGCGGAGCGGCTGGGCCCGTGAGCCATGGCCGCTGAGCCTGCGCGTCCGGAGCCTGTGCTCCGCAACCCACAACAGTGAGAGGCCCGTGTATCGCAAAAAAAAAAAAAAAAAAAAAAATCCAATACCTACTATATTAGACGTATGAGCTTTTAGAAAGAGCCAAAAGTCTTTTCATCTACATTTCTGAAACATGTATTAATGATAAATTCAACTGTGTTTGGTTTTACTTTCATGTCAAAAAATGTCTCTATCTTGAATACCAATCTTACCCATCAATATAATTAGAGGAATCTCTAGAGATTATTAGTATGAAAAAAATAAGGAAGAGTTAGAGGAACGAATGAGGTTGCCAAATATATTTTATGAGTAAATTCTTGTACAACAGACTTGACAAATAAGATAACTCCTTACAGTTCAGAATCTGTGAAAGCTACGAGTTTAAACAAAAAGCTTGCTGAAATGTCTGCCATAGATTGTCAGTGATTTTCAGATACTGAGAACAATGGATTTTTGAGATCTCTCCAGGGTATGAATTCTAAAACTCATGTCACTGAAAAATAGTTTCCTAAATTACATTCTACTTTGTACAAAATGGTTAATATTACTAAAAATATACAATACCTTGTATTTTAGATGTATGAACTTTTAGAAACAGCCAGAAGTCTTTTGTCTACATTTCTGAACCACGTATTAACGATAAAGTCAACCGTGTTTGGTTTTACTTTCATGTCGAGAAACATTTCTATCTTGAATACCAATCTTACACATAAATATAATTAAAGGAATCTATGTAGAACGAGAATTGATGCCACTGACAATGGAACAAACAAGGCTCTGAGTGGCTTAGGAAGCACAGCCCTACGTCCAGTCCACACCCTTCAGTTGTGTGGGCTCAGGAAGTAGACACAGCTGAGTGTAACAGAAATGCAGGCTGTGGGCAGGAAGATGGTGGCCACATCCCTCATTCTCCTGCGGGGCAAGACAACACGGCATGTAAGACATTTTGGAAATGCCTGACCAGCTACTCATACGACATGGCCAAACAATAAAGAACTGTAACTACTGAATGTCTTTAAAATAAAACAAAACAGGACTTCCCTGGTGGCACAGTGGTTAAGAATCCGCCTGCCGGGAGCTTCCGGGAAGACGGCAGAAGAGTAAGATGCGGAGATCATCGTCCTCCCCACAGACACACCAGAAATACATCTACACGTGGAACAACTCCTACAGAACACCTACTGAACGCTGGCAAAAGACCTCAGACCTCCCAAAAGGCAAGAAACTCCCCACGTACCTGGGTAGGGCAAAAGAAAAAAGAATAAACATAGACAAAAGCATAGGGACGGACCCTGCACCAGTGAGAGGGAGCTGTGAAGGAGGAAAGATTTCCAGACACTAGGAAGCCCCTTCGCGGGCGGAGACTGCAGGTGGCGGAGGGGGGGAGCTTCGAAGCCGCGTAGGAGAGCTTAGCAACAGGGGTGCGGAGGGCAAAGCGGGGAGATTCCCGCACAGAGGATCAGGGCTGACCAGTACTCACCAGTCCGAGAGGCTTGTCTGCTCACCCGCCGGGGCGGGCGGGGGCTGGGAGCTGAGGCTGGGGATTCGGTCGGAGCGCAGGGAGAGGACTGGGGTTGGCGGCGTGAACACAGCCTGAAGGGGCTAGTGCGCCACAGCTAGCTGGGAGGGAGTCCGGGGAAAAGTCTGGAGCTCCCAAAGACGCAGGAGACTTTTTCTTCCCTCTTTGTTTCCTGGTGCGTGAGGAGAGGGGATTAAGAGCGCCGCTTAAAGGAGCTCCAGAGACAGGCGCGAGCCGCGGCTAACATGGCGGCATGAGACGCTAAGGCTGCTGCCGCCGCCACCAGGAAGCCTGTGTGCGAGCACAGGTCACTGTCCACACACCCCCCACTTACGGGGAGGCTGTGCAGCCCGCCACTGCCGGGTTCCCGGTATCCAGGGACAACTTCCCCAGAAGAATGAACGACGCGCCTCAGGCTGGTGCAACGTCACGCCGGCCTCTGCCGCCGCAGGCACGCCCCGCACTCTGTGCCCCTCCCTCCCCCACGGCCTGAGTGAGCCAGAGCCCCGGAAGCAGCTGCTCCTTTAAGCCCGTCCTGTCTAAGCGAAGAACAGCCGCCCTCCGGCGACCTACACGCAGAGGCGGGGCCAAATCCAAAACTGAGCCCTGGGAGCTGTGCGAACAAAGAAGAGAAAGGGAATTCTCTCCCGGCAGCCTCAGGAGCAGCGGATTAAAGCTCCACAATCAACTTGATATACCTGCACCTGTGGAATACATGAATAGACAAGGAATGATCTCAAATTGAGGAGGTGGACTTTGAGAGCAAGATTTATGGGTTTTTCCCCTTTTCCTCTTTTTGTGAGTGTGTATGTGTATGCTTGTGTCTGAGATTTTGTCTGTATAGCTCTGCTTCCACCATTTGTCCTACGGTTCTATCCGTCCGTTTTTTGTTTGTTTTTAATTTTTTTCTTTTTTCTTAATAATTATTTTTTTATTTTAATAACTTTACTATATTTTATCTTACTTTATCTTATTTCTTTTTTCCTTCCTTCCCTCCTTCCTTCCTTCCTCCCTCCGTGCCTCCCTCCCTCCCTTCTTTCTTTTTCTTTCTTTCTTTCTTTCTTTCTCCTTCTACTAATTCTTTCTTTCTACTTTTTCTCCCTTTTATTCTGAGCCGTGTGGATGAAAGGCTCTTGGTGCTGCAGCCAGGAGTCAGTGCTGTGCCTCTGAGGTGGGAGAGCCAACTTCAGGACACTGGTCCACAAGAGACCTCCCATAATATCAAACGGCAAAAATCTCCCAGAGATCTCCATCTCAACACCAGCACCCAGCCTCACTCAACGACCAGCAAGCTACAGTGCTGGACATCCTATGCCAAACAACTAGCAAGACAGGAACACAAACCCATCCATTAGCAGAGATGCTGCCTAAAATCATAATAAGTCCACAGACACCCCAAAACACACCACCAAACGTGGACCTGCCCACCAGAAAGACAAGATCCAGCCTCATCCACCAGAACACAGGCACTAGTCCCCTCCACCAGGAAGCCTACACAACCCACTGAACCAACCTTAGCCACTGGGGACAGACACCAAAAACAACGGGAATTACGAACCTGCAGCCTGCAAAAAGGAGACCCCAAACACAGTAAGGTAAGCCAAATGAGAAGACAGAAAAACACACAGCAGATGAAGGAGCAAGATAAAAACCCACCAGACCTAACAAACAAAGAGGAAATAGGCAGTCTACCTGAAAAAGAATTCAGAATAATAATAGTAAAGATGATCCAAAATCTTGGAAATAGAATAGACAAAATGCAAAAAACATTTAACAAGGACCTAGAAGAACTAAAGATGAAACAAACAATGATGAACAACACAATAAATGAAATGAAAAATACTCTAGATGGGATCAATAGCAGAATAACTGAGGCAGAAGAACGGATAAGTGACCTGGAAGATAAAATAGTGGAAATAACTACTGCAGAGCAGAATAAAGAAAAAAGAATGAAAAGAACTGAGGACAGTCTCAGAGACCTCTGGGACAACATTAAGCGCACCAACAATCGATTTATAGGGGTTCCAGAAGAAGAAGAGGAAAAGAAAGGGACTGAGAAAATATTTGAAGAGATTATAGTTGCAAACTTCCCTAATATGGGAAAGGAAATAGTTAATCAAGTCCAGGAAGCACAGAGAGTCCCATACAGGATAAATCCAAGGAGAAATATGCCAAGACACATTTTAATCAAACTGTCAAAAGTTAAATACAAAGAAAACATATGAAAAGCAGCAAGGGAAAAACAACAAGTAACACACAAGGGAATCCCCATAAGGTTAACAGCTGATCTTTTAGCAGAAACTCTGCAAGCCAGAAGGGACTGGCAGGACATATTTAAAGTGATGAAGGAGAAAAAAACCTGCAACCAAGATTGCTCTACCCAGCAAGGATCTCATTCAGATTTGACGGAGAAATTAAAACCTTTACAGACAAGCAAAAGCTGAGAGAGTTCAGCACCACCAAACCAGCTCTAAAACAACTGCTAAAGGAACTTCTCTAGGCAAGAAACACAAGAGAAGGAAAAGACCTACAATAACGAACCCAAAACAATTAAGAAAATGGAAATAGGAACATACATATCAATAATTACCTTAAATGTAAATGGACTAAATGCTCCCACCAAAAGACACAGATTAGCTAAATGGATACAAAAACAAGATACATATATTTGCTGTCTACAAGACACCCAGTTTAGACCTAGAGACACATACAGACTGAAACTAAGGGGATGGAAAAAGATATTTCATGCAGATGGAAACCAAAAGAAAGCTGGAGTAGCAATTCTCATATCAGACAAAATAGACTTTAAAATAAAGAATATTAGAAGAGACAAAGAAGGACACTACGTAATGATCAAGGGATCGATCCAAGAAGAAGATATAACAATTGTAAATATTTATGCACCCAACATAGGAGCACCTCAATACATAAGGCAAATACTAACAGCCATAAAAGGGGAAATTGACAGTAACACATTCATAGTAGGGGACTTTAACACCCCACTTTCACCAATGGACAGATCATCCAAAATGAAAATAAATAAGGAAACACAAGCTTTAAATGATACATTAAACAAGATGGACTTAATTGATATCTGTAGGACATTCCATCCAAAAACAACAGAATACACATTTTTCTCAAGTGCTCATGGATCATTCTACAGAATACATCATATCCTGGGTCACAAATCAAGCCATGGTAAATTTAAGAAAATTGAAACTGTATCAAGTATCTTTTCCAACCACAACACTATGAGACTAGATATCAATTACAGGAAAAGATCTGTAAAAAATACAAACACATGGAGACTAAACAATACACTACTTAATAACGAAGTGATCACTGAAGAAACCAAAGAGGAAATCAAAAAATATCTAGAAACAAATGACAATGGAGACACGACGACCCAAAACCTATGGGGTGCAGCAAAAGCAGTTCTAAGAGGGAAGTTTATAGCAATACAATCGCACCTTAAGAAACAGGAAACATCTCGAATAAGCAACCGAACCTTGCACCTAAAGCAATTAGAGAAAGAAGATCAAAAAAACCCCAAAGTTAGCAGAAGGAAAGAAATCATAAAAATCAGATCAGAACTAAATGAAAAAGAAATGAAGGAAACAATAGCAAAGATCAATAAAACTAAAAGCTGGTTCTTTGAGAAGATAAACAAAATTGATAAACCATTAGCCAGACTCATCAAGAAAAAAAGGGAGAAGACTCAAATCAATAGAATTAGAAATGAAAAAGGAGAAGTAACAACTGACACTGCAGAAATACAAAAGATCATGCGAGATTACTACAAGCAACTATATACCAATAAAATGGACAACCTGGAAGAAATGGACAAATTCTTAGAAATGTACAACCTGCCAAGACTGAATCAGGAAGAAATAGAAAATATGAACAGATCAATCACAAGCACTGAAATTGAAACTGTGATTAAAAATCTTCCAACAAACAAAAGCCCAGGACCAGATGGCTTCACAGGCGAATTCTATCAAACATTTAGAGAAGAGCTAACACCTGTCCTTCTCAAACTCTTCCAGAATACAGCAGAGGGTGGAACACTCCCAAACTCATTCTACGAGGCCACCATCACCTTGATACCAAAACCAGACAAGAATGTCACAAAGAAAGAAAACTACAGGCCAATATCACTGATGAACATAGATACAAAAATCCTCAACAAAATACTAGCAAACAGAATCCAACAGCACATTAAAAGGATCATACACCATGATCAAGTGGGGTTTATTCCAGGAATGCAAGAATTCTTCAATATACGCAAATCAATCAACGTGATACACCATATTAACAAATTGAAGGAGAAAAACCATATGATCATCTCAATAGATGCAGAGAAAGCTTTCGACAAAATTCAACACCCATTTATGATAAAAACCCTGCAGAAAGTAGGCATAGAGGGAACTTTCCTCAACATAATAAAGGCCATATATGACAAACCCACAGCCAACATCGTCCTCAATGGTGAAAAACTGAAAGCATTTCCACTAAGATCAGGAAAAAGACAAGGTTGCCCACTCTCACCACTCGTATTCAACATAGTTTTGGAAGTTTTAGCCACAGCAACCGAAGAAGAAAAGGAAATAAAAGGAATCTAAATCGGAAAAGAAGAAGTAAAGCTGTCACTGTTCGCAGATGACATGATACTCTACATAGAGAATCCTAAAGATGCTACCAGAAAACTACTAGAGCTAATCAATGAATTTAGTAAAGTAGAAGGATACAAAATGAATGCACAGAAATCTCTGGCATTCCTATACACTAATGATGAAAAATCTGAAAGTGAAATCAAGAAAACACTCCCATTTACCATTGCAACAAAAAGAATAAAATATCTAGGAATAAACCTACCTAAGGAGACAAAAGACCTGTATGCAGAAAATAAGACACTGATGAAAGAAATTAAAGGTGATACAAATAGATGGAGAGATATACCATGTTCTTGGATTGGAAGAATCAACATTGTGAAAATGACTCTACTACCCAAAGCAATCTACAGATTCAATGCAATCCCTATCAAACTACCACTGGTATTTTTCACAGAACTAGAACAAAGTATTTCACAGTTTGTATGGAAACACAGAAGACCCTGAATAGCCAAAGCAATCTTGAGAACAACAAACGGAGCTGGAGGAATCAGGAATATAATAAAGGAATATAATACGGATAAAGACACAGAGCTGGAGGAATCAGGAATATAATAAAGGAATATAATAGGAATAAAGACACAGACCGACTAAAGAATGGACTTGAGGATATGGGGAGGGGGAAGGGTAAGCTGTGACAAAGCGAGAGAGTGGCATGGACATATATACACTACCAAACGTAAAATAGATAGCTAGTGGGAAGCAGCCGCATAGCACAGGGAGATCAGCTCGGTGCTTTGTGACCACCTGGAGGGGTGGGATAGGGAGGGTGGGAGGGAGGGAGACGCAAGAGGGAAGAGATATGGGAACATATGTATATGTATAACTGATTCACTTTGTTATAAAGCAGAAAGTAACACACCATTGTAAAGCAATTATACTCCAATAAAGATGTAAGAAAAAAAAGAAAAAAGAATCCGCCTGCCAATGTAGAGGACACGGGTTTGAGCCCTGGTCCGGGAAGATCCCACATGCCGCGGGAACAACTAAACGCACGTGCTACAACTAACTACTGAAGCCCCCGCGCCACAACTACTGAAGCCTGTGCGCCTAGAGCCCGTGCTCCACAACAAGAGAAGCCACCACAATGAGAAGCCCGCGCACCGCAACGAAGAGTAGCCCCCGCTCGCTGCAACTAGAGAAAGCCCGCGAGCAGCAACGAAGACCCAACGCAGCCATAAATAAATAAATAATTTTTTTAAAAAAAAAGGAAAAACATTTTTAAACTGTTTTCCGAAAGAAAGCCTTCGCATTGTACTTTGTAGCGATGAATATCTACAGCGCAGAATCCACTGACAGCTACTGGTTCCTCGCAGAAAAAGCAGTTTGTTGGCTGGAACGGTTACGAGAGGGTACGTATCCCATGGGGATGCCTGCTGCGAAGAGCTTCAGGTCGCGATGCTCCAGGAAGACGCAGAGAGAGCTGAGAGGCAGATGGAAAGTCAGAGGCGATGTTGCTTCACTGAAAGGCAATTACATTGCCCCACTGCTACATTTCTAGGTCCAAGACTTAAGAACAAAGTTTGCCCAACTGATTATGTAAAACATCATGTGTATACAAAAATTTTTAATAAAAAATACACATTATTCATTAAGTACTTTTTTCTCCCCCGAAAAAAGAGACCTGCTCTTTGTGGCTCCTGCATGCTGACCCCGGGTCCCTGCTGCCTCACAGGACCTCTCAGGGTGCCCTTGCATCCCCGGCAGATGGGAACTTCTGGATCTCCTACACACTATGCTTGTGTGTTGAATAAAGGCCGCCTCCTGGGACACCTCTCTCTGCCAATGGCATTTCTATATTTTTACCATTAGCCCAAGTGTTGTCAGGTGTAGTCGTGTGTGTGTGTGTGTGTGTGTGTGTTTGTCTGGGTGAATAAAAGGGGCAAGACATACATGCTGTCGCGTGATTTCTTTTTTCTTTTTCTTTTTGGCCACACCACACGACATGCAGGATCCTGGTTCCCCAGCCAGGAATCAAACCCAGGCCCCCTGCAATGGAAGTACAGAGTCTTAACCACTAGACCACCAGGGAAGTCCCTGTCACCTGATTTCTTGCTGGTCTCCAGCTGCAATGTCCTGCTGCTGTTCCCTGGGGAGTATAGCCTCTATCTTCCCTAAGCCACCATTGATGTCACTAGTCTTACCTGGTGTTTGGTAGTGTCAGCCTCCACTGTTGAATTCAAATGGCCTCAGGGACACCCCAGTAAAGACGCCCAGGAGGCCATTGGAAATCCTTTTTCTTCTTTCTTTTTTTAAAGCTATTTTTTCTGCATCTATTGAGATGATCATATGGGTTGTTGTTTTCTTTTTGTTTGTTTTGTTTTTTTGCGGTACGCGGGCCTCTCACTGTTGTGGCCTCTCCCGTTGCGGAGCACAGGCTCCGGACGCGCAGGCTCAGCGGCCATGGCTCACGGGCCCAGCCACTCCGCGGCATGTGGGATCTTACTACACCGGGGCACGAACCCGTGTCCCCTGCATCGTCAGGCGGACTCTCAACCTCTGCGCCACCAGGGAAGCCCTGGGTTGTTTTTTTTAATAAATTTTTGAATTAATTAATTTATTTATTTTGGCTGCATTGGGTCTTCGTTGCTGCGCGCGGGCTTTCTCTAGTTGCGGCGAGCGGGGGCTATTCTTCGTTGCGGTGCACAGGCTTCTCATTGCGGTGGCTTCTCGTTGCAGAGCACGGGCTCTAGGCACTCAGGCTTCAGTAGTTGTGGCACGCGGGGTCAGTAGTTGTGGTGCATGGGCTTAGCTGCTCCGTGGCATGTGGGATCTTCCCGGACCAGGGCTCGAACCCATGTCCCCTGCGTTGGCAGGCAGATTCTTAAGCACTGCACACCAGGGAAGTCCCAGCCGTTGGAATTTCTGATTCAGAAAAAAAAGTTCTGGAAGTCTTCAAAGTGCACAGTAAATTTGATACTGATGGGAATGACTGAGATCACTTAAGGAAAGCAAGGCTGAATTCCTTTGCTCTTACACCCAACTCTGTGTAATCAATCCCCATCTTTCTGTGAACTCCAAGAGGATAAAGAACATGTCTTGTCGATGTCCAATTCTCCTTGAACTGTGCTGAGCACGGGATCAGGCTCAGTAGATCCCCAAGACTGAATTGCTACGTCCTTCCTTTCTTGGTGGGTGGTAAACAGGAAGTCCCATCGGTCCCTCTTTCCAGAGTAGGAAGCATATCAGCTTGGCAGAGATGGGTCTTCTCTTTGTGAGCCTTCTCTTAAGATGGTCAAGAGCCTGGTACCCGGAAAACAATGTCCGGAGACCTTGGGTGTGTGGGTGTGAATCAAGGTCTGCCCTGGAAGCCAGGGGTCCGGAGTTATGTCCCCTCCAGAATGAGTCACTCACTGATCTTTCTGCTTCAGCCCTCTCCCGGCCGCCACCACCACAAGCAAATAGGAACAGAATGCTTCTCCTTTGTCTCAGTCAATATGCTGTGAGTGCTTTAACAGGGTGGTTTATAAACATGCTAGAGAGTCAATGTAACCGACACTGACAACAGCTACAACAGCATGGAGGCTCCTGGGTGCAGAGTTTGTCTCCAATCACTGTTCATTTAACTCTTCAGGAAGCAAGAGACAGGAGACACCATAGGGTATCCTCAGAAGTAAAATGTAAGTGGGAGTCAAGCCAAAACAGTCACCCACTCTTTTAATTTAATTACTCAGAACAGTTTGCATTTCTCCCAAACCTCTTAGCTCCCCAAAGCCTTTTCACATGCTGCTCTCTCTGGCTGAAAGACCTTTAGGTTTCTCCTTCCCCTAGCAAGTTCCAGCTCGTTCCTCAAGGCCCAGATCAAAGTTTCTCCCTTCTGGGAAGGGACCTGTGACACAGTGCTTCAATTGAGCATATTTTTAACCTTACATTCACACCTATTCATACTGGCTTCCCCCACTTACACTTTGAACTCTTCAAGACTGGGACTATATCATTCATTGTTTTAACCCCAGAACCTGAGTCTCAGAATTAATACACATTGTTTACAGAAAGTACTCAATAGTTTTAAAGACACCTCTGGTCCTTTGCACGTGGTCTATAGTCTGATGCTTCAGAATATTCTCACGCAGCAGGAAAAAGTGAACCCGGGTATGAGCTGTACAACTCACGGGCTGGAACCCCTCCCTCCCTTTGTGGTAGGCGATATAGGATACTGGGCTGAAAGACCATAATGTCAATTTTTGGCAGGTTCAAACCCGAAGCTAAGTTTCCGGAGAAGCACCTCTGGTACTTTTTCAAGCATTTAATCTTCTGAGAATTTGAAGACAATAGAAGGATGTTTCTGGCATCAGCTGATCATAAAGTTGTCATGATGCATTCTGGCATTTTCTAAATGTATTCAAAGCTGATGAAATGGAGATTTTAGATTTTGGCATTGAAAAAGGACCTTGAATTTCAGCCAGCAAGAGAAATAAAAGTGGTTTATATTGAAACCTAGGTAGGAAAATGTATTGGACATTCAAGAAAGATTTCAAGGTCCATAATCCTTGACTTCACCATCAGGGGCTAAAACATCGTCCCAGTGGCCCGACGGGTTATAGTTCATCACAGTGTCACTTTAGAGTGACGGCTCTCAACCACTGTCTGCATCGGAACCAATGGGGAGGGGAAGAACTTATTACAAATAATAAAGTACTAACATTTGCGAACGATGTTTCTATATTAAATTACTGTTTAGGTTCAAGATATTTCCCATCGATATGCTATCGTAAGTATTCCCTGGCATTTTTCTGAGTTGCAGATGAAAATTAGAGTTTCAGATAATTCTAAGGGATCACACGTAAACTGCCGTCTACCTTGTCTGTATCACGATCCACGGTTAATAAGCTTTAAAGGGAATTAGGAATCACTTCCGTGCTTCGTTTCTCCACAAATTGGAGGTAAGGAGGAGATTTGTCAAAATGTAAATATGCTCACGAGCATATGGTGTACCTTTGAATGTTACTTAATGTGTGTTAGGACAGAAAAAAACATGTGCTTCTGAATTCCAGAATGTCTACCAGACTCATGAGAATAACGGCATAAAGAACTAAAGTCGACACCTCCTTGAGTCAACGTCCTGATTCCAGGTTTCTAGTGTTTTAGGATTGGAAGGAGAATCATCTTGAAGGAAGGTGTCTAAACTCAGTTAAAGTCAAGTTAAGATCTGCCAACTCCAAAAATGTCCTTTTTTCTCCCAGGAGGAGGGTTTGTAGTCATGCTTCAGGAATTTTATATGAGTAGAAGCTTCATAGTTATTTATAGGGATGCTTGATAGGTTTCGGTCTCTCCAAATATGTCCATTCTCCTGAAAAAAAATAACAAAGGCAAACAAATTTGATATGCTGGGAAGATGGTGCTTTTATTTTTCATCAGTGATATCTTGAGGTTATCTGTGCACTTAACAGATCACAGTTATTACTGTAAAATGTTCCCTCCTCACTCTTTGGGGCCTGGTTCTTTGGCCTCTTCCGTCCCTGTCGTCTTTGCTGCTCTCACTGTCATTCTTCCCTTGCCGCTTGGTCAATCACACACCCTTTTCCTTTTTGACCCATCCTTCCTGCTCTTGGTCTGAAATTAACATCCTCAAGCCCCAGTTACACCACGACTCTTCATTTTCAACCACCTTGCCTTCTTGCGCACTTTTTTGCCCTCTATATCCTGTATCTTCTATAAAATCCGTGAGGTCAACACTGAGACTCAAGTGGCAAGAGATGATGAGTTTTAAATGTCAGACGTTCTGAGCAAAAGAGCACTTTAAAGATGTGTTTTGACTCAATCTCCTTTCCTTGATATTTTTCTGCCGTCACAAGAAGTTACAATTCCAGATCTATTTTAATCCATGAGAGATGTCTAATCCTACAGGAGTCATGAAGCCTGCGTGACCTTAGGAAACATTAGGAGATGGAAAATTATGCTTTTGAGACCACGATAAACATATTCAATTAAAAACAAATTTTTTATGCTTCTCCCAGGTCTTTGTTTATGATTACTACTTAATATGTATTGATATTTTAACTAAAATTTCACCATGCAACAGCCAGCTTCCTTTCATATTGGAAAAGCAGTCATTTATCAACCACCTACTCTATACTTGACATTGCACAAAGCACTGGGAGATACAAAAAATATCCGATCTCATAGCTCTCAGCCTAATAAGACAGACCTACAAATATATAAGCGGTGCAATGTGATACCTGCATAACCCAGTATCTGCCAAAACAGTGAATGAACCATGGCAGGTAGGTGGGGAATTCAGAGATAAATCAGATATGGACCCTGCCCTTAAGGAATTTACAGTCTAGCAAAGAAGAAAAGATAGGTACACGAAAAATAAAACAGGTTAGAAAATGAAAATCTTGGTGAAAATGTAAAGCAAAGGGGCAACGAAATTTTGGAGGAGAACATTTTCATCCAGAGAAATCCAAGATTTCCTAAAGATAATGGTATGTGAGCTGGAACTTGAAAACACAGCAATGAAAACTCCCTGTACTTTCAGTTCAGTTTTGCTGTAAACCTAAAACTGCTCTAAAGAATAAAGTTTATTCATTTAAAAAGAGAAAACATAGCAGGAGAAATGGGTGTGTATAAATAAATGCATTTAGGTAGAGCAGCGTGGTAGGAAATACCGCCATCCTAGAGGATGGCCTAGGAAGAGAGACCCCATACGGGGCAGGGAAGTGACGTCAAGAGTAGAGAAGAGGGACTTCCCTAGTGGTCCACTGGTTAGGACTCTGCACTTTCACTGCCAAGGGCATGGGTTCGATCCCTGGTTGGGGAACTAAGGTCCCGCAAGCCACTGAGCACAGGCCAAAAAAAAAAAAAAAAAAAAGAGTAAAGGAGAGACAGGAACAGAGCAAGAGATCAGGAGTCAATAAATCAGAGAGCTTCAAGGAGGAAGGTGGTTTTCTGGCTATCTATTGTTATGTAACAAACTTACTAGCTATTTTATTATACCTCTCGATTTTACGAGGCCAGAACTAAGGCAGGTTTGGGCTGGGCAATTCTTCTCTCCTAGGTGGTACCAATGGACACACTAGGGACATTCAGCTGGTGGCCGGGCTGGTCTGGACACACCCAGACAGCTTCACTCACACATCTGATACCCTGTGAGGCCGGCTGGAAGGTTGGGCTCAGCTAAGCCCCTCCCCTTCTCCACGTGGTCTCAGGGCCTGTCCACATGGTTCACAACAGGATACCAAGATTTCTTACAAGGTGGGTCACAGCTCCAAGAGTTAGTCTTCTAAGTAACAGGATGTGGAAGCTGCCGGTCTCCTAAGACCTGGGACCAAAAATCGGCACTGCATCTTTCCATCATGGTTTTTTGTTTGTTTGTTTTTTCCGGCTATGTTGGGTCTTCATCGTTGTGCATGGGCTTTCTCTAGTTGCAGAGAGCGGGCACTATTCTTTGTTGCGGTGCGCAGGCTTCTCATTGCAGTGACTTCTCTTGTTGCGGAGCACAGGCTCTAGGCGCACGGGCTTCAGTAGTTGCAGCATGGGAGTTTCAGTAGTTGTGGTATACGGGCTCAGTAGTTGTGGCTCGCAGGCTCAGTAATTGTGGCACACGGGCTTCGTTGCTCTGCGGCATGTGGGATTTTCCTGGATCAGAGCTTGAACCCGTGTCCCCTGCTTTGGCAGGTGGATTCTTAACCACTGTGCCACCAGGGAAGTCCCTCCCGCCCGTCATATTTTAATTATCAAAACAGTCACAGAACCTGCCTAGATTCAATGGGAGGGGACAGAAAGACACCTGTAGCTCGATGGGAGAAGTGTCAAAGAATTCTTGAGCCTCTTTAATCTCCAAAGAAGGAATGATTAAACAGTGGTATACACAGCAAAGAGATCACTAAGACAGGAGCTGGAAATGTACACTGGATTTGACCATATGAAGTTCAATGGATACCAAAATGACGTCAGTTCAGGGCAGCAGTTAAAGCCGAAGTCAAGTTCACGTGCGTGAGAAATGAATTGAAGTTTATTTTACTTCAGAGATATTCATAGAAGGGAAAGGGAAAACTGAGTTGCAGCTGGACGAAGAGAGAGGGATTTTAGGACGGAAAAACAAAACGAAACACTGCTAGGTTGAAAAAGGAATCAGAGAAGGAAGGAACAGCTCAAAACAGGATGGAAAAGAGAGAAAGGAGGTCCTATAAGAAGTAAAAAGGAAAGGGGTGAAAAGCACACGTGGAAAGTTTATGCCTGAAAGAGAGCAGAAACGTTTCAGCTTCGGAGCAAGAGGAAAGGACGTGAGGGTCGATGTCACTACGGGTAATTTTGTACAGCAAGTGTCAGGAAATGTGAACCCTTTCGTGCCACCCCCAGGAGCAGCATCTGTTGGACTGATACACCCTGAAGACCTGCAGTCTTTCACAATTCAGCTGGCCTTGACTGAGTGACGTACTGGACATTCTTCTGCCATGACCACCGGTGTCTGTGTGAGGCAGCTAGGGAAGGTCTCTTCTGCAGAACTTTTCTGTAAGTACAGAATTTCAGGTTCTGATCACAGTTTGACTCAACCAGGTTTTCGAGCATCTTAGTCAGGTATGTACATGGCATAGGGAATGGGGTACAGAGACCTCTTTTTAAAACATTATTCACACTAGAGCTTGTTAAGCGAGGTGTCCAAACATCCTGGTGCCCAGCAAATGGATTGCAGATGATACTGATCCCCGGCGCACTCAGAGCAGCTAAACTGGCTTGGCTCCGAGCCAGTCATTTCCATGCGTAAACAGCCCCCTCTGAGGATGCTGCAGAGGGTTGAGGGACTGGGAGTAGAGTCTGTCACATCTCAGCAGTGGCTGCAGGGGACAAGCAAAATGAAGGCTATCCGGCGCTTTTGCTCCTCCACCCACTCTGCATGGCCAAAACAGCTCTACTGCCTGGATCTTGATTTTAGGAGCCAGCTCTCTCTATTATTTCAAAATAATAATAAAGCTATTTTACAGAACGTGCTTGCCTTCTTAGAACGGTCGCTTAGAACACATCAACACCAATGGACAGATGCATCCAACACACATGGTGACAAAGATTCAAGTTGCTCCCGTCCCGGTGCCTGCCGGAAACTACATCAGTCTCACCACCATCCTCCACCCTAAACCAATGGCTAGAACGTGCCTTAGGAATCCTTTACGTAAATGCTTCCAGTACCTCCAGGAGCCCCTTATTTCAGGGGTTGGATGGGGCTCGTGGCAGTCACTGGGCTTGCTAGCTTAAGTCTCTTGTCATCACGTATGTCACTTAGGTGACAAAAATCTGCCCATTTGTTACCAACAACTCTAACAATGCAAGTGCATTCTACAAAATGTCACTTTATTTTTATGGTGAAATAACTGATAGGAAAACATTTTACAGAAATCATATTATCATAAGAAGTCTCAGCATTAAATACATTTATAAGTGGAAGAGAAGGAAAATGTGTTGTTTCCAACAGAATTCAAGTGTCATAATTTTTTTTAATAATTGTAAAGAGTGGCTTAAAAATTTCATCATAGGGACCTCCCTGGTGGCGCAGTGGTTAAGACTCCACGCTCCCAATGCAGGGAGCCCGGGTTCGATTCCTGGTCAGGGAACTAGATCCCACATGCATGCCACAACTAAGAGTTTGCATGCCACAACTAAGGAGCCAGTGAGCCGCAACTGACCCAGTGCAACCAAATAAATAAATAAATTCTTAAAAAAATTGTTTATCATATAGTTGTGGGAAGAGAGTCTACTATCAAGGTTGACTAAATATCTTGAAGAGACTATTATTAAAAAGTCAGAAATTGCATAGAGCCATTTTAACTATAAATATTAACCTGATATTAAAAATTTATGATCAAGGGTACAAATGAACTTATTTACAAAACAGAAGTAGAGTCATGGATTTAGAAAACAAACTATGGTTACCGGGGGATAAGAGGGGGAGGGATAAATTGGGAGATTGGGACTGACATATACACACTACTATATATAAAATAGATAACGAATAAGAACCTGCTGTATAGCACAGGGAACTCTACTCAATAGTCTATAATGGCCTATACAGGAAAAGAATCTAAAAGAAAGATACATGTATATGTATAACTTATTCACTTTGCTGTACACCTGAAAGTAACATAACAATGTAAATCAACTATACTACAATAAATTTTTTTTAATTTATGATCATGAATGTAAGTTTCTCATTGACATTTTTGAAAATATTTTATTTGGTGGCTTTATATGTAATAGTTCCCCTAATGCTTTGTCATTTCTTTTCTTCTCGTAATCATTTAACACAAAATATAATGAACCCCCCTCCCCCCCATTTATTCCAGCGTGCAGTACAACTGTCACTTCTCTGTGTGTGCCGTGACAGCGAAAAAGGTTGACAGGCACCTGATTTACCAACTGAACATAAGATTTGCAGAAAATGCACAAAGGAGGAGCTGTTGATAGAGCATGGTGTCTCCATCAGAGCATTCCAGAAAAAAGACACACCTCTCTCTCACAGCTACAGGGAAATGGAAGAGAATTCCTGAGGAGTTACAGAAGAAACTCGATTCTTAAATTCTTCTTCCACGGGCTTCCCTGGTGGCGCAGTGGTTGAGAGTTCGCCTGCCGATGCAGGGGACACGGGTTCGTACCCCGGTCCGGGAGGATCCCACATGCCGCGGAGCGGCTGGGCCCGTGAGCCATGGTCGCTGAGCCTGCGCGTCCGGAGCCTGTGCTCCGCAACGGGAGAGGCCACAACAGTGAGAGGCCCGCGTACGCAGGAAAAAAAAAAAAAATTTCTTCCTCCTCCTAATTCCTTAATGGTGCATTCTCATGTAATTCTCTGTGGCCTTTCAAGTACTACCAGGAAACTGAATTAATGTAGTATCTGCTCATCTAAAACAGCATCAAATACGTGTCTCGGGAAGAATGAAAGAGAAACTGCACTACAGATACATGGGCTCTGAACCACCGCAAGGGTTACGATTTCCCAGAGGAGGTTCAGAATGGTCCCAAATGGAAAAGGTCCACAGAAAGAGCTTGGGCCATCTTGGAAGCAGCTTTACACAAAGGATGAGGGCGAGGCGGGCCAGAGCACACAGAGAAGAGCCTCCGATCTTGACCTGTATAATCTTTTGTGACTCCAAGATCAAGTAAATAAACAACAGGCAATAACAGGTTCGTTTGGGTCCATTTAAGCTGATCGCCTCAGTCCTCAGCCCCGTAGATGCCCCGACGCAGATGGGACCTGACCACAGGCGTCTGCCAGCCAGGCTGTGGGTAGGAGGGCACGTACAGGAAGCCGTCGCCTGATCGCCAAAGCTTTCTCCATGGATGCCTGTTTTAAAACTCCCAGAGCCTTTCTGTGAACGATTAAGGGCGAGCAGAGTTACCCAAGGCGGCTGTTAAATCCATTAGCATGTGCTTGGTCTAGCTCAGCTTCACGCGGGGCAGGGAGCTGAGGTTGCTGTCAGGGGTCATAGTCCATAGCAACACGGTCGCTCCATCCCAAGCCACAGGGAGAGGCGGAAGGCTCCTCCTACACCATCTCTTTGAAAATAAAGATTCATTACTGTCGTTTGTATCTGCAGCTCCGCCAGCTGATCAGGATGTGCTGTAATGAACCCGCCTCAGGCTATGAGCTGATGACCTGAGGGGGCTGAGGAATGATGGTCTCCATCCAAGTCTGGGGATTTCACACATCCTGAAGTGTGCTAGGAAGTTGGGAAATTGTTCATGATTTAGGCCAAGTTCCTCACTGTAGGCAAGCTAAGCAGGATCTCATGTTCAGAACTGTGCCAGAGTTTGCTAATCTACATATTGCCAAACGCAGCATTACTTGGGTAAAATACTACTTAATCACGACTGGATCCCAACTGATTTATAAGGCTCTACCAAAATGCATGCATCTTGGGCACCTCCATTCAAGTCTATTTTTCCTATTATCAGAAAAAAAGACAGTGATGGATAATAAGTAGTCTTACGGTAGTGGTCACTGTGTTGTGTATACAATTATTATGTTTTACACCTGAAACTTATACGTTATATACCAATTGTACCTCAACTTTTTGAAAAAAGGAAAAAAAAGATAAAAAGCACTTCTGCTCTCTCTATAAAGACAATGATATCCTAAATATTCTTTAAGTAGGATTCTTACAATTTTCTCAAATCTTGGGGTCTCAAGTTGTATGCTAATCACTTCATAGGAATGGAACTCGCTTTGTACTAATGCTTTCTTTCATTTCAATTGTATGTTGTATAAAGTAAATGGCCTAAAAGATAGTAACCTATATCTATGTGGAAATTTTAAAAGTAAAAACAAAAAAAATCGATCCGTCATTTAGAAAACTGGCAAAGGAATGTTACTACTCATCCAGAGATTTCTAAATATTATTTTTTTACTTCTCATCTGGAATTTGGGTTTGGATAGACTTCTCTTAGTTGTTTTGAGTATTTCCTTTCATCAGGTAAATTGCTATCATTGTTTAACCAGTTGCAACTTTGTTGCATGGGTCCCAGCAAGACTTGGGGGAAAGAATTTGAACACACTGGGATTTTTGTTATCCTTGGGAGGTGGGGACAGTTGTTTGCATTTCATTTTATTCCTTAAGAGTTTTTTTTTTTTAAAAACTCCTAAATTCCATCCTCTGATCTCTCTCTCTCCTGCGTCCTTTCCTTCCCCTTCTTTGTTTTCTCATCTTCGCTGTTCTTTTATACCCTAGCCAATAATTATAATAGCTGTCCTATAGTAAATGCGTAATATGATACAACCACTTATGCAGAAAAGCCATTTATCTGAAGTGTTAACGTAAATGACGCCAACCAGAAAAGTTACATAATGGGATCAATGTCGTTAGTTTCTGAGTTTTCTGCATATAGAATTTGAACCCAGGGCACTTTTATTGCACTGCCTAATCCATCTCTGCTTCTGCTTTTTTTCTATTTCTTGACCTCAACTCAGATCCAATACAACTCACTTCATATATATGTTGCTCTAAAAGAGTTTGCACAACTCACTGGAAGTTGGGAGGCTTGAAACTATGCTGTAGAAAGAGAAGAAAATCACTCCCGTCCTCCGCACCAGCCTTTACGTGGTGCCCTGTTAGACTCTTCAGTTTTTTTCAGGTTTTTGAATCATGCTGTGTTGCTAGTGCATCTAAACAGAATTTCTGTGCCCATATTTTCGGTTCACAAGGAACTTTTGCATATATCATCTAACAGGGGTCACTTTTGATGCCAAAAAAGAGAAATGTTGCTTACAAACTGAAATTTTGTAGTAAGATGTTTAATAAATACCTTAAGATTTTCTTCTATCTGGTAAGTCGCCAGATTTAGCAAATAAAAATACAAGACATCCACTTAAACTTGAACTTCCGACAAATAACCAATACTTAGTTTAGTACAAATATGTTCATGTAACATTTGGGACACACTATACTAAAAATTATCTGTTTTTTATCTGAAATTCTAATGTAATTGGGCATTCTGTATTTTAACTGGCAACCCCATTGGTAAAGAATAACTTAAAAATTCTCTTCTAGCCATGTTTTTTTTTTTTTTTTGCGGTACGCGGGCCTCTCACTGTTGTGGCCTTTCCCGTTGCGGAGTACAGGCTCCGGACGCACAGGCTCAGCGGCCATGGCTCACGGGCCCAGCCGCTCCGCGGCATACGGGATCTTCCCGGACCGGGACACAAACCCGCGTCCCCTGCATCGGCAGGCGAACTCTCAACCACTGCGCCACCAGGGAAGCCCCATGCTTTTTTTTTTTTTTTTTTTTTATTTTATATTTTTTATACAGCAGGTTCTTATTAGTCATCAATTTTATACACATCAGTGTATACATGTCAACCCCAATCTCCCAATTCATCCCACCACCACCACCCCCACCCGCTTTCCCCCCTTGGTGTCCATACATTTGTTCTCTACATCTGTGTCTCTATTTCTGCCCTGCAAATCGGTTCATCTGTATCATTTTTCTAGGTTCCACATATATGCATTAATATACGGTATTTGCTTTTCTCTTTCTGACTTACTTCACTCTGTATGACAGTCTCTAGGTCCATCCACATCTCTACAAATGACCCAATTTTGTTCCTTTTTACACTAGCCATGCTTTCTAACAAGTCATTTTTTGAGTAGAAAACAGTAGGAAGCCTCCCTTTTTAAAGGAAGTCTGGGTAAGTATGTACGGAGCAAGGACTCCCTCTGTATAATAATCCTGCCCCAAAGTGTCATTTTTGCACAGTTGAATTTTTGTTTAGTGTTTTTCTCAAAGCATCTTACACCTTTGAAAGTGTAATTTTAAAATAGGGAGAAAGAGGGCTTCCCTGGTGGCACAGTGGTTGAGAGTCCGCCTGCCGATGCAGGGGACACGGGTTCGTGCCCTGGTCCGGGAAGATCCCACATGCCGCAGAGCGGCTGGGCCCGTGAGCCATGGCCGCTGAGCCTGCGCGTCCGGAGCCTGTGCTCCGCAACGGGAGAGGCCACAACAGTGAGAGGCCCGCGTACCGCCAAAAAAAAAAGGGAAAAAGACTCGTCTTATCAGTTTCAGACCCAAACAACACAGAAATGCATATTCATAAAAGGATTAAGGCGGCAAAGAAAGTGACGAGCTTCAAGTATCATAAAGACAAAGACATCAGAACAAATGCGGAAGAAAAACTGCCTTTGCCAGACATCATTTTAATCAACCAGAATATGACGGACTCCACGGTATTCTGCTCTTTAAATATGATATACTAAGGTTTTACTCTGTTCTTGGCAGCAGGGATAATATGTATGTGAGATAAGCTTAAAGACTGTAGAAGCTAGGTGATTCAGAATTTGCAACACTGTGTTTCAGGGCAGATAACTAGACAGGTCTTAAGAGGAAATCCAAAATGATATGGAGGTTGGAATACTCAACATAAAGGGTTGAGGGACTGGGCTGCACTGGTGGTGCAGCAGTTAAGAATCTGAATCTGCCTACCAACACAGTGGACACGGGTTCGATCCCTGTCTGGGAAGATCCCACATGCCACGGAGCAACTAAGCCCGTGCACCACATCTACTGAGCCTGCGCGCCAGAGCCCGTGAGTCACAACTACTGAGCCCGTGTGCCACAACTACTGAAGCCTGCGCACCTAGAGCCCGTGCTCCGCAACAGGGGAAGCCACCAGGCCCACGCACCGCAACGAAGAGTAGCCCCCGCTTGCCACAACTAGAGAAAGCCCGCGTGCAGCAACAAAGACCCGATGCAGCCATAAATAAATAAGTAAGTAATAAATTAATTTAGGGAAAAAAAAAGAGTTGAGGGACCACTAGCAGAGGCCGTGTTATTCATCCTGCAGAGCATCCCTGACATCTGTTTCCATGGAATCCTTCATCACTGATGTCAGAAAAACAGCTTTCACTGTGACGTAGTGCTGAGTTCACCCAGCTTGACACACCAGGGTTGGTCAGGGTCTCGTATTCAGATTAAAAGTTACTTTTGCTGAAATTATTATTCTAGAATTCTATACGCAGAACTGACTTGGAGAAGGAAAAACTGAGGTCACATTCACCTCAGACCTAAACAGTGTTTAGAAAAGATAAGAGCAATGGCGTTCTCCCAAGGCATCCTTGGGAAAGCCCAGCCACCTCCAGGGTATAAACAGGGCAGCTTCCCTCCCCAGGGGACTTATAGAACGAGTGTCCTCATCAATCATGGCTGCAAGAGGCTGCAATTGCATTGTTTTGAGGCTGAAGGTCATCAGTATTCTTACCAAATTATCACAGTTGTGATTTGATTTTCCTAGAACTTGGTTATTTAGAAAGGTTGTTCCATAATTGTTTCCATCTGTTTAGGACATGAAGCTCATGTCTGACCAACAGAAACCACCAAAGGGCAGGTCATTTATGAGAGATAAACCCAGAATAGGGGCAAAACTCACAATATTTAGGATCCAGATATCTTCTCTATGTAACAGTGTGAGACAGAAGGGGCTCTTGTTATGCCACGGTGGCTCCCAGAAATCTAAAATCTGTGGCTATTTCTGACGGACTGAATTATTTAAGTAACAGAGCGTAAAAAACTAAAACCTCATCTTTTCCTCCCTCAACCGTCTCTCTTTTTTAATTCTTTGAGTTCCAATATGCCTGCTTCTGACCCACTAGGAGTAGATAAAGATCATCAAACCAACCAAAAAGTACTTAGCACTTACCTTGAACTTGACCACAGGATGGATGCAGTGAGGGAATAAAAAGGTAAACAAGGTATCGTTCTTGACCTCTCAGAGCGTAAGTTTACATTCTCGTAAAGGGTTGGCCTACAAAACAGAAATAGTTATGGTATAAATGAGAATGTGGTAAGTGCCAAGGAGAGAAGGAAAGTGCTGTGAGAACACACAGAAGGAAAGTTTCATTTAGGTTTTCCAGAGAGATGGGTTCTGAGTCTTAGGAAGTGGGTAAGATCTCATTAGGCAGGTTTGGGGAAGAAACAAAAATTCTAAATGTTGGGTGTAGAATGGGTGAGGAACAGGAAGGATAATTCTGAGGACAGATTGTAAATAACAGATAGATTGCCCATCGGGAGGGAATTGTAGTCTGTGTTTTGTTTTGTGTTGCTGTTCCCTTACCCAGTATCTGTTTCCAGTATCCATTTTCCTTTTTCTGGCAACAGCATCTGAGTTTTCCTTTAAGGAACCTCTCCTCCCCATAATCAGTCACAGCCCTAGTCAGGCTAAGAGAGAATAGATTGGGAAGAGGGGTGTTCCAGGAGAGAGCCTCTAATGTCCTCCAGCATCTAATGACTGCATGGAAGAAGGCAACCCACAGCGGGGATGGAGCAGACATGGCAGAAGATGGGGCAGCAGGATCAGGAGGGTTGGTACCATGGAGGCCAAAGTGTTCCTAGGCGTGGAAGGTCAACAAGTCACCGTAGGTGAGAGCCCAAGTACATGGTAACTGAAACATATTCGTTGGATTTGCTGACAGGATAATGTCATCGATAATGTAAGAGAAAAGAGGGAGAGGTGTTTCTACCCGGTGCTAAGGCTGGAAGCAGGGTCGAAGTGGGCTGGCAAGTAAGTAGGAGGTGAGGAAGTGGAGACTGCAGGATGGACAATTCTTTCCAATCTTTAAGGGAATTCAGCTGTGAAAGAAAGAAGACTGATCGGGCAGGGACCCGGAGGGACGTGGGGATTGGTTTGTTTTTACTTGGATGTACGTAGGCATGATTAAAAATGGATGGCAAGAATCTGATTGAGACAAAGGGTGAAGATGCCTGAGAAAGAAGAAATAATCAAAATCCTCAACAGTGTGAGGTTCCTGAAGGTGGGAGGGGATGTGACGCCGAGCAGAGGTTGGCAAGTCCTTTGACAGGATAGGGACAAGAAACAGGTGCAGATGTAGAGAGAGCAATATGTTTGGTATCCAGAAAAAGAGGGCATTCTCCAGCGACGACACCTATTTGCTCTCTTCAGCAGGAGGGGCGAGAGGCGTGTGGGATCAGGGGCCACGGTGGACAAGAGAGAAGAGGGGGAAATAAAGTTGGAGGAGAGGAATAAGCCGTGACAAGAGCCTCCAGAGGTTGATGTTTCAGTTTTTTTTAAGTCTGCATTGAATTTGTTACAATATTGCTTCTGTTCCATGTTTTAGCTTTTTGGCCTCGAGGCGTGTGGGATCCCAGCTCCCTGACCAGGGATCAAATCCATGCCCCCCACATTGGAAGGCAAAGTCTCAACCACCGGACTGCCAGGGAAGTCCCCAGAGGTTGATTTTTTCGATACAAGTTTTTATCTGCACATTGACTTGGAATACCCGTCAAAGCAGCTGAATGGAAGAAACATATCTGGGGCTACTTCAAAGTGTTTCTCTCACTCTTAAAAATAATAGCACGTGTGAGGCCAAAGCCAGCTGGACCCACCCTTGAACACAGGTAAAATGTAAAGTAAAGTGAAATGATGTTCTTAACCCTCTAGCTTTAGACAATGTTCAGAGATCTGGGTAAATACACTTTGAAATGACAAACTGAAAACGAGTTTCGAAGACAACTAGAGTCAGAATTGCCCATTGGTTCGTATTCTCATGGTGTGAGATGTCTTCATTTTGATAAGTTATATGGACTGCAGCTACCGGCAACCACACCAAACATTCCAATTTAATCAGTATGGGTTAAGCGGATTGTTTAAATAAATAAAAGAATGGCTTTGTCTTTGGTGTTTGTTTATAAAAGACTTATTCCATCACAAATATTTTAAAGGTATCATAAACAACCGTCCACTAACAGAAATCCTAGCATGTACCTTGCAAAGCAATATCACTGATGTCTATTACCTGGCTGTGATTATCTGTTTACCCCAAACTCATCTAAGTGCCAAACCAGACTGCACACTTCTAGCAGGTTTGGTTCTAAAAATAGGGGGAAACATTTTTTTAAAGCCAATGCATTCATGGTTTATAATTTTTAATTTCTCGTCGTAAACCTATTCACCACTGGGAATAAAGGTAATTGTTAGGTTATAGCATCATGGTATCCAGAGTAACATGGGAGATGGCCAAGATGTCTGCATGATGCTCTGGAAGGAGGTTCCTGGGATACAATTTTAAAGGAAGCTTTGTTGGGGACTTCCCTGGTGGTCCAGCGGCTAAGACTCCACGGTCCCAATGCAGGGAGCCAGGGTTCGATCCCTGGTGAGGGAACTAGATCCTGCGTGCCACAACGAAGACCCAGAGCAGTCAAATAAATAAATAAATATTTTAAAAACAAATAAATAAAGGCAGCTTTGTTAAATTGACCTTCAGTAAAGACCAAGAAACGGCTACTATTCAAAGTGCCAGGCGCGTACTAAACTTGCCGCGTATCAATTTTTCACCAAATCAATCATTTTATCACTAGTTTTTTAAAAATCTGTCAGTGATTATGTGCTATATTTAAATGTTCTGACTTTTACTCCTCTCTCTTGTTTAGATTTTTTTTTTTTTTCCCTTTGGCTGAGCCACGCAACCTATGGGATCTTAGTTCCCCAACCAGGGGTGGAACTCGTGCCCCTTGCAGTGGAAGTGTGGAGTCTTTAACCACTGGACCACCAGGGAAGTCCCTTGTTTAGATTCTTTCATCTGTCTTCTCATTCGTGATTATCTTTTCATCATCTGTCAAAACCCAGTTTAAAATGCCATCTCCTTGGTGAAGCCTTCCCCAACTCCAATTAGAAAGTTAACCCCACCTGCTCCTCCAATGTTGTTATGTATATAGTTATGTACGTCCCTCTGCCACTAGACCTTTTTGTATCCCTAGGACTGCAATTGTCATCTCAATAAATGGAGGATTTTGAAAGTCACAAGGATATATGTAGGCACTAAAATAACTGTTACAAGACATCTCAAGCAGTTACTTTAACTCCACCCGAGTTACCCATCACGTCTCCTCAGTCACACCCAAAATGCAAGCCCTTCCAGACACACTTCCTCTTGTGGACTCAAACAATTCTTTTTTTTTTACGATTTAATTTTATTTATTTATTTATTTTGGCTGCGTTGGGTCTTTGTTTCTGCACGTAGGCTTTCTCTAGTTGTGGCGAGCAGGGGATACTCTTTGTTGCGGTGCATGGGCTTCTCATTGTGGTGGCTTCTCTTGCTGCGGAGCACGGGCTCTAGGCACGCAGGCTTCAGTAGTTGTGGCACACAGGCTCAGTAGTTGTGGCACTGAGGCTCTAGAGCACAGGCTCAGTAGTTGTGGGGCACAGGCTTAGCTGCTGCGCGGCACATGGGATCTTCCAGGATCAGGGCTCAAACCCGTGTCCCCTGCATTGGCAGGCGGATTCTTAACCACTGTCCCACCAGGGAAGTCTCGGACTCAAACAATTCTGTATGTACAACCGTGTCCTCTCATATTCGTACCCGTGTTCCTCATGTTTCTCTCTCTCTCCCTCTCTCTCTTTCTCTCTCCAGAATTTATATCTCTACATCCGCAGGGAAGAGGTCAGTATTCTCTTAGCTTCTTTCCACTCTCAGACTATTCTCTTGCCCTTTTATCCACAAAACCCTCTTCCCCTGAAGCTCGTGCTTCTCCCTCTCCTTATCAATTTCAATTACCTGGGTGGAGCCACCCCCCAAAAGTCATGGATGCCTTTGGCACCCAGTTCACGCTTTTCCTTTCATCTCTTACATGATTGCAGGTGACTTCAACAATTGTGTGGAAGCGTTAAAGAAACAGCAAAAATACTAGCTAACACTTCTGAGCACCTTCTACGAGCCAAGCACTGTGTGAGTGTGTTCCTGAATTATCTTGTAGAATCCTCCCACCAATCCCATAAGGTGTGCTACAATTTAGCCCACTTTACAGATGAAAGGATGGAGGCTTACACACTCCATCTGACACTTGGCCAAGGTCACACAGCTAGTAGGTAGCAGAGCTGGGAGTGAAGCCCAGGCAGCCTGAGCACCAAGCTGCACGTTGAACTACCTCCTACACTGTCTCAAAATTAACCGAACGGCGTGGCCACACAGCTCCTGGGCTTCCCGACCATAGTGCTCTCTACATCCACGACAAGCTACTGCTCCAGACCCAGGAGTCTGTGGACACTGGGAACCGCTCCACACACGAAACCTTAATCTTCCAAATTGCAGGGCACGTTATCCTTCCACCACCCCCTCCCACTTGTTCCCCTCTCCCACGAGGGGCTCCAGTCCTTTTAACCACTCCCTCCTGGTGTTGAAAGTTTGGCTTCTGTGCACTGGTGCCAAGTAGGATCTCAGAGACAGAGTTCTGGGTGAAGCAGAAAGGAATAGCTTTAGAGCTGTGCCGGGCAAAGCGAGACACAGCGGCTCCTGCACCGAAAAATGATGTGTCCCAACCCAGGAGGATCTGATGAAGAGTTTCATAGCAGCGGTTGCTCCGGACGCACAGGCTCAGCGGTTATGGCTCACGGGCCCAGCCACTCCGCGGCATGTGGGATCTTCCCAGACCGGGGCATGAACCCGTGTCCCCTGCATCGGCAGGCAGACTCTCAACCACTGCGCCACCAGGGAAGCCCTCAGGTAACCTTCTTGATGAGCTTTTCTGGTTCCTGGCCTCAGGTGGTCTTTTTCTGGTAATCTTCCATTTATTGGGCTTTAATTCTATAAAGAGCTTGAAGACATTGTTATGTGTATCCCTTGAGGTGGAACCAGGGCCCTGCCCCAAGGCTGCACTATTGTTTTTTGGCTGCCCCTCCCTTGTTTTTGCATCCCCTCTCTTCCTTGATTAGTAATTGTCTGAATCTGCCCTTTGGAACTCAGGGAAGGTCATAGAGGCTGGAGTCTGTTCCCTACAAGAATTGGGGACAGAAAGGCTTACATCCCCAGAAGCCCCACAGTGTCGTGCTTGGTTTCACTACTGAATCTCCCTTACTTTTACTTTCTGAACCATTAGTAACCATGTAACCAGCACCTTCAACAAGCTAAGCCCCTGTCCTCCAGCCTTACCTGCTCCCGGAACTGCTAACCATTCATTTTAACCACTTGCCTTTCCCATTCCGCATCCAGGTCTCACTCCACCCCACCGCTCAGCAGCATCTAACTGGGATGCGGTCCCAGCACCGTACACTGCTTGGGCTGTCCTGGGTTTTCTTCTACTTCCTGCCCTCTCTTCCTAATAATCCTTATTTGGTTCTGCTGCCCAATCTTTTGATGTTGGTTTCTCAGGGTTTCTTCACTGGTTCTTTTACAAATTACAAACACAATAGAATTCTTCTGGGTGCCCCTCACTTACACTATTCTCTTGCTTCACTTCCCAGAGGTAGCCACCATTTTCACACTGGTGTTCACCACCCTCATGCTTATGTTTAGAATTCATGGCATTATTAACTGTTTATGTACACATTTGGTAATTTTGCAGGTTTTTCAATTTTATGGTACCAGTGCTAAAAAGAAGTGAGCTGTCAAGTCTTGAAAACACATGGAGGAACTTGAAATGCATATGACTGAGTGAAAGAAGCCAGTCTGAAAAAGCTACACACTGCATGATTTCAGCTATATGACATCTGGAAAAGGCAAAATTACAGAGACAGTAAAAATATCAGTGGTTGCCAGGGATTGGGAGTGGGGAGGAGGTGAATAGGTGAAACACAGAGGAGTTTTAGGGCAGTGAAAACACTTTGTATGTTACTACAATGGTGGATCCCTGTCCTTGTACATTTGCCCAAACCCATGGAGTGTACAACACCAAGAGTGAGCACGAATGTCAGCTATGGACTTGGGGTGATGAGCATGTATCAGTGCACATGCATCACTTGTAACAAATGTACCCTCTGTGAGGGATGATGGTAACGGGGGAAGCTGTGCATGTGTGGGGCAGGGGGTATTAAAGACTTAAAAAATCTTTATAGTACAAATTATGCATGTCTCTCCACAACTTGTCCTTTTCATTCAGATTTTCAACATTATTTTTTAGAAATCTAAAACAATTGATCTTTTCTCCTACTAGTGGATTTGGGCTGTTCCGTGCCTTTTGCAACTGCAAATAATGCTACAGTGAGCATTCCTTTCTTTTTGCGCATGTGAGAATTTTCCAAGGATTTTCAAACTGCTTGGGCTCAGGACACCTTTATACTCTTAAAGAAATTACTGAGGAGGGGCTTCCCTGGTGGCGCAGTGGTTGGGAGTCTGCCTGCCGATGCAGCGGACAGGGGTTTGTGCCCCAGTCCGGGAAGATCCCACATGCCGCGGAGCGGCTGGGCCCATGAGCCATGGCCGCTGAGCCTGCGCGTCCGGAGCCTGTGCTCCGCGACGGGAGAGGCCACAACAGTGAAAGGCCCGCGTACCGCAAAAAAACTTACTGAGGACCCCAAAGAACTATTTTCTTAATGTGGATTATATTTATCAATATTTATCATATTAGAAATTGAGAGAGAAATGTTTTCAACACAAGAACTCACAAGCACACCAGCCATTAACCATCACAACAATGACGATCGCACACACTATGTAGTCTCTGAACAACTCCACCATACTGGTGAGGGAATGAGAGTGAAAATAAATAACTTCATAATAGTATTATGAAAAGCTTTGATCTTCCAGACTCTCCAAAGGGTCTCAGGGGCCACCAAGGGTCCCAGGCCATTTTGAGAGGTGCTGTTCTCCGGTACACAGAAGGTGAGGAGCTCTGTGTTTACATGATGCTGTCAAATTTCTCTCCAAAGAGGCTGTATCAGGTACACTCCCAGCATCTGGCAGTTCTGCTTTTTAATTTCGCCTAACTGATGGGTATGAGTGACCTCTCATCTTAATTTGCATTCCTCTGATTTTCAAGGAGATGGTTTATATATGTCTGTGTATAATATATTAGCTTATATATGTGTGTGTATATCCTTGCTGCCTTGCTAGAACTTGAAGGCATCCAAACAGATTTTTTAATATTTAGTCGAGTTTTTCTAATGTGCTCAGCAGATTTTTTTTCTACAAGAATGTCTACTGTGGGAATCCCCAGTGGTCCAGTGGTTAGGACTCCACACTTTCACTGCCGAGAGCCTGGGTTCCATCCCTGGTCAGGGAACTAAGATCCTGCAAGCCACCTAACACAGCCAAAAAAAAAGGAAAAAAAAGAATATCTACTGTTACCACAAGCAGAAATTAGGTTGCATGTACCTTTTAATATTCATAATACTATTTAATATTCATATTTGAGTTTACAAAATATAAAATTAATCAACAGTTCTATCGTCCTGAACAATACAATGACTTAAAAACACTTTAATTTTAATATCTCTTTTATTTTACCAGCTGTGTTTGTCCAGAATTTTAGTACTAACTTATTTTTATATTTCCCATATTAGTCATTGTTGTGTGTATATATCCATATATACAATATATATATACAATATATGAATATATATACATATATTTATATGTGAATTATATATATAAAAAATTTCCCTAGTTTAAGGAAATTATATACATAATATAATACATATAACATGATTATATTTTCACATTTTATATTTGTGTTTATGTTTTATATATTATATAATTTTATAATATTATTTATTATATTATTGTACATGTTCATGTTTTATATATTATATATGTTACATACATAATATGTATAATTTCTCTAAGCTGTTTTCTGGGTTATTTTCACAAAAATATCTTCCAGGTCACTAATCTTCTCTTCAGCTGTAGATTATTTGTCATTTCATCCATTCACTGAGTTTTCTATTCTGCAGACCATATTTTTTATTCCTAGAAGTTACTTTTTTCTTTTTCAATCTATCTGCTCTTTTCTCAGACTGTCTTATTCTTTTTTATATTTTCAGTAATTTATTCTGTGAGTTTAGTCATTTCAAAAATTCTTGTTTTGGCTTCTACCAGATTATTTCATTACTTAAAGTTCTGGGGAGTATAATCCTGACTTTTTGTGTCCATTGTCTTTTTCTTTTGATGACTCTTTTTTTGGAATTCCTATGAACTTTTTGAGGTGATGTAAATGTTCTATATCTTTATTGATTATTGACTATGGGGCTGTTATACATTTGTCAAAACTCATCAGAATGTTCATTTTCAAAGAATGAAATTTACAATCTGTAAATCATACCTCAAAAGTAACTTAAGAATGTTTTAACCCCAAACCCATATTGGTAGAAACTATTATGTAAAAATTCCCACATGAGACTTTCTTTTTTAATCTCAAAACCAGAATAAGACCATTTAATTGTCTTCTTTCTATGCCAGAGGGTATCTTTTTCCTAATCCACCCTTTGAAGTGCATAAATCCATTCACGGGTCCCAGATGGGTTTGAGTCTTAATTCCTTACTTCAGTGGGGACAGAAGCTTCATCCCCTGATCCCACATGTATGTTACGACCCAATCTTCTAGGTTATTGGGAACCACAAAACCTCCACTTCACCCCAGCAGGCAGGCACCATCTCAGCTTATCCATTTACCATGCCAGTCATTTTCAGGGAGGTAACCTGGAGGGAGTGGGGCGGTTTTCCACCCCCTCCTCATGTCTGGCCCCTGGAAATGCCCATTACTTTCTTTTTTTTTAATTTATTTATTTTTATTGAAGTATAGTTGATTTACAATGTTGTATTAATTTCTTCTGTACAGCAAAGTGACTCAGTTATACACATATATACATTTTTTTTAATATTCTTTTTACATTTTTTTTATATTCTTTTCCATTAGGGTTTATCCCAGGAGATTGGATATAGCTCCCTGTACCACACACTAGGACCTTGTTGTTTATCCATTCTAAATGTAATAGTTTGTGTCTACTAAACCCAAACTCCCCATGCATCCATTACTTTCTGAGTGCAGCTCTGCTCTAATAAGCTTTGCTGCCTTGTATCTTACGTGTTTGTGTGTTTGCAGTGGGTGGGTTCTCGAGCTCCCGATCTGCCTTATTTCAGAACCATAAATGCTCTCCTTCCCTTTTCTATAAACCGTCAGGGGGTGGCATTTATTCCCATGGCTTCAGCTGCTGTCCCATGGCTGATTAACTCCCAAATCTCTATCTCTGGCATGGACATCTCATTTCGGTCCCAGAAATATACTTCTAATGGACAAGCAGACATTCCCACCTGAATATCCCATAAAAATCTCAAACTCTGTATGTTCAGATTTATACCCACTCAACACTGCATTTATTTGTTCAACTGATGGTATCACCATCCCATCAGTTTTCCATGCCACACATCTGCCAGTCTTCCTTTACTTTTCCACTCCCTTATCCCCTGTCAACTCCACAATTCCATTCCTTAACGTTCCCCAAATGTCTCGTCCTCTCCATTCCCACTGCCTTAATTCATGCCTTCCTGTATAGTCTCCCCCATACTATTTTTTACAGTTAACAATCCACCTTTTTGGGGAATTTCCTCGTAGTCCAGTGGTTAGGACTCTCACTGCCAAGGGCCTGGGTTCGATCCCTGGTCAGGGAACTGACTCCACATGCTGTATGGTGCAGCCAAAAAAACAAAACAAAACAAACAAAAAAATCCACCTTTTTTCACTTTTACCAGAAAATGACAAATCTGAATGGCTCCCCAAAATCCCAAGTCATTCCCCAATGGCATCTATGTGGAAGTCCACACATGCTTCCTAATTTTTAATGTTGCCTCTTCTCATGACCTAGAGATTCTAGGTCACGAGAGGAGAAATTCTTATTTTTTTCAGCCTCCACGCCTGTTAACTCCCTCACGATCTCTAGCCTTATTGAACTTCTTACTTCCCTAAACGCAAAGTGCTCTTTGCCGCTACCAAACCTTTGCACTTGAGACTCAAGCTGCCTACAATACTGTCCCCACCAGAGATTTCCCGGCATCCTTCAAATATCCGTTCAAGAGGCATTTCCTCTCTGACACCTTTCCCAGCTCTACAGAACCCTGCCCCAGGCAGTCCGAGGGCCCCTCTGAACTCCCAGGGTACCATGATGCCACATGACACATCACATGCTTTTGAAAAACTATTTAAATTTCTGTCTCCTCTACTATATATTGTGAACTCCTTGAGGGAAGGGGTACTGTGTAGCATTCATCTTATCCTAACGCCTAGTGTCGTTCCTGTCCCATCATAAACATTCTGCTGACTCATTGATAAAAACTGTCATACTTGCCATTTAATAAAGACTACATGGACCTCCCTGGTGGCGCAGTGGTTAAGAATCCGGCTGCCAATGCAGGGGACACGGGTTCGAGCCCTGCTCCGGGAGGATCCCACATGCCACGGAGCAACTAAGCCCGTGTGCCACAACTACCAAGCCTGAGCTCTAGAGCCCGTGCGCCACAACTACTGAGCCCACGTGCCACAACTACTGAGCCCACGTGCCACAACTACTGAGCCCATGTGCCTAGAGCCCGAGCTCTGCAACAAGAGAAGCCACCACAATGAGAAGCCCGAGCACCGTAATGAGGAGTGGCCCCTGCTCGTCACAACTAGAGAAAGCCCACGTGCAGCAACGAAGACCCAACGTAGCCAAAATAAATAAATAAAATAAATTTATAAAAAAAAAAAAAGAAAGACTACATGATTTATCATCTTACATCACCCATCAAGCGTCCGAATAATTTTCCCTAGAACCCCACAGGCAAAATATGCATATTCTTTTCCTCTTAGTAAGCCCCAGATTATAGGCATCCTCAAATGTAGCTGTGACTACAGAGGCTGCCGCCTCCAGCTTCAGTCTGTTCTTCAGAATTCACAGGGATACGTGGACATTATCCTCTCTTGGAGCAAATGGTACTTCAGCTTGACCAGATTTAATGTCCATATAAAAATCAGAAATGCTACACATCGAGGCATGTAGAAACATTTGCCATCTCTCCTTCAAGCTCTGCCTGCCATCTGCATCCCACATCACCCCTGCTACCCCGCGTCTGACCACTTTCCGTCTAGAAACCTCATTCTCTGTGGAATACTTGAATCAGAACAAATTACAGCAATAATGAAAATGGTCCTCCGAATGCACGCACTGCACAACAAGCATGCTTTGACCGGATTACTTAGCCGTGGCAGGCGGGGTCTGTTAATGTCCTCTGCCTGGCTTCCCTGCAGACAGGCTTCAGAAAATGTAAGCCTGCAGGTAAAGCCATAAAGGCCAAAGAAACCTGGACACATAAAGAGTCAAAGTCATCTCCTTGGGAATATGTTTTAAAACAATCCGCTAGCGGGAAGGAGAGATTTCAGAGGTTCATTTCAGAGCAGATGTCAAGCCGAACGCAGGGTCACTTTTGTAGTTTTTGTTCACTCGCTGGCTTTCTGCTGTCTCCATTTTCCACTGTAGTTTAGAAAAGCAGCCTGAGACGGCGCTCAGAGCGGAAAGTTGAGCTGGGTCTCGTGATGGTCAAGCTCGTCTTCTGTATAGCACGCCACTGAGATGGAAGGGATGGACCAGGGCTTTCCCTGGCTGTCTCTCTCCCTCAGTTATAAACTGTCTGAAGAGAAAATGGCATAAGAAATCTTAATTCATTATGGCGCTTCCAAAGCATAAAAGTAATCCCGCGTGGTCTTTATCTAATCCTACCAAGACAGAAGGAAATATGGTAATAAACAGAACAATGTCTCAAGCCAGAAGGCATTTTTCATGGTAGTTAATACGCTGGACATGACTCAAGACAGAGCTGGGCTTAAACATAGCTCTTCCATTCACAGCTGTAAGAACTGACCCTCTCAGAGCCTTGGGCCTCTGTCTATAAGAATGGACTGCAGTACACCTGAAACTAACACAACATTGTAAATTAACTATAACTCCAATATAAAATAAAAATTAAAAAAACAAAGAATGGAGCTTTTAAGTAAGCTCCAAAGAGACATATTCATCAGTGAATTAAAATTATCTTAGCATCTGTTCATTGGTAGTACAAGGTAACAGGTAGCATAGGAACAAGAGGATGGGTCTATTATTTCCTTCTTTGGTGAATAATGCAAAAAACTTTAAACATCGAAAGAGGTCTCCCAGGCACCATGCAACTTTTTCTCTGACTCATGACCTCACCTTCAGTGAACCCTGAGTGAATCTAGTCTATGACAGGATTTTTCAACCTATATGATAAGGATAATATATTTGAAATGCTGTTTGTAAACTTTGGCAACATTCCTCTGATCTTCGGACACAAGGTTCTACCAAATTATCATCAACGCTAAGCATGAAGAACATGAAAGAAAGCATTTCAGCTATCAAAGTAGAAGTCAGGAGCTCAAACCAAATTTAATTTAGGTCTGATTTGAAAACATTTTGGTGTTATGGTTCTGTGGGTTTAGAAAAAAAATAACTCACAACCAGTTCTGGTTTAAACAGGTTGAGTAGGTTAAAACTGAAACATTTCTCCCTTGGTTTGTGGTTAACCGATTCATTTATTGTTTCAGAAATTGAAGTCGGTTAACCAGCCTCTGGTTTGGGCTCCTGGCTCGATTCAGTCCAAGGTTCTGGCAAATGTATACGCAGAAAAATGTACGATTCCTACATTACCATGTGCTAAATATCCCAGCCTCCTCAAAACCCACAAGTCTTCCACAAACCTCCCTTCCACTGGTAGGATAACAGAGAAATGTCCTAGCCAGAGGCTGCCCAGTATAACCCAAAGTAGGACAGAGGGCAGGCACCACGTAGTCTGAGAGCCGAGAGGACCCTATGGGTCCACTTTCAACAGAGGGTGATAACTGAACTAAAACATGCACCTTTCTTGAGCATCAGAAATCTCTACGTTGGCAGCTCTCAACAGTGATGTCTGTTGACATCGGTGTTGAGGACACAACAGTGATGAGGACACAAAGGTGGCTTCTTTTAGTGAGGCAACATGTGTCAATTAGTCATTTATAAATGACTGATTTTGTTTCAAGTGGATATGTTCATACACACACATACACATTCATACAGATACTGATTGTAGATAAGGACGCATTAACAAATTATTCTCAGTCATCTGCGTTCTGATGGGCGTTCTTGTCTAGGAGCAAAATGCATAGGCTACAGGGTCCATGTTTGGGAACGTGTCCTACATATGGGCATAAAGTGCTGTGTGTGACAGCAGGAAAATGTGACATGTGACGGCAGATACTTTGCTGGACACTCCCTTCTTCCTGTTCATGCCATAAGTTAAACTTGGAAATCAAGACAAGAAATGTGGACAAGGCTAAGGACTGAGGCGTGCCCCAGGCATCCCAGGTCTTGGAATCCCTGAAGCATGGGCGTGGCTATGAGAGCAGCTCAGCCCATTAAGCCAATCTGCCCTGAGAACAACCAGCTCTGACAAGAGCACGGTGCCTTGAAGTGACCGCTCACGAGTCTAGATCCTTAGCTTGATTCTGGCTTAAGAGAAAGACGGGACTGTTTTGTTTCCTCAGTCAGGTCCCTGTCTGTGTTCTCAGTTAGATTTCAAGTCCTCCCACGTCGAGAGCGGGCACAATACCAGGTGACCTCGGTTCATGCAAATTTGCAAGGAGCTCGAGCAGAAAATACTGAGAAAGGAACCTTCCCAGTATTCCAAATGGTGCAGCTGAGAGGGAATTTAGATATCTCCTCCTCTAGTGGTTTCTAAACTTAGCCGGCCACCAGAACGAGTTGCAGAGCTTTATTAAAAAGTAAAATAAAATAAATCTATTGAATAAGAATCACCAGTGCCGCAACCGGGAAATCTAGGATTTTAGGACGCGCCTCCTGAAATTCTGATGACCAGTAGGCTGTGGGCCCCACTGATCTAGCTCCACCCCCTTCCTCCATTCAGAAGGACGCAAATGCAGACAACCCCTCGGTTGTGGGAATCACAGCTAATACGTGTGGGGTGCCCACTGTGCACCAGACACCTTAACCTGCGTTATCTCCAGTCCTTACAACTCCTCCGAGATTCCCGCTGGGAGCAGACAACTTCCTACAGTCTCCTCTCTCTAGATGTTCGGCGCTGTTCTCCGGTAGTTAATCCTCCATGGACATTATGAAGTTTCCACATGTTGCCCCGGCAAGTCCTGCCATATAAGCCAAGAAGATAAAGCGATTAAGCTGCATTTCTCAGCAGCGGCAGGTTCTCAGGGACCTTAAGGGATACACGGTACTGTCCTCAGGCTGGTGGCACGGCAGAGATGAACGAACTCGTAGGAAATGAATGCACTCATGATTCTCAAGCCAGTACGAATAACCCCATGCAAAGCCGCGTGCTTGACCACCAGGGTTCCCAGAATTCAACGACCCCGTCTGACTCTCAGCCATTTCCACGAGGGGTCAACTCACGATCTGAATTGATGGGACCACCCAAAGCATTAAGACGCCTGGCTATAAGACTGGCTTTCACACACAAAATGGTTTGGCTCTTATAAAGAAAATGCACAACAAAACAAGTTTAACTTCAAGCAATTTTGTTGCTGCTTTTTCCACCGCTGCTTGCTTCCAGAATTGCTAGCAAAAAAACACTTTCACTTTAATCAAAATGGCTGTATGGCCTCCTCCAGAGAATTTACCTATTGAGCACAGTTTCCCAGAATGATAAAATGAAGAAAGTCAGCGTCCGACCCCACCCCTGGCATCACTGCCACCGGCACATGCCACTCGCCCTCCTCTCCTTTACATCATTTCTGAACCCCAATCAAAGCCTCCCAAGGGAAAATTCTGGCAGCCTGAAGACATAGCTAATCCCCTTATACATAGTTGTTCTTCTACATTGCCAGAAATTTGAATGGATTACAATACAACAGAGCTATAAAAGTTAGCGCCTCCATAATAAATGTCAACTACACTTCTCTTGTGATTATTTAATCTCCTTCAGTCGGTTTTATAAACCTTGTTACCCAGTGGACGAAACAGGAAGGAGATACAAAAGATTCTTCTACAAAGTAACAACTTCATGAGCTCTGCAGGCATTTCCTGGAGATATTTCCAGTTCAGTTCCAGACTACCACAATAAAGCTAGTCGCATGAAGTTTTTGGTTTCCCAGTACATATAAAAGTTACGCTTCTACTATACTGTAGTCTGTTACACGGAAAATAGCACTATGTCTAAAAAAAAAGGTACATACTTTAATTAAAAAATGCTTTATTGGGCTTCCCTGGTGGCGCAGTGGTTGAGCGTCCGCCTGCCGATGCAGGGGACATGGGTTCGTGCCCCGGTCTGGGAAGATCCCACATGCCGCGGAGCGGCTGGGCCTGTGAGCCATGGCCGCTGAGCCTGCGCAACGGGAGAGGCCACAACAGTGAGAGGCCCGCGTACTGCAAAAAAAAAAAAAAAAAAAAAAGCTTTACTGCTAAAAAATGCTAACCTGAGCCTTCACTGAATCATGTTTTGCAATAAGAGCATCAAAGATCACTGATCACAGGTCGCCACGGCAAACGTGATAATAATGAAAACGTTTTAAATTTTGCAAGAACTACCAAAATGTGACACAGGGACACGAAATGAGCAAATTCTGTTGGAAACATGGCGCCAGTAGTCTTACTCAACACAGGGTTGCCACCAACCTTCAATGTGTAAAAAGCACAGTAAAGCAAAGCACAGTTAAAATGAGACATGCCTGCATTTACAGAAACATGGATACTTAGAGGACTTCAAAATCACTGGGTCTTAGCTCACTTTGATTCTCCAGGCCCATTCATGGACACCGTCGTGCTTGAGCCTTATGGCAATTATCAAAGGAAGCAGCCCTGGACGAGTGGAAGATGCGGACTTGAAGCAGAATGCTTAAGTTTGAGCCCAGGTTCTCACCGTACTTGCTACCTGATAAAAAGTTACAGTCGGCCCTCGGTATCCATGGGTTCCACATCCACGGATTCAACCCACCTCACATGGAAGATATTCAGAAAAAAAATTCTGGAAAGTTCCCCAAAGCAAAACTTGAATTTGCCACCTGCAGGCAGCCATTTACATCTATTTACATAACAGTTACATTGTATTAGGTATCATAACTAATTGAGAGATGATGTAACGTATACAGGAGGATGTGTGTAGGTTACATGCAAAACTGTACCACCTTCATTGAGGGAGTTGATCGTCCACGGATTTGGGTATTCGCAGGGGTCCCAGAACCAATCTCCCCACAGATACCAAAAGATGACTGTATTTAATCTGTCTGAACCTCAGTGTCATTACCTGTGAAATGGGGGTGGTGATAGCTACTTTCATTTACTGAAAAGACCAAATGACATGAATACCTAAAAACATCTAGCTCAGTATTCAATTTATACTTTCTGTCCATGCAAATCCCAGTGGGCTTTTTTTTTTTTTTTTTTTTGCGGTACACGGGCCTCTCACTGTTGTGGCCCCTCCCGTTGCGGAGCACAGGCTCCGGATGCGCAGGCTCAGCGGCCATGGCTCACGCGCCCAGCCGCTCCGCGGCATGTGGGATCTTCCCAGACCGGGGCACGAACCTGCGTCCCCTACATATCGGCAGGCGGACTCTCAATCACTGCGCCACCAGGGAAGCCCCCAGTGGGCATTTTTCATCTTGACAAAATGATTCCAAAACATAACACATTTCCAGGAAGAGCCAGTAAAAAAGCTTTAAAGATTAATAATAGGAGACTATCACGGTGGTACATTACCTTAATGGTCTCAATTTCTCTATCCCTCCCTGCATGCAACTTCTTTGCAAGGTGCCTCTGCAGTTTCTTCCATCAAAAGGTAAAGTATACTTCCCTGCCCCTCAGGGCTGAGTTCAGTCATGTGACTTGTTTTGGCCAATGAGATGTTAGCAAACTTGCTGCAAACAGAGGTTTGAAAATGCTCTGTGTTTGCTTCCTGTCCCGCCCTCTGTCCCTCATGGTACAAATGCCTGGGCTGGCACGTGGAGGATAAAAGACGTGCAACCTGGTTGAGTGCATCTCCCCAGCCCACGGCCAGCAAACCACCAGACGAGGAATGAGCCCAGCTAAAACCAGTTTAGCCTAGCCTAAATCAAGCTGCAGACTCATGAGCTAAATAAATGTTTACTGTTTTAAGCCGTACCTTCTCAAAGGGGTTTCCATGAGAAAATTACGTCCTATAGAAAAAATATTGGAGTGAAAATTTTCTCAATTCTCCCCCATGGAGCACAGTTAATTTGTTACATGTAATAAACGCGTCAGGGCATTAAGGCTTAACAGCTTGCTGACACCCTGTCAAAAAGGGCTATTTTAAGCCATTGGATTTTGGATTGTTGTTATACAGCATAATTGCAGCAATAGATAACCGTCACAACCATATATTAAATAAATCTATATATAAATATGTCAATATATATTTAAATGCTTTAGAAAGTCACCATTACTAAAATACAGTGGATCCTTGAACAACATGGGTTTGAACTGCACAGGTCCACTTATATCCAGATTTGCTTTCAATAGTAAACACTACAGGATATGCAAATTGCGGCTGGTTGAATCTGCAGAGGGGGTAGGCGCCCTAACTTCCTCATTGTTCAAAGGTCGACTCTAATGTGTCACCAAAATGACAGAGCAATAGGTCACCGAAATGACAGAGCAGCAGGGCAAAATTAAATCTCAAAAAAGTCTGAAATATACATAAAATAAAAAGTAAAAGTGGCATGATAAGTCTTTGGGGAAGAGGTGGTGCGTTCAATAAGGTCTGTCGGGAAAATTAGGTATTATACGGAGAACAGAAACTTCACTACCTGACATCTCGCCATCAAATACACTCCGTATGGTTAAAAATCTGATATTTTGGGGACTTCCCTGGTGGCACAGTGGTTAAGAATCCACCTGCCAATGCAGCGGACACGGGTTCGATCCCCGGTCCGGGAAGATCCCACATGCCACGGAGCAACTAAGCCCGTGTGCCACAACTACTGAGCCTGCGCTATAGAGCCCGTGAGCCACAAGTACTGAGCCCCCGTGCCACAACTACTGAAGCCTGTGCGCCTAGAGCCTGTGTTCCGCAACAAGAGAAGCCACCACAACGAGAAGCCTGCGCACCGCAACGAAGAGTAGCCCCAGCTCTCCACAACTAGAGAAAGCCTGCGCGCAGCAGCGAAGACCCAACGCAGCCAACAATAAATAAATAAATAGAAGATTCTTAAAAAAAAAAAATTAATAATTTGTTAAAGAAAGAGCTATATCATAAAAAATAGATGAAAATTTATATCATCCTCTACTGAGAGAGTCCTATTTAAGCATGGTGCCAATAAAACCAAAGCAGAGAGACCGACAGAGCTAACGATATAAAAGGCAAACAGAAAATGGAATTTGGTCATAGGTATTACCTATATATGCTTTCAAGGCAAGTATTTATTGAGCTTCTTCTGTATGTCAGAACTGCATCTGGAGATAAAAGAATAAGCAGAAACAGGCATAGCTCTTATCTGCATGGTACCTAAGGTCTAGCAATGGAGCCAGACTACAAGGAAGTAAAAAACGGGCAGCGGAGCATTCCAGTAAGAAGAAACCACAAGTGCAAAGGTCCTGTGGTGGGAGGGGCTTTGGTGTGTTTGAGAGACTGAAATAAGGTCACAGGGTCAGAAGCGCAGGAAACAGATGGGAGACTGGCTTCAAATGAACTAAAGAGAAAACCAGGGGCCACAAGTTGCAAAGTTTTACAAGCCGTGAGAAAGACTGGATCTTTCTCCTAAAAATAAAGTCACTGGAAGGGTTTTAATTAAGCCGGCGACATGATCAGATTTGCGTTTTGTGAAAACCTTCTGACTGCGGAAGAGGTAAATGATTCAAGCGTTTGAAGTTAGTGAGTTACGAAGGAAAGACACATTAGGAGTCTGGTCTGGAGTGGGTGGGAGTGAGGACAGGTGACTGGATTCAAAGATGCTTTAATGACTGAAACAAACAAACAAACAAACATAACACTGGAGTTAGGGAGGGAAGGAAAGATAATTGTTCCTTGTGCCAGAATATGGGGTAGGGGCACCCCTGTAGGGAAACCAGGTGGGGGAAGATTGTATCTTAAACATAGTAAGGCTGAATTGTCTGTGAGGCCTTCACTTAGAGGATTGCAGGCAGCCCTTCAGTATGGAGCAGTGACATGAGGCAGCTAGAAAAGCAAACCTGGGTCTCGCCAGCATCTGACAGATGGCTGAACTGGAAGTGTGTGTTTGAAGCTGTGAAAAGGGCCCTCAGAAGAGAGCCCTTGAGTAAGATGAGTGGTCCCCAGGCAGAGCGTTTAAGAACCCCAGGGACTGATGGCTGGGTAGAGTCTAGACTTGAGAAGGGATGGGCCAGGGTGGGAGGGGCCAGCCTGGAGAGACCGAAGTCACCACAGCCAACAGCAGAGAGAACATTGGGAAGGAGTGGCAACCATGTCCAGCCCCATGGAGAAGCCAGCGGAAGGAGGGCCTTGAGTCGGTGACAAGGCAGGATCCCGGGCAAGAGCGACGAAGGAGCTCAGGGGGGAGGCTGCAAGAGCGGCTTGGGAGGACGAGGCGAGATTATCGAGGATGTGTATAACTTGCCCCGGCTGCTCTGACCGCACTGCTCTGCCCGGAGTCTGCCATAGGTGCTATTTTTATAAACAAAATCCCCAAGGCTATGAATACTGTCAAATTCAGTACTCCAAGATGTCTTGTCAACAAGGAAAAATACGTATTAGTTTAAAATCTATGGGAGTACGTGTCACTCTCCTCATGAGAGTTTGTAAGAAATAAAAATGAAAAGTAAATTTTTTTATTGAGATATAGTTCATTTACAATGCTGTGTTAGTTTCAAGTGTACAGCAAAGTGATTCAGATATATGTATATATATTTATTCTTTTTCAGATTCTTTTCCATTATAAGTTATGATAAAATACTGAGTGTAGTTCCCTGTGCTATACAGTAGGTCCTTGTTACCTCTTTTATATATAGTAGTGTGTTTATGTTAATCCCAAACTCCTAATTTATCTTTCCCTTCCCCCCGCCACCCTGCTTTCCCCTTTGGTAACCATAAGTTTGTTCTCTATGTCTGTGAGTCTCTTTTTGTTTTATAAATAAGTTCATTTGTACCATTTTTTTTAATTCCACAAGTAAGTGATATCATATGACATTTGTCTTTCTCTGTCTGACCTACTTCACTTAGTATGACAATCTCTAGGTCCATCCATGTTGCTGTAAATGGCATTATTTCATTCTTTTTAATGGCTGAGTAGTATTCCATTGTATGTATGTACCACATCTTCTTTATTCATTCCTCTGTCGATGGACATCTAGGTTGCTTCCATGTCTTGGCTGTTTTATTTAAAAGGACGTTTTATTTATTTATTTGTTTATTTATTTCTGGCTGCCTTGGGTCTTTGTTGCTGTGCACGGGCTTTCTCTAGTCACATCAAGCGGGGGCTACTCTTTGTTGCGGTGCGCGGGCTTCTTATTGCGGTGGCTTCTCTTGTTGCAGAGCATGACTCCAGTCATGTGGGCTTCAGTCGTTTTGGCTCACAGGCTCTAAAGTGCAGGCTCAGTAGTTGTGGCACGCGGGCTCAGTAGTTGTGGCTCGCAGGCTCTAGAGCACATGCTCAATAGCTGTGGTGCACGGGCTTAGTTGCTCTGCTGCGTGTGGGATCTTCCCGGACCAGGGCTTGAACCCGAGTGCCCTGCATTGGCAGGCAGATTCTTAACCACTGTGCCACCAGGGAAGTCCCCATGTCTTGGCTATTGAGGTGAATTTAACGTAAATGGCCAAATGAGATAAGGTACATAAAGTTCTTAGTTCAGTGCCTGACACAAATATCCGTCTTCTCTTTTCTCTTTTATATGAATGATACCAAAGTCTAAGACAATTGAAAATGTTTGTGTGATGTTGAGTGTTCTGCTCTATCAATATTAATATCAATTAGATAAATTCTACTTATTTCACCTCTTTCATATCCCTTTAGTACTTATACTCTTCTATTATAATTAAGTTAATAGAGATTTAATAATCAAATATTTTATGATATTATTTAATAGTTTTGGTTGTGGTGTTTTTTTTAAAAAGGCATCCAGGCCACAGTTTATGCAGATACCCATATGATGACTGGGGAAATGGATGCAGAAAAATATTTAACCTGTTTAAGGTCAATAATAAAATCGAAAGAAGCAGCAAATAAGTTCTTTTCTTCCTGAAAATCTGCCTTAGCCTGAAAAGCAAGAGGCATCCACGTGCCACTTGGCATTAAGAATGCATTTCATCAGGGACCTCTGGCACAAGAAGATTAGATGTTCCTGGTTTGCTCATTTACTGGACATAAACCAACACCACACTGCAGCAAAGGCTCCCTACGGAAGGAATCTATTGAATCCCTTCCAAAATGTCCTAAATAAGAAAGTACGATAGGTAGAATTAAAGCTGTCCTGAGCTAGGGCACATTTCTATTTCTGACAAGTATAGATTATTCAGGAATACCTCTCAGCGCACCAGTTAGGAGGGAAGTACGGAGAGCTCATAAAAGTAATGAAGCCTTTGTCGTATGTGAACTCCCTGCTGTTAAATCTCTTCTGCGAAGTAGGATGAGCCCGCCAAGTCCGTGGGAGCACGGCTGGATCGTGGGCCACTGAAGTGAAAATACGTAAAGGCTTGTGGTCACCGTGGCTAAGATCACGGGTGTTCAGGCTCAGAAGTGGAGAGCTTTATCTAGCCTTCAACTTGAAGGAAAAGCGATGATGACACAAAGTCGGGCTCATTGTAGTTGTACATTTCAGCAGAATCTAGAGATAAAGACCATCGTCTGATAATATCCAAAGCTTGGATGTACCATGCGGTTTCCAACACTGAGCCACATCGTGTAAACTTCGCATTCTTCATGCAGCAACTGATAGCATCCCCCCCCACCCCCGTTTAAGGCCTGTTGGAGTTCACCCAGGGTCCCTGAAAAGCCATGATGAGGTTGAGGTCTATGGAAGGTGGTCTGTGGAGTGATGGGTCAGGGACCAAGCAGAAACCGGCACACAGCAACTGAGGACGGCTTAATCCACACAGGTGTGGGCGGAGTGCAGGGAAACTTCAGGACTATGCAGGACCCCAGGGGGTGGTGACACCCGGCACATCCCTCACCCCTGCGACAGAAGTGTCAAGGCAAGGGAGAGGTCACTGGAAACTTGGGATAGAAAAGGCTCTGCAGAAAAGAGCTTCCTCCAGGAGCTGGGACTTCAAAAGAGGGACATGGCCAACCTACAGCCACCTGCAGGAGGAGGAGGGAGGGGTCCCCAGCCTCCCTTCCCTCTGCTCTCCAGCAGATGACATTGATTGAACCCCACCAACATCCGGGGGACATGGGGGCCCTTTGAAGTCGCCTTCAGGGGCACAGAGCAGGACGGAGTAGCAGGGAGAGCAGATAGAAAGGGGCCAATGAAAGATGCCCAGTATAAGTGGAAAGACAGAATTATTGTTTTAAATAATCTCTGGTGTCGCCTAAGTCTTTATATCAGTAATTCCCAAGGTGACATATTTGCTCGGTTCCCCCTCCAGGAGGACGAGTATTTTTTTGGTTTGTTTTTGTTTTTGCTTTCTCATGTATCTACCTATCTATCTATCTTTATTTATTTATGGCCACGCCTCACAGCATGTGGGATCTTACTTCCCTGCGGTGGAAGCGTGGAGTCCTAACCACTGGACCACCAGGGAAGCCCCAAGGAGGACCAGTTTTAACACAAGAGTGAGTGAAGGACATCACTTTCCACTAGTCAATTTCCTTAAGCATTTCCAGGTCACATTATCTCCCACTTCCCCTCCGCCCAAAATCAAGCATTCTCACTTCAGTCCCCAGAAGAATATTTATTTTCATCCCACAAGGAACACCTATTGTCGATCGGTGACGTTTTTTTTTTTTAAAGAGAATAATCAGAGCTCTCAGTTTTTCCTTTTACACGTCAGGTGAGCAATGTACTTATTCTGAACGACGGCAGTTCTTTGGCTGCTTGAGAACCCTGGAAATATCGATCCGTTAAAAATATTCGGACGCTTGCATCTCCTGAATCTGCTTACCGCAGCCCTTCTTCCTGGTCTGTCAGGAGAGCTCCAGCAATTTTGTTATCATGATAAATTAGCCTCCCTGGTAGGTCACTGTTTTTTACCTAAAGTCACAATTTGCTCCTTCCTCTAGGTCACAACCTGATTTTTCAGGGTGACAGATTTATTGCTTGCTTTGTGCTCCAAAAAGCAAATAGGCAACATTGCTCAAAATACCGTCCTGTCACAATAACTTTGGCTATTTCCCAACGGGAATGAGACCCAGAATTCATGCTCCCGTTTGCATGCGGTGGAGAGAAAGAGGCTGTTTCCACATTTCTGTGGCTCTGGGTTGAAAGGACAGTAGTTAGGTTTAAGCCAAGCTGCCAGTTTCAGCAACAGATAAGCAAGTATTTGTTGGCATGGTCTTGGGGGAGCTTTTCTTCTTTGGAAGAAGCTCAAAAAGCAAAGCAAACAGCTACTTGTGACCTCCAAAGCAAGCCTTTTCAGGAATGGCACATTTTCTTCAGCTCTTGTCCCCCATAAAATGTCCCTAAAACCTGAGAATGAAACTGTGATGTTTCCACGGTCAGGTCAGGTCACGAAGCAGAGCTCACACAATGGAATGTGGACCAAAGTGATGAGCAACGCTCCCAGGCCCGTACATCACTCACTCACGCTCCGTCGTCCAGGCTTCCTCCGCCACCTGCCTTCTGGGTGTGCCGTCACTGCAGCCCCCCACCCAGCCCAGCTCTGGCACCCAGCACCGCTAAAGGCACTGCTTCTGCAGGAAGTCCCAGCCCCCTGCATACGGGGCTCTAATCTGGCTGGTGTCTGACCCAGCCTAGCACCCTTGGTTCTGATCTCCATCCACTAGCCCAAGTTCATCCTCTTCCCCCAGAGAACCCATCCTTTTCTTACAGTTCGGATCCCAGTTCAATGGCATCACAGGCAACTAGAAAAACCTTCCAGAGCCTTCTCTCTTCCTTGACTCATCCATCTGAAAAATTATCAAATGTCCCAAACGTGCCTCAGATGCATAAGGGGGTGGCGCCTTCGTACAACGAAATACCGCACCGTGGTTAAAAAAAAACGTCAGGGAGTTCCCTGGTGGCGCAGTGGTTACGAATCTGCCTGCCAATGCAGGGGACATGGGTTCGAGCCCCGGTCCGGGAAGATCCCACATACCACGGAGCAACTAAGCCCGTGCACCACGACTACTGAACCTGCGCTCTAGAGCCAGCGAGCCACAACCACTGAGCGCCTGTGCCACAACTACTGAAGCCCATGCGCCTAGAGCCCGTGCTCCCCAACAGAGAAGCCACCGCAATGAGAAGCCCACGCACCGCAATGAAGAGTATCCCCGACTCGCCACAGCTAGAGAAAGCCTGCGCACAGCAGCAAAGACCCAATGCAGCCAAAAATAAATAAATAAATAAATTAATTAATTAAAAAAATAAGTCAATGATAAAATTTTAAAAATAAAGTCTAATATTAAATGAGTGAAATATAGTTGCATGCTTCGTTGTGGAGGATCCTCAACAACATGATATTGAAAGGGGAGAAGGCACAATGCATACATACTGTAGGATTCTGTTTATACATAGCATGAAACAGGAAAGAGGAAGCCGTACTTTGCTCTGTGGTGAATGGTATGCATAGAAGGCTGTGTGACAAAGCCAAATAGAGATGGCCATTATCCGTATCTTTTCTCTTCCATGTTATTACGGGATTCTTAAAACTGGAGCATCCCTCAACGGTTGACACCAGTGGCTACACAGGTGGGACCCTGAAAATTCTGTGGGTAGAATGCTGAAAATCCAGTCGAACTCTCTATGCAATGCCATAAAAACCAAAAACACCTGGAACAAAAATTAAAATCATTACTCTAGGGCTTCCCTGGTGGCGCAGTGGTTGAGAGTCCGCCTGCCGATGCAGGGGACACGGGTTCGTGCCCCGGTCCGGGAAGATCCCACATGCCGCGGGGCGGCTGGGCCCGTGAGCCATGGCCGCTGAGCCTGCGCGTCCGGAGCCTGTGCTCCGCAACAGGAGAGGCCACAGCGGTGAGAGGCCCGCGTACAGAAAAAAATATATATATATATCTCAAATTAAAAGGTAATAATATCATTTTCAGGTGGTACATGCACCACTGTACGGATCATCATAATTCATTCCTATGTTCAGGAAACTCATTTCGTACGTCACACCAACAAAGAAAGCAAAAGGATGAACAACTCATTTCCTGCCCTGTTGATGGGGACCCTTGAAACGTCATAGTTTACAATGTCCAAACCACAAAAGAACAGACTTGTTGAATTAGTGGTCCACGGCTGGGGACGTTGCTATAGGTTCTGTGTCTGAGAGGTCAGCCTGCAGCTAAACCCCTGCTGTCTCATCCTTCCCATTCATTTATGGTTCCAAACTTATCGTGCCTATTGGGCAACTCTTGGCCTTTACAAAACCTCATTATCTCATTTCTTGTGAACATGATGATTTCTTCATGAGAGTTACTTGGGCTGTTCAAGGATCTTCCCATACAAGTCTTCAGTGACAAATGAAGTATTTTTATTCTTCATTATTTTGTGATTCAAATATGGCCTCTGTGGACCCGAAATATTTAAAGTCTACAGTGTTCATTTCAATCATTCCAACCTTGGTCCTGAGTTCAAAATCAGTAATCAGAGCACAAGAAAAATGTTAAAACACAGTTTTCTCAGGACATTAAAAATATCATGTTTTAGTCGTGTGTATATGTCAATCCCAATCTCCCAACTTATCCCTTCCCCCCTCCTTACCTGCCCTGGTAATCATAAGTTTGTTTTCTATACCTGTGGCTCTATCTCTGTTTTGTAGAACTCTGCTCAATACTCTGTAATGACCTATATGGGAAAAGAATCTGAAAAAGAGTCTATATATGTATACATATAACTGTGCTGTATAGTGCTGTACACCTGAAACTAACACAACATTGTAAATCAACTATACTCCAATAAAGATTTTTTTAAATATCATACTTTAATCATCAAAACTTACTCCAGAGTTCTTACAGTAATTGATAGAAGCCAAAAGACCAGTTGGAAGGACAAGCATTTAAGTTCTGATTTATTGTTTCAATTAATATTTACATTAATAATAATAATAGCTAATATTAAACGAGGGTCTTTGTGCCCAGCCCTGAGCAGAACACTTTATAGCAATTATTTTCATTTATTTTAACAGTCACCCTATATGCTAGATATTATTAGCATCCCTGTTTTACGGTATCTATATCTCAATCAGGACTTATCTATTCAGGTCAATAAACATTTCTCATGCACCTGTTATACAGGAAGCAGTCCTAGACAGTTTGGAGGCTATAAAGATTGCAACACAAGCGATTATGCTACAAGATAGCACACAGCCGTGAGGAGTCGTAGGGGAAACACAACTGCTCTGATAACTCAGAGACAGGAGTGACCATATCTCCAGAGGAATCAGGAAAGATTTCATTGAGCAGATGTTAGCATATTATGGCTTTAAAACCAAGGAAGCCCCTCTCCTTCCTTCCCTCCCCACGCAGACCACAAGGGCTCTGCCCTGGGCCTTTAGCAAAGGCAACCTGGCAGTGGAACACGGTCCACAGCACTCCATGTGTACCCTGGCACAGGATTTCTAACCTCTATACGCCTGACCGTATGCTCTTGGTGACTCTGATTTTGTGTCTCTATTCTGCTTGTTGGTGGTGTCACCTGCCCGTGAATTGGTTCTTGGTCATGGCCCATTCTGACCTCAGCCTGTCCCACATTCACAGAAAGATCTGTTAGGCCCAACAGATCATGTCCATATAGATCTTTATGTAAGGAAACATGCAAGGATTTAAAGGTATATCAGGAATTCCCTGGCGGTCCAGTGGTTAGGACTTGGCACTTCCACTGCCGAGGACGCGGGTTCAATCCCTGGTCAGGGAACTAAGATCCCTCAAGGTGTGAGGCATGCCAAAAAAAAATTAAAAATTAAAAATTACTAAATAAATTTTAAAAGGTATATCATTATACCCCTGAAACTAGGTAGAAAAAACTACAGATAGCAAAATACATTGGACTGTAGTAGTGACATGCAAGACATTTGGGGGAAATTTCTTGCGCACATAATGACACCCATGACTCCAACCCACTCATATTTTTTCCATTTCCATTTTGTAGATGATCTGTAATAACATGCCACCAGAAAAATAAGTACTTCCACAGGAATCAGCAGAATTTTCCAAGGTCCCATCCAAACCACTCTGTACACATTCATAATCTGAATCACAGAATTCCTTTTCTTCTGTCAATCACTGCGTTTGTTTTCTTTTTGTGGCCATCAGAAGCTACCAGTGAGATAACCCAGAAAACATCAGGCACGGAGAGCTAATTGGAATGGACTTTCCCTGGCTTGCTTGAAGAAGCCTGCCTCGGGCAAGGAGTTTCAGAGGATGGAGTATGACTCAACCAGCCAGATGTCGCCTCCTCTGGGTGTGATCGACTCACAGGGAAGTAATAAAACTACTGCTGATTCTCAGTGGCGGGTACCGGGGGTCTGTAATCATCCTCACTTGGGGAGACGTGTGGTCCAGTGGACAGATGGGTAAACTCAAAGCAGAAAGGGCTGAGACCCAGTCTGCCGTTAAATTCCCATAATCCTCACCTAACTCAATCCTTTGCTTTCTTCTGCTGCAAAGGGGTGGGGAGTTCATGAAATAATCTTTGAGATTCTCCACAGTTTTGACATTGTCTGACTAGATGACTTTCCATTCTACCACGATACGCATCAGGTGTAGAGGAAGTGCTCTGAGAAGTGGCAGAAGTTAAATTTCAGGTCAAAATCGTTATTAAAAATTAGAGTTTTTCTCTGTGCACCAAGATAAAGCACCACTTCCCAGTCTGACAGGGACAAATTGACTCTCTCCGTGATAAATACAAATCAAACTCATAAACATTTTCATAGTCACATGGAAAAGCCTTTGGGCCAACCCTGTTACTGTATCCTTGAGCCATTCAAATACTTAGGAATAAAACGCACTTATAAGGGACCAGATAAAGATGCCTCCTGCAAAGGCTGAGGAAGTGTTCCAGATTTAAGAGACATGACAACTAAAAAAAAAAAAAAGATGCCTCTTGCAAGACTGCCCACACCCCCCTTTCCTATGGACTCCAGGCTGGGAGTCCGGGCAGCGCCTTCCCTGGCCGCCCTTCCCAACACCCCTCCCCCCAGGTCCCATCCTCTCTCTGCGCCATTTTCCTTTTTAGTCCTTATCAACACCTAACATAGGATATATTCCATTCATTTAACTTATTCTCTGTCTCCTCTCCATGAAAGCAGAGTTTTGTCTGTTTCATTCACTGCTGAATTTGTAGCACCCAGAAAAGTACCCGCCCCATAATAGGCATTCAGCAAACACTGGTTGAATGCACAAATGAATATCATTTACTGTTACGATATGACAATTGTCAGTTAAAAGAGGGATATGTCTCAGGCATATAACCAAAGTAAAGACAGCCCCTGGCTTCCGGATGCTTTCCATCTTCAGATTACAGCAAAGACCCACTGACCTCCCACTGAAAAAATGAAAGAAATGAACCCATGGCCAACTATGACATAGAAGTCTATGACATAAATCAGGGGATGTGGCCTCAAGATGATAAGAGAATCAGATAAACGCATTATTCTAGAGTGTTTTCAGTCCAGGCTCAGGTGACACACAGAGTCAACACAGGTATCTTAAAGCCTTTTCTGCTGGAGAAGCGTCCGTCTGCTTGCAGCCTGGGCTCTCCTTAAGTCCAAATTGTAATGAATCGCCCCACAGCAAAGTATTACTTGGGTTCTGTCCTACAGTCCAGGAGAGAAGAAAACGAGAATCTCTTCTAAATTAGCCCCAAACAACAGCGCCGGATGCAAGCTGAAGGGGCCAGGCAGTGAGAGGCCCCCTCCAGAGCAGGATGGCCGCTCTGATGTCATGTACACCCCCCATGGCGCCACTGCCACCCCCAGCTCTCAGCTCCCAGGCAGCCTTCCTGGATCAAAATCACCGTCTTCTTTTTCCTCCCAAAGATCCAAACTACCTTGTCAGCTACTGATACACAGAGGTTTGTTTGTTTGTTTGTTTGTTTGTTTTTTCCCTCTCCCCTTGCTCAGAAAATATTGGTTGATCACTTCTGGGAAGCTCAGACCTGGAAGCTCAACGACGTTATTTACTATCCTGCAGCCCCCGTCCTCCCCACTACACACTCATTCATTTAACAAGTCTCCTTCACCCCTCTATCCCCAAACTAAGTCTTCGTTGCTTCCCTGGCAACAGCAACTCAGGTGGCTCTCAAGTGGCCCCATTTTCCTGTTTACTGTCTGGAAGTCAGGCTTTCTGTCTCGTTGCCAATTTCCCACCTCCGGCCTCATCCTTTTGGTTGGCAGAGTTCAGAGCCTTGCAGTTGTGGGACTGGGGATCCCACTTCCAGGCTGGTTGCCAGATAGGGGGCCCTCTCAGCTGCTAGACACTGACCACCTGTGTGCCACGTGGTCCTCTCCATGTCCAAGCCAGCAAGAGGGCCTTCAGTCCTTCTCAGGTGGCCTAGAAGGACACGGCAACCCACCACAGTTGCCCAAACCAAGAATTTGGCCATCTTCCTTAATTCCGCCTTCCCCCTCAAGTCTATTCAATTCTATCTCCATATATGTATCGAAGGTACCCACTTAGCCCCACCCCACTGTCACCATTCTGGTCCAAGCAGCCATCATCTGTCCCTTGATATTTTGCAACAGCATAACGACTCTCCTTGCCTCCCCACAATCCAGTCACCTTAGTGCATCCCGGATATTTCTTGCTACCATAGATCTGATCTGATATTTTGGGGGGGGCCTCACCGCGCAGCATGTGGGATCTTAGTTCCCTGACCAGGGACCGAATCCGTGCCCCCTTCATTAGAAGCACAGAGTCTTAACCACTGGACAAGGGAAGTCCCCTGATCTGATCTTTTTAATTGCCTTCCTAATTCTATCCTCAAGATAAAGACCAAATTCCCTAGCCTAGTTTACAAATGGCATTCCTAATCTAAGCCCTGTTGATCTCTCTGATTTCATCTCTTACTGTCAATGCAAAGTAGAAGAAAACCCAGAATCTCCCTCCTGAGGTTTCTTCTAATCACTCACAAAATTTCTCCCTGCCTCTCGGCTCCGGCCTTTCAGAACTCCTTTTTGTTCACCCGACACGCTGTACACTCTGCCACCACCACCGAGCCTTTGCACACACAGTTTCATTTTCCTAGAACATTCCGTCCTGCCCATCAGCTTTCTTGGATATCACCTTAGAAACCATGTCTTTCAGAAATCTTCCCTGACTTCCCCAAATCTTCAGTTCCGCCATCCTGCTGTACTTACCTCCCCATGCCACTCACCACACTCTGGCATCATTGCCTATCTGTCTGTACCCCCATCCGATGATAATATGCCCTTTTAGGTGGGACCTGTATCTTGCTCTTTAGTGTATCTCTTGTAATAAGAAAGTGACTAGCAAATACGAGGCACAACATTTTTTTAAAAATGAATGCATGACTGTGTTACCAATTGTCACAGGTTGGTTTCTGTGGAAAGTAAACAATAAAAGGTTAGAAGCCCAAGATATGTACTGGGGAGTAACACCTATGAAGCAAAGGAGGAAAAGCCAGGTGGGCAGAGGGAGATGTCAGGCTGAGATGCACACCTGACCATGTCTCTGCCAGCTCAGCAGGGAGTGTGGGGTAGTGATTGCTCATCCAAGGAGACTCACACTGGGCAGAGCAGCTGGACTTGAGGCCTTGCTTAGACATTGGTGGGGACCTCTCTAAGAAGAGGTTGACTTCAATTTGAAAGCTGAAGCCAATTCTGAAAAGCCACCAAGTGGAGCTGTCAGCTAACCACACCCACAGCAGCTGGGTAACAAACAAGTCCTTTCCTGAAGGGGGGTCCTGGTTCCCACACTAATAAAAGAATCCAAGGGGTGTGCCTCGGACTTTGGAAAAATATCAAAAGACGGGTTCCAAAAATAGCTTGTACATTGATAACATCATTATACTAAGTAAATTTCTTCCAAAGTAACTATTTTTGAAGAAAGAGCATTATTTGAACGCATCAGTTCTGGCGTATTTGGTTTTCAAAAATTTAGTGCTATTACTTTAAACTCACAACTCCTACGCATACAGGATGTTGGTATTTGTTTTGTTTTTTTCCATTTCATTAACATAGATTGGTGGAATATCTTGAATGGACTTTTTTGACCCAATATTTCTTTTTGAACAACTTGTATAGGAATAGTAAAATGGTAGAATTGTCATACTGTCATAGCATAGTACCATGCTAATAAAATCTAATTTGAACTCATGCAACCCAGACCCTGCAAAACATTGATTGTTTAGTGGTAGTTTGATAAACTGAGTACAATATACAAATTCCACTAGATATAATGAGAAGAAAATACTTGAATTTTTGCTTTTAGCATTTCATGTGTATATTCAACTTTCTAACTATAAATTATTAAATGAGGTTTAATAGAATCTAAAAACAAATTTTGCTAAATTTTCAGAAGCCACAGGTAATAGAAACCACCAGAGACTTTTCAGGAAAATATTCTATGTGAGCCAGGTTTTTTCATGAGACCTAGATTAGAAAATGCTATTTTAAACATCTTGTGTAGAAATACTATGACCATACATATGCAGTTTCACTAAACTTAATAAGATATGGAGAAAATAGTTCAAAGATTCCCAGAAGGTTTTTTCCCAAACATTAAACATTTTGTGCTCCCCTTCCCAAATCACCTTTGTAATTTGTTCAGCCATTTTTAGAAATTTTAAAATCTTGGTTTTTCTATGCACTGTACACATACTCAAACCTTGCTTCTAAAAGGATAGCGTCCACATCTTCCCTCATAAGGGAAGGATTCTGTTGGTCACCTACAATGTTTGGAAGATAAAATTATCGGTGGGGGGATGGGCAAAGTTGATTCCACCCTACCAGCAGGTACTGAGCAGTAAGTGACACCAGGACATGAAGCTAGAATCTGGCCTCTAGTGTCTGCACCTTAGTGAAGAAGAAAAAGACACTTAACTAGTGAAGAGTGAGTCTGTTGTTACCAAAAGCATATCTGAAGTAAGAAGAGCTGATTTTAACAAAATGTTTATGTGTGAGGTAAGGATACATAACATGAGGTCGGCCCTCTTAATAGATGTTTATGGGTACAATCCAGTGCGTTGTCTACAGACACAGTGTTGTACTGGCCTTAAAACACAAAGGATATAAAACAGCTGCCTTCCCTGACAGGCAGGGTCAACGCCCCTACTCAGCCTTGAAGCAGTTACAGAAGACGGCCCATCGCCCTTCTGCTTCCCATAAGAATATGGGAGTAAAATCTCTGAGAGGAGAATGAAACAGGAGGGAAGGGGGCAGGACACAACCTTTGAAAGAATGACATAGCCCGAGGACATGACATAAACTGATTAGAGCCAAGTGGGTCCAAGATGGCGGACGAGTGGACTTCCACTAGACCGTGAGCCTCAGGATACGCTCACTGTAACACATCAGCAAGCTGAATGACACGCCCACAGGTGCCATGACAGTTCCAAGGCCGACCAGAAGGATCAAAAAGTGGGCGGTGGCCCAATTCCTGGAAATCCCCGCCCCTTCCTGAAATAGCTGGAATGCTCCTCCCCCTCATTAGCCTATGAAATTACCCACCCCTATTAAAGCTGACAGCCCTAGGCCCTGGTGCCTTTCTCACCTTCTAAGATGGCCTGCTCTGTCTGTGGAGTGTGTTTCTCTCTAAGTAAATCCACTTCTTACCTTGCAAAAAAATAAAACAGCTGCCTTTTGAAGGTGTGGTTGAAAAATGGCTACTATTATCATCACCTTCCAAAAATGTCCCCCCCCACCAAATGTTTGCTATGTTGCTATCAGCCCGTGATTATCTTGTGAGATTCTCTGGGTTGTTCACACCTTTAGGAGTCATATCACCTCTTTCAGAACCCTAAACTCTTACTGTGGATTAACACACTTCAGATAGTTCTTCACTTAATGGTTAACTTCTCAGAGCAGTGGGTCATGGATCAAGAGAATGCTCTTCACCCAATGACCATTTATTGAGAGCCTACTGGGTGTCAGGCTCTCAAGAAAAAAAATTATGTCAACTCTCTAGGAGTTCATCTTTTCCTCCAGTTTGCAGTTAAATACGTGTTTGTGTCATTACTTATTTGAAGTCTGGCTCCCACGTTACACTGTAACTTCCTTGAGGAAATATAACACAGTGGCTAAGTTGCAAGACTACGAAATTACACTGTCTGCATCTAAATCCTGGCTCTACCGCTTCCTTGCTGTGTGAACTTGGGCAAGTCTCTCAACCTCTCTGCACCTTAGTTTCACTATCTGAAAAATATCTACCTCTTAGGGTTGTTGTGAGAATTAAATAAAATCTTTAAAACCCTTAGTATTTCTATGTGCTTGCCACACAGAAATGCTCAATAACTGTGAGATATTTTTAGGGCGGCAGCCATTTCTCCTTAGCTTACCAGTTTATCCCTTGTGCCTGACACCCGTAGGTGCTAATGAAACAAATTAGTTCATTTTGGTCACATAATGGGACATAGAGCAGGTGCTGAAAGCACAGCTGACTTCCTTAATTCATTCGTGAACATTTGAGTGCCTAATACGTGTCAGGCACTGGAAATACACCAATCAATAAAACAATCAAATACCCCTGTTCTTGTGGATCTATTAATATAATGGAAGAAAGAGCAAAAACAATGCACATGGAAATGCTATACTATGTTTGAAAGTGACAAGTGCTGGGGGACAAGACAGAAGAGGCTAAGGGGGATTTGGGATGGGGGATTGGGATGGGGTTGCAGGTTTCAATAGGGTGGTCAGGGTAAGCCTCCTTGAAAAGGTACCATCTGAGCAAAGACTTAAAGGAGGTGAAAGAGCAAGTCATGCAATTATTAGGCAGGGGCAAAGGGCCTGTGGGAGCAGCATATCCAACCAGAAGCAGCATATCCAACCAGAAAAGCACCAGGAGATGGGCAGCAGGTAAGGGTGGAATGGGAAGGGGCAGAGACCTTGTGGGGGCCTGGAGACCATCGTGAGGCTCTGGCTTTTACTGAGTCAAACAGGAGCCACTGTCAAACAGAAGGACATGATCCATCTGACACAGACACAGATGTAGATACTTACCTGGATATTTTAAGAATCAATCTGGACTTCCCTGGTGGCACAGTGGTTAAGAATCTGCTTGCCAGTGCAGGGGACACAGGTTCAAGCCCTGGTCCAGGAAGATCCCACATGCAGCGGAGCAACTAAGCCCCGTGTGCCACAACTACCGAGCCTGCGTTCTAGATCCCGTGAGCCACAGCTACTGAGCCCGCATGCTGCAACTACTGGAGCCCGCGCTCCACAACAAGAGAAGCCACCACGATAAGAAGCCCTCGCACCGCAAGAATAGTTCCCACTAGCTGCAACTAGGGAAAGCCCATGCACAGCAAGGAAGACCCAACACAGTCAAAACTTTAAAACTAAAATTAATTAATTTTTAAAAAATCAATCTGGTTGTTTTCTTGAGAATAAATCGGATGAGGAAAAGAGACCAGTTAGGCAGCGGTCATAATAAACCAGATGAGAGAGGATGGCGGCTTGGACGAGAGACGGTAGTGAGTGATCGAATTCTGGATGAAGGCACGGTTATCAGGATCCCCTGACAGATTGATGTGTGTTATGAGAGAAAGTGGGAGTCAAGGACATCACCAAAGTTTTCAACGTGAGCAAGAAAAGAGATGAGGTTGTCATGACCCAGCGGAAGCTGTGAGCTGTCAGAATGGGGGAGGGGGTAAGGGAGGGGGTAAGGGAGACCCAGAGCTCAGTTTGGGATCCGTGAAGTTGGAGCAATTAGACTTTCAAGTAGAGAAGCTGAGAAGGCATTTCGGAGTTCAGGGGAGAGTTCACCTGGGATTTATAAATGGGAAGGAAAGATGTATGATAAAAAATAAAGGCACAAAAACGTTACAGGATAGGAGCCAAATGTCACCAGACTTCAGAATAAGCAGCTCTGTCCAGGAGAGGAGAGGCAAACGGTAGAATCTTGGAGAATGAGCAAGTTCCCTGTAAGGGAGGGAGACAGGAGGTTCCCTGAGGAGAGCACAGCCAGGAGTCATGGGGAGGTTGGAGAGGGGTAGGGGGCAGGGGACAGCCAGAGGCTTCAGGGTCTGGAAGGTCAGACAAGGCGATGGGCAGGGGGCAGGGGAGAAGACAGGCAGGACTGTAGCCAGGTTAAAAGGGAAATGGAGAAACTAATAGCAATTTAAGACTCATGTTTCTGACTGTCTACTCTTTGCTTTATACGTCCTTTCATTCTGGTTGTTTTATGATTATTGAAAATAATGCTAAGGGCTTCTGGTTTCTGGTTCTACCTGTAAGGAGCTTGGAAGTCAGCAGTCTACTGGGGAAAAAAAAGGTAGAAACCTGAACAGACTGAGAAATCAACGACTCTTCTTGGATCCGTAAGAGAGGGGAAGACAAAGGACAAACCCCAGAACTTAAGATCAGAGAGACAGGCAAGTGGCTACAGGGAGTCAGAGCTTGGGGCGGTGGGGAGGGAGGAATGCCCATGGGAACCAGTGCTGGAGGAACCCCTGAGCTGAGACTGACAAATTGCTGATGGCTCAGTGCAGACGTCTCTGAGAGGTAAAAACTCCAGGGGACACAATATTGTAAGACTTTCCTCCAGGACTCAACCTGATTCCTACAGTAAATGTTGGAGAAAAATCCCCTCTGCTCCGGCAGGGGGAGGGGCAAAGGAGCCATTTGAAATAGACCAGAGCTCCGCTCTTCTTAACCAGGCTGCCCTCAAGAGAAACTAGTTAACCAGAGGCTAACCTGCTGGGGGTTATCGGAGCCTAACTGATCCAGGGAAAGGAAATAATGAAATCCAGCCCGCTCTAACCAACTTGTTGCACCTAAAAGGGCCCGGGGGCAGCGGGGGGAGGGGGGGGAGGCGAGGAGAAGATATAAGAATTCTTTAAAATCAATAAGAAAATAGACAATCTAAAAGAAAGATGTACAAATGAACAAGGCATCTCCTAGAAGAAGGAACAAATGGCAACTAGACATGGAAAAAGATATACAAGACTCATTAGTTTTCAGGAAAATGTAAATTAAGACCACATTGAAATTCCGTTTCACACCTTCCAGCTTGCAAAAAATTAAGCAGTCTGAAAATGTGTGATCTCTGATGTTACTATGTAATTGTTTGGGGACACCACAAACCATGCCCATATAAGACGATGAACTTAAATGATAAAAAGAGTGAGCCCAGATCACAGGGCTGTGGAACACTTCCCCTCACCCACACCTCTCCCCACATTCCTAAAGGCTCATTTACAGCAGTTCCTTTAACCTCGTATATCAGACCAGTTATCAAGAAAAACTTACAAGGCATACCAAAAGGCACAAAACACAATTTGAAACCACACAGCAAGCATCATACCCAGATATTGCAGGGATGTTGGAATTATCAGACCAGGAATTTGAAACACTGTGATTGATATGCTAAGGACGCTAATGGATAAAGTAGCCAGGCCGCAGGAGCAGATGGTCAGTGTTAGCAGAGAAATGGAAATCCTAAGAATCAAAAAAGAAACACTACTGATCCAAAACACTGCAACAGAATTGCAGAACACCTTTGATGGACTTCTTAAAGGAGGCAGAACACAGCTGAGGGAAGAATCTCTGAGGTACAGGATACATCAATAGAAATATTTCAAAATCCAAAAAGCAAGGGAAACAGAGACTGAGGAAAAAAACGGAACAGAATATCCAACATCTATGGGATAGCTACAGAAAGTATAACATATGTGTATTGCGAATACCAGAAGGAGAGGAAAAAGAGAAAGGAACAGAAGAAATATTTGAAACAACAATAACTGAGAATCTCCCCCAAATCAGACACCAATGTCAGACACCAAACCACATATTCAGGAAGCTCAGAAAACACCACGCGGGATAAATGCCCCCAAAAAACTACACTTCAACCTATCATTTTCAAATTACAGAATGATTAAAAAAAAAAAAAAAAAAAAGCCTGAAAGAAGCCAGAGGAAAAAACTCAACTACAGAGGAATTAACATAAAAATTACACCCAACTTCTCCTTAGAAACCCTGGAAGCAAGAGTGGAATGAAATATTTAAAGTGGTGAGAGAAAAACCCATCAACCTAGAATTCTGCGTCCTGTGAAGTTATCCTTCAAAAGGGAAGAATAAATAATGACTTTCTCAAACAAAAATTGAGAGAATTTGTTGCAAGTAGACCTACCTTGCAAGAAATATTAAAAGAAGTTCTCAAGAAAGAAGGAAACTAACACAAGTCAGATCTACATGAAGAAAGGAAGACATTGAAGAAGGAATACGTGAAGGTAAAATGAAAACTTTTATTTTTCTTATTCTTCACTGATCTACCAGGTAACAGTTTGTTCAAAATAATACCAACAATGTGTTTGATTATGTATGCTTATGTATATATCATTATATTTATATATATTTATACTTATGTAAGCTTATATATGTGAAATGACTGACAGCAATGATGAGAGGGAGGAATTAGGGACTTTGTTATTACAAGGTACTTGCACTACTGATACTGCTACAGCGTTATTTGAGAATGAACTTGGATTAGTTGTAAATATATATTGCAAACTCTAGCGCAACCACTAAACAAAGTAAAAAAGTATAACAGGTATGCTAAGAAAGGAGAGATAATGGAATCTTATAAAATGCTCAATTAAAACCACAAAAGGCAGAGACGGGGCAAAATGGTAAAGGGGGTTAAAGGTACAAACTTCCAGTAATAAAAATAAATAAATAAGTCATGAGGATCTAATGTGCAGCATGGTGACTATAGTTAACAATACCGTATTACGTATTTGAAAGTTGCTAAGAGAGCAAATCTTGAAGTTCTCACAAGAGGGACTTCCCTGGTGGCACAGTGGTTAAGACTCTGCCTTCCAATGCAGGGGATGCGGGTTCGATCCCTGGTCGGGGAACTAAGATCCCACACGCCAGGAGCAACTAAGCCCCCACTCCACAACTACTGAGCCTGCGTGCCTCTACTAGAGAGCCCGCATGCTGCAACTTAGACCCGACACAGCCAAAAAGAAAAAGTTCTTAAAAGAAAAAAAGAAAATGTGTGGGAATTCCCTGGTGGTCCAGGGGTTAGGACTCTGCGCTTTCACTGCCGAGGGCCTGGGTTCAATCCCTGATCTGGGAACTAAGATCCCGGAAGCCACATGGCACGGCCAAAATAAAATAAAATTAAAAACAAAAAAGTGTAACTATGTATGGTGATGGATATTAAGAAGACTTGAGGTGATCCTTTCACAATATATACAACTATCAAATCATTATGTTGTATGCCTGAAACGAATATGACAGTATGTGTCAACTATACCTCAATTTTTAAAAATAAATACTAAAATTAAATTAAAAACCATGAAAGGAAGAAAGAATGGGGAACAAAAGTAGGAACAAAGAACAGCAAATTGAAAACAGTAAGGAATATGGTAGATATTAATCCAACTATATTAATCATCACTTTGAATGTCAATTAAAAGATTGTCTGAGTGGATCAGAAAGCATGACCCAACTGTATACTGTCTACAAGAAACCCACTTTAAATCTAAAAACACATAGAAATTAAAATAATGCTAGAGACTGAGATTTCTCATGAAATCGAATATCCACAAGGACAAAACATTTCATCTGCTCCTGATGTGCTGAATTTTCACCCGTAATTTGAATATGGATAAAAATGAATCTATTTCTTACCATCCAGCTCACTTTGGCCTTCAGTAGTAAAAGTAGAACAAAGGGTCCACAGTGGCCCTCCTCTAGGTGACTACATCAGGAACCTCTCCAGATTGTCACCCCTGAAGGAGAAGATCATATGAAGGAGTTGGGAAAAGATATCGTTTAGATCCTTGTAGCTTTAATTTATTCATCTGACATCTGTTTTATTATTTTTTTAATTTTAAAAAATTTTATTTATTTATTTTTGGTCGCTGTTGGGTCTTCATTGCTGCACGCGGGCTTTCTCTAGTTGTGGCGAGCGGGGGCTACTCTTCGTGGCGGTGCGCGGGCTTCTCATCGCGGTGGCTTCTTTTGTTGCGGAGCACGGGCTCTAGGTGCACGGACTTCAGTAGTTGTGGCACGAGGGCTCAGTAGTTGTGGCCCCGTGGGCTCTAGAGCGCAGGCTCAGTAGTTGTGGCACACGGGCTTAGTTGCTCCGCAGCATGTGGGATTTTCCTGGACCAGGGCTCAAACCCATGTCCCCTGCATTGGCAGGCGGATTCTTAACCACTGTGCCACGAGGGAAGTCCCTGGTATCTGTTTCACTGAGGGCCTTTTATGTGTCAGGCACTATTAAAGCTGCTGATACAAACATAAAGAAGAAAACAATACAAACCTCTGCCCTCGTGGGATGAGTTTCTTCTTCTCCGAGTCCACGATTCTGCAGAACGACCCATCCAAAGGCAGAGCTACAACCCTGAGCATTCCCAAGGGTGAGTCCTTGAGTTAAAAATAAGTGAGCTGGTAACAAGATTTCTCTGGCTTTTCCTTTGCTTGTTAGGTCTTTTTTTTTTTTTTCTTTTAATCCTTCAGTGGAGAATTTGAAACATCTGATCGCTTTCTAGAGCATCAACAGGTGAGAAATCAAGGTGGAACATAATTCTCACAAAACTTCCCTCCCTAGGGAGCTCCCCGGAGGAAAGGGCCAGAGGTGAGTTTCATAGTTAAAAGGAAAAAATGTTGCAACTACTGGAATCAATAAATGCCGACCTCCACCATCTCCACTGCCACGTGTGTGGAAGCATCCTGGCAGCACGGGCAGTGTTGGTGCTAGCATGAGCACACTCAAGCAAAACCAAAATGTGCTCTTTAAGGCTGTCGGGCCTTTTCAAAGCGTCCCCCTCCCGCCTTCTCTTCTGTGAGATTGACGTGTATGCAGGGTAATGGAAGAGAGGTCCCAGCCCCTTCCATCTACAAGAACCACGGCTAAAATTATCTATACCATCTCCTCCCCAGGTAATTGTAGATCACCTCTGCCCAGCTTCACACACAGAAGGTCGAGAAATGGGGGGAGACCCAGTAGATCACACAGCCAGCCTTTTTGGATCACAGACCGTGGGCACCTTGTGTTCCGTTTCCTGAAACCCCATCCCCAAGATGTTTACTTAGCTGGCTGCTTCTCCCAGAAGCTTCTGACGCTCTTACTTCACGACAGAAGAGCCTTCCACAGCCACCCCTTCTAAAGCGGGGTCTACCCTCACCCTGCCATTCCCCCCACCCCGGCCCCGCCGTGAGACGACAGCCCTCCTGATGCAGCTGCACCTGTCACTCTGAAATGATCTTGATTATTCGTTTTTTGCAATCTTCCTGGAATATAGGCTCCGTGAGGGCAAGCGGCAGGTCCATCTGGTCCTCCACTGCAGTGCCGGGGCCAGCACGGTGCCCAATGAAGATTTATTATCCAATGAGCAAAGGCTGGACCTGCATTGCCTGAGTGGCGGAAGTCTGAAGGTCATTTTTCCAATTGCTGCATTTCAATGGGTTAAATCCCTCATAAGCAAGTCAAAAGCAAAGACTGTGGCAATTAACCTGAGAGTTCAGGTGCAAAAACCCCACTTTGACTTCAAATCTCCATTTCAAGAGAAAGTGCGGGTTTCCAGTTCCTTCGGTTCTGGACTTGACTTTGTGTAAATCTGCCCACAAACGGCTCCTTTCTTTCTGCCAGTGGGCAAGGGGTTTTCCTCCTTCCTCAACTACAAGTTTCTAATGAGTGAAGCGCTAATGCGTTATGGATTTGTGGGCAGCAGGTTCGGGGTGCTGGTTTTGTTTTTTACTCTTTACTTAGGAAAGAATTGGAACGAAAATGGACTCGGCTGCTTCCCAGTTCTGAGACCCCATCCACTCCTCACCCCAATCCCCTCAGTCTTTTGAATAACAAGGGTTAACTAATAATAGGTAAAGTTTCTTCCACCTCTAATAATTACATATTTTTCTATAATTCTAAGATGTTTTATGAGCAAGTGTCTATCTTTTTATTTCAATATTAGGGGAGAACGCATAGGGTTTTTTTTTTAACCATTTCTTAAAAATGTTTCCCCCTCTGCTGAATTTTGTTCACCACAAAGTAAGGAAGACTTTTGTAAACAGGCTTTCCTGAAAGGATTTTATAATGATCATTTACACACCCAAAGGCTTCAATCAGATTAAAGAGGTAAATGTGCGATTAACGATGACCCCCATTTATTTGCCTTGCACTTACCGTGTGTTTCAAAGTATCTCACAGATACTTTCACACAATCCCCACCTCAACTTTAGGAAGCAGGTGATAATATAAATCATTTCTGTTTTACAGATGAAGAAACTGAGGCACAAAGAGGTTAACGATCTGGCTTCAAGTCACAAAGCTTGTACGTGCCCCGTGAGGATGTAAGCTAGGCACAAGGCTCCGGGGCTCACAGACTTATTCACCCTGGTATATCGCCTCCGAGTGCAAGACATTTTCAAACCTTGAAAGCAGAAAGAGGACACAAGCCTTAAAAAACAGGGGGGAAAAAAGATTTTTTTGTTGTTTCTTTTGGTGATTTATTTTTTATTTTTTATTTTTTTTGCCAAGCCGAAACGCTTGCGGTATCTTAGTTTCCCATCCAGGGATCGAACCCGGGACCTCTGCTGTGAGAGCACGGAGTCCGGACCACCAGGGAATTCCCTCAAATGCTTTGATACGTGGAGACATCTACCTAAAAATGAAAACTGCTGTCTTTCAGAAAACAGCGTACATATAACTTAAAATGCAAATAAAATCTGGGGGAACTATGTGTAACATTTATGGCAAACTACTATCGTTTTTATATAGCGCTCTTTAAATAAGTAAAGGATCAATACCAGAAAAGAAAAATGGGCAAAGGATATGAATGTACAATCCAAAAAGAACAAATACTAACTGCAGACAAAATTTGAAAGTACCTTCAAACTCTTGGCTCTCAAATTAAATGCAAATCAAAGCAACACAATAATTGTTTTGCCTATAAAATTTACTTTTTTACACTCATATTTTTAACAAGGTAGCTCTTGGAAATATAATAAATTGGCACAACCTTTCAAAACCTGAAATTTTTTTAATGAGTATCTGGAACAGTAAAAGTAATCATTCATAAATGTGGAGAAATATTGATAACTGTGAAAATCTTGATAACTCGAAACTTGGTGGCAGATATCCAGGGATTCATTGTATTAGAGTCGACTTCTGTGTTTGAATTTTTTCATATTAAAAGCATTTTCAAGGAATATTTTTGTGTGTCTCTTTTTATCCACTGAAGTACAGTTGATATTCAATGTTGTGTTAGTTTCTGGTATACAGCAAAGCGATTCAGATATATATATTTTTTTCAGATTCTTTTCCATTATAGGTTATTACAAGATATTGAATATAGTTCCCTGTGCTATACAGTAGGTCCTTGTTGTTTATCTATTTTACATATAGTAGTTTGTATCTGCTAATCCCAACAAGAAATTTTTTTAAATTTAAAAACACTTTTTTTTTTTTTTTTTGCGTTACGCGGGCCTCTCACTGTTGTGGCCTCTCCCGTTGCGGAGCACAGGCTCCGGACGCGCAGGCTCAGCGGCCCTGGCTCACGGGCCCGGACCGGGGCACTATATTTGGCTTGATTAAAAAAAGAAACAGGGCTTCCCTGGTGGTGCAGTGGTTGAGAGTCCGCCTGCCAATGCAGGGCACACGGGTTCGTGCCCGGTCCGGGAAGATCCCACATGCCGCGGAGCGGCTGGGCCCGTGAGCCAGGGCCGCTGAGCCTGCGCGTCCGGAGCCTGTGCTCCGCAACGGGAGAGGCCACAACAGTGAGAGGCCCGCGTAACGCAAAAAAAAAAAAAAAAAAAAAAAAAGGCTGTAAAGGCCACCTCTTTATGCTTTGGGTGAACTAGAACAGAGCCATAAACCTGAACTGGTTTGATTCACAATGACTAACCCAGATTTATCTCCAAGCAAAGCTGCCCACCAAGAACCAAGCACAGTGATTCCACCTTCACTAGATAAGTAAACAACCTACAGCTAACCAGGCCGGCGTTCCCCCAAACTCCACACCCAACTGTCTCTCCACGTTGCTGCACAGATATCTGGAATTGTACACGACAGATAAATTATTAGCACTGCGCTATATGTCCTCTAAACCAACTTGCCCTGCCACGCCTTATCAAAAGGCAGCTCCTGGTCCATCTGGAAAATAAAGTGCTTTAAAAATATTTTTGTAGAAGCAAATGTATTTTCGACATAATCTCTCATGGAGTTCTATAGAGTGGAAACAATTATAGCATAAAAGGACGGAATTGAAAAAGACATGTTTGTGTAATGAGGATACACTGTCTTGGTTGACATAAGGCTATTTTTTGCTTAAAAGCTGTTTTAGTGCTGTTGCAAGAACCCTGCCCCCCTTTTCTTTTTCAAGCCCATCCCTTAGAAGAAAAGAAAATACAGTCGGTGATCATTAGCCAGTTTTATTTTATTTACTAAGATAAGATTTACAGCTTTTGAGTACGACTAAGCTCTTGTGTACTATCCACAATTACCTTGTGACACACAATATGGTGACCAGCTTCTTTGTAAAGGCTGGACTCTCCCAAGACAGTGAAAATTCCTGGACACCGCTTGCCCCAGTGACCTCAAAGAAATAGTCAAATCATAGCTCATTACTGATTAGAACAGTCACATAACAGAAGGTAAGGTGTGGAAAATCAGTTATCACAAGACAATAGAAAAGGGAAGATTATTTTTAAATGGTATTATGATAACTAGATAACTGTGTGGACAGGAAAAAGGAGGCAGACAATGATTTATATTAATGCACGAAATCGAACTCCAAGATAGAGTACATTAAATAGTTTTTAAATCATTAAAAATTAGCAGAAAACCAATTAGGTCTTTGGAAGAATGATCATATGTTCCTCATTTTTGACACAATGGAAGAAAATCTGAAAGAAAAGATAACTGGATCAAATAAAATATTTAAATTTCTATACAATAAAAAATTCAAGATCAGAGGAAATTAGTATAAATGTCAAATAAGGAGTGTCATAAATATCTCATCTTAAGGTTTAAGAATAACAGAACCCCCAAAACAAAAAGACAAAAGACGGAAACAGCTAAGTCACACAAAAGAAAATGAAAATTATAAAGCAGTACATGTTAGTAGTTAAGGAAATAAAAATAAATACTAATAGCAACAGTAAAAATAATTAACTTTTGCTATGTGCTGGGCACTGGGCTGTAGATGTTACATTATTTAATCTTAGCAATAAACCTAAGAGTATACACTTCCCTTCCCATTTTATAGATAATAAAACTGAGGCTTAAAAATGTTATCCAGATCATATAACCAGTATCTGGGGACACAGAAACGTGAACAAGCAATTGCATACATTACAGATCTGCATACATTCAGGATATCTATTTACAACTGATTTTTTGTCATGTAGGCAGATGGTGGTGAAAACAGTCAGCTTATATGTTGATCAGTACAAACCTATGTAACTCTCGTGAGAGAAACGGTGACAGGCATCAAGCCATAATGGCACTTGTCCCATTTGTACCGATAATCTCATTTCTTAGGAATTCATCCTAATAATTTAAAAGAAGAAAAAAAAAGATGATTTCATAAAGAGGTCTACTGCATATTAATTCAAAGTAACAAATTATTGGAAACCACCATTCTCGGGAAGATAGAGATTATCAAGTAAATGTTGGCACAGATGCACGGTGGAGCACAGTGGACCATTAGGCAACTTTTAAAAACATCTTTATAAATACAAAGTAGCAACATAGAACAGCATAGGAAAATGTTCCAATATAAGGTAACACCAAGATAAACAAGTGTTATTTTTAATCCTTATGATTACAATGTTCTAAAATGTAAATAAAGATTGAAAGGAAATACAGAAAAGAAGGAAACGTCTATAGTATTTGAATGTTTCCTAAGCATCTCAAACTATAGCCAAGCTACACTTAGAATCTTTATCCAAATTTTGCAAAATTAAAAAAAAAAAAACTACATAAAAAATTCTAAAGTTTTCATAGAAACACAGGTAAGCATGATCTTATATCTTAGTCACCCTTCTTTTCTTGTTTCATTTGAGCCAATGCATTTAAAAACTAACTGGGAGGGCTTCCCTGGTGGCGCAGTGGTTGAGAGTCCGCCTGCCGATGCAGGGGACACGGGTTCGTGCCCGGGTCCGGGAAGATCCCACATGCCGCGGAGTGGCTGGGCCCGTGAGCTATGGCCGCTGAGCCTGCGCGTCCGGAGCCTGTGCTCCACAACGGTGGAGGCCACAGCAGTGAGAGGCCTGCGTACCGCAAAAAAAAATAAAAAACTAAGTGGGGTAGAGTTAAAAGGTCCTACAAAATGCCTTAGATTTAGTGACAGCCAAGGTATCAGCAAAGAGCTAGAACATTTTTCTTCCACTGCCCATTATGGGGCAATCTTGGTTTTCAACTTGCTGCAAGAGATGACAGACTGTGTCAGAGATCACATACTAGATAGCGGGCCTCTGGAATCCACTGAAAATAAAAACGGTAGCAACAGTATAAGCACCCCAATATTTTCAAACAGTCTCCAAAATGACACTGACGAGTTTCTAGAACAACGGCACTCAACAGTCCAATCAAGGCCATCATGTGTTAGATCTCCTGATACCGGAAGAACGAGTCTCATCTGATTTGAGCCCAGTTCTGATCTTTAACATGAACATAATATATATATATATGTGATCCAATATACTGGTCCATAACATGCGCCAGTGTTCACTTCCTGCTAACTTGATTCTGACCCCTTCTTCTGGTATCTTGTTCCTCTTTGTCATCAGAATGTATCCATTCCTTTAATATAATATTTTGGCAATAATATTAAATGTGAAAGTGAATGCAGCACATTATTTGACTACTTCAGCTTGGTTCTCCCTCAAGAGTAAACGCAGTGCAGTCCAGCTGAGCTCCCTGCAAAGGTGGTAGTGTTCCCCTCCCACATTGTCCATTATGGTAGGCATGAGCCACGAAGGGCTATGAAGCCCTTGAAGTGTGGCGAGTGCAACTGAGGAAATAAATCTCATATTAAATGATTTAAATTTAAATCACCGGTAACTGCTGTATCGGACAATACAAGTTTAGAGAATGCTCTGCCGTTGCTACACTGATCACTTGTTATCTTTTCATACTTGAGCTTCTCATCTCTGGAACCAGAAAAGCCATCTTCAATATCAAATAAACACATATTAAAACAATTCCAGTTCCCACTTCAAAGACACAGCCAAAGTCCCAGGTTAAATGAATGGTATTCCACGTGTACACTGGCTTCAGTTTCATCACAATTCAGTCGATTTGTTCATTCCAGTAGAAGCCTACTAATTTATAAGGTAGCATCACATTTAAAACTTAGATTAAATGCTTTGGAATGAGCCAGGGCAATATACAGAACTAATTTTAGTGTTAAATTAGTCCGGCCAACTTACGCATCTCTGCCGCTCCATTGAAAGCCACCATCCTGCAGTACACTGCTGGCTGCATACCATGCTCAAACTGAGATAGTGGTTTGCACCAGACTGCATGGATTTGGATGTTCTCTGGAGAAACCCAGTGCTCTGTAACAGCTATAATTTAGTCAGGCAGCACAATCATATCTTGCCCCAGTGGTAGCAAGAGTCTTCGAGTTGGCCCAGAATGTCGGAAACTGCTACTTGTCTCCAAATATCCCCTCTGTCTTCTCATTTAACTAGATGAGAATGTCTTCCTATTTAACTAGAAATTAACCACAGAAAAAGAAATGAGAAGAAAACGAGGACATGGAGACTAAAAACCATGCTACTAAAAAAAAAAAAAAAAAGATCAACGATGAAATCAAAGAAATTTAAAAATGTCTTGAGACAAATGACAATGAAAACACATCCATACGAAATCTATGGGATGCAGCAAAAGCACTTCTTAGTGCAAAGTTCATAGCAATACAGGCATTCCTCAAAAAAGAAAAATCTCAAACCATCTAACCTACCACCTAAAAGAATCAGAAAAAGAAGAACAAACAAAACCTAAAGTCAGCAGAAATAATAAAGTTCAGAGAGGAAATAAATAAAATAGAGATTAAAAGCTAGATATATGATCGTTACAATAAATAACTGTTTTGCCCAGCCACCTTTGCTGCCACATGGCTGTATATCTAAGATCTAGCCAGTGGGATACAAGCAGAAGTAGTGTGTACAAACCCCAGGATGCACCATGCTCTAATTCACTCTTAACTTTCTGCTGGGTGGAATGTGTCTGTATCATCAGTATCTTTGACTGTGTGGTGAAAGACACATATTGAGAGAAACAAGAACCCTGGGTCCCTGATGTTCGTGGTGTGGCCATAGCAGACGAAGATCACCCACATCTGTATGAGAGAAAAAGGAAGTGCTGCCTGGTTTGGCATAGGTGAGCCAAGTCCTAACTAGTACACTCATTACACTCGACGCAAAAAAAATGTTGCATTTCTCAGAGTTTCTTTAGGACTATCTTCAATGTAGAAGCCATCTTTTTTACTATCAGAAGAAACTATATCAATACTTTGGTCCAGGATATCTGTAGTAATCAAAGCTGCATTGATAAAACTGGAAAGGCTGCTTCTGATTCCCTGAAGTTTCTCTGGAAGGCCGCAAAACAGACATCTCAGCAATGGATGTAAAGCAAAGCTATTTTCTGGCCCACAGCGTGGGCATTCTCTGGGAACTCCAAGAAAGTTGAAGACTTTGTCCTGAGAGCAGCCTTTGATTTGTAAATATTCTGCAGGGCCGGGGCTCACCCAGGCATTTCCCCCGCCAGCCGGGGATGGTAGGAGGTGGGGGGGGAACGGATGGCTGAGGGCTGGAAGCCTCCCTTTCAGGTTGGTATTTCCCCCACAAACTCCTCGGAGCTTCCCTCTCCCTACAGTTGACCCTTGAACAATACGGGTCTGAGCTGCGTCTGTCCACTTATATGCGTTTTTTTTTTCAATAGTAAACATCACAGTACACGATCGGCAGTTGGTTGAATCCGCGGATTTGGAATCGCGAATATGGAGAACACGCAGAAGGGAGGAACTGCGGAGAGCAGGGCCAACTGTCAATTATACATGGATCTTCCACTGCACAGAGGGCAGGTGCCGCTGACGGCTGCTTTGTTCAAGGGTCAACTGTGCTTCCATCCCTGCCTCCAGGGCAAAGAACCAATGACCCCTGGAGCTTGAGGAGCACGTGGGAGAGAAGAAGAGGCTGAACACACCTGGAATTTCAATCCTAGTTTGTTTGCCATCTCCTCCCCTGGGCTTTAAGCTCCATGACGGAAGGGCTAAGTCTGGGTTCTTTACTGAAGCATCCTCATGCTTACAACAGTGTCTGCCCATGGTAGGAACTCTTAAACGCTTTTTGAAATTTTACTCATTTCCTCATGAATGTTAACTCATTAATGAATGAGGTATGCTCCTGGGATCATGTGTTATAACCCTTTTTCTTTTATGATATTATAATATTCTTCTTACAGGATTAAAATTGGAGGCTTGGGGAGGGATAAAGTGGGAGATTGGGATTAACATATTCTAACTATCAATACCATATATATAACAGGTAACCAACAAGGACCTACTGTATAGTGCAGGGAACTCCACTCAATACTCTGTAATAATCTAAATGGGAATACATTGTTAATCAACTATACTCCAATATGAAATAAAGTTTTTTTTTTTAAATTGGAGGCTGGCATTCACTTGCATAATATTTTTCCAGATAAAGCCAATATCATGAGGGAGAGATGACATTTTTATCCCACAAGCATTTGAGTGGTTATTACGTACTAGGAACTGAACTGCCTGCATGGGAGGACACAGGGATAAATAAGACAAAGTCCTTGCCCCCCAACATCTTGTCTTATAGTTCAGAAAAGAAAAAGACATATACACACAGAACCACCACAAGGCAGCAAGTGACAAGTACCGTGAAAGAGGTCAGAGGACTCACTCCTCGCTGGGGGAGCTCAGCGTCTTCTGTGGACATTCCATACCCAGTGACCCCTCGTTTCTGATTAACTGCTTGCTGACTTGCCTCAGTCGCATACCGAACTAGGAAAATGCCTAGAAAATCAGGGTTTACGTTTTCATCTACCACAGTATCTCCAGAACCACTGTACCCATTCAGAATAAGGGACTCAATAAATAGTTGTGAAATAACTAAATGAAGGAACTGAAGGGCCACAAGACCCTTTATCGAGGCTCCTTGCTCTCCCTTCTTCAGGTGAAGCCCTGGTTACTCCTCAGGATGAAGACCCAATGGGACCATGAAAACCGGTTTAAATCTGAAAACTCCACAATGGACGCAAACTCCAGTTTGACAAGAACTAATAAAGCAAGATTGTAAGGACTGTTTGTGAAAGGACAGCTCAGAAACAGTTAAATGGCAAGAAAATATGCCCTGAGGTCCCGCTGTGACAGCCAGGAGTTCCATGCAAAGCTGGGGGGCTCTGGCCTGTGGGGGTGACCATTCCTGGCTTTGCAGCCAAAGTGGCCGCATCTCCAGGACAGCAGAGGCCAGCAGAGTCCCTCCACAGAAGGGTGAGATCACCGCACTTGATTTCACTTGACATATATGTCATTATTTGCTGAGTTTAGACTAAAGCAGGAAGAAGAGAGAAGTGAAAACAGCACCTCAACTGGTTCGCTGTTAGGTATGTCGAAAATAGGCATCTTAAGAAACCAGTTGTACATGATATGTGATTAATTAAGATTAATAAGAGTAAAGTGACAATCTTCATATTCCATAAGGGTTGGTGCTCTTATTACAAACTTCTAGATCTCATTCCTTTTCTCAAAATTCACCAAAGGGAGAGAGAATGATTAAGTGAAACAGTAAGAGAAGAGGATTAACATGTCATGGTCCCTTCTTGAGCGGCTCTCTGTGATGTACAAATTCACAGATCACATCTTGACAAGAACTGCTTGACATAATCTTTAAGATCCTTTAGAGGCGAAGTCAAGATGGTGGTGTGGGAAGACGCAGAGTTAGCGTCTCCCAGTAACTAGGGCGGCTGCCGGCCGCTGGTGGGCGACTCTGACGCCCAAGGAGATGGGAGGAACCCCTGCTGAGCTCCCAGGCCGATCCCCTGCCCTCCAAACCCCCCTCCAGGCCACGTAGGTCCTTGGGGGCATAGGAGGGAGGCCGGGAAGATCAGGAGACGCAGGTGGGAGGGGCCCTCCCAGACCCCAAACCAGAGGAGCAGGAAAGGAGAGGAGGGGTTTGCTCCGCCCATTCGAGCCCAGGAAGCCTGCTGAGCTCCCAGGTGAGGTCCCCTGCCCTCTGAGACCAGGGATGGAGGACACGCCTGGGCCCCTTCTGTTCCTTGAGCCTAAGCCCCACCCCCCAGGCCCCCAGGGCCTTTTCCAGCCCTGTGGGTTCTGAGCATCGGCCCCGCCCACCACCCAAACCTCGCCCTTGCTTAGGCCCCACCCTCCACAGCTAAGGCCTTTCCCACCCCCCTTTTTATTTTTCTTTTCCCTCCTCCTCTTTTTTTACTATTGTGGTACTGATGTACCTTCCAGTTGTTGATTCATCTATAATTTATTTTTATATTCTTCCTCACGTATCTGTTCGTTTCCTAGTCTAATTTTATTTTTTACTTTGTTATTGCTCTTATTTATTTATTTAGCCAAGTGGCTTGCAGGATCTTGGTTCACAAGCCCAGGGTTGGGCCGAAGCTCCTGCGGTGGGAGCTCCAAGTCCAAACCACTGGACTAACAGAGAACCTCAGACCCCAGGGAATATTCACGGGAGTGAGGTCTCACCAAGTTCCTCATCTCAGCACCAAGACCCAGCTGTACACGATAGCCTACAAACTCCAGTGTTGGGAGCCTCAGGCCAAACAACCAGTAAGACAGGAACACAATCCCACTCATAAAAAAAAAAAAGAGATGGCAAAAATATATGTCACAGATGAAGGAGCAAGGTAAAAACCTACAAGACCAAATAAATGAAGAGGAAGTAGGCAATCTACCTAAAAAAGAATTCAGAGTAATGACAGTAAAGATGATCCAGAATCCCAGAAACAGAGTGGAGGCACGGATTGAGAAAATACAAGGAATGTTTAACAAAGATCTAGAAGAAGTAAAGAACAAACAGAGATGAACAACACAATAACAGAAATGAAAAATACACTAGAAGGAATCAATAGCAGAATAACTGAGGCAGAAGAACGAATAAGTGAGCTGGAAGATAAAATAGTGGAAATAACTGCTGCAGAACAGAATAAAGAAAAAAGAATGAAAAGAACTGAGGACAGTCCCAGAGACCTCTGGGACGACATTAAACGCACCAACATTCGAATTAAAGGTTCCCAGAAGAAGAAGAGAAAAAGAAAGGGACTGAGAAAATATTTGAAGAGATTATAGTTGAAAACTTCCCTAACATGGGAAAGGAAATAGTCACCCAAGTCCAGGAAGCACAGAAGAGTCCCAGGCAGGATAAACCCTAGGAGAAACACGCCAAGACACATATTAATAAAACTAACAAAAATTAAATTCGAAGAAAAAAGCAGCAAGGGAAAAACAAAAAATAACATACAGAGGAATCCTCATAAGGTTATCAGCTGATCTTTCAGCGAAAATTCTGCAGGCCAGAAGGGAGTGGCAGGATATACTTAAAGTGATGAAAGCGAAGAACATACAACCAAGAGTACTCTACCCAGCAAGGATCTCATTCAGATTCAGTGGAGAAGTCAAAAGCTTTTCAGACAAGCAAAAGCTAAGAGAATTCGGCACCAGCAAACCAGCTTTACAACAAATGCTAAAGAAACTTCTCTAAGCGGGAAACACAAGACAAGAAAAACACCCACAAAAAGAAACCCAAAACAATTAAGAAAATGGTAATAGGAACATACATATCGGTAATAACCTTGAATGTAAATGGATTAAATGCCCCAACCAAAAGACACAGACTGGCTGAATGGATACAAAAAAAACCCGTGGGGCTCACGCCAAGGAGTACTTCCCAGAACTTCTGCTGCCAGTGTCCTTGTCCCCACGGTGAAACAGAGCCACCCCCCGCCTCTGCAGGAGTCCCTCCAACACCGGCAGCCCCTCACGGGATGAGTGATTTTGAAGAACCAAGAAAGGAGGAGAATTTTCTTTCTTAGAGTTCTCCTTCTGAACCTTCATCAGCGGGAACATTTCCTTACGAGGCATATGAATATGGTGAAAAGACAATCGATGTTCCCGTAGGAATTTAAAGTTAGGAACAGAATTAAGTTTCCTTTGCCAGCTTAGTCATTTGTCTATGCCTGAATTTCCAAATATCATGAAGAGTCAGATACTTGCTCAGAGGGATTCTATGATTTTTCAGACTCCTTAAATACAATTATCAGGGGAAAGAAACATACATCTGTGCAAGATATATGGTGGATGAGAAAAAACATGCAGGTGGCTAGGTCTACCTTAGCGTTGTTTAGCTCCAGGAACATGTAGATTGGGTAAGCCTAAATCAAAATAAATTATTACATAGGAGGTTTGTGGCTCCTATAATTCTCTTTCTGCCCTTTTCCCTCCGTCTGAAATTATTTAGGACCTCATTCTTCGAAGTATATATACTCCATGCTCCAGTCTCTCAACATTGATCAGTTAGAGCTAATCTGATAAATTAAATTTATTGCTCTTTTATTTATTCTTCACTCAAAAAGTTCTTGGATTTGTCGAAGAACATGAGAAAGCTATGTAGTATTCTTCTCACTTAGATATAAATAACAAGCTGCCGTAACTATCAACAGATGTAAACACGTATTAGGGTTGGTTTGTGGAGGTGTTTTCTGCTCTCCCAGAACTTGAATTTAAAATTAGCTAGAAAAGGTTGTAGTGCTTTGTTTGATGATTAATAATTGATTATCAGCTGCTTCCTTTTATCGAAAAGTACCATGTTTCAGATACTATGCAAAGCATTCTGGAGGCTTTATCCTATCTTTTTCTTTTCACACATCCCCCAACGAGGAAGCAATTTTATCACAGTTTTACAGATGTGGAACTGAGTCTAAGAAAGTTTTGGTTACCAGATGAGACATTTCCAGCTTGAGGTGTACTCAACAATGAGGAAATTCAGGGATTTTAACCCGTGCTCAGTCATTTTTGTCCATATTACTCGTTCTTCTCATAATATGCAAAAGGAAAGAAACATTTAATGAACATCTTCTGTTTATCGAGTGCCACGAGAATCACGCTCTCTGTGTTATTTTAATTTTCACAACCATCTTTGGAGATAGTATTAATATTTCTGCTTTACAAATGGAAACATTGAGATTCACAGTAATGAAGTCATTTGTCTCATATAAAAGAGCTAGTGAGGTGTGATGCCAATAGTTGAACCAAGAGGTAGGTGGATTCAAGGAAACAAGAGCAGAGAGAGAAATCAGTCACAATCTCGTAGGTGTTGAGGGGCTGCTTGGCCCTTGGTGGAGGTGGTAGGCAGAGCCTGTGCATTTCCCTCTGTTGTAAGAGAGAATTCCTCTCCACTTCTACTCTCCAGTGAGATGAAACATTCAACCATCAAGCAGGTTGGCACGTCCCCTTTCCCGGTGAGCTGTGAAAGCTTGTTTGCCCCCTTTCTCACCCCAATTCTTTATGCATGTGGACCTACTCTGAGTCAAGGCTGACTCAGGAACCATCTATCCTTACAGACGCTTCACGGGGAGTGGGAGGAATGTGTAAGAAACAGACAGGGACCTGCCATCGTGGAAGGTTGGGTCCGTCTCAAGAAAGAGCCCACCTTCGCATGGACTTCAAAAGGTGGTGTGGATGGACTTCCCTGGGGGGCGCAGTGGTTAAGAATCTGCCCGCCAATGCAGGGGACACGGGTTCGAGCCCTGGTCCAGGAAGATCCCATGTGCTGTGGAACAACTAAACCCCATGCACCACAACTACTGAGCCTGCACTATAGAGCCCATGAGCCACAACTACTGAAGCCCATGTACCACAACTACTGAAGCCCGTGTGCCTAGAGCCCATGCTCCACAACAAGAGAAGCCACCACAGTGAGAAGCCCGCACACCACACCGAAGAGTAGTCCCTGCTCGCCACAACTAGAGAAAGCCCTCACGCAGCAATGAAGACCTAACTCAGCCAAAAATAAAAATAAGTTAATTAATTAATTTTTTTAAAAAAAGAAAACCCATATATATGCTGTCTACAAGAGACCCACTTCAGACTTAAGGGCACATACAGACTGAAAGTGAGGGGATGGAAAAAGATATTCCATGCAAATGGAAATCAAAAGAAAGCTGGAGTAGTAATACTCGTATCAGATAAAATCGACTTTAAAATAAAGACTGTTACAAGAGATAAGGAGGGACACTACATAATGATCAAAGGATCAATCCAAGAAGAAGACATAACAATTATAAATTCATGCACCCAACATAGGAGCACCTCAATACATCAGGCAAATGCTAATAACCATGAAAGGAGAAATCGACAGTAACACAATAATAGTAGGGGACTTTAACACCCCACTTACACCAATGAACAGATCATCCAAACAGAAAATAAATAAGGAAACACAAGCTTTAAATGACACAATAGACCAGATAGATTTAACTGATATTTATAGAACATTCTACCCAAAAGTGGCAGAGTACACTTTCTTCTCAAGTGCACATGGAACATTCTCCAGGATAGATCACACCTTGGGTCACAAATTGAGCCTTGAAAAATTTAAGAAAATTGAAATCTTTTCTGACGACAAAGTTCTGAGATTGAAAATCAATTACAGGAAAAAAAAACTGTAAAAAATACAAATACATGGGTGCTATAAACTGTGCACTACTAAATAGCCAAGAGATCACTGAAGAAATCAAAGAAGAAATAAAAAAATACATAGAAACAAATGACAATGAAAACAGGATGACCCAAAACCTATGGGATGCAGCAAAAGCAGTTCTCAGAGGAAAGTTTATAGCAATACAGTCTCACCTCAAGAAACAAGAAGAATCTCAAGTAAACAATCTAACCCTACATTTAAAACAACTACAGAAAGAAGAACAAAGAAAACCCAAAGTCAGTAGAACGAAAGAAACTAACACGGTATTGTGAAGCAATTATAGTCCAAAAAGATCTATTATTTAAAAAAAAAAAAGATCCTTTAGTAATGACAGTAACAGCTACCACTAGCAAGAATTCTGATAAAAATCCCTGTGTTGGGGGCTTTCAAAGCACATTTCTTCATCCATCTTAAATTCTGTGATATGGGTATTATCCCCATTTTACAGATGAGGAAACTGGACTTCAAGCGTGTTAAGAAATTTGCCCAAGATCAGACAGCAAGGGACTGAGGATTTAAACCCGTATCAGCGTGACTCAAAAACCCATGCTCTTTTCCTCAGCATGACTTCATAAAGAGAAAGGTACATATACGGGTAGGAACTCACATCCATGCAGCTGCTGGAGTGGATTTGTAAAGACAGCAAGAGGAATGTCCACTCTGCTTACCATTTGCATCTGTTCCAGAAAACCTGGGTTCTGTCTCCTGACCCTGGGCCCGGGGAGTCCCAGTCCCCCTGCCCTCTGCCCCTCCTTCCCTCCTTGCCCTCCCATCCTCCACGGGAGCGTTTCTTCCTGAATAAATGCAAGCTCCTCAATGCAAGAGGGATCGTACCTAGTTCATCTTCGTGCCCTGATAGCACTGAACACAGAGATAAGCCTGCCGCATTGGTAGAGACTGCTCCACCCTCTGTGTGTCTCAAAAGAAGAATCAGACATAAACAGAAGCCTTTGAGCCCAAGGATATGATCACACACATCCTTACTTCCCATTCTAGTTTTCACACCAATGCCGACTGTTTCCAGGGCCTGAAGACAGCTAAGGTTTATTGAGCACCCACTGTGTGCATCACTTTGCTAAGTAATATTCATCATCCGATACAATCATCACCACAACTCCGTGACGTGAGTACTATTACTGACCCCAGTTCACAAATAAAGGCACAGGGGCTAAAGGAAGCTTACGTGGTGGAGCTGCTATTCAAATTCAGGCTCCAGAGCTCACACTGTCCATCACTATGTCAGACAGTGTAGGCTGGTCTCTCCCGTGGTTCCCACCTATTTACCTCCAAACTAACATCCAAGCCCCAACTCGAGGTTTAGAGGCTGTTTAACACCAGACTCACATCGCATCTTGGTCATTATTGCTTCGCGTCCTTTCCTACCCTCCGCTCGACTCTGACTTCCTTAAGTACAGGACTCAGCTCTCTCCCTCATTACCCACAGGGATAAACACACAGTAGGCGCCCCGCAGAATGCATGTGGGTCAACAAGTAACGCCACGCTAAGGCAGGCAGTGGACGGAGCGAAAAACAAAATCAGAAACGGAGGCTTAGAGCCAGACATGCCTGGGAGTAACTCTGGTTCTTACTAGTTGAGTAACTTGGGGAATTTAGTGACCTGCCTTAGACTCAATGTCTTCATTTGCAAATGATGTAGATGCATGCCTCCTTCGGGTTATGGTAAGTATTCAATTATTAAATGAGGAAATCGTCTTCGATACTTATCCTAGTGTCTGCCACCCAGCAGGGCTCACGGATACAGCTCATACAGATTCCTAAAGCCTATTCGTAATCATCAGGACAGGACAGGTCAGGCTGCAGTAACAAACATGGCTGTCATCTTGGCGAGTTCTTCCTTTCTCACGTGCTCGAAGTCTCTGCAGGGACCACGGTCTCAGACGCAGCGGGGCAGCCATCCATGCTGGGGAAAGCTCCGTCATCCTTACTGTCGGGGAGACACAACTCTTGGGCAAAAAGAGCTCTGGAGAGTCTCACACCGACAACTGCATGTTTTGTCCCAGGAGTATCACATCATTGTCTCTTCTGCCCGCATTTTATTGGCCAAAGAAATTCACAGACATGGCCACGCCCAACTTCAAGGAGGTGAGTGCCACAGTGGACAGGAGGGTAATTCACGGTGAAAGAATTAAGATGGGATGTCTGTCACCACAGAGGGAGCCCAAACACGCTACATTGACCACTCTTTGCCAACTTTGGGGGAGAAAAGGGCGCTGAGAGGCGGGGAGGGTTTGGGTCTGGTCCCAGCTCAGGTGCGAGCTAGGTGCAGGCACCATGGGTCACTCCATCATCTGTGCTTTGCTCCCTTACACACAAAAATAGATAGAGCCCAGCTCCAGTGTTTCGTGCAGAGTCAATGGGTATGACACTAAGTGAAAATTTAGAGCAGACTGCCTTCAGCACCTCAGGGTGGACTTTTACTTACAGAAGCAGGAAACAAATATGAAATGAAAAGAAGGGGGAAGATCCAGAAACCTGATTCAGTTGGCAAGTTCTCTGGTTGTGATCTGATGAGGCTGAACAGAAGCTGTCATGAGGAGGAGTGTGCCCTGGCGGCTTTCTCCAACTTCACTGCAGGCACGGTTCCCAGACCCTGAACTTCCCTGCACACGTCAATGGGTGTACGTTTCCTGCTTAATCATGCAGCTTTCTGTCTTCCCTGCCAGCTCTGCTGCGGGTGTGGGATCCAGTCTCCTCCTGTGTGTATTTACTGCCCTCCTCCAAGCAGCAGGAACTTTGCTGCTGATGATAAAAAATACCTTCTACAAAGATTGATTTCCTCCCTCCACTGGCTTCATGTGTCTTTAGGCCGACCCTGGGGGGATACGTCATAGACAAAGATTCTACCTTAGAGAAAATTCTAAGGAAATCGAGGGCAGGCCAAGTCTCATCTGCACAGTCAGCCTCCTCTGTCACCCCATCCTCACCCCGGTACTGTTCTTCTCAGCTCAGGTCCTGGAGCCAGGCCACCTGATTGCTAACCATGTCAGTCACTGGCTGTGTGACGTTAGGCAAGTTGCTCAGCATCTCTGAGCTCCAGTTTCTTCATATATAAAATATGGTCATAACGGAACTTACTTCATAAGGATGTTGCGATGTCGTGAGGATTAATTAACACTTTTGAATATCATATGATGATGATCAAGAAATGTCTAGTCTCACAATCAATAATGATGATAATAATAACAATATTATAAAGCGCACATTGACTCAGTTTCCCATCCCAGTGCCTTGTACCCACTGAAAACCTGCCCATAGCATTGGCTATACACTAAAATCATAATGGGTTGGTGTGTTGTACCCTTGACTTTTATATAGGTCCTCGTGGGAATTGTTTGTTAATTTCACAACAGGCTGGGAACTTCAGACACTGTGGCACTTGTACCTATGAACAAATACATTTTCAGCATCCCATGACTTAAAGGTATTTTTTGGTTACTTTGATACTAACCAGGTAATAAAGAGCTCTACTTCAGTAATACATCAATTAATACCAGCAGAGAAGCGCTTCAAAACCTAAAACGATGTTTTATCTAATGAAAATGAGATCAATTCAAATTCCAGCAAACTGTATACAAGGCCTTATGCCTTTGAGAGGCTGCAGAGAATTATAGGTGCCAGTTCTTTTCCTTGGGAAATTCACAAATGGCACAGTCTTTCTTAAGGAATACAAATTTAAGTGTACACGAATAAATAACAACACAATAAAGTTGGAGAGAAAAAAGATTAAATAACAACACAAAATACCGACAGGAAAAACCTGCCACATTATATAATTAATTGCTAAATGAGAGAATAGACAATAAATTTGTCAAAGCATTGATGAAGCAGATTAAGTAATTTAATCAGAAGCAGCCTGTACGTTTGTGAATCAGAGAATTGACGCTCAAGTAGTTACTCAGGGGACTTCCCTGGTGGCGCAGTGGTTAAGAATTCGCCTGCCAATACAGGGGACACGGGTCCAAGCCCCGGTCCGGGAAGATCCCACATGCCGCGGAGCAACAAAGCCCGTGCACCACAACTGCTGAGCCTGTGCTCTAGAGCCTGCGAGCCCGCTCACCACAACTACTGAGCCTGTGTGCCACAACTACTGAAGCCCGCTCGCCTAGAGCCCGCGCACCTCAACGAAGAGTAACCCCCGCTCGCCGCAACTAGGGAAAGCCTGCATGCAGCAACGAAGACCCAACGCAGCCAAAAATGAATAAATAAATGAAAAATAAATAAATAAAGTAGTTACTTGGGAACTGCCTGATGACTCAGGCAGTGAACTCAGGATTGGAACCACGAGGCTGGCTTTTGCTGATTCCTGCACTGTGCTGAACCCATCACCTGGCCTCGCTGTGTTTCTATTTCTTGATCTGAAAATTGGGGCCAGCGGGTTAAAGCAGCCCAGAGATAGATTCTGAAAAATAATTAATCTACCAGAAGGACAGGAAAAGGCTTTTCTAATGTTATGGGGGAAAAAAAAAAATCCTACACTGTGGCATAAATTCAACAGATGCAAAGCAGCATGGCCAAATTACACCCCCTTTAAAAAGCAAAAACGTAGAAACTATGGAAGACCCCAAATGGGCTCCTATGTTACTGATGGTAATTCATAAGCCATCCAAATACGGTCAGTTTCCCCACTCCGAAGGCATGGTCCTTTTATTTTACATGAAACATCAGGCACTACTGGATTGTATAGTTTTCTGGAAGCTACCCTTTCTTTGGATTGCTGTTCGATTAAAAATAGAAAATTCATAGAGATAATTATGAACCTAAAGGGACAGGATTTCAGTGTTTCCTATCACTTGAGAAAACAATGTATTCTTTGTAGTCTATAACTTTCCCAAGGCTCACCAGGAAAGGCCCTGAAAATAGATAACTAACATCAAATTGTACCTTAATGGACGCTAAGTATTGGCATAGACAGCGAGGTTTAACTCAATGAATACAAGATATTGCCACAATTCAATTTTACTCACAGGCAGACCAACTTCACAAAGTCTTATGATTTTCAGGGACACTGAATTGTGAGCTAAACAGTGTTATCTGACATGGTAGGTCAAGGCAAGTTATCTGCCCCATCTAGGGGAATCCTAACCAACTCCCCAGGTCCTTAATAACCTGCTTCAACCTGAGTCCTTTTCTTTTTTCCTCTAAGCAACCAGTGGAAACCCATATAATTCTCATCTTATAAAAGAATTCATTTAAAGGTGGTTTGAAAGTTAATGGTTAAACCCATTGTTTGTGGTTCCCTGAATATAGGTCACATAACAAGCCTTTAGACAGAAGGTACATAAAGAGGTAGCAAGCAGTTCAAGACCTTATTACAACACGTCTATCAAACCCAGAGGAACAAACAATGTGTCCGATTGATTTAAAAAAAAAAGTCTGGCAGACAGCTCTCACTGTGCCTTTAGCCCCAAGGCTTGCCCCCAATTAAAACCAGAAGTTGAAGAAAAAGCCTTCCTGACTCAACTGCCCAGGACCCACACTCCCTTAAGTGCAAAAACTCTCAGTTCCATTCAAGATTCTCATCTTTGCTCTCACAGGTTCAGCTGCTGGTGACCCAGAAATGTCTACCCATCGACAATTGTCCCAAGGATGGAGAGATCTCTGGAGAACAGGACCCACCCACCCTGCCCCCAACCACAAACAACAGAAAAGCTCCTTTTCACTTTGATCATTTCTGTTCCAATCAGCCTCTTGTCTTGTTATGGGAAGGGCCAAATACTAACACCGCAAACGAAGAGTGTGCAAGAACGGCCCCTTCAGAATAATTTAGGAAGAGGAATATAATTTCTTTTTTTTAAATATTTATTTATTTGGCTGCACCAGGTCTTAGCTGCGGCACGTGGGCTCCTTAGTTGTGGCATGCGAACTCTTAGTTGCAGCATGCATGTGGGATCTAGTTCCCTGACCAGGGATTGGACCCGGAGTCTTATCGAGCTCAGAGTCTTATCCACTGCACCACCAGGGAAGTCCCAAGGCATATAATTTCTGAGCAGTAAGTTTTATTTCTCAAACTAAGACCACATCTCAAGTCTCCCAATACCAGTTACTGGGACCCTCTGAAGCCCATAGGTAATATGGTGGCAGCTCTTATCACAATATATTTTTGTCTCCCATGTGTCCATGAACTGTCCCCTTGCTCTTCTTATCCCCAGCACTCCAGCCAGCGGGTGTCATTCAAAAGGTGCCCGGTAATGTGTGTTTGGTGAAGAGCTCTGCAGGCTACACTGGTGTAAACTCAGCTGGTCGGGGATTGCAGATTAAAGGTACAAAGCATGTAACTGATTGAAAAAGAATGTTTAGATTCAAACAGATAAAGGAAATGCAGTTGGAAATGGTGGAAGATTAATTAAAAGACCATATGGATCTATTCTAACACTAACATTTAAGATTTATAAAACCCAGGCAACTGAATAATAAAAATTGGATGTGGGCATTGTATAAACTTTTATAAATATTTTCCAATGTCCATATGGTACAAAAGAGGTCTGCATTTATGATTATTTATAAGAAGAATTATCTTACTATACTTTCAAAGCCAAGAGAATCAGAAACCAGAGATCTCAGAGTACATAAATGCTATACTTAGATATAGTACTTATATTTTATTTTTCTCACTGACCAGGTGAAAAAGGAATTAACTAGTTTAGCAAAATACCAAAGCAAACTCCCTTCCCCCACCCCCCAAACAAAAGCAAACAAGTAGACTCTCTTCAAATGCTGTAAGTTCCTTGAGGGCAAGGTTAACGTCTCAGGCGTCTACTGTATTTTCCATAAAAACGACCAACAGGCTAGAGGATGCTTGATAACACTTTGATAAGAGAAGCTGAGTCATCAGTCTTCTATATTTGAAAATATAAGTCATATCCACTTCTATAACCACATACCACTGTCTAAGTGTTTGTAGTTCCCTTAAATATGAAAAGTAAGTAAATGAAAGAGGATTTAATCTTTTTTAAAGTGCAGAGACTTTTACTGTGGTGCTTTTTGGAGGTGATAAGCTATAAGAATGGCTGGTCAGGGCGATGTTGTCATGGTTGCTTCCAGGGCATCTTGGTGTTGGTCTGTTCACCACACTTCACACAATGCCTGGCAAAGAGCGGGTACCCAGTAGACATCCATTCCTACCAAAGAGGAAACACCTAAACAGCGGCAGCTTGGTCATTAGTTCTTATAAATGGAAAACTTTTCTTTTGAAGATTTCAAACTCTCTTTTGCTTACTATTGGCACTAAAGCAAGGCTACCAAACTCTGTCAAAAAAACAAACAAAAAACACACAAAAAACCCTCCAAAGCTTGAGAAAACAGGGCTAGAAAGTGATGAGCAGTGTGAAACTTAGGAGAAAAGAACCCAGAAACATTTGGAAGAGGAGAATGCAGGGTGCTTCCTCTATTATGCCAAAAATATGAGAGAGAATGGTTGAGAGATAGAAGAAAGGGAGGATTTTTTTGTCCTGGATTATTCTTTCAAACTTTCATTTTAAAATAAATCAGAAATAATCATTTATGAGCAAATTTAATTATGCCTAATACATTTGTCCGTTTCTAAAAATAACAAAACGTCTTTGACCTTAAGATTCTAAATATATTTACATACTACTATGCCATTTATTGAAAATACTAGGCTTTTTTCTCTATCTATCCCCAAAGTGCTTATTCCCCAGTAGCTTAAACATTCTAGATATTTTATCTCTTTCTCTCCTTTGACTAATCAGGTCCAAATCAAGATACTGTAAAGATTGAAACACAGGCAGCTGGGCTGAGCTTTAACTTCTGGACGGGCAGCTGTAGCTCGGCCACATCTCAGGGAGAAAATGGGCCTTGCTGTTGGCTGGTCCCAGATGCAAAAGACTCGCTTGCTTCCTGAGGAGAAGCACAGGTACAGTGGTCTTCTCTTGTTCGCGGTCTCTTAGTTCCCCAACCAGGGATCGAACCCCAGCCTTGGGCAGTGAAAACGTGGAGTCCTAACCATGGGCCCCCAGGGAATTCCCTGTGGTTTCTTTCAAAGGTACAAAAAGAAAAGGGGGGAATCTTAAACCCGGCGTCACCGAATGGAATGCCCACCTAGCCTCATGATAAAATGATTCGGGGACTCTGGGATTCTGAAGTTATCCTTAACAAACCAGAGAGGTCTCGCCTGCTATTCAGAAGTACCTTGAAAAAGATTCAAGTCGGGGGTACAAAAATGATGCTTCTACGAAGAGAGAAGTTGAATCGTTTCAATGTATTGCTGGTACAGAGGAATTTGGGGTTAACGTTCTGGCATCACAGGTGTGACAGGAGTTGTTTGCTCTTTGAAAGGAGTTAGGAGAGGACCTACATTTGCTGGTTTTCAGATGTGAAACAAGGGAAGAGAATAATAACCAGGTTTTTAACGTTAAGCCAGTGTAAAAATGCAGCAGAATCAAGGTCAGGCTTCTCAGGGAGGCCATCCACCTGTGGGTAGTATCATCCAGGACCAGTGCGGAAGCTGAGCGGGGCCAGGCCCTCCCGACCCCCGTGGGTCACCACTTACACAACCGCAGCCCCGCCTTTGATTTGTTGCTCTGGCTTTCACAACGCAAGCACTCAGGCCCGAGTTATTCTATCTCATTAAGGGAAGGTAATACTATTGGTGCTTTCCTCGTGGTACAATGGGAGATGAAGTGAATGGAGTAGAAGTGTTAAGATCTTGGCGATCTAAAGATTGGCAATCTTTCAGGCTCCCTAGATCACAACTCAGAAGAAAGTATAATGTATGTATATATATATATATATATATATATATATATATATATATATATACATATATATATACACACACACATATATGTGTATAAATATATACGTATACATATATGTGTGTAACTGTGTACATGTATATGTGTAGATATGTGAGTGTGTGTGTGTGTGTGTGTGTGTGTGTGTGTGTGTAAGCATGCCAAATCAAAAATCATCCCAAGTGACATCAGGTGAGGTTTACGTTCCGTAATTTAAAATAGAAACGCAATGATAAAAATTAAACACCATATCATATGATATCACTTATATGTGGAATCTAAAAAAAAATGATACAAAGAAACTTATTTACAAAACAGAGACAGACAGACAGACATAGAAAACAAACTTATGATTACCAAAGGGGATATTGGCGGTGGGGGGAGGGATAGTGGTGGATAGAGGGATAAATTAGGAGTTTGGGATTAACAGATACACACTACTATATACAAAATAGATAAACAACAAAGACCTACTGTACAGCACAGGGAACTCTACTCAATATCTTGTAATAACCTATAATGGAAAAGAATCTAGAAAAGTATATATATATATATAACTGAATCACTTTTCTGTACACTTGAAACTAACACTTGTAAACTAAACTTGTAAATTAACTGTACTTCAATTAAAAAAAATAAAATAAAACGGAATTAAACAGTAGCTAGCTTTTAAAGTGATAAGATTTTAAAATTCCAAGATAGTACTTTGTGTTTTTGATACACACACACACACACACGTACAAGTGTGTGTCTCTAGCTACAGAGTTATATTTTAAGCTAAGCTAAGAAGAATAAAATATTTAATGTAGATTGTAGATTATACGAGCTGTTAAGAAAAATTCCCTAAAGTTATAAAGTATAACTTTTATGCTGAATGTAGAAAAGTTCCATAAAGGGCTCTGGAATCATTTCTATCAGCCCTTCCAGGAGTCTGAGACAGATTTATAATTGTAACCAGTTTGTACGGATGAGATAACTAAAGTTGAATAAAAGAAAAAACATCATCACAAAAAATTCAAACTTAAGCTCTTGAAATCCCACTCTCCAGTGTTTGGATATAACAAAAGAATTTGTTTTCAGATTCCCAATTTTATGGCAAATTCAATTAAATGTCTTTAGATGTTTAGATCAGCATTCATAAATGGTTTTGAACACTGTTTTTTTTAAGAAGCTGCATTTAAAGCATGTTTGACAGTATCTAATAAAATATTTAGAAGGTGTTAACACAATAGCAGTTCACATAGAACTTCAAAAGTTATCAACACAATAGGTCTTTTGTATCTCTTAGTGACTTTAGGACTGAGGCAGATCCTTGCAGGAAATCAGAATTGTCCAACCACCTTCCAGGGCAATGACAGTCATCAACTGAGGCTTAAGACGACGTACAAGGTACCGTGGATTCCTAAATTGGGCCAACTTTTGCTAATGCTTTTACCGATATCAAATAAGATAAAGCCAGGAATACCTAATTCGTTATCAAATTGTTTGGAAACCCACTCTTCAAAAAAAGAAAAAGAAATTTAATCCCCTAACTCATTTCACACATGCAAGTATTTCTTTATTTTCTGCCTTTTGCCTTTCACTTTTAAATGTGGGCGAACCTCACACACTTTCACTGAACAAATAATGAATGGATGGATACTTTCTATAGAAAATGTGACACCAGCATGTGTAGATGGGAAATAGAGGTGTAGCCCAGGGTACATGAGGATGCCATCTGTGCTTTGCCAATCTCACCAAGTTCTCACAAGCTGAGGCCAGGTCAGCAAAATCAGCGACACCCCTCTTCCCCCCAGCAACGCAAAAAGAAAAGGAACATCTGAGTACACACTGCCCCACTTCACCAGACTGCTCTCCGTATTCCATTTATGCCATAGCAACTTTGATATCAAAAGAAGGTCTAGAAAGCAGCGTTGACCACAATGACAATTCCCAGAACTTTTCCCAAGCAGACATTAAGGGGGTTTCTTTCATACGTAGGTTTAAGATGAATAAATGATGGTTGGAATCAATTCCAATCAATATTTAATAATTTTCTTGGACTTCCCTGGTGGCGCAGTGGTTAAGAATCCACCAGCCAATGAAGGGGTCACGGGTTCGAGCCCTGGTCCGAGAAGATCCCACATGCTGTGGAGCAACTAAGCCCACGAGCCACAACTACTGAAGCCCGCGTGCCTAGAGCCCGTGCTCCGCAACAAGAGAAGCCACTGCGATGAGAAGCCCGGCACTGCAACAAAGAGTAGCCCCCACTCCCCGCAACTAGAGAAAGCCCGCGTGCAGCAACAAAGACCCAGAGCAGCCAAAAATAAATACATAAATAAATAAAGTTATTAAAAATATATTTAATAATTTTCTAGCTCTAGTCAAAAATGTTCACCTTGGAAGATCTACGTGGTTTGCAAACAATGGGGAAGAGGTAATAACCAACATTTGTTGTTACTGTGTGTCAGACTTTTGGTGTAATTAACCCATTTAATCCGCACAACAATCTTAGGACATAGGTACAATGACGATCCTTCTTGTACCGATGAAGAAATTGAGGCACTGAGGGGTTAACTTGCCCAAGGTCATCTGGCACAGCTGAGTGTATATCAATGTCATTGGCCTTGGGAGCCGAGTACCAGCTCCAGCACTTTACTGCCTCTGGACGGGGACACACACACACACACACACACACACACACTTTGTTAACTCCAAAGGAGCACCCTCTTCCCCATTTGGTACTAGGAATGTACCTTCTTTGTGGACACGCAGGGGACATTGTGACCTAAAAACACTCCAAACCCAAGTAAGGAACAAAACTGTGACGATCCTACAGGTCCAAAGTCTGCTGCTCTCTTATTCTGGCTCAGTGTTTCCCCAACAAAGCCCAGGACAGGTCTGGGAGGATCTCGTAAGTTCTCAGTACTGCCTATTAATTTGATTTTAATAATACTGAAGGATGGATGATGGAACTTAAAAAAAAAATCAGCCCAACTGCTGGAACTTTGTGTAGCTGCTTGGAATCCAGCCAGCCAGTCTAGATCATGACCATGGCGTGGACAGAGTAACCTGGGGGCAAGGAAGTAGGATGTGACTGCAGGATCACTTTCATTGTTGCTCAGATTTTTAAAAACTATTGCCCAGTGGTCAGATTTGTGGCTCTCAATCTTAAGGGAGTTTAGAGAGTTACTCTGTGTGACTTAGTGAGGGACTGAGGAAAGAAGGAGTTGAGACAGATGGAACATGGGAGAAGAGAAGAGGAGAAAGTGTCTACACCGCAGACCTGATGCCCGACACTGCAAACGTCTAAACGCATCAATTGGGAAGCAGATATCAATACTGCAGAAAGAGTTTCCATCTTATGAAAGGAACACAGATTTGCACTGAACAGCAAGTACTCTATTTTTATTTTGCTAAATTTGATTTATGTCTAAATGTTTTAAAAACAAACCTATCATATAAAGCAAGGTAGGTCTATATTCAATGACATTTGCAGAAGTTTGATCTGCATTATTTCCAGAGTTTTTGGACTAGCTGCCACAAGTCCCATGCTGTGGTTCAGTTTTATTGCTAGGTCATTTAGATATTAAGATTGACCTTTTCTTTTTCTTTTTTTAAATAAATTTATTTATTTATCTACCTATCTATCTATTTATTTATTTATGGCCGCACTGGGGCTTTGTTGCTGCGCGCGAGCTTCCTCTAGTTGCGGCGAGCCGGGGCTACTCTTCGTTGTAGTGCATGGGCTTCTCATTGCGTTGGCGTCTCTTGCTGCGGAGCACGGGCTCTAGGTGCACGGGCTTCAGTAGTTGTGGCACACGGGCTCAGTAGTTGTGGCTCGCGGGCTCTAGAGCGCAGGCTCAGTAATTGTGGCGCATGGGCCCAGTTGCTCGGCGCATGTGGGATCTTCCCGAACCAGGGCCCGAACCCGTGTCCCCTGCATTGGCAGGCAGATTCCCAACCACTGCGCCACCAGGGAAGTCCAAGATTGACCTTTTCTAATTAAACATCTTTACAATACAAGAATAAAAGCCCTAGGTATGGGTTTTAAGGGTGTTCTAGGAAAATGGTGACTTAAGCATTCAAATATAATCAACATTGCCTCTAAGGCTATTTCTTACCACACACACACACACACACACACACACACACACACACACACACACATATTGGCTTGGCCAAAAAGTTCGTTTGGGTTTTTCCATAAGATGTTACAGAAAACCTCAAACGAACTTTTTGGCCAGCCCAATATAATGTCTGATTTCTAGCTCTATATTTATTAGAGGTGTTAACCAAAGTCTCTCTGGATTTTCAATTTAAACTTAGGAGATGTTGTGAGATGCAAAACAATCATTAAAAAAAGAAAAAAAAGACAGAAAACAAAACAAATAAAGCGCTAGTGAGGAAACAAATGGTCAAAGCATGTGTTAATATTCTCCTGTATTGAGGTTAAATGAAATCCCTGATAAGACAAAAACTTATCCAAGTGGCATCAGTGGCAGGTTCAAGCCTCCTAAAGAGACAGTGGGTGTCGTGGCTCAGTGCAAAAACCACGGGATCACAGTTCCTCTCATTTACAATCGCTTCAACCTTGTGCAAATCACACAAACTCACCGTGGGTCAGTCTTGGTCTTTAGAATGGGAACGATTGTGGCTCTTACCTCGCAGGGCTGTTGAACAAATAATTGATATAAAGTGTATGTACCAGTGTCTGGACATAGTAATTAGTACTCGAATGTTTGCTATAATGAGTGAGATAGAAGATAGGACAGGAATACTCAAGTGAGCTCATTTCTATAAAAGCACCACGTACATTTTGGTCTACTCTCTGCCAGCCTCCCGGTGGATGTTTCAATGAGCCCGATTTTGGTTTTGTTCTGCACAGTAGCTGTACATCCTGATAATGACTGCCCAAGTCCGTGAATTGATGGCAAATTCTACAGCTCTGTATCACCAACATAAAAATCCCAGGGGAAACAGGAAACGTCCAAGCTTCTGTATGGCCTGAAGCTCATCTTTGGTTCTCAAGGCTCGTACCTCTTGGACATCCGATCTTAATTCAGTGGGGTAGGAAATGGTGGTGTGTCAGTTAGTGTGACCTACTCAGTAACCCGCGTCTCTGATCCGTGGGCACGTCTCCCACCTCCTTTCCGAGTCACAGTGTTAAATCCCCACCCCCCCGCCGCCTCACAGACTGTTCCATTCTCCCTTTGCAAACTGTGTCTTGCCTATATATGTGAAATTAATGGTGGCTAGTGTGCACAGGTGCTCAAGAAGGTAGGAAGAGAACAAAACTTCAGGGACAGGGCTGACAGTATGCATTGCTTACCCTGTCCATTCTCTCCTGCTTCCTTGTCAACAGAACCTTCATTTCTCCCCACTGGAAAAGTGACCCCATTGTGAGCTCAGCTCAAGGCTAAGTCCTGAATATTCTCATGGCCACGCCACCAGGGATGGGTTTAGGGACGGGCTTGTGACCAGGATCTCACCCACAACATGGAGGGGAATCTGCTGGCATGTTACTGGGAGGATTTCTTTCCTGACGGAAAGCTAGAAAACAGGACACCCTCATCTCATGCACTGGATCTTGTTTTTTTGTCCAGTGTGATTCCCGGGATGGCTGCGCCCCCCTGGCAACAATGACGCTACCAGAGGAGAGGGCATCATGTTGGCAACGGCGGAGACAGAGAGAACCGGGGCCCTGGTGACATCACCGAGCCATGAGTGACCCAGCCCTGGAGTGGCCCCATCGCTGACTCTCTTATGATGGGAGAGAGACCATATTTTCCTTATTCTTGAAGCAGTTCAGGCTGGGCTTTCTATTACTTGCAGCTTCACTAAACCAAGGGGAAAGCAATGCCTTTTTAAAATAATCTAGAGAGAAGCCGATTGGAGCCTGCGACATCTTGTCATTGTCTGAAGATGCTTCAATCACTATGTCAAGTGACACAGATGATTCTCTTTCTTCATATGATGAAGATCAGGGATCTAAACTTATCCGAAAAGCTAGAGAGGCACCATTTGTCCCCATTGGAATGGCAGGTTTTGCGGCAATCGTCGCATATGGATTATATAAACTGAAGAGCAGGGGCAATACTAAATGTCTGTTCACCTGATCCACATGCACGTGGCAGCCCAAGGCTTTGTTGTGGGAGCGACGGCTCTTGGTATGGGCTATTCCATGTATTGAGAATTCTGGGCAAAACCTAAACCTTAGAAGAGGAGATGCTGTCTTGGTCTTGGTGCTTGCTTTAGTTAGACATCTCATATTGAGGTTATACGTTTATGTTGAAAATAAATTCTGTGGGTCGGACAATAACATGGTAATTGGAATATTGGCTCCCTTTCTTGCAGGCTTGATTTGCCTGGTGACTAGTTCACTAGCTAGGTCATTCAGGGGAGTCAGATGAACACAAAAACATGTCACTTTTAAATGCACTCGATAGTCGTACAATGTCCACCTTCTTAAACTCTTCTGATAAAATTAGTTGTGAAGAGGACAACATGCTCCCAGTTGCTGCAGAATGTCCTATGCTTTTGATGTAATGGAGGAGTCCTATCTACCCCACTTAATTTAACTCTTTCTGACTGCCTTGTGGACTGAGTACTGTTTTTAAGGGCTGGCTGGCTCTTGCAGAACGCTTTCAGAGCAGTGCACGGAATACAACATTATAAACCTCCCGGCAACTATGTGTGTGTTTTTAAACCAAACCTAAAGAGCTGGTAACAGCTGCTTTGAAGTAGTATCTGTTTCAGAATCACAGCTGTAAACAGGAGAATAACTTAACTGTGGATCCCCGTTTAGATCTTTTGTAGTTGCAGAATTATAGTTTGCTGCTGATATAGTAGAATAATTTTTAAATGGCATTTTGAAATAGAAGTGTGTATTTTAAGTGCTAATGCCAAGGTAAATGAAACATACTTTTTAAAAATAAAAAACTAAAATAAAATAAAATAACCTAGAGATAGACCTGGAGAAAGAGAGTGAGAAGGAGAGGGATTGGGGGAGAGATATGAGTTGCTTAATGATGGATTCAGGATATATTTTCATCTATTGTTTTAATTGTAAGAATGGCCTATTCTTTTACTTACATAAAAGATGACTTTTAACATCCCTTCAATAAACTTTGTATGAAAAATATTTGGTGGGGGAGGGATAACTTGGGAGATTGGGATTGAGATATACACACTACTATATATATGTAAATAAAACAGATAACCAACAAGGACCTACTGCATAGTACAGAGAACTCTACTCAATACTCTGTAATGACCTATATGGGAAAAGAAACTAAAAAAGAGTGGATATATGTATATGTATAACTGGTTCACTTTGTTGTACACCTGAAACTAACACAACATTGTAAAGCAACCATACGCCAATAAAAATTATTTTTAAAAAATACTTGGGGCCGTACAGACTACAGAAGTGTGGCCTTTATCCATGGTGCAGGCCAAAATCACTTTAAAATATTCGTCAAATGCCTCAAGTTTATAAGACAGTCAAATTGGAAGTAAAACCTGGCATCCATCCCACATTACGAAGTATGGAACTTAGTCATTATTATGAAAAGAAAATCAACGTTAATTGTTCAAATCATTCGCTCTCGTTGACACCCCAAATCTCAGTGATTAGCGTCAGGCAACCCAAACCAACCATGGTAACCCGTTCCTGAAACTAAATTTGGGAGAATGTAAAAGTGTCTTTATTTCTGATGAACTAAATGAAAAGGGGAAAACATTCCTCAAATTTTCCTCCAGTTCGGTAGCCTCTTTGCAAGAATCTAAACTCCAATCATATCAGAAATGGGAGCACTGCAAGCTCTGATAAGCCCCTAAAAATTGTATGTCCAACTCAGAATTCAGAACTAAGAGATGCAGAATCAGGGCCAGGAGGAATGTGTAGTTATTTCTGGTTCTGCTGCAATTACCCTATCAAAATGGACTGAAATGCAGCTAGAAAGCCTGGTGTCCTCAGACTAAAAGCTCTGGTCTTTTTTTTTTTTAAGCGATTTTTTCATTTCTGGCATCTTAGCTGTGGCTTTCTTGAAGCTCACATGTTTGGGATTTTAAAAAATATATTCTCAAGTGTTTTAGCCTTTAGCTTCTCAAGCGTTGAAGGTTTCCAGGTTCATATCCCTGTTCAAAACTAAAATCGGTTCTGGTTTTGCTATTCATGTCTCCCTGTCTGTTGAACCAACGTTGTGCTACCCCTCCACCACTGAGTACAGAAAAATACTGCCTCCTGTCCTGGGTCTACTCATTGTACTCAATTTTCTTGTCTTTTCATTGATGACTCATAACCCAGGCAGGGCAAGCGGCACGGCTACGGATGCAGAGGGACGTGACCACAGTGTACCTTCCACTTGGTCCTCTGAGACCAGGCTCTTTCTGCCATCTCTCGGGGGACATCCTGACCTTCGTTTGGTTTCCTACTACAAGCCTCTGTCTCTTCACAGATCACTGGGGAGCGCCATAAGAATGTCAACGACCATATGCCAAACTATTAACGGAAAAGAATACTGAGAGCCAGGCTGGCTGTGTAATTTACCATGGTGACTGACGGGACACACTTGACCTTACTGGAGAAGCACTGAAGCCAGGTCTGGTCCGAGCTCCGTAAAGGATTGGGGAAAGCAGAGCGATGAATGCCCAGGCTCTGGGGCCAGACAGACCTGCGAATTGCACCTCCATTCCTTAGCTGGTTGACCCTGGGCAAATAATTTAGCTTCACAAATCCCCAGTTTCCTCATTCTTTTTTCTTTCATTGAAGTATTTACAATGTGGTGTTAGCGTCAAGTGCACAGCACAGTGATTCAGATATATCTATATGTTCTTTTTTACATTCTTTTTCCTCATAGATTATTACAAGATACTGAGTATAGTTCCCTGTGCTGTACAGTAGGTCCTTGTTGGTTATCTATTTTATATATAGTAGTGTGTATACGTCAATCCCAAACTCCTAATTTATCCCTCTCTCCCGTTTCCCCTTTCGTAACCATAAGTTTGTTTTCTATGTCTGTGAGTCTGTTTCTGTTTTGTAAATAAGTTCATTTGTATCTTTTTTTTTTAGATTCCACATTTAAGTGATACCATATGATATTTGTCTTTCTCTTTCTGACTCACTTCACTCAGTATGACAACTCTAGCTGCGTCCATGTTGCTGCAAATGGCATTATTTCATTCTTTGTTATGGCTGAGTAATATTCCATTGTATATATGTACCACATTCGCTGTATCCGTTCATCTGCTGATGGACATTTGGGCAGTTTTCTCATTCATTTTTAATTTGTTTTTTGCTGTGCCACGCAGCTTATAGATCTTAGCTCCCCGACCAGGGACTGAACCCAGGCCCTCGGCAGTGAAAGCACAGAGTCCTAACCACTGGACCACTAGGGAATCCCCAGTTCCCTCATTCTGAAAACAGTTCTGGGAGATAATTCCCTCATGGAGGAATTAAAAGCATTTACCTAATACCGGGTGCTTTTTAAAGAATTATTTATTTACTTTGGCTGTGCCAGGTCTTAATTGTGGCGTTCAGGATCTTTAGTTGCGGCACGCGGACTTCTTAGTGCAGCGTGCAGGCGGGATCTAGTTCTCTGACCAGGGATCGAACATGGGCCCCCTGCATTGGGAGTGCAGAGTCTTACCCACTGGACCACCAGGGAAGTCCCCAGCGTGCCTGAAATGAGTCAGTGAGACAACCTGTACTACAACTTAGCCCCGTGCCTGCCACAGAGCGGGGACCCAAAAGTTAGCAGTTAATTGTGTACTGTAGCCAACCCTGCACCCTGCTAGCCAGAGTCTCCTCACTCTGATTGTTTCCCCAAGTGATCAGCCCCAGTTCACACTACCAAGACCCTCACCATATCTTCACACTATCTTCCCTTTTTTCACCTTCTCCATTTCCCTAACATTTAATCCCACTTCCCATGATCATTTTTTAATTAATTTATTTATTTATTATTTTGGGGGGGCTGCGTTGGGTCTTTGTTGCTGTGTGTGGACTTTCTCTAGTTGCGGCGAGCGGGGGCTACTCTTCATTGAGGTGCGCGGGCTTCTCATTGCAGTGGCTTCTCGTTGTGAAGCACGGGCTCTAGGCGCACGGGCTCAGCAGTTGTGGCATGCAAGCTCAGTAGTTGTGGCTCGCGGGCTCTAGTGCGCAGACTCAGTAGCTGTGGTGCATTGGCTTAGTTGCTCCGCAGCATGTGGGATCTTCCTGGACCAGGGCTTGAACCCATGTCTCCTGCATTGGCAGGCAGATTCTTAACCACTGCACCACCAGGGAAGTCCCCCCTGATCATTTTTCTTTTGTTTTTTTCTTTCCTGTTCTCTCAAATAACCTTCATCTTAGATCTTCTTTCTCAATACTCTTCCTTCCCCAGACATTCACTGAGTGCCCACAGCATATAATCCTTGTGTCGGGAGGTGGGGACAGACAGAAAAAGGACTCACCTCTTCACAAACAAAAGAGAAAATAAGCCATCACAGTACAGAGACATAAGTCCTATATATAAGATATAATATAGATAATAACATAGCATACAATATATAATAGAATATACGCTGGGCACCATCTGAACATTTTATGGAGACTTGAAAACACCCAGGGAAAGTGGACTATGGGTCTGTGGGGTGTCAGGTATCACATTAACCACTTGGAACATTTTGTTTAATATTCACACAGTGGTCTGAGGGAGGCACTGTCATCTTCAGTCTAGAAGAGAAGAAATTTTCATATGCTGCTTCTGACAGCTTCCAAAGAGAGAGCTTTTAAAAAAGAAAATAAAACAAAAACAAACAAATGAAAAAACAAAGAGTGTTTATTGAGTACTTTCTTTGTGCCAGCCTCACTTACAAGGAAATGCATTTTAAGTCATTTTACTCTTTTTTTTTTAATATTTATTTGGTTGTGCCAGGCTCCTCAGTTGTGGCAGGCAGGCTCCTTAGTTGTGGCATGTGGACTCTTAGTTGTGGCATGCGGACTCTTAGTTGCAGCATGCATGCAGGATCTAGTTCCCTGGCCAGGGATCAAACCTGGGCCACCTGCATTGCAAACGCAGAGTCTTAACCACTGCGCCACCAGGGAAGTCCCCATTTTGCTCTTTATAACAACCCTATACTATTACTATTTCCATTTTACTGAGGCACAAAAAGATTAAGCTGTCCATGGTCACACAGCTAATAAGTGACAAGGTCAATGTTATTTAAATCAGGAAAATTAATGAATGAACACTGAATGTCCAACAAGAGAACGATAAATTACAAAAGAGCAATCTAAAGGAACCACAGCCAGAAATTAAAAATCATGATTTAGAAAAAATATAATGGGATGGAAAAATATTGATCATATAACGCAGATGTTTAAAAGGGCAGAATATAGGGACTTCCCTGGTGGTCCAGTGGTTAAGACTCCATGCTCTTAATGCAGGGGGCACGTGTTCGATCCTTGGTTGGGGAACTAAGATCCCACATGCTGGAAAAAATAAATAAATAAAATGAAATAAACGTTGTAATATCTATTAAGCAAGGGTTGTTATAAATAATTTTTTAAAGGGCAGAACATAAAACAATATATACAATATGATACCAAATTTGTCTGTATTTAAATCCTTAAATACATAGGAAAAGATTAGAAGAAAATATTTCAGAGCTTTAAGAGCTCAGGATGTCAGGATTACAGGTGATTTGTATATCTTCCCTTTATACTTGACTGCATTTTCTAAGTTGCTTTAATCTCTTTATTTTATTTGTATACATATCTACATGTACACAGATTTTTACCTAAACGCATAAATGTGATCACACGCCTCTATCATCTTTTCTTCTCTTTTGCTTGGTTCTCCCATGCATACAATTACCTTGCTTTGCCCATGCAGCCATAAATACTTCACAGGAATCCCTCCAAGCCATCCAATGAGGGCTCTGCTTAGCTTTTTTTTTTTTTCAATGGTTGCATTGTAGCCAGTGAAGTGGAGATAGTATCATTTATTCAGCCATCCCCAATTGTTGGCCGTTCTCTCTGTTTGCATGTTTCCAGACTCCAAGGACATATGTTAAACTCAGGCCAGGCTTTGCTCCTGTGGAATGGGGTTAGGGCCCCGAGCACGCCACATCTCATGCTTCCATGGCTGGTGTGAACTGCTTCCTCTCAGGAGCCCCCTTGTCACTCGGCTCACTCTGGATCCTCAAGGATCCTCCAGCCCCACTTCCTCCAGGATGCTTGCTGTTCATCTCTCCCAAGATGGATTAGGGACACCTGCGTACCCCCAGCACCCTAAGCTCTGATAATGAACTCTCCTCTTTTCTCTCTTCCACCAAATCGAACCTCGTGAGGTTGACTCTTTATCCCCAGCACCATTATAGCCTCTTGTACCTTTTAGCTGATGAAGCAGATGGATGGATAAATGAACAAACGAAGAGATGAGTGAACAGAGAGAGGCATGAAACACTGTGATGTTTTGAGACTTGACAAGTAGTTCTTATAGGTAGAGTACAGAATGAATGAGAAAGTGGGGGAGAAGATAGATCAGAGAAGTTAAAAAAAAAAAGGTCAGATCCTAAAGGGTCTTGTGTAATAAACTTAAACAGTATGAACTTTTTATCCTAAAGAGTATGGCAGGGCTTCCTTGGTGGTGCAGTGGTTAAGAATCCGCCTGCCAGTGCAGGGGACAAGCGTTCGGGCCCCGGTCCGGGAAGATCCCACATGCCGCGGAGCAACTAAGCCCCTGTGCCATAACTATTGAGCCTGCGCGCTAAAGCTCGCAAGCCACAAATACTGAAGCCCGCACACTTAGAGCCCGTGCTCTGCAACAAGAGAAGCCACCGCAATGAGAAGCCTGCGCACCTCAACGATGAGTAGCCCCCCCGCCCCCGGCCGCAACTAGAGAAAGCCCGCACGCAGCAACGAAGACCCAACACAGCCAAAAATAAATACATTTATATAGATAAAAAAAGAGTATGGCAAACCACTGAAGAATTTTAAGCAGCAGAATCATTATTCAATTTTTTAAAATTCGTTAAGCAGGAGTGTGTGAAAAGACTAGAAAAGCCAAAGCAAGACAAGGAACCCTCGGGAGGTGACAGAAAGGATCAAAAGGAGAAATGATGAGGGGCCTGTGTGTATCAGTCATCAGGCTACACCTGCCCCGCGAGTTCTCATCTAACCTTCCCACCATCTCAGGAGTCGTGGTTCATGCTGCACCCACACTGAGAAAACAGAGTTAAAGGGAACACAGAATTCACCAAGGGTCACCATGTTAATCAAAGATGTGCCCAGACCAGACCTCAAGTCCCTCTGCCTCAAAGCCCGTGAGCTGTCCGGTGTGGATGTCGGAAGCCAAGGCGATGACAGAACCAGAGGACGGGATGCCATGGAGGGATGTTATTGAAACAGAATGAACTAAGCTGGCAACTGAATAGACACAGCAAGTAAATCAAAGGGAGATTTTTAGAATGGTACCCAAATTTCCGATTTAGCCATTTGGTGGTGTCATTCATCCAAAAAAAAAAAAAATGGCATTTGAAACATTTGAAATGAAAGATAATGAGTTCCATTTGGGACACGATGAATTGGATCTGCACTTATGATTTGTTGATATGTATATATATTTACATCATTTAAGGACATCATGCATTACCAGTTCTATGTTTAAAGGTCTTTGCATTTCCCTAGTGTAAATCTTCCCAGCCGTCAATACTAATATGGTCAGCTGATGTTTCTTGAACAACTACTGTGTGCCAGGCATATATATCATTTAATTCATAATAATTAGTTTTAGGATTAAATGATAGAGCATATGTGAGGCACTTCACAGAGTGCCTGGCATATAGTATGTGCTCAGTAAATGGAGAAATGATACATGAGGCTATAGAGGTAAAGAGAGGTCGAAAAAGTAGTCAAAAATCACATATCTAGTAACAACTGTTCTAAATATCATATCTATTCTAATATTAATATTATATAATTAATATGAATAAAGCTTTAAGATCATAATAAAGGCCAAAAATGTCACTAAATTTAAAAACAGCACATTTAAATTTGGGTGGTAATGGAAGTTAATGAAAGAGAGAATAGATAATTGAAATCTCACAACAATTTCAATTTTTTTATTTACCTGTAATATCAACTCTTTTTTCTCTTAATTATTAGCATAAAATAGAAAACTTGGATGGTTTGTGGCTTTCTGGGACATGTAAAAGAACTTGAAAAATCTAAAATACATTAGTATCCAAATAAATTATGCTTGAGGGTATAACTTGCTATTTTCATGGAAATAAAAATAACAGGTAGAAAGTATGCCTACCTCTTTGAAACTCATTTTTGTTTTTCTCAGTTTCATATAGTATAAGATGACCTTTCTAAGTATCTTCAGTTTTTTTTCAATTAGTCCTTTCTTTTTTGGTTTTATCTTTCCTTCCCCAAAATGTAATGTGCATTTATGCTATTATTTTATTACAGTCAGTAGATTGATGATTGATGTTTTGACTAATCACAGATTGCTGTGTTGAGAAACTGTTTAAGGAATAGATATTTTTAAATTCCACTTTATCATTTTTGATTAAACATTTTTTTTCACAAAGGATTGAGAGGGCAAAAAAAAAAAACAATAAAACGATGTCTATTAGAATAACTGAAACGTAATCAAGATTGAGTTATATGTCCCCATATAAGATTTAACCATATAAAATATTCCATTCTAGAGGAACACTTATTACTCGAAAAAGTGTTTTATTCATGTGGTCTACGAGATAATGTCAGGTAATACATAACCTTCAGTTGCATGAATTAAGCACGTCTGAGATATATTTTGTGGCTCCATGATTTTTAGAAAAGAATTACTATGCAACTCCTAGGGAAATCACTTTGGATGCTCTACAGATCCCTCTTTTAAAAACAGTTTAGATAATTTAGTTATTTGCCTAAATGTTTTAAAAGGCCTTAAATGGAAACAAAATGGCACTGAGTTTATTTCATTTACTCTAAATAAAGATATGAACCATAAGTCAAATCACAGATTGTGATAAACGTGGGGAACTCAACACAAGCCTACAGAAGAATAAAGTCTTAAATATTTCAATTGCTGAAAGATTGACTAAGCCTCTGTTTAATTATTAGTGCTATAAAAAGTGAGTAATATTTACCTGGCCATAATAGTACTGTGTAAAAGTAACTTATCTTTCCTGCCAGGTGCCACACTTCTCACAGCTATTAAAAAGAATGAAAAGAAATCTTTACATAGTCGTTATTTTTCCAGATCTGCCACCCCATCATCTTATATAATTTGGGGCTTGGGGGTTGTTAAAGAAGCTGATTATTTATTTATTCAGTGCCAGTGCTAGCCCAGGTCTTCAATGAAATCAGTAACAAATGGCATTGTTAGTAAAGGGTATCAGCAAAAACGCCCCAGTAAGCCATGGTTTGGCAAAAACTAACTGGTTCTTCTTCTAAGTCCTCTGTAAACTCCCCAATATCTGCTGCAATCAGTCCATTTGAATGATGAGTCATTTCGGGTGCTTGTTCTTAATAAATCCAAGTATAAACATACCCACAGGGTCTTTCTGGTATATGCTTATGCACGGTGCTGACCAGAAATCCGACTTCACAAGAATATCCATTCCTAACAGATATGTCATAACGCCTTGGAAGAGTGTATTCAGGAGGTTTACAGTGACTGTAATTCATTAACTGAACTTCAACATCCTCATGCAGTACGGGCTCAGATGACATTACCGAACGCTTTCTGGATTTTGGCAAAGATGCCTAGGAGTCATTAGTTATCTGTCAATCATTTACAAATCTTTTCTGAAATCAGTTAGCAAATAATGTTTTATCATTATAAACACGTATCCTTGTACATGTGAGTCACTGTAAGTGTGCTCTGTGGTGGTATCTGAGTTCGGTGGGGTAATGAAGGTGATTAAATGCCCACATTCACCAAAAGGAAGTGGTTAGACTGCCTTGATTGGGAAAAATAATTACTAAAAATTGAGGTTGTAATTTCTTTTGTGCTTTTCCCCCAGCCCGGTTGGAACCTAAATTGTTCATTAACCATCTGTGGGGCTGAGTTCCGAGCACCTGTTATTCATATCACATGTGAATGTTATTCCAGCCTTTCTTTCACAAAAATATGTTCATTTCTCACAAAGTACTGAGTATCTATTTCTATTCAATTAGCCCCCTAGATAAGCTTCAAAAGACCAAAGTAACTCATTAATGCAACGTTTCCTCCACATGCCAGTAAGTTCTACAGGAACGTGAATAAGAGTGACAAATAGCAAATAGTATGTTTTAAAGGTTCTGGTGGGAGTTATTAGGAACCCAGTAATGCTATCATCCTTTAACATTTTTTGTATATTTTGTAAATAATTCTGTCTAATCAAAAGCATGTAACGAAGAATGAAATCCAATCTTTTTTATTGTTCCACGTTTTATTAGCCATACACAAAAAAGGAAGAGAAAGCAAAGCACTACATAATACTATTAAACTATAAATCATGGGAGGTCTTCTATAGGGTGTCAAGTAGTATGTGACTAAACTAAGAACTGGTGTCAAAAACAAAATACAAACGAAGAAACTTGCATATGTTTTCCAAAATTCCATTATGGAAGATGAGTCTCTCACCCAAGAACCCAAGTCACACGGTCCATACTGGTTTTTAATGACATCAAAATACGTATTGGGCACTTTCTATATATGAGCTCATTTACTTCTCACAACAAACACTATCGGATTCCATAATTTTTGTCATTTTTACTTGAAGACTCTAATGCTCAGAGAGGTCAAGCATTGCTTTGCCCCTGAGTAGGGAACAAAGCGAGTATGGCAATTGTGAATTTTCTGACCCCAAATCCCAGATGCTTAACTACTACCTTCATGGCGACCATGATCTTATAATGTGCTCTCCTGCTCAGATAGGCTGCGTTCACCAACCACAACTGCATGGTTTTTCAGGTAAAGACAATTAGGTGAACAGCCAGCGTGTTGGGAGGATTTGATGGGCAAGACTATTTGATGGGTTGAATAATATGTAAAGCCTTAACAAATGTGTGTCCGACACTCAGGCACGTGTGAAAGAAGACTTACATCTTCCAAAGCAGTTACAGGTGTAAAATATGCCTGCAAAAATATATGCTCCTTCTGGGTTTCTATCTGAAAATTAGAGAAGAAATCATTGGTTTCAATAAGAATCATATTTTGAAATCCATGATATATTTAAAAGAAAAAAAAAGTAATCTAAGTAAATAATACCTAATGTATTCATGCAAAGTAGAGTGTACACAAGAGCTTAAAGCTCAGAGAAAACAACGGCATGTTTATCAAATGCCACCTCTGGACCACAGGCATGGCCACTGCCAATTCTCACCCTGATTTCCAGGAGTCACCCAGGCCCCACGCCACCCAAACCGGACACAGAGGAGAGTGTACATCCAGCAGGGCTGGGAGCCAGCAACACAGCTAAAACGCGGCAGAGAGGGAGGAGGTGAGAGGTCTTCCTTTATTCTCATTTCTCTTCTAACTGGTCTTCCCATATAGCACTTTTATCTTTCCGATGCAGTATTCCAACCATATCTTTCTGATGCAGTATTCCAACATTGCAACCAAAATAACATGAAGCAAGAGGAGAAATGAAAACATAACAGTAATCAGAGTAAACAACAAAGAAAAAAAGGAGGGATAATGAATTCTATAATGTGACTCTTCAGACAATGACTGCTTAATCTATTACAGTATATGACGTGTGAAATTATGTTGCAACCAACGTCCACATATTCAGTTATAAATGATCCGTACACATACATACGCACCCCATTTACTTGGTTTAAAAAAAGCATCCACACTACTATATATAAAATAAATAATCAACAAGAACCTACCATATAGCACAGGGAACTCTACTCAATATTCTTGTAATAACTTATATGGGGAAAGAACCTGAAAAAGAATGGAATTATGTATATGTATAACTGAATCACTTTGCTGTACACCTGAAACTAACACAACATTGTAAATCGACTATAATATAAAATAAAAATTAAGTTAAAAAAAGAAGCATCAATGTTAATATTGTTTAAAAGCACATAAAGGTTTGAAAATATTGATACATGGGCTTTAGTCACTGATTGAGAAAGATTCTCTTCCAGAAACCTAAAAGAATAAAATAAAATTTCAATTTTAACATGAAAATTAGCTAGTGTCATAAATTTATATTCCAACTTACCCAGTATCCCTATCCAAGCAAAATTTTCAGAAAAGGTCACTTTGTTCTTATCAACTGCACAGCAGTGTATTGTACTGATCCCTTCCTAACTAAGGCCCAAGTCTGTGAGTGTTAGCTAGCAATACTAGGTGTCCATCTGATCCTGCAAAGAATTTTTCCATTTATAAAACTTTAAAACTTGGACTTTAGCCTTATTAACATTTTGATTTAAACAACTGATCTAATTAGGTTATAATGTGTTCAAGTCTGTTCTCTATGTCTGTGAGTCTGTTTCTGTCATAGATAAGTTTGTTTGCATCATGTTTTAGATTCCACATATAAATGATATCATATAGTATTTGTCTTTGTCTGACTTACTTCACTTAGTATGATCAACTCTAGGTCCATCCATGTTGCTGCAAATGGCGTTATTTCATTCTTTTTTACGGCTAAGGACTATTTCATTGTATATATGTACCACATCTTTTTTTTTTTTACAAGATGTTGGGGGTAGGAGTTTATTAATTAATTTATTTATTCATTTATGGCTGTGTTGGGTCTTCGTTTCTGTGCGAGGTCTTTCTCTAGTTGTGGCAAGCGGGAGCCACTCTTCATCGCGGTGCGCGGGCCTCTTACTATCGCGGCCTCTCTTATTGCGGAGCACAGGCTCCAGACGCGCAGGCTCAGTAGTTGTGGCTCACGGGCCTAGTTGCTCCACGGCATGTGGGATCCTCCCAGACCAGGGCTCGAACCCGTGTCCCCTGCATTAGCAGGCAGATTCTCAACCACTGCGCCACCAGGGAAGCTCCACCACATCTTCTTTATCCATTCATCTGTCGATGGGCATTTAGGTTGCTTCCATGTCCTGGCTATTGTGAAGAGTGCTGCTATGAACTTTGGGGTGCGTGCATCTTTTTGAATTATAGTTTCTTCCGGATACATGCCCAGGAGTGGGATTGCTGGATCACATGGTGTTGAGTTTCCTAACTTTACTCCCCTAAAGGAGTAACCCTGAGGTGTAGAGAATTATATTTTGAAATAATCTTGACATTTATCTCGAAGACAAGAAAAGTCATAAAAACAACCTGAATCTCAGGTCCCTACGGGGAGCATCCAGCTCTTCCGAGTTCCAAAAATCTTTCCACAACCTGTTCGGAACAGGCAGCCCTGGTTAGGATGCGGAGGTTGAGGAGACCAGGAAAAGTTTCTGTTCACAGAAGAAATTCCAATGTGCTTTCTTTTCAAACTTTTGGGGGGGAATATGGCTCATAATATTTAACAGAAGAAGATATTATCTATTTTAACTCCACTCAGATCTCTTCCATACCCCCAATTTCATGAAAATGCAATTAGGACGCAGCTTGCAGGATCTTAATTCCCCGACCAGGGATTGAACCCTCGTGCTCGGCAGTGAAAGCGCGAAGTCCCAACCACTGGACCACCAGGGAAGTCCCAACAGACCATTTTGTTTTATAAAAAATTCCAAACATTGTATTCTCTGACCAGAACAATCGTGGATTCCATATATGAGTTGGCTGGTAAAAAATTATTAACACACTACTCTTATAGAAAGGATGGACAACAAGGTCCTACTGTAGAGCACAGGGAACTATATTCAATGCCCTGGGATAAATCATAATGGAAACGAATATAAGAAAGAACATATTTACATATATATGTACACATATAACTGAGTCACTTTGCTGTACAGCAGAAATTAACACGACATTGTACATCAACTCTACTTCAATTTTAAAAAACCATGTTACTCTTGAAGAACGTGGCAGCTTTTTTAATGAAATGTTATTTTTACATTTTGAGAATGGCTGACAGACTATGGTTATTCAGACATAGGTATTTTGGAGACATTTCTTGAATACGAAGTAAACCTATTACTTCAAGGAAAAAAGTGATAGTACTTTTTTCACTGATAAAACTCAGACTTTTGGGCTTCCCTGGTGGTGCAGTGGTTGAGAGTCCGCCTGCTGATGCAGGGGACACGCGTTCATGCCCCGGTCCGGGAAGATCCCACATGCCGCGGAGTGGCTGGGCCCGTGAGCCATGGCTGCTGAGCCTGCGCGTCCGGAGCCTGTGCTCCGCAACGGGAGAGGCCACAACAGTGAGAGGCCCGCGTACCACAAAAAAACAAACAAACAAAAAACTCAGACTTTCAAGTGAACATTTGGATTTTAGAAAATCTGTATATTCCACTGAGAGTTGGACAGCTTCCTAGTATTTAAAGACTTCTGATGAGATCAGTGGTGATATTAGTGAGTATAAGTTTTGATATTTGTCCACATTTGGAACATTTGCCAAATTTGATGAACATATATTTTTCCAAATCACCAGTGTAAGATGTAATAAAATCATGCACAGGAGAAGGTGCATTTGAAGTGTAAAAAAGGTCAATGAATTTTAGTGCAACAGAGGACAAAATGTTCACAGATTTGGTTAAAGATTCCACATTTCAACTACGAAGAAGATATCACTTGTGGAATTTGGGTGTAGAATCAAAGAAAAAGATCCATAATTATCTGAAAAAGCTGTTGTAATACTGCTCTTTTCTTCTGCCTTCATATTCTGAAGACCATGTTTTTATTATTATTATTTTAAAATTTTATTTATGTTTGGCTGTGTTGGGTCTTCATTGTTGCGCGCAGGCTTTCTCTAGTTGAGGCGAGCAGGGGCCACTCTTCGTTGCGGTGCGCGGGCTTCTCATTGCGGTGGCTTCTCTTGTTGCAGAGCACGGGCTCTAGAGCACAGGCTCGGTAGTTGTGACACGGGCTCAGTAGTTGTGGCTCACGGGCTCTAGAATGCAGGCTCAGTAGTTGTGGCGCACGGGCTTAGTTTCTTCACGGCATGTGGGATCTTCCCGGACCAGGGCTCAAACCCGTGTCCCCTGCATTGGCAGGTGGATTCTTAACCACTGCGCCACCAGGGAAGTCCCATGTTTTTTATATACTTCAGCCAAAACAACATATCACTAAAGACTGAATGCAGAAGGAGATGTGAGAATCCAGCTTTCTATTAAGCTAGACATTAAAAAGACTTCTGAAAATGTCACTTTTTATGGATTATTTTGTTTTGGAAAACAGCTATTTTCAATTTTCAATGTGTTATTTATAGTAATATACTTTAATAACTACAAATTAATATATTTATAAATAATACTTTTTTAGAATGGATATATATATATAAAACTGATTCATTTTGCTGTACACCTGAAACTAACACAACATTGTAAATCAACTATACTCCAATAAAAATTTTAAAAATAATAATTTTTTTACTTTCTCAATTTTAATGTCGAATAAAATAAATACTAATAGATATAATTCACATAAGCAAAAAGCTTTTAGAGCCTTATAATTTTTAAGAGAATAGCTGCTTTTCAGGGTCATAGGTCCTCTAATATCTACCTATGTACATTTCTGGTATTATGCCACATTATTGCTTGACTGTTTAAAGAACTAACAACAAAGAACCGACGTGGATGATTATAATTACCCAATCCTTGTTAGTTTGAAATATACATTCACTTGCCCAGCTATATACTTCACTCCCCAGCCTCCCTTGCAGCTAAGTGTGGGTATGTGTCAAATTTCTGCCTAGTGAGCTGTAAGCAAAGTGTTTACATGGTACTTTCAGGAAATGTCCTGGAAAAGGAATATGTGTTTTCTCCCTTCCTCTGTACTGCTTCCTGGTAGTGATGGCTGCCCTCTAGCAGTCATTTTGGAACATGAGGACAAGAGACAGAGGAGAGTAAAACGGAAAGAACCAGGTCCTGGACAACCTTGTAGGGCCACTGTACCATCACTACCTCTGAATTTCTTTTACAAGAGATAAATAAATGTCTTATTTAAACCACTGGCATTCTGCTTTTTCTATTATACACAGTCAAACCTAATCCAAAAAAATTAAAATTTTGATGGGAAAAAATGCTATACATAAACATTCTGGGTTTTCCAAATAGGATCTCAGGCCAATAAAAAATTAAAAAAAAAAAAGTTTGCTCCATTAGCAAAATCAAAACATACAAGAAAATAACTAACTGTTGTTCCACAACATAGGAAAAGGCATACATTGCTCTAAGAATCCAGACTTTATTACTTTAAAGAACAACAGGGATATTTCACAAGAGCCTAAAACTACCCTTGGTCATTTGAGTAATAGTTCTTTCATGGTCAGGAGTAATCCAGATTTTTTCCATGGATTCAAGGAAAGAATGATAATTTTTAAATTATGGAAAACGTATTACATTCATCATTTTGCCAGCATTAACCTCAAAGTATAAGTTTTACTTTATTGGGGTAAAGAGATAGGCTGCCCTTTTAATCAACTGACCAATGTACAAACAAGCTAAGGTTAACTCCTCAGCTAATGAACAGGCATGATAAAAAAGCTGGTTGACAAAACATGAATAAATAAATGAGCACAAGCTTGGTAATGCTACTAGTGCTTCAAAGTGTCAATCATATCCCTAGTCATCACTTAAAGAATGAATGTCTGCCAACGTTATCATCTAAAATATATTTACAGAGGTCAGAAGAGCTACGTCTGTCCTCCTCTATGCAAAGAGGTGATGACATCAAGGGGGTATGTCACAAGCCTAAGTTTAGTTAGTGGATTTAAGCTGGTTTGGAGTTTTATCCACTAAGTATGATCTTCTGACCCCTCAGTTTTACAACTTTCCACTCTCTGAGCTGCACTGCCCCTCTCCATTTCTGAGTTAATCATTTGTTTGCCATTATCTGCCGAAAGTTCTTATCTCTTTTGCTGTCACTTTATAACAGGGTCCTCTTATCAACCTGCATAGAGTCATGTGATTAGTCCAAGCCTATCGAAAGTTTCCATTCCTCTGATTAGAAACCATCATGAAACTGGATACATTGTTTACAGCAGGTCACTAATGCTGGAAAAAGTACAGAGTCCAGGGAAATACTTGCTTGTAACTTTCTGGATTCTTGGATTTTTTTTGTTTTTTGCTTTTTCTTAACTTTCACTAAGGGTTACTGTAGTCTGATGTGTCCTCCCCAAGGCTACAAAATTTGACAAGCTGCACTTTTTCTTATGCTCAATGATTTCTGCTTTAAGCCAAAGGACTGCCTATAATTTCATTAACAATGTCTTCTAATTCGGATACTGGGGATTTACAAGAATCTCTAAAGCACGGACTTACACCTATTGGTAAGTAGGAGTTGCTCTTTTTATCATCTATTTATTATCCTGCTACTACACTAATACATGTAATTTACTCTCATTGATGGATTTACTATTATAAGTCACTGCTTTTCCAATTGTGTTTATTAAAAGCACGTAAGTCCACATATATCTCACACATATATCTTTCCTGAAGTTCAAAAAAGGCAAACGAATACTTCAAGTGTTCATTATATCCTCTGTTTTTGCACGTCATCCTATTAGCCTAAAACGGCCAGAAAACAAAATGTACAATATCTCACCTTCATCCCTAATATTTTCTGATAATTTTAAATGAGAAATAATAAACTAAGATTTGAACACCTTGAAACAAGTTAGCCATATGGAGTCACCATTGATCAAACTTCAACAAGTGCTTTCGCGTGTCTGTGGCGTTTCAAGCCACATCACAGTATGTCTCATTCATTGCAGATATCATAGAAAACTTTTGTTTTTCGAGCCAAAAACAAAAACAAACAAAAAAATACCGTCATTAGTTAAGGATTAGAGGTTAAGGGTGACTGTTTTGCAAAATAATGAGCATGTCTTCTTTTCATAAACAGAATAAGTAAACAAAGTTTATTTTCATTTTTAAAAAATAATGGCGAGTCACAAACGTTAACGTTACAGCAAGAATACCTTTAATTAATCCTGAAAGTAAAGGACTAAAGGGAAGTAATTCCCAGGGGTCTGTAATTATTAGTCTGTTGGAAATCTTGCCCTTCTTCCTTCCCACTAGTTTTTGAAGGACCTAAGCCCTTTCTTGTAGCCCTTTCTTAGACTTTCGAACCGGAATTTCCCTGTAATTCGCAGAGGCCTGTCATCGGCGCTGAGTTCCAGCGCCGCTGAACAAGAAGGAAAATCAAGGCTTCGGCTTTTCCTCTCTCTCCCTTGATAACCAGCTGACTCCACCGAACGCAGTGATTGCTTTTTTTATGGGCCAACTACACCCTAAAGTATATCAGTTGAGGAAATGGTTACCAAAAAAAAATGTTCTGTACTTACGAAAAAGAAAACACCGGGAAGGCAGGCAGAGTGCAACAGAGAAGCAATTGCTCTGTTGATAAAAAGAAAATACGGGCACAGAAGGAGCTGGAAGAGAACACAGAGCGATTTCAAATCTTTGCCCGGGGCGCAGCCGCCTGGGCGCATGGGCGAAGGGTCCCTACAGGCAGCGGCCGCGCTGGGCCACCGCGCTGCTGGCGTCGGCGGCGCGCGGCGAGGGCGCGCTCGGGCCGTGGAGGCGGGGGCGCGCGGGGAGAGGCGCGCTCGGGCCGGGGAGGCGGGGGCGCGCGGCGAGGGCGCGCTCGGAGACTCACCCGCCGAGGATGCGAATTCAGGGCGAGGGCATTCCCGAGACCACACACGAGGACCCCCACGGCGCGGCGCAGACCCGGGGTGAAGGAATGCGGGGGAGACGGTGGAGAAGCCACTTTCGCGTTGCCTCGGCTACCGCGGAAGAAGCGCATTTTTCATCCGACGCGCCGGGTCCGTCCCGGGCGTGAAGCTGGACCATCTTTAAGTTTGGGGTCCGCCGGGTCCGGAGCGCCGGCAGCCGGCTGGGCGTCCGTCTAGCCCCGGAGGGATCGCTAGAGGCTGAGCCTCAAGAAGGCCCCGAAGGAGAAGCCCAGGGCCTCCGCGAGCCCGCCCCCGACACCCGAAACCTGTGCGGGCACTTCCGGGCGCCAGATCCTAGGGTGACAAAATAACAGTGAATTTTCCGGTTAAAAAACCCCTCTTTCCGGATCTCATTCGCAGCCACCGCCCCCTCCCGGCCCAGGCACACTCTCTCCCCCGTCCCCGGCTATTGCAGCCCCACGGTTGGTTGTGAGGTGTCCCTATTTTGAACATCTTGGTTACCCGGAGGCGGCTGCTGGCACTGAGGGTCCGTCTGTTCCACAGCGTAGCCTCCCGGGGGTGCTGGGGGCCATTCCCGGGGTTCTTGGCTAGACCGTCACCCGGAGGGACAGTGGAGCCATCAGGTCCTCCAGTGGGTCCCTGAAAGCCAGTTGCCTCTTGGATGGGGGTCTGACCGCCCCGGGCAGGCCCAGTGAGGAGAACCCACGGGTGCAGCTCAGAGGGTCTGAGGTCCCGGTGGCTTTGACGGCGAGTTGCACGTTGGGATGGAGTGGGGAGAGGTTCCCAAAACTAAGCCCAGTGTACGTACAGCTCAGTCAGGGTTTGAATTCTACATCAGCTCATTTGTGTTTTTCTGGGAAATGTGCCTCCGTTTATCTAAAAAGCTGTCTCGATGGGTCCTAGAGACATGGCATGACATTTTTCTTTTATGCACACCGGTGGTTCCATGAAAATTGCATATAGACGTCCGTGCTCATATAGAAAAGTGAAAATAAGATGCCATTGTTCCTTCTGCCTACCTGCAAGATAATCTGTGCGGTCTAAGAGCAGGAGACTTGGGTTACAACCAGATCGTTCCCCTAACGTTAACTAGCTCTGGGATGCTGTCCAGATTCTCGGTTTCTGGCTTAGGCTTTTTTCTTTCTCACAAATGGGGTGATTTTACTGAATGATACGCAGTACTACTTTGAGAGAGACAATAAAGTCCCTGTCTATGTCAGCAAAAGAGCCAAACCTGTGTGGTAGGAAACATGTCATGTCACGAGTATTTATTGACCCTCTTGCAATGTGCTCAACGTTATGTTTGATTTCTATTAAATGTATGTCATTCTTCGAATTAAGTGCATTTTTGAAGAATATTATACAGTCCATAGAATGTTGCATCCTGACCACAGGAGGTTCTGTCTGTGTGGTTAGCGGTACGTAATACACAGTGCAAATGCTGTCTTGAGACTGTGATATAAACGTTGCTATCTGGTCCCCTTAGCACTTTCGGAGTCTGATTTGATTCCAGTGATAACCTCCAGGAAGCTCTGTGCCCTTAAGATCTCTGGAAGTCAACGTCACACAGTGGAAAGTGAGAAAGCCTGTTACGTCACCATAACCTCTAGCCAGCTTTATTTGCAGTGCTGTTTAGAACACCAGTTACCCAAGCCCACGGTCTGATTCTTGCTGCTGTGCTTATGCACCCAGTTCCCTCCAGGAAGCTGAGCCTCGGAGCCTTGTCTCCTTCCGGGGTCCTGCCTACTTCCGAAACAATGCATCTCAGATTCTCTTTGCTGGCCTGGATCCTCAATTGTGATGGGACTTAAAGAATTTCTTTAATGCCTCTTTTAATAAACCAAGAGAGGTGTATGGATGAAGCCAGAACAGAGGCTTGGGAATGCTTTTTTTCTTTACTTGACCCCTCCACGCAGACACAATGTCTAGGGTTATCTTGGATTCAGCCTTGAACTTGAGCTGAGCTAGAGAGGGAGGGGCTCTGGGACAGTCTCCCACCAGTTTTCCAACCTCCCCAAACACCTCCAGGGATGCCTTATGCAGGGCAAGAGTCAGATGTCTTACTCCCCAAGTCCAGAACCTACCTCAGGATAAAGCTACTTATTTGAGGGTATGTCTTCATTCTTCACCCTGCTGGAACAACTTCTCTGAGAAACCCACTCGGCTTCAAGGAACTTCAGGAGTTTGGGGGGGCCATTGTGTCTGGGAAGGGCCTGGGGAAGAGCTGAAATGTGACCGGTGTATGAGAGATTGAGCCTGGGGAAACAGGTGGACTGAAATTGACCAGACCGATCAATAAAGGCTGCCTGTGTGTTTTTGTGTGGCTGACAAGTAAGAAAAGATACATTTTACTTTTAAACCTCAAATAAGCTGAATGTCTGCGGGTAATGTGATTGAGTCCTGAGGACTGTGTCAAACACTGCAAGATGGTGGCATTGGCAAGAACCTCCCACTGGAAGGATCCATTTTTAATGGTCCTTAGAATGGCAAGCGATTCCCTTCCTAGTTGTTTTCCTTACAGAGGATGGTTTGGGGGAAAATAGGGAGACAGAGAAAAAGATAAAAGAACTGATACGAATAACAGTGCAGTGGGCTGCTCTTCTGACACGATCACCTGTGTATAAAGTTTATTTTGTTTAAAAAAAAGTTTTCTTTGTTAGCCTTACTTTACTGAAGAAAAAAATGGACTCAGAAAGGTCAAGTGATTTACCCAAGGTCACTCAGTTTGTCAGAGAGTGGGGCTGTAAATGGAAATCATGGATGTGACTCTGAAATCCATGCTTTTTCCTCAAGGTAGTATCTTTTTGCTCTTGTTGATATAAAGCAATTATGATTACAAACAATGTTTGTCTACTCAGACTTTCTTCCGAAAGGCATTTTGGACTTAAGTAAGACATTTGTCAAATGCTCTTTATCTCCCTCTTCAATCCGCAGTGGAAAGCCCGAAGAATTTGGAAGGGTGGGCTGGGGCGTGGCGTATGGGTGGGGTGGAACTATCTGGAGCCCTGAGAGCTGAGCAGAGATGGGGGGCGGGGGGTGGTGGGGGCAGGGAGGCACTTCTGGTCTCTGACTCTGGAATTTCCTGAAAGGATCTCTGGAGTTTGACGTTGAGCTTGCAGTTCTGTGGCTTCTGGTAGCAACTCGCGAGGCTCCTGAGTGGATGAAAAGGAAATTGAGAGGAAATTCACAGCATCCACTTGTTATAGAGTCAGTGATATGAGGACGGCAGGGAAATCACCCCAAATGAGTGAGTTTAGAGAGGACTTTTTACTCCTAAGAAACGAGCAAAGGTCTCCTGGGGGGAGGGCATAGGGAAAGAGATAGTTTAAGCACCTCCTCCCCCGCCCTTTTTAAGCACTTTTGACAAAGCCGGGTGTGTCTCCTGCAGCGAGATGCTGGTCCCACGCCCGGCGCTAACGTTTTCCACAGTTAATGCTGCTGAGCCTTGGCTCTGGATGTCCGTAGCCTCAGGGCCCCAAAGCTCCGCCGCCTCCAGCGGTGTCTATAGGATTGGAAAGAAAACTGCTCGGAACCCGCCACCAGGTCCCCGAAGCGAGGCCCCCCAGTGTCCAGACGAGAAACCCTGGGGGAAAGCGAAAGAATTCTTCCCCAAGGCTCGGCGCACGCTGGCCACCCTCTCTTAACCACGAAAGTTGTCTGCAAGTCGGAAAAGGAGCCGACACCCTCCGAAAAGCGCGATCCGCGGCATCTCGGGGCCCCTAACACTCTCCCTACGCCCGCGCGGCAAGTCCCAGGGGGACGAGACCACCCCGAGTGCCGCCTTTCCAAACCCACTCTTTCTCTATTGTCCAAGAGGGACCTGAATTGCTCGACGGCCGCAGTTCTGCGGGTCCGGCACTCTTGGATCTTAAGAACCAGAACACCCTGCGCGGGGGCTTCCCTAAGGCCGGAGGCTCCCGATGTCCAACCCCGCGCGGCCACAGCCGGGGCCCCATTCGGAAGCTAAGCGGCACGTCGTTCTTTCCCTCATGAAGCTTCCAGTCTGGCCAGATTCAATGGGATGTCAGCCTAGCGTCACCTAGTGCTCAGATCTGAGTTCCCGGTCCAGGTTGAGGCGCGGGAGGGACCATGGGGGGTGGAGTCGCCGTGTGAGAGTTCAGCAGGTTTCACCCAGCGCTTGGGGGCCTGCAGGCGCCAGCGTCGTCCTCGAGGACGTCGCTCAGTGTTCTGGTTTGTCCCGAGAATGGACAGGGATGGTTCCGAGAGTGGACTCTCCAGTGTTGAGCTGGAGCTGACTCACATCTCCATTTCAATTACAGAGAGGAAGAGCTAGATTAGATTGGACCACCTACCCAAGGTTATTTCCCAGCCGGCTCCTTTCTCCAGACCGGATCTCCCCATTCACCTCGAAGGGCACCGGCTCGACCAAGGTGGGACGCGCCTAGACCCCTGGGCAGGGGCAACCCGCCCCAAAGAAAATGAAGTCTAAAAACTTCTACTGGGAAGCCTTATTACCGACAGCTGTAGATTCCCATAATACAGGCCAAAGTCTCCAAAAACCTCACCTGTCCTTCAGGGAAAGGATGCGAGTTTGTTTGGAGAGGGTGGAGGAGTCTTGATTACCCAGATAAATGCGGCACCTTGCGTTTTCCTCGCTGGTAAAGAGGGGGCCCTGATATACTAAAATACTCCCATAGTGACTGTGAGTCAGTCACCATTGGCTGGCCACCCCCTACCAGGCAGTCTTTCTAGGGGTAGAAGGTCTAGCTAGACTGGCCGCAGTTTTTCCTCCTGGACTACAGGCTGTTTACTCGGGCAGCAGAAAGGGATTTTTTTTTTTTTTAACATGACAAGACTTCTCACCTATTCCAGTTTATTCTCTGAAAGCTTCGGCCAATTCGATGCTCTTTGTTAATTTATATGTCTGCACTAAAATTTAACCTCTCTTTAAAAAAATAAAAAAGTGCTTCGAACGCGGGGGTGGAGCGCCTAGAAGCGGGGGGGTGGGTAGCCCAGCACCACCCCCCTTCCCGGCTCCAGCTCAGCAGCGGAACTCTGGAGTTCTAGCTGAACTTAATTTTCAGAGGCAAGCAAAAGTGGCTTCTGATGGGCTTTTCGAGTGGGAGGGGCGGAGAACTTAGGCAGAACCCGAGCTTCAGTAGACTGATAAACTTGTTTCTCTTTCCCCTCGGGCTATCCCGGCCTGGTTGTGGAGACTTTCGGAGGGGAAAAGAAAAAAAAAAAATCTAGGTTTCTTCTGCGGCTAAAGAGTAGGCACGTGCTACGAGAAAAGTATTCTGGTTTCTCGAAAGCACCAAAAAGTAGGAATGGAGGAGGTGTTAGACATTGTTTCCAAGGATGTAGATTTGCAAGTTTCGTGCGGGGTTGGGCGGGTCGTGCTGGGTCGTGGCAGGCTTCTCCCACCCAGGCGGGCGGGAGACGTAGGTCTTCCACGCTGTTCTTCCGGGGACACGTGTCTGCCGAGCCCAGGAAACTTGAACCAGTCCTGAAAATCATGACCTCTTACGCCTTTGCAGACTGCACGCGGGAAGCGCGCGGGGCCGCCCGACACTTCTCAGGTCAGGTCAGGGGCAGGCTGTGCCCGACGCGCGCTCGGGAACGCGGCGCGGAGCCACGGGAAGGCGGCGGCGGGAGAGCAAGGCAGTCGCATCCTCGCGGGCGGGGAGCGCGAGACCCCCCTCCGCTCCTGCCGGCGGGTGGACGGGGCGCACGGCCCCGTGGCGCTGAGTCTGGATAAAATATGCCGGGACTGCGCTTCTCGGGCTCATCAAGGCAGCGGGAGCCTCCCCGAGGCATCATCCTTTGTAATTGCAACCGTCAATCAACGCTCGAAGACACAGTCAGAACCGGGAAGGACGAGCCTGGAGACCAGCCCCGTAGGAAAGGAGGTGGAGGCGCGGGGGAAGCGGGGGGAAAGGGGAGCGAAGTTTGCCAGGAGTTGGCAGGGGAGCGGGGGAGCGAGTTCAGAACGCGCGGGGCGGCTACAGCCGGAGCGGTCTCGCCCGGCCTCGCGTCCCCACCGGTTGGTTAAATGCCCCGCAGCCGGGGTGGATTCCTAAGTGCGCTCCCACTAAGAGGCAGTCGGTGAGACTTCCCCGGAGGAGGGTGGGAGGCGTCGGCCCGCCTGCCGGGGCTTTATCATTCCAAGGCAGTGGGTGTATCTCTCCGAGAACGCAGACCACCGCGAGCCGAGACGTTTAGACCACACAGGCCCAGTCCCCCATCCTCATCTCAGGTGCCTCCCCTCCTGGCGTCCGCTTCGCCCTCCCGTCTCGCGCGGAGGCCTCTGCCACCTGGAACCATCCCCAGGTAACCGACCCGGCACCGCGGGCGGGCTCGGGCACCTCCTCCCCCAGCGCTCCTTACGCCAGGGTGCTCTGGGAGACGCCCAGGCCCATCCCAGGTCACGGGGCAAACGGGTCTTGGGCTCCAGTGGGGACCCCCAGCCCAGCGGAATTGAAGGGGCAAAGGACCAGAGTAAGTGCTAGGGGGGAGGATGGGGGAAGGGTGCACTTGGAGGGCGGGAAGGAGCGCGAGGTCGGAAGCCCCCCTGCCCCCCTTGCCTCTGCGTCTGCTCCCCTAAACCCCAAGCAGAGCGCCCGGGGTAAAGGTGACTGTACTCTCGGGTCTCTCCCGCGGGAGATTTCCCGCCTTGTCCACCGAAGACGGGGTTTCGACGTCCCCCGAGGGGACCTGGAAAGGTCTGGGGCCCTCGGGAGCTCCTCCGTTTCTGGAGCTGGAGGCCCGGAGCACTGGGGGCTCGGGGTTCCTTTGGTTCTCAGAAAGGGAAGTTTTCTCTCGGCTTGAGACCTCCTGCGCTTTCGGTGCCCGTTGGGCTCGCAGCTGACTAAGCAGAGCCGTCAGCCTGGACTAGAGCTTCAACTGTGGATTCTCTTAAAACCTTGACCCCAGCCCCTATTCTCCCGCCATCGCCGCGCGCTTTTGTGAGGAGACAAATGGATACCAGCTGGCCCTTTGTCACCGTCACTCCAGGTCTCTGGGGGTGTGATGGGAGGGCAGGCTGGCCTAGACGGAAGAGGTGTCAGGTGTGGCCTAAACAGGCCCCTTCTGGGGCTGAGGCTGGGCCCTGAACACGATCACAAAGTTTGCCTCCAGCCAGGTCAGGCTCAGCCCCAAGTCCCCGGCAAAGATTCAGGCCACACTGCAAGTCCCTGGTGCTGTCAGACCGTCTGTCTACTTCTTTCAGCTCTCCTAACCTCGTCCTCCCGTCCCAGCGACCAGAGGGCCTTCCCTCCCACAGAGCTCCAGCCTGGTGTTGGGAAGGCGTTGCAAAAGTACCCCTATATGCTATTTGGTTGCTGGGGGATGAGGGTGCTCTTAAATTAAGGCTTTGTAATAAACTGATGCTCGAAGTTCACCTGCATCTATAAGGAAAGTGCAGCGAGCACTGATTTGAGCCCTGAGACTTTATCCCCTTTCTGAATTTAATTCACAGTGATACTTCAAATAACTATAGGAAATCCTGCAAATGGACGGACTGTCACCAAAATCTGAGCATCTTAAGGGTCACTAGTTTTGGCAACTTCAGCCCGCTCCCCTTTACAAACTAATGGGCAGCCCTCCCACCAAGTTTAAACATTTTCATGAAACCTGCAGATGCTACTAAAACTGAGATTTAAATAACTTAAATTCTGCATACTGCATGTTAAACAGCAAAAATGACAAATCAGTTTCGAGAGGCAAGAGTATCTGAATCGCCAGGCGCGGGGAGGCGATGAACGACCCATTTCATATAAAAGTGTAGATTATGCGTGGCAGTGATTGGAGTATTTTTCAAGTCATCAAATACTGGACTGGCCAGTTTGACTGTGTGATCTCTATACCATTCAAGTAGAATAAATTCAGAGCCTTTGAGATTCAAATTCACCCCCTTGTGGATGGACTCTGATCTTTACCCGGTCTCACAGCAGACACTGAATATGAGGCATTTCACATGCAGTCAGGAGGCTGGAAAAAAAAAATGTTTTCATCTTGTTGGGATGAGATCTGAAAACTTTGAAGATGGGGCTGGGCGGGTGGAGGAATAGCTTGCCTAACAGATGGTTCTTTAAAACTTTTTTTAAAGTGCGGGGCCTCTGGGATGTGGATCGTCCCACCCAAGAGGCAGCAAAATGAAAAAGAAAGCCCAGGCTGCGCTTTGCATTCTATATGGAAACCCAGTTCACCAAAATTTAGGAAGTCTGCCGCCAAGATAATCTTGGGCTCGAGGAGGCGGGGTGGTGTTTATAAGCGAGAGGAGGAACTGGGGAAGAATGGGGAAACGGGGATAGCCGTTCAGATTCCCGGCGACACGGCTGCCCCCGCGGTGAGCAGGTGAACCGTGACGCTCCGCCACTCCCGGGGGCCCGCGGACTGAGTGCCGAGGGGAACGAGGCCGGGAGACCCTCGAGAGCAGGCCAGCTCTTCTTTTCATTTCTGGGTTGTTTAAATGTGTTTAAGTCCTCCTGCAGCCCCTCACCCGGCGCACACGGGGGGCGCCCCCTCACCCCCAACTCCCACTCGCGTCCCTCTGGCTTCCCCTCTGCGCGCGGACATCTCCGCCCGAGCTTCTCCTTGGCCGCCGCGCTCAGACAGAGGTCGCCTCTCACCCGCTGTTAAGACCCGCCGCGTGCGCATCCCCCGCCCCGGGCCTGGGTGGGGTAGGAGGGGGCGAGGCGGGGTGAAGAGGTTGGGGCAGGCGAGGGGACTGGAGCCTGCGCCTCGTCCTCATTGGCTGGCGCCTGGTGTCCGACCCGAGTCCGGAGCCCGCGTCCCCATTCACTGTCATCACCCCTCATCCCCTCTTGCCCCTACCCAGCCCTACTCGCCTCCCTTCTCCTCCTCTTCCTCCCCTTGTCCTTCCCAGCCTCGCCTCCCCGGGCTGGAGAGGAGTAGACGAAGCGACAGAGGGAGGCTGGAACTTCCTAACTCCAAGTCTGACAGCGAGCGGGAGGGAAGCAGAGACGGGGAAGGGGCGGAGAGGAGAGGAAAGGCGAGGAGGGAGAGGAGAGTGAGGCCAGAGAAAGCGCGCGCGAGAGACCCTGCGGATCCGGAGCGCTGGGCGGCGGAGGGCGGGGTGCGGGTTGCCAGAGCCGAGCCGTCCGGGAGCAGTGGCACCGCCGCGGCGGCAGCAGGTCGGCCGCCGCCTCCGCTGCGCGTCCGGAGCTCGGCCGTACGCGCGTTCGCGCCCCGGGCAGCTGCGCCCTTGCCGAGCCGGACCGGGGCGCCCGGACGCGGTCTAAGCCTGCAGCCTGCTGCCTCCTCCTCGCGGTTCCGGGGCGGCTCGGGAGCCGCGAGCCTGGACGGGGCTCGGGGGTCCTGACGGCAGCCCCGGAAGCGGCGGAGGCGCGCTCCTGACGGCGGGCGAGGAAGCAGCCACCCGGTCGCCCCCTCCTTCTTCCCGGTGGAGTTGAAGCTGTGCTGCCGGCGTCCAGGTGCTGGGCTTCCGGACCGGCACGGACCCTCTACCCCGCCCGCGGCCGCCTTGTCATGCTGCCCAAAGTGGAGACGGAAGCTCTGGGACTGGCTCGGTCGCATGGGGAACAGGGGCAGATGCCGGAAAACATGCAAGGTAAGGAGGCGCTCGCGGCGCTTGGCTCCCGCGGCTCCAGCGCCCCGGGCTCGCCCCGCGGGCTGCAGCCGCCTGCCCAGCGCGGGCGCCTGTGTGGCCGCCGAGCGCTGGTCGCCGCGGGGCTGCGGGGCTGCGGGGCTGCGCGCGGGCGTCGGGCCCCTTCCCCAGGGGCAGGCATAAAAGTTTATGGCTCTTGAACAATGCGGGGCGGGGATTTTCCAAGCAATGCCTAATTGGCCACTTCTAATTAAGAAAAGAGAGGCTTCGAGCTCTGGCTACAAGAGCGGGTCAGCTTCAGGCCAAAGATCTTATTATTCTAAAGATCATTCTAAGGAACGGAATGTCTCGCGGGAAACCCGAGCAGGTTCCCAGTCGTTGGAATCGGCGGGAACTTGAACCAGTGCTCTTCAGCGGTGGAAGAACACTGCCTGGGAAAGTCAACTGCAGGGAGAGATGGAGCCTCGGGGAGAGCGGGCTTAGCGGTGTTAGGACGCACGGGCGCCCCACAGCCCAGGCGCACCCAGGGAGCCGGCTCGTATTTGAACAACTTCATAAAACTGCAGGCAGAACTGGAGAGAACCAGTTATTCCCAGCCCGTCCTCTGGTCGGGCGCTGCGGAGTGAGTGTTGGGCGGGGGCGGCGGTTTAGCCTCAAGCTCTTCTGTCTGAGACCTGGGAAACTGGAAGTCCTTTTTCGTTTCCCAGCTTTTGATTGCTAATAACAACAGCAAAAAAAAAAAAAAAAAAAAAAAAAGCAAATCCCGTAGGCTGTATTTTCGCCGCATTCCAAAATAAGCGACTCTAGATCTGGCCGTATTGAGCCCTTCAGAAGTTTAGCGCAGTTGCTCGGGGCCGGGGAGGGAACAATGCTAGGAAGAGTCACCGGTGCCCTTCCATCCTCGCCCCTGCCAGCGCGCAGGATGTGCGGGCCGGCGGGCCTGTGATCCCGGAACGCTTCCTGCCATCCCCTTGAACGAACTTGAAAGGGCCGGGGAGGCGTTGAGAGCAGAGTTCAGGGCTGGTGCACGCGGCTGTGCGGGAGCGGCGGCGCTGGGCCCGGGGCCTGAAGTCGCCCCGCTGCTTTGAGAAGACGGGGCGGCGGGAAGGCGTGCGTCCTGCTGGTGGGGTCGGATACCAGTCGCGGATCCTGGGGTCTCGCTCAGCCTCCAGGGAGGGCCGTGGACGTCCCCTGGGCCCAAGGCCCTAGAGTCCAACTTGTAGGTTGGCTGCCGAGGGGACCCGGTTGGCCCAAAGAGGCTTTCCCTCTGGCACCTGGGATTCCGCGAAGGGGGGTCGGGGGAAGCGGCGCCGGGGAGCTGCCTCCGAGACCCTCCGCCGCCAGCTGCCGCGAAGGACTATCCTTTGGGCGTGCTTGGGGCCGGCGAGATTTTTGGGTCAAGGGGAAGTTTCTGCTTCTCCTTACCGCGCGCGTTTCTGGGTGACTCGGGAAAAGCAGCGGAGGGAGAAGCTGGAACAGGAAGCCGGGGAGGCAAGAATCAGGGTTTGGGGGCAGGTGGGAGGGAAATGCCATTGTAATATTTTCTTTGTAGAATTCGAGAGGGGCGTTCTCGACCCGACCTACTGCCCCAGAGCAGAAAGCTGGCTTTCCCTGGTGCCTAGGGCTCCGGGAAGCCTCCGGGCCGCTGGCTTAGCCTCGGGGTCGAAAGCGGGTGGGCAGCGCCCGGGCGAGGCTTCCTCCATCCAGGCCACGCGGCCTGCCGCCGGAGGGGAGCCCCGGCGGACAGGCACCCCAGGACCGGGCTCGCTTTGGTCTCGGCCGGGGACGCACTGCCGTCCGACCCGCGGGGCGGGGGACCGGGGGGCAGAAAGAGGACCCGCTACCGGGTCCCGGGACAGTTCGGGGAACTTGTCCGCGTGCTTCTGAGGCCTTCGCTGTCCAAGGCCCCACCGCTCCTTCTCCTTTCTCAAGACCGGGACTTATTTGCTCGGATGCACTCCGTGCTCCAAACGCTATCTTGGGTTAACAGCACCTGGGCGCCTCTGAAAGGTGCCCCGGTCTCGCACCGCACCGTCGGTCTCCCCACACGGCCTCTGCCTTTGAATTTTCCAAGAGGGTCCCACCCCCAGCCCCGGTCTTTTGGGTGTCGGATCCCCGAGGCGCGCACCGGGTCCCCTGGAAACGGTTACCTCTCCGAGCCTCTCAGAGGCGAAGTTAAAGTTTACTTTGTTGGGGAAAGGGGGAGGGAGAAGAGAACACACTTGGTAAAGCACACCTTTTTCCGTCCCTAAAACGTGCCTCAAGACAATAGTCACGAGCTTTAGGAGGGATGGGGCTATTAACAAACTTCTGGAACTCTCAGCCTCGGCCAAACCCCCAGGTTCCCCAAACGCGAGCGCGGCCCGCTCAGGGCACCGCCGGGAGGACTGCGCTCTGCTTCTCTTTATTTCTGCTTCTCGGAGCCCACACGTCTACCTCGGCTGGAACATCTCTTCCCGGGACAGGCCCCCACCCGCCCAAACTCTGGCTAACTCACCTAGGTTTATTCCCCAGCCCAGGGCTCTGAGTCCCTGGGAGAGAGCCGGCCCCACTCTGCCGGTCGCGGCTCAGCCGAGAAGCGCTGCAAGGACCCTCACCCCGACGGCCCTTTCCGGAGGCCCCTAGGATCCGTAAAGAAAATAGAACTTTATTTTAAAGAGAAAAAAAAAATCAGTAATCATTGGCAAGGAGGCCACTATGGTGATAGAGCGGCCGAGTACTTTGGGGGTGGGCTGGGGGCTATTTCTCCCTTTCCTATTTGGTAAACAAATCAGAGGAAGCTTCTGCCCGGCCCTCGGTTCCCCATCCACCCCCTCCCGCCCCGCCCCGCCCCCTGCAAATGCCACTGATTAACTTAAAACAAACTTGACTGGGGCGTTTGTGCGCCTGTGTGTAGCCGAAAGTTGAGCAAGGGGCGAGAGGCGAATGCGCCCGGGGTTTCACCGGAGGTGCCGGGAGGCTGCGGGCGGCGGCCGGGCTGCGCGGACCTGCCCTCGCCATACGTCCCCTGCGGCGCGCGCTGCGAGGCTCGATCGGCGAGGACCGAGTCTCCGGGAGGGACCGGATCAGGTATTATCTGGGGTCTCCTGGCCACTGCCTCCGCTATGCGGTTTATCCATCTTGGAGCTGTGAAGACGCCTTCGCGGTGCTGCGTCGGAAGGAAGGCCGGTTACCCGATCCCTGCAGGGAGCCGCTCAGAGCCGCGGCCTGATTTCTGTTTAACAGGGCGAACTCGAGGTGTTTATATTTTGCGGTGATGATCGGAAACATGTGAAGTTCATTAAATGACTTCAGTACTTTGCGACGAAACCAAACCCTCGTGTGTATCTTTCCCCTTCCTTCTTTTTCTTCTTCTTTCTTTCTTTTTTTTTTTGGTCCAGGCGTCCTGCCTTTTGCCTTTTTATTTTTACAGGAGATTTTTGAAAAGTGTGGAGGGGAAAGCCCTATCACTACGTAACTGAATGTTTGGATTAATCTAACAGATCTGAACGCTGGGAGCAGCAGGCTGTGGTTAAAATGGGGCTGCTGAGAAGGTTTCTGGGGCATCCGTTCCCCCGCCAAGTGTTTGCATATTGGTGTTGCTTTCCCTAAACACCCTTATAGTTCGGTGGACTTTAAGCAAACTCATTCCAGTGGGAGGATAATGCCGTGTGCTCCTTTCTCTCCCTTAGGCAAAGGTGACATTTTGGAACTTAACCTCAAGGAGGTTTAAAAGAAATTCGAAGTTGTTACTTTATGCAATTCGTGTTTCTATTCTGATCTGTTGCTTTGCAGAGTTAGGGGGACTCATGTTCAACAGTGGTCAGCTTAAGAATTTTTAACGCAAGATATTAGAATTATTTTTAAATTAAAATAATGCAAAGCGCATGCCAAAAGATGTTTTACTTCCACTGTATGAAAATAGCTCTCTGCAGTACATCTGGGTAGAACATTTTTATTTTCTATTTTACCTGGTGATGTTTGCCCACCAGTCACCAAAATGGTTTTTATTGCAGGATTAAAACCTACCTAGTAAATTAATTGGATGTGTGCATGCATTTCTCTTGTTTCAGTGTCTCAGTTTAAAATGGTGAATTACTCCTATGATGAAGATCTTGAGGAACTCTGTCCCGTTTGTGGAGATAAAGTGTCTGGGTACCATTATGGGCTCCTCACCTGTGAAAGCTGCAAGGTTTGCCTTCTACGTTGCTATCTGAGAAATATAATGCTCAAACCCAAAATAAACCATTGGATTACTTCTTAAAGCTAAATATAGGCTGTCTTTTTTGGACCCAATTAAAAATGAGAGAGGGAATGAGTGAGTCTTAGTGAGATGATTCTTAGCAATATGTGTCCAATTTAATTCAAAAGGCAAAGAGATTTATGCTGTTTAGAAAACTTTGCCAGTCTCATGGCTTTAAAATAGTTTATGGTAGGAAGGTCATAGAGCTGTAGAAAGACTTCTATTTCTAACGGTCCAAAGTATTGATTTTGCTTGACTTATATATATTTAAAGCATCGTTGTTCTTGAGAGCGAACATGACAAAGTATTTCCCCAATATATTTTAACTTCAGAGTGTTCTGTGCTACACGTCCAAACATTTTTTACCCACAGACATAGAAAAGTCTAAATTCCCAACTGCATGATTTCATCCTGATTTATTCCAAAAATAACCTTTAAGATTTTTTTGAAATCTATATCATAAAGAATTAGAAACCAGATCTTAAGTTTATAATAAGAGTAGTTTTCATAAATATATTATATGACCTATTTAAAGGCAAGAAATTTTAATATGTAAGATGTACTGTATTATTACTAACAATGTCAACTGTACGTTAAGGATTTATCTCAGACCTTTTTTATATATTCCCAGTAAATTTGATACCCCCTATTTTTCAACATTTTTAAAAGTAGAAAACTCAGTACAATTACTTAAACCACTGCCAAGAAAATCCCTTCTTTCCTTATAACAAAGTAAGATGGTTTCACTTTGTGGCTAGTAGGACAAACAGAATATACCATCCAAGCTGTTATTATGTTACAAAGCTACAAATTTTATTTTTGATTAATTCTTGTGGGTGAAATATAAGGAAGGCATACACTCTGCTAAAATTCAGCTCTTTGCTATATATGCTTTTTTCCCTCATGAGTTTCACCTTTGTCTTTACACAGTTCCCCAACTTGAATGTATTCCAATGGAATTATGAACATTTTCCCATTTTATTCTCTAAATCCTTTTGCTTTTAACTATCTAGTGCTGACATTTGTAAAAAATCTGAGGTGTTTTGCTATTCCATTTTTCCATTGCTATTATACAGTAGTTTGCCACTGAAATTGTATCAGGCTACTTAAAAACAATGCCGCTCTCTCCATAAGTGCCTTATCTGGAATATGAGGGTTAATAGGAAAACAGATTTTCTTCGAAAAATTACTGGTTCATATGTATGTATTTTTCCCTGAATGTTGAGATAAGATGGTACGTAGCTAAAGGTCCCCAAGATTTGATGCAATTCTTGAAATACAACTTGGATGCCAGGAAAGTCTCTACCATAGCTTGGTTTGGGAGGGTTGATCTTGTTAAAATGTAAAACAAACCACAGAACCACATAAGGGCTCCAACGGGGCAATGAAAAGATTTACTGGTGATTTCCTTAAAATGAAACAATGGAAGAGACGGGTGTTAGCTTGATAATATATCTCACTATTTTCTCTTATAGGGCTTTTTTAAGCGAACAGTCCAAAATAATAAAAGGTACACGTGTATAGAAAACCAGAACTGCCAAATTGACAAGACACAGAGAAAGCGCTGTCCTTACTGTCGATTTCAAAAATGTCTAAGTGTTGGAATGAAGCTAGAAGGTAAGTTTTTTCTAAAGACCACTGCCTGTTAAAACTCTCCAAGGACATAGGATTTAAAACAACATTGTACTTATAACATGGTAACAGTATTTTCCTAGTCTTTTAACACTATTGACAATAAGATCTTTTGATGTTTTGTCAGCAGAATGGTCCGAGTCTCATTTAAATGCTGGTGAAATTTACTAGGAAAAAAATTCCAATACCAGAGTGTCGCCTTCTCACCTCTTTTCTTAGTTTGAGGAGCAGATGCATTTCATAGGTTAGATGAAAGGTCAGGTTAGATGAAAGCAAGACTAACATGATTCAGCTGAGAACAGGTAAAAATAATTTGCCAAAATATTTTGTAAAATCCTTTAAGTTTTCAAATCAGGATGCCCCAGTAAAAAAGTTTGATTTTAATCTTTTAAAATAGGTACGCTTGTCATAATTGTTACTATTAGTTTCATGATTCTTGAACAAGAGTTAAAGCCTTTAATTATAAAAAGATTTTCTCAGGTAGAGTATCATTTTTGATTGTGTGGGAAAGCACGTTTCTTTTTTTCTTTTAAGATGGTGACTGAGTCTGCAAAGTAAAAAAAATTTTTTTGAGAAGCAGGAAACATGAAAAATAATGAACCATTACATTGGTAGCATTGGTTTGATGAAAACAAGAGAATGGTTCCTCAAAAGCCACGTTAAACTTTATGTTGAAAAAGTAGAACCTGCACTTACGATGTACAGGTTGGCAGGAAGTAATGTTTAATATATGACTTCTGTAAATAATTTGTAGTTCGTGAACTATTACGGTGTGTTGCTGTTTTGCAGCCTCTGACCTACTGACTTCCCAGAGATTAAATATATTGTAAATAAAGTAATAAGAAGTGATACAGATCCCTGAGGTGTGCCAGATACAGGAGTGCATTTTATTTGATCAATGAGGCACAGACTAGCCGTGTTTGGGGCTTTTCTGTTGTGGTACTCAGACTTGATGGCAATACTCAAAAATTTTCAGATAAGTCCGTTGAATTGCTGATAGCAATAGAAGTAGCCACTTGGGTTATCAGGGGGACTGTTAAGTCAGTGTTGCTTTTAAGAGGAGGCTGAGAAAAAGAAGTAACTGATTCTTGTTAATTTCTTCATTACCAAGCCCTGTATTATTTTCCAAACAGCAAAACAATGTGGTAGCTGCTTACTATAGTATGAGACTCAGAAGATAAAATGTTAAACATTAAATGTTGTGATTGCATATGGTGTCATTTGATTGCTTTTTTTTAACAAAGGGAAAAGGTTACATTTCTTTACCTTAAAAAGTGTGTTTTCTTAACAGTAAGTCACTTGCAACGCATGCTCCTGCTTTGTTCACAGTGATGTGAAACAATTAAACATTCAATAAATTATCATCCGGTTGAAAAACTCTTTATCATCTTGTGCAGTGTTCTGGATACCTAGCATTCACAATAAATTTTTAATGCTACACTAATCCTAAGATAAAAAGCTCAAAAACTTAACCTCCAGCAATTTCAACATGTCACAAGCTGTCAGAGGTTGCTGGGTCCTATCTAATTGCCACTGGCCACCATGAGCTAGGAGAGTCCCGGTAAGTAAATTACTAGACGTGGCCCCAGACGCCACATAGCATCGTGACGGTGGACCGTTTTGACAGCTTCTGAAATGAACTTGCTTTAATTATGTCCAATTCTGCTTAAATGGAAAACAATAACCGGTGGCTACCTGATGGGTGCCCGTCAAGTCCAGGTGAGGATGCTTTTCCAAGAAGAGCATGTACCTGACACTTTTGCAGCAAATTAACCGAAAGACTTTGAGAGAGGAAGATGTTCTAAGGAAAAGTAGTCACAATTTAATCCAGAAGTGGCTCCTTTGATTTTTTTTTTTTTTCCCTTTTAGCAGTTTGGGTTTCCATAAAGAGAATCACAGTGTCACTGGCACGATAGGACCTGAGCCTCTTCTTTAGCAACATGAAGCATCTCCTGTGTGTAGCAAAAATTAGGAAATCTCTGCAGTCACCAAAGGGTTAATATGCCCCTACATATCTGAAACTTTTTATTATTATTATTATTTTTTTGCGGTACGCGGGCCTCTCACCGTTGTGGCCTCTCCCGTTGCAGAGCACGGGCTCCGGACGCGCAGGCTCAGCGGCCATGGCTCACGGGCCCAGCCGCTCCGCGGCATGTGGGATCTTCCCGGACCGGGGCACGAGCCCGCGTCCCCTGCATCGGCAGGCGGACTCTCAACCACTGCGCCACCGGGGAAGCCCCCCGAAATATTTTTTTGATGACAAACACACTTGGAGGAAAGAATTCATAAATAAAGAGGACATGGCTTTTTTTTGGAATCTTGGTGGGCTATTGTAGTGAAAACAACCACACACAGACCACTTCCGGCCCATTTTCAGCCTTTCTAACTATCTGGAGATCTGGAGAATGCTAATAATTTACATCTTATTTTTACCCTTACTTTCTTTTTTTCTTCCCCCACCCCAACAGCGGTAAGGGCGGACCGAATGCGTGGAGGGAGGAATAAGTTCGGGCCCATGTACAAGAGGGACAGGGCCCTGAAGCAGCAGAAAAAAGCCCTCATCCGAGCCAATGGACTTAAGCTAGAAGCCATGTCTCAGGTGATCCAAGCCATGCCCTCCGAGCTGAGCATCTCCTCTGCAATTCAGAACATCCATTCTGTCTCCAAAGGCCTACCTCTGAACCATGCTGCCTTGCCTCCTACAGACTACGACCGCAGTCCCTTTGTAACGTCCCCCATCAGCATGACGATGCCACCTCCCGGCAGCCTGCAAGGGTACCAGCCCTACAGCCACTTTCCCAGCCGGGCCATCAAGTCTGAGTACCCAGACCCCTACACCAGCTCCCCGGAGTCCATCATGGGCTACTCCTACATGGACAGTTACCAGACCAGCTCCCCCGCCAGCATGCCCCACCTGATCCTGGAACTGCTGAGGTGTGAGCCCGATGAGCCCCAGGTCCAGGCCAAGATCATGGCCTATTTGCAGCAGGAGCAGGCGAACCGCAGCAAACACGAGAGGCTGAGTACGTTCGGGCTCATGTGCAAGATGGCAGATCAGACCCTCTTCTCCATCGTGGAGTGGGCCCGGAGTAGCGTCTTCTTCCGGGAGCTCAAGGTACGTGCCAGCCCGCGGAGCTTAGAGCGCCCCTTCTGGGAGACCCGGCTGTGTCCCTGCTTAATAGGGTCTTGGTGCGGAAAACACGTTCTCCTTACTTTTCTTCTTTGTAAGACGATGTTTTCGACCTTGACTTCAGAAGTATTTGCAACTTAACTTTATGGGGCTTTTCTTCTCTGTAGCTCTTCATCTGGGGGCATGGCATTTCATGTCAAATAGGGGAAAGTTGGTTGGTTTTTCTTTTCTGAGAAGGAGAATGTCTCTACTTACTCCCTTTAACCTCAGATGGTTTATGGCTAAAGAACTGAAGCCAGTGTGAAACAGAACCTAGTAAACTTTTAAAAGATGACCAAGTAAAGAGCTCTGTTATAATGGTGCCAAGTTAGAAGGAAACAAGGCCAACATTTAGTTGTGTTTAGACGCTAAAGAATGCAAGTGGTACCACTGGTTAGTAGTTAGCAAGTAGGTATTTACTACCTGTTTACCTTGACATTAGGTCGGTAGAGCCTTTGTTTTCGGAGCAGATTCCAATAGGATGTTTACTGCTGTCGGCTGGGGAAAGGGCCCATGGCAAGTGCTAGCCTGCCTGGCTGGGCCTTGCTACTCATAATCAATGTCTGTCGTTGATTTTAATGGATTGGTACATTGTAAACACAGCCCTTGTTTGTCTAAGGATCTCTGTTTAACTACATAATTATTTTATTTCCTGAAACTGAAGACCGAATTAATATGGGAAAGTTATAGGGAAGTTTGGGATCTGAGAGTAGCTACCAAACTGTATTTGGTGGTCCGTGATTTCGTTCTCTGCGTTGAAAACAAAACTGAATCCTGGGTTTGATTTCTAGTCTGTCTGTCACAAAATCAATTTCCTCCTCTTCCTGTGGCTGCTTCAGACACCTAGGACTTTGGGAGGAGATTTAAAAATCTCTGAGAGAAGGACAGTACAAAGCAGACTTTTAATTTAAAGGTTTCTGTTTAAAGTTGTGTGCGCGCGGATGGGCTGGGGAATGTGGAAGCCACGTGCCAACGGAAAACGGCGCTTTCCGTGGCCGTCTTCACCTGGCACTGTGATCTGCAACAAAAAAATTAATCTGAGTGGATCCGAGTAAGTTACTAGGCTACCCCCAGCCTGCTGTTAGGATGCTGACCGGTCCAGCCCTACCCTCTAGGCCTCTATGCCGCGCGTACAGACAGCTAATGGTGGGGATCACTCGTGGGGCGGGGGGGGGGGGGGGTGGCAAGCAGAATGCACTGTTAGCTGTCAGGCCCAACCCTCTGAGTGTGGAACCACCCTGGGATAGTCAGGGCGTTGTTTATCATTAAAAACCAAACCAAACCAAAGCTTCCTGGTGCTCTTAGGTTCACGACTTTGTCCCTTAAGAGAACAGGTAAGACATTGGAAAATGAAAATGAAAATGATAATTTTACATACAGCCGAAATGTTAGGAAGTGTACAAGTGAGGAAAGCACAGCCTTCCAGGTCAGAGGAAACCAGTTTGCGTTAGATCTTTGCTACTTAGTAACTGTCTTTGTGGGCAGGTCCTCAATCTCTGAGCCTTAGTTTTCTTGTAGGTAAAGTTGTAGGTGTGGTGTTTGGGGGGTGATGGAGGGTATGATGGGAATAGCAATACGTGTATTGAGGTTTTTAGAGTAATAAATGAGACTATATGGGCAAAGCCTCTAGTCCTGGGAACCCAGCCTATATTATATACTCAATAAATCGGTGCTATTTTAAAATTGCTCTTATTGTTTTATGACAAGTGTGTGGAGGTATTACTCTTATATTCAGGAAAAAAACGTGCACTTGTACTCTGATTAGTTTGACATTGGAAAACAATATTACCACATGTGTGGCAGAAAGTAAAATTGTATAATAGTCATTAACTGCTACCAGTTGAGGACCTCAAATTTGTCGGGCGGTTAGTTGGTGTGAGATGGATGCAAAGGGGAATAAGACAAAATATTTGCTCTCAGATTTTATGATAAAAGACAATTTCATAAATATCTATTCAAAAAAAAGACTGTTGAAGTTTGTTTCACAAAAGCGTGGGGAAAGAAATCATGTGTATTAATTACATGTGAAAAAAGAAAGGAAGGTTATCAAGTGAATATAGAGCCCCCCAGGTAGGACTTTAAGAGTGCTGGGAAAAAACTCTCTCCAAATTTCTCTTTTCTTTTCCCTGCAATTAAATTGTATGAGATTCCTTTCCAGGGCATGAGAGTTCATATTTGGCTAAAATGTAAACACTTTTGAGAACGGGACATATTAAAGCACTATCAGTCATTTATACTGTTGTTTAAGGCATTTATCAGTCTTTCATGAGAATATGCTTTAAAGAGGGAACCAGATATAAACGCTGGGGGTGACACCTGTAAGGGGTGGGAGGTGCTCCCAGGAGAAAAAGACAAACTGGACCCACTTCACCATTTGCCTTGGGCTTACACTGATTCTGTTTAAGTATTTTCCAGAGAAAGAGAAGTCGAATTTCAGAATAACTTAGGGGTCATTTAAATATGGAGCTGTGAGGTGACCATTTGCTTCAGAAGAATTCCTTTTCCTTTGTTTATAAATTTACTTTGTGGAAACCAGACCAAGGCGTTTGAAGCCAGCATGGAGACGTGTGTTGCCGTGTGTTTCTCCAGGGCAGAGGGTTTCAAACTTCTGAACTAAGACCTGCAGTAAGAAATATATTCTACCCTGAAACCTGGTGTACCAAACACATCACACACACACACACACACACACACACACACACAACGCACACACGCGTACAACTGAGCCAGAGTTCCACTAGACAGTACATGATTTTGTCCATGCCATGCACTCTGATATTTTCTGTTCTGTTCTGCTTTAGTCTAATTTATTTCATGCTTTTAAAAAATTTCTGGTCATGACCCACTAAATTGATTTCACGACCAACTAATGAGGCATGACCAGCAGTCCAAGAAACGCTGCTCCTGGAAAGGTGTCATGGACCTTCTGCTGGGCGTTGTCTACCTGCCACCACTAAGAATGACTCCTGGACAAGACCTCTCCCTCCCGGCCTGGCCTCCAAGACATCCCCGAAACCTGCAGCCCGGTCCCTGCCTACCTTCCTGCAAAACTTGTGTTTTTTTTTTTTTTTTTTTTAACTTGTGATTTTAAAATATCGTGTGGGAAGATGAATGCTCCCCTTCACACATTTGTCTTTTTCTTGTTAACTTCACTGCAAATTACCCATCAAGCGATACACTTATAGGGCAGATCAGATTGCTTATACCTCTACAACCCCAAGATGAAAAGGCACATATTTGCTCCCGGAGAGTAATAGGATAATAAGGCAATTTTGCAAATGACCCCTTGCACACTCTCCCAGGACAAGTTAGACTCTCTCCGTGCATAAGAAGAGGGAATACAGATTCCATTTGTTTACTATTTAAGGGATCAGAAGGGCCAGAGGAAATTTGGTGGGTTGTTTTGTTTTTCTACTTAGTTACAAGGTGCAAAAAGAGATATTCTGGTTCCCATTCAAAATATTGGAACGGGAAAGAGGAAAGTATAACTCCCAAACACGTATCTTGAGACATAGCACATGAACAGCAAAAAAAGAGGAAAAAAAAAAGCAATATACTCAAAGAAAGCGTGCAATTTCAGAGCTGGATGACAAGCAGGGAAACAGATAGAGGATACATGTAAGTGAGCGGTTTCGTTTTTCTCTATACCTGTAAGGAAGGAACAATCCTGGTCTCTATCCATAATCATGGCATGGAAAAGCTGAAATTAACACCCTGAAACTAGTAGGTTTCCAAACAGCACTTGTGCGTCCAATGATACTCCTTGCCTAGAAACCACAGATTTTCCAGATCTGGAAGAGATGGTGGGGGTCGTTTGATTCTCCCCCCTCCATTTACATACGAAGAAGCTGAGGCAGGGGGCCTGTGGCTTGTACCAGATTATACAGCTACCAAAGGGCAGAACTGGGACTGGTAGATTCAGCTTCCAAGAAGCTGTGCTTCTCCGCAGTCCTGCCCCCCACCCCCCAATGCACACACACAAAGAAGCCGTGTAACCTTTGACTCCAGAAATACACGCCTTTGCAAGTGAAGCTAAAGCAAATCTCCACGTTATCAGAAGTCCATCACTACCACCCAATTACTAAATCACTAAATAATCAGGGAGATAGATTTTCTCTGAGCCCAGACGACCCCCTGGGAGTGAGTGAGTCACTTTAGAAAGCTACTATAATTCTCGCAGGCCACTGGGGCATCATTCAGTGAAGTGCATCTACCAGCTGGCACTTCTGAGCCCTGGAGGAGTGTCCAAAGCTCTCCGCGTGCCTTTCCCTCTGCTCACAGCCCTTCTTGGGGGAGAATCGGGTGCGGCAACCACCCGATTGCCGCATGGTGCAGTTCTGCTCAGCAGGAAAATGGCTAAAGGAAGTTATGTCCCGGGTCCTGCTTGATGCTGGGTGTAACAGCAAGGGCTCCTTTTTATGTATGTTTGCAAAAATAGGAAGGAAGAGAATGTAGGATTGCAACCAGTTGATAGATGGGCCACGAATTACTGAAGTATGACGATATTTTGGGGGTAGTATCGTACATTCGCTATACCTTCAAATCCTTTTTTCTTTTTTTTGGTTGCGTTGGGTCTTCATTGCTGCACGCGGGCTTTCTCTGGTTGCGGCGAGCGGGGACCGCTCTTCGTTGCGGAGCGCGGGCTTCTCATTGCGATGGCTTCTCTTGTTGCAGAGCACGGGCTCTAGGTGCGCAGGCTTCAGTAGTTGTGGCACGCGGGCTCTAGAGCGCAGTTGTGGCTCACGGGCTTAATTGCTCCGCGGCATGTGGGATCTTCCTGGACCAGGGATCGAACCCGTGTCCCCTGTATTGGCAGGCGGATTCTTAACCACTGCGTCACCAGGGAAGTCCCTCCCTTCAAATCTTTAAACCCCATCTGTCTTACAGTGGCCTATACTTTTGACTTTTCCTTGTGTTTTTGGAAATTAAGAGCGAATTCCAGAATCTCCCCTTCCCCCCCCACCCCGCCCCGCCATATCACAGAAAGCACTGTCTTTGTGAGTCAAGAAGATTGTGCTTTTTTCTTTCCATTATTTTTCTCTCATCTGCGTCTTGAGTATCTCATAAACACAAGAGCAGTGAGAAAGTAATTCCCACTTTGTTGAACAACTATTGAATCTGGAGGATCTATTTGATCTTCTAATGAGACCAGATGTCTTCAGAGGATTCTGGGAATGTGTATAGAAGAACTTCCCCTCCGTGAATGATTCTGATACATGGAGGAATAAAAAAAAAAATTCTAAATTAATCCTGAGTGAAACACATAACTAGTGTTCCTGTGGAAAATAGGGCTCAGAGGCTCAGGGAGTTGGTGCCAAAGGCATTCAGCCGAGCCGAAGCCAGTTTTCTCGAAAGCGAGGAGACTGGGGGTGGGAGCAAGTCTTTTCTCTCTGCTCTGGTGCGGAAGCTTTTTGAGCAGAGTTTTATTTATTTATTTTTAACACCCTAGATCACTTTTCCCAAGCCTTAGTTCACTTCTCCCAACCCATGTAGGTCTGCGGTTTGAGATTTCGCTGGATTTGCCCCAATTTTTTTTTTTCTTTTTATTGGAGTACAGTTGCTTTACAATGTTGTGTTAGTTTCTGCTGTGCAACGAAGTGAATCAGCTCTATGTAAACCTATATCCCTTCCCTCTTGGACCTCGCCCCCTCCCACCCCGTCCCACCCATGTAGGTCATCACAGAGCACTGAGCTGAACTCCCTGTTCTCTACAGCAGGTTCCCACTAGCTGTCTATTTTACACATGGTAGTGTATTTATGTCAATCCTAATCTCCCAATTCGTCCCACCCTCCCCTTCCCCCCCCACCCCCGTGTCCACATGTCCCTTCTCTACGTCTGCATCTCTATTCCTGCCTTGCAAATAGGTTCATCTGTACCATTTTTCTAGATTCCACATATATGTGTTAATATACAATGTTTGTTTTTCTCTTTCTGACTTACTTCACTCTGATGACAGACTCTAGGTCCATCCACATCCCTACAAATGACCCAATTTCATTCCTTTTTATGGATTTGCCCCAATTTTAAGCCATGTTCAATGGACTTGCTTAACCCTTCTTTTGTGTGTGTGTGTGTGTGTGTGTGTGTGTGTGTGTGTGTGTGTGTTGGGGGCAGTGCGTGCATCATGTTTTCCCCCATTCACCCGCCGTCCTGCTCCCCTTTGATTCCCCTTGAGCTTTGGGGTTCAGGGTCACATACCCAGACTTATAGTTTGTCACTTTACTTACCTGTGTTTTCATTTCTTTGGATGCAAAGTAGTTCTTCCTGGAAGCAAATGATGAGCATTGAAGTGATTTCCCATCAAGAGGGGAGAAGTGTTTCTATCTGAAGGCAAATTAAAATATCTATGACCATTCAACCTACTCATCAAAAAGAGATCCGAAGAAAAGAAACCGACCCTTCGTAGGTTTACAAGGAGATGAGAAAACTGGCTTTTCTTCCACTGGGGCTGGGAAGTTTTCTCCTGCCTTTGAATTTGGAGGGAACATTCCATGTTCTGATTCCATGACTCGGGGCTCTTCAGGCATCAGACGTCTGCTTCTGTGATTCCCTCCAGGCAGACCTGGCACAGAAGCCTCTGGGCTGGTTGATGGTGCTGAGAATGTATATGATTGTAGCCTCCCTTGCTTGTACAGGCATGGGTCTTACTGCACCCATGTCGGTTACTGATGGAGAAATCCATTCTTAAGACTTTAAAGTCTTCTTGGTCACTGTCCCATCAATACCTGCATGTGCTATAGGTGTTGTTCTTTGGTGGAAACGGCCCCCTGACTGCGGAGGTGTGGCTTCTCCACCTTCTGTGTTCCTTTTTAAAGTATTACGTTTGCTTTATGTAGAGAGGATGCATCTGCAAACTGCAGACTCGGTTTAGACTCTTAACTTCTCGAAGCTTGGTTTCAGCGTAGCCAGGCGCTAGTCGTTTCCTCCCTGGGAGGCCAGGAGATTTGGTCGAAGCAATGACGATGGCTTCATACCGGGTTTGCTTGTTCACACGCTCGATAGGCTTCCTGTTCCTTTTGATCTTTGACTGTGTTGGGTCTTCGTTGCCGCACGCGGGCTTTCTCTAGTTGCGGCGAGCGGGGGCTACTCTTCGTTGCGGTGCACGGGCTTCTCATTGCGGTGGCTTCTCTTGTTGCAGAGCATGGGCTCTAGGTGTGCAGGCTTCAGTAGTTGTGGCACGCGGGCTCAGTAGTTGTGGCTCGCAGGCTCTAGAGCGCAGGCTCAGTAGCTGTAGCGCACGGGCTTAGTTGCTCTGCGGCATGTGGAATCTTCACAGACCAGGGCTTGAACCTGTGTCCCCTGCATTGGCAGGTGGATTCTTAACCACTGCGCCACCAGGGAAGCCCCCTGTTAATCTATTTGTTATCTACCAGCATCGTGGCGAGCATGGGAATAGCCAGCCATACCCAAGGAACCCATGTTTAACTGGCTGGGCCATTGTCAGGCATCTGAAATGAACAATGAGGGTAGGAAGAAAATGGGCATCTTCCTTGCTCTGCTCAAGGTCAGGTGGTGAAGGGAAGAGAGGTCCCTTTTACTGGGTGCTCACTCTTTGCCTGCTCTAGGACTGGGTGCCTCAGGCCCTTTTCTGGTCCGCTCCTTAGGGCAGCTCCGGGAAATGAGGACAGGACAAGGTCTCCTTTGGTCTTAGAGAGGGAGAGGGAAAGCCCTGGACCACTGCTGTCACATAACGTGGTCCTTCCAGAGGACACGTCCATCCCTCCCTTATGGGCCCGAAGAGACACGGAGTTAATTGATTAATAAAAGTTTGTTAACTAGGTTTTTATTTTTTAATTTTTTAAAATTTATTTGATTCAAGTATAGTTGATTTACAATGTGTTAATTTCTGCTGTACAGCAAAGTGACTCAGTTATATATATTCACTTTCATATTCTTTTCCATTATGGTTTATCACAGGATATTGACTATAGTTCCCTGTGCTATACAGTAGGACCTTGTTGTTTATCCATTCTATATATAATAGTTTACATCTGCTGATCCCAAACTCCAAATCCACCCTTCCCCCAAACCCCTTCCCCTTGGCAACCACAAGTCTGTTCTCTATGTCTGTGAGTCTGTTTCTGTTTCATAGATAAGTTCATTTGTGTCATATTTTAGATTCCACAGATAAGTGATATCATATGGCATTTGTCTTTCTCTGTCTGATTTACTCCACTTAGTATGATAATCTCTAGGTCCATCCATGTTGCTGCAAAGGTATTATTTCATTCTTTTTTATGGCTGAGTAGTATTCCACCATATATACACATATGTGTGTGTATATATATATATATAACATACATACACATACATACACACCACGTCTTCTTTATCCATTCATCTGTCGATGGACATTTAGGTTGTTTCCATGTCTCGGCTATTGTAAACATTGCTGCTGTGAACACTGGGGTGCGTACATCCTTTTGAATTAGAGTTTTGTTTGAATATATGCCCGGGAGTGGGATTGTAGGAAACTCTATTTTTAGTTCTTTAAGGAACCTCCATACTGTTCTCCTTAGTGGCTGTATCAATTTACATTCCCACCAACAGTGCAGGAGGGCTCCCTTTTCTCCACACCCTCTCCAGCATTTATCGTTGTAGGCTTTTTAGTGATGGCCATTCTGACCGGTGTTAGGTGTTACCTCACTGTACTTTTGCTAACTTGGTTTTTTTTTTTCTTTAAATTAAGGTTTTCCAATTTATTATTAGCTCACCCATTAATCGTACGGTCAATCTCTATTGTGCACAGAAAATCATTTAAAATTACATATTAGAATAAATGCTTCTAAAGACCTAATTTTTTTTTACATCTTTATTGGAGTATAATTGCTTTACAATGGTGTGTCAGTTTCTGCTTTATAACAAAGTGAATCAGTTATACATATACATACGTTCCCGTATCTCTTCCCTCTTGCGTCTCCCTCCCTCCCACCCTCCCTATCCCACCCCTCTAGGTGGTCACAAAGCACCGAGCTGATCTCCCTGTGCTATGCGGCTGCTTCCCACTAGCTATCTACCTTACGTTTGGTAGTGTATATATGTCCATGCCTCTCTCTCGCTTTGTCACAGCTTACCCTTCCCCCTCCCCGTGTCCACAAGTCCATTCTCTAGTAGGTCTGTGTCTTTATTCCTGTCTTACCCCTAGGTTCTTCATGACATTTTTTTTTCTTAAATTCCATATATATGTGTTAGCATATGATATTTGCCACCTCCTAGAGAAATGGAAATAAAAACAAAAATAAACAAATGGGACCTAATGAAACTTCAAAGCTTTTGCACAGCAAAGGAAACCATAAGCAAGACCAAAAGACAACCCTCAGAATGGGAGAAAATATTTGCAAAGAAACAACAGAGAAAGGATTAATCTCCAAAATTTATAAGTCCCTCATGCAGCTCAATTAAAAAAAAAAAAGCTAACTTGGTTTTTAAACAACCAAGTTTTTTAGTCAAATAATCTGTTAGTACCAGCAAAATTAACCGAGGCACTTGAATCGGTTGGGGGATGGGTGGGGATCTGGAATGAGAAAGATGGAGAAAGAGACAAAGACGTGGGGAAAAAACACCTCAGCAGGTAACCTGCCCCGGAGGTTGGAGCTCCATTAATAGGCGAGGGTTTAGGGAAGACTCAAGGTTAACAGAAAATACTTCTATTTTTCCTCGACTGCAGAGTTTGGATAATAGGTGAGAATAATACCCGCCATTTATTGAGTTTTTACTGTGAGTCAGACCGTTGTTAAGTGCTTTCCCAGTACTGTATCTCACTTAATACTAATTAATCCCTGGGCAACGGGCATGTTTGCTCCCAGTGTACAGAGTAGGCTACCAAGACCTAAAGATTTTCACCGATTTGCCCCAAGTCCCATGGCTAATAAGTGGTAACAATGTCATCGAAACAAAAAATGTATATGGCGGTCTTTTGTAAACTACGCCCATCTCAATACCGCTTTACAATAGGTCTTAAATGACCTCTATGACTCTTAAACTACAGAGAGCAGTTTCTTAAATTGGCCCAAGAACATGTAAATTCTTTCTTTCTTTTTTTAATTGGAGGGCCACCTTGTAGGGCTGGAATCCGGAACCGTTTGCATTGGAGAAGATGAGTTTGCCATTGGTGGCAGACTCTGGAGCTTCTAAACCTTCATCCGTAAAAGGGGCCGTAACTGGGGGGGCCGCAGAACCAGGCCGTCGGGTGCAGCAGGGGTGCGGTCTTCTCGACTTGGGGACACTGGGCAGGCTGTCCCCGCCGCCCCACCGCCAGTGCCCAGCACCGCTTCCTACCGCGTGATCAGTAGAGGCAGGTGCATCAGTCTGTCTGCCTAGAAGCAGGTACACACTTGTTTGCTGAGAACAACGAGGGTCCCTGCTCACTCCAAGACCTGTGTCTGCCCAGCAGAACACACGAACTGCTCACAGATCTTACAGAAAGTCCGAGACGTTCATTCCTCAGTGTGGGGGAGGGAGAGCTCCCTGAGTCCCTGAGCCCCAGGACCCTGTCTGCCCACGGTGTCTGCTGTTATACAGAGTCAGGTTATGGGTGACAAAGCCGAAAACATGACTCGTGTGTGACACTCCTTAACACAATTTGAAGGACTTTGCCCTCTGAACCTGTGAGGTAAAACAGGTTTTCCTATTTTCCTGGGTAAGTGAAGGATGACTGTACTACTTATTCTTCGACTTGGGAAGTCGATCATACAAGTCTTTGAGGGCTCCACAACCATTTGCAGAATGGCTGCATGGAAATTGGGCATTTGTGCTATTGTTCACGTTAAAGACGTTAATGTCTAACCCAAGAATACCACCAACACTCGAGAACAGAGACGTACACGGCATCACCTCTGCCAGCAGCTGGGTCTTTCTTAAATGTGTGATGCTTAAAACCTAATTCTCTCTGCACTTCTGCCTTTTCCGTGCACCAGGCGAAGCTCAGGCCGCCTGTTCATGGGTCCCCAGCCAGCTTCTCTGGAGACACTCGGACCTTCTGTATCATTTTCCTGATTTTCTCCACTTTCCTTCACCTCCATCTCTCCTTTGCAATCTGCCCAGACTCCCTTTCTCTTCTCACTCACATGGCTTCTCCTCCTTCCCTCGGGATGCCTCAGCTTCCTAGAGGCACCTGCAGGCATTGCTTTGTACAGCATCGTGGTCCCTGGGACCCCTGTCCTCGGCTGCATCTGCGTTTTTCCCTGCAGGTGGAATGTGGTGGACCAGGAGAGCACCCGAGCCCCGTAGGTCTGAGGATGGGAAACAGTTGAGTACATAGACCCTAGGAGTGGGCTGCATTCAAGGACGTTCCACGTAGATGGAACGTCTATGTGGCCCTGTCTCCGGGTGAGGGGACCCCACGCAGTGGGGTCTTCTGTTGGGGGTACCCTGTAACGCCCGTGCAAAGACAGCTTCGAATTCTCCTTGTTTCTCAGCAGCGGTGCGTGGCAAGGCCCCGCTACCTTTGTACGTTGTGTAGCGACATCTCCACACAGTCCCACAAAGGTGCCAAGGCGTCCCTCCCTTTGAACTTCCTCCCTGGAAATCATTTTCAAATGCCATGTTTCCGACCTCCCAGGACCAAGTGTATGAGTTCTTCACATACAGCGTCCTCTGAAGGGACAGCCAAACACTTGGAGGTGAAATTGCACAGATCTGAAGTGCGCAGGACCTCTGGGCCGTGCTGCTGTTCATTTCTCTCCAGAAACTAAAAGAACACCACGTCAGCTCGAATATTTAGAAGTGTCACCAGGATTACACAACATTTGGGATTAACTTTACAACCAACCTTGATCCGACTTCTAATTCTGTAAGAATGCTTTTTCTTTACATGACAAGTGGACTCATTGGCCAGTAGGTCTAAAGTCTGTGTTTTATCGCACAATAAGAGCGTTGCAAAGGCAGAAGGTAACCCCAGATGGGTGCCTCTTGTCTTTCATTTGGGGAGCGCGGAGATAGCTGGCCTTTCATCCAGTGGCTCACAGAGTTGAGTTTTGAAGTCTACGGCGGGACCACCTCCGGTGAATTGACTATCACATTTCTAAATACCCTGTTTACAGAATACTTTACCTGTGAGAGCAGGATAATTATTTCATTTAAATTAAAAACATATTTTTTAGGGGGGGATGAAACACAGAAGGTACCAGATCCGTGTTGAATGGATACACCCAAGGTGTGGAGGAGGACGGGTTAGGAGGGATGGGGGTAAGGCAGCAGAGATAACATTCTGTCTTCACTTTGAAGCGACGTCAAATTGCTGATTGGTAATCGGAAGATTCTCAGGATTTCAGTGTCTTCTTAAGCAGTGTTCCTGACGTGATTGATACAGACACACTCACATTCATTTGGTAAAAAATAATTCCACTCACATGTAGGTTTTGGGTCCCACGTGGATAGGTTTTGGGTCCCACGTGGTTCCCCCGGGCAGATCTTGTGTGTATATATCACAGAGTTTTGAGTACATATCCTGTTTTCAGATGTGTTCCCTGAAATGTTGGCTCATTCTAAGACCTGTTTTATTTTGACCACTGTATCTTGCCTCGTCTAACATCACCACAAATCCTCCTTTACCACACACATCCCAGCAGCATGGTTGTGCTTTTTGGATCTGTAGTCGTGATGGATAAGAGGCTTGGCTTATTGCCTAATTAAAAAAAAAAAAACCTACTAAATATTACATTTCCCCTTGTAAAATAACGATATAGATTAGTGTTTGTGCAGAAGTGTTGGCAACAGAATTCTTCAAAAGTTTTCCTTCGGGTGATGAAAGCTGTTATATTATTTTGACTAGCTAATCAAATATAATTGGGGAGCTTGAAGTACCTTACATTTTCCTTGTACAGTTATCAAAGCGGGAAATGTAACTCGTGGAGCTGATGAAAGGCATCTCTCTTCAATTATGAACCTTACAGAGGGAAGAAAGAACAGTTCTGGTGCTAAAAACTCAGAGCTTGAAATGCCCCTTAATGTTAATTGCTGTATTAGCTAGTTAACACATTATTATACATTTTAATTGATTCTTGCTCCAGTTTTGGAGAAAAAAAAAACTCTGGATCTGTGCGGCAAGTAAATTAAGGAGGGAAGATGCTTGGACACGATAGTATTACTGTTTATATTAGGTTTAAATCATGCCGGATATTTGCAGTACAAACGGTAGCCCTCACTTTTGTGGGGTCTAACTTGCTTTAAAAGCATTAATAGTTTGCATTCATGTATTGGGGTTTGTGGTTATGAATGTTTTCAAAGGAGTTTTATTTGACCATTGAGAATTCCTTTTATGGTTTTATCAATGACATGTCACAATCTTGAAAACATAACTTCATTCCAGTCATGTATTCGGAGGGGTCCAGCCGAGGGTTGGCTTTTGAAAAGAATCAAAACGTATTACACCTGCATTTCACTCACCAGGACGTAGCATTTTTTTTTTGTTTAGGGTTGAATCCCACTCTCAAGCTACCTGTAAAACACTTCTGGCATAAATGATGAGTTGTGACCTAGGATTAGGACAGATTTCAGCTTTTATTCATTTATGAATTCACTTGTTCACCCCCTCGTTCATCAAACCTGCAATGAGTTCCTACTGTGTGTCGGTCCCCTTGCTACATTATGGCAGACGAGACAAGTGGGCCTGGCCGGACACAAGTTACATCCTCCTGGGCACTTTTCTCAATTAAAGTCAATGCAGCACCAAACACCACAGCCAACCCTGACTCTGAGAGCTTGTGCAGCTGACTGTGCTTCCACTGATGTGTGAAATGTACTGGAACTGGAAAAGACGATTGACTTCTCATAGACAGCAAGCCGACCTCTGAGAAACATGGCAGTAGTCCAATAATGACGGAAACTGAGAGATTGAGGTGTGTCCAGAAAGTAGGGTAAGCTCTTGGGGGGCGCCTACCCAGCCTGGGGCAGGGGAGGGGGAAGTCTTGGAGGATGAGTGGGAGATGCCAACCAGATGAGCAGCTAGAAGTGAGGGGAGTCAGGGAGGCGTCCCCAGCAGAGAACGGCTGGTGCAAAAACGTAAGGCCTGTGCACTGTACTTTGGGGACCAGTGCATAATTCCTGCAGTGGGAAGGTGAGCATGTACGTGGGAGGTGGCTGGACAGGGGACCAAGGTCACTCACGGGGGCTCTTAAGTAAGGATTTTATTCAAGGCAAAGGGAAGCTACCATGGGAAGTTGAGAAGGGATGACCCAGAGGGATTGGAAATGTACCACAGTGACTGTTGGACATATATGCCTACTGTTTCCTTTTTTGTTTTATTTATTTATTTTTGGCTGCGCTGGGTCTTCGTTGCTGCGCATGGGCTTTCTCTAGTTGCGGTGCACAGGCTTTTCACTGCGGTGTCTTCTTGCGGAGCACCGGCTCTAGGTGCGGGGGCTTCAGTAGTTGTGGCACACGGGCTCAGTAGTTGTGGCTCGCGGGCTCTAGAGCGCAGGCTCAGTAGGTGTGGCGCTCGGGCTTAGTTGCTCCGCGGCATGTGGGATCTTCCGGGACCAGGGATCAAACCCATGTCCCCTGCATTGGCAGGCGGATTCTTAACCACTGCGCCACCAGGGAAGCCCTGTTTTCTTTTTTGAGTTCAGCTTTGGTGTGGTTTTCCCTCGTTTCCCAGCATTTAGCTGAAATACATTCCAATGATTTCTTTTTATGTATCACTTAAAACCTTGTTGTTGTTGTAAAGAAGGCATATAGTTGATCTCTTTTCTGTATAGTTTATTTCTGCTATTCTTTCCAATAGACCTTTTCCTTCTAGGTAAATTCCAGTTAATTGGTGACATGGATATATTTGAGGTCTTGGTCTTTGTTTCATGTTTAATTTAAACAGATGTGACATTTGAAAATTTCTTCAGTATAACATGTGTTTTGACCAGGAGGGTTTTTCTTTCTAACCTTACACTTATCTATTGCTGTTTATTTCATAGTCATCGATTTAGTGGCACCAAATCAGTTTATATTCACGTTATTGGGGGGAAGGTGCTATCTAGCCCGGGGGATCTAGAGCTATCACATACCAGCTTTTCAAATTATTTGTTCGAATCATTCGTTCATTTATTCATTCAATACATGTTAATTAAATACCCACTAAGTGCCAAGCCCTCCTCTAAACCAGAGGATGCTCTTGTGAACAAGACCAGCTGGGTACCGTTTTTATCGACACTCGCTTTGTAGTGGGAGGGAAGCAGATGATAAACTGCCTAGAAAGATCATGTGAACAGTTAGAATAAATGAGCGAGGAGCGTAGATAGGAAGAGAGGGAGCAGTTAGAGGGCTGCAGAGAAGACAGACGTGAAGGGCGGACACTTGAACTGAAACCTAAACAGCAGGAAAGAACCAGCCTTGCTAAATCTAGAGATGTAGCCGTCCAGGCACAGGAACAGCAAGTGCAAAAGCCCTGAGGTGGAAACCAGCTTGGTATTTTCAAGAAACATGGAGAAGGCCAAAGTGCGTAAGTCAAAGAGTTGGCAACGTGCAGCCCACGTAGGGCTTGGATTTTCTCCTGTTTGGGATAGGAACTCTTAGGATTTTAGGCAATGGAGTGTCTTCATCGAATTTCATTATAGGAAATGTTGCTCTGGCTGTAGGTGGGAAATGGGTCAGGAGGAAGCAAGAAAGGACGTAGGAGAGTCAGCAGCCCAGCGGCTTAGACAGGGCATGACGGTGGGAATGGGGAGAAGCGGATGGACTCAGGACACAGGCTGAGGTAAAGCCGACACAATTTTGCTCAAAGGGGCTTTGGGAGAAAAAGATGAGACAAGCACAACTTGGGTTTTTGGCTTGAGCCGTTGAGAGCCATTTGTTGAGAAGGAAGGGGAACCAGCATCTCTGGGAGCAGGGGCTGCCAACTTCCTAAAATGCTCCTGGGACAGATAGACGCAGAGCCCAGGGCTGGTCCTTAGATGCCTGCTTTGGGAACCACGGATTATTCTGGAGAACACAACTAAACCACCCCGTGCAGGTAAGAGTCCAAGCTCTTCTTAGAGGCCAGGATTCTCCACACTCGCCTGCAGTCTACTTCAGAGTTTAGCAGCAGTCCGTATGCTCTTTGATTTGCAACTTAAACCCTTCCTTCTGCAGAAGTGTCACCCCCTCTGTCATAAAGTCAAGACAGGAGGGTACCCTTGGCTTGATTCTAACCTGTTACTGAGTTACAGCTTGTTGAGTTGCAGCTCTGTGAAAACCTACAGATATTGTCATTAAGGGATTCAAACTGATTTCAGTAATCAAGACACAGGAGTCTGGTTAAGACTGGACCCCTCTGCCGACACAAACTGACCAGGATGCAAATTCAATCGGAGTGGCACCTCAGGGAAATTAGTGGCTGAGGACGGTCACTGCTTGATCCCACGTGACTTTCCCCTTCCAAGAACGTAAACCAGATTTGGACCATCGAACCTCTAAAAGGATTTTTCTTACTTCAATATGGATTCTCTAGAATTTGACCCCAAAGTTTGAGTCACCACCTTGACATGGACCCAGTTTGTTTTCCTCCACAGTCCTTTTTATGAGGAGAAAATTGCTAGTTATTTTAAACATTCTTTCTAAACTTTATCTCCAATCCTTTCATTATCTTTGTTGCTTTTCTAACAGCTTTCACTTTCTTTTCTGTAGTAGAAATCAGAGATAATCTAAGCTATAGTCTTTCCAAAGCTTCTCTCACCCCAGCGCAGAGCAGTGGTTGGTGTTTGGACAAATCCAGGGATTTTCCTACAAAATTATAGATGGGCATGAATATGCCAGACATACCAGAATCAATAACCCTGCCAGCAGCAATGAGTGTTTTATCAACTCCGAAAGAACTTTGTTTCCCACTGTTGAGCACCTTACTTAATTTACTTCTAGGCACTGAAAAAACCCTGATACTATTTTGTCCAGTATCTTTGCAGTTGAAACACCTTCTTACCCACTCACTTATTAGCCCAAGTCAGTGGTCACTTGCAACACAGACTGACCTCAACTTTGTGGACCCTGAAACTTAAACAATTTAGGAAGCACTCGATGAAAACAAAAACAAAAATATCTTCTCTTTTGCACATTTTACAAACTTTAGTCCTTGTGCATAGAATTGCTTGGATTCCCTCAAGAGCCTGGAGAGCGCTCATACATGGGAAGGTTCCTGAAGCTTAAGCTCATTCGTTTCAGGTGTAAGTGCCTCTGATTTGCTGTCTGCTAAGGAATTTCTTGCATAGGTTATCACTGGGGCTAGGAGGAAGGTGGGGATAAAGAATCTGCATGGTGGTCCAATAGGATTTAAGTGTAGACCACCCAGATTGAATAACACAGATATGAAGCCCAGACACCTTCACCGAGTTTTCTTTCTAAAAATAATTCCTCATTGGTCATGGGACAAGAGATAGTCCTGCCTGTAGACTGAAGACATAACTACAGCATCGTTAGATGCTCTCTGGGTGGTCCACCTTCTCCTCGCCTCGGCTCACTGACTGGCCGCTGTGACACCTCATCCTATCCGACGCCACTCTCCTTGCCCTAAGAAATGTCTCATACACATATCCAACCAGTTTATGCAGAAAGTGCCGTTAAGTTCTATTTCAGCTTTGATGAAGGATTCATAGAGAATTCAGACTCTCCGATAACTGTAGTACTTCGTGTACATGTAGGTGCCACAGTGATCTCATGAGAAACGTTGAGGGTTTCCCATGGTGCGATGAAAGAGGATATAAAGGTTGGGGGCTCCTCAGATTGGAAAATTTCAGTTTTTTCCTTCCTCTTAGAATCACATTGTAAACTATTACGTGATCATACATTTCCTGTTTGATTTTATTTACCCAGTCTTGACTTACACATCTGAGTAAAAAGACCAGAACTCTGAAGGGATTCGTTAGAAAGAACATTGGAAAATAGAATCTCTATCTGAGTCTCAGTACTGTGCGCGCATCCACGAGTGGTTACCTCTAAGCTGGACTTGTCGGCTTTCAAATGGGACCTTGCAGAATGTTTTGATGAAGAGTTTAGTCTCGAGAGCTCAACATTCAAAATAAAGTTTAAAGGTTTTGAGAGGTTTTTAAAAAGTGAATTTTACTCGCTTCTAGTATGGCTAAAAAAATGAACTGAATTTCTCAAGTGTTTTTCATTTGTGAGGTGGTATGACTATATAAATTGTGCAGAAGAACTTAAGTTTCTTGCCAAAACAAAAATAAATAAATGAGATGGTAGATGTGTTCATTAACTAGATGGGGGGAATCCTTTCAAAATGCAGCAGGGAGGGATAAACTGGGACATTGGGACTGACGTACACACACTACTATATGTAAAATAGGTGACTAATAAGGACCTACTGTATAGCACAGGGAACTCTACTCGATACTCTGTAATGACTTATATGGGAAAAGAATCTAAAAAAGAGTGGATGTGTGTATATGTATAACTGATTCACTTTGCTGTACAGCAGAAATTAACACAGCATTGTAAATCAACTATACTCAATAAAATTTTTTTTAAAGTAGATCTATAATCAAATCATCACAATGTACTCTTTAAATATCTTACAATTTCATATGTCAACTAAATACATCAATAAAACTGAAATAAATTCATTTATTTATTGTACAGGGGACCAAAGGAGTATGTATTCGTTGAATGGACGGGTAACAGGGTCCCTTTGTGCATTGACTATGGACTTGTGTTTTGAGGAGTAGTTAAGGTAGAGAGGAAAGACAGTCTAGCAAATTCTATGAGCCAAGTCATATTTTGGAGTGTCTTGTGGTTTTTATTTCTAAATAAACTACAAGTCAAGAATCTCCTTTAAATAAAATGACCAGTCAGAGGTTTCATGGACTGTTCCTGCATAATAACGTTTAATAGAAAATCTCTTCTAAAAATGGAATGTATCAATGAATCTAGATTAGAGCTGATTCAGGTTGCTGACTCTTCGTGGGAGCATACCCTACCTCGTGATGTATAAACATGAGTCGTGGCAACGGTCATTAATTGAGAGAATTCTGGAAGAATTTGTAGGGCAGAGGAGAAACGCGTTGACATCCTTTGGAACAAGAGAGTGAAAATGAATTTATTTTTTAAAATTTTTATTGGAGTATAGTTGATTTAAATGTTGTGTTAGTTTATGCTGTACATCAAAGGGAATCAGTTATACATATACCTATATCCACTCTTTTTAAGATTCTTTTCCCATATAAGCCATTACAGAGTATTGAGTAGAGTTCCCTGTGCTGTACAGTAGGTCCTTATTAAAAGGAATTTATTTTTTGAAATGAGAACAGACTACCCACTTTTCCAGATTCCTGTCCTTTTATGAGTTTTTTTTTTTTTTTTTGAGCCATTTTCTTCTTTGGTTAGGAATTATTTACCCAGATGACTACCTAGTGAGAAAATAGAGACCAGTCACATTATGTATAGAGCCATTTAGATTAACGTTCTTTGATTTCTAAATCAAATGTGCCACACAGAACACGCTTTCACAGTGTTATATCCACAAAATAGTGGCTACATCACGGTGCTTATATCCACAAAATAGTATTTCACATGCTTTTGCAGTAGGTTTTTCCACAGCTTTGAGCCCTGACCCGCTTCACTTCAGGAGGAAGGAAAAACCCCACTAAATCAATGATTAGCTTAGATCTGAAAACACTTTGCTGCAGAGGTGTAATATCTTTACAAAGGTTTCTGAGGTAAGGAGTATTTGTTTAGCTTTAACTTTATCAAAATAGAACACTAGGTAAAAACACATTGAAAGGGCACTTGAAACAGCAGAGCTGCCCCAAATCTATTGTTCCGTTACATTTGAGGGTCGGGCAAATCCAGTTGTTAAATTATCTCACGTTGAGAATTGGTTAAATAAATGTTTATTAATTGCTCCCACTTTTCCTGACTCTCTTAGTTCAATCAGCTTTAGAGCAGAGAAGTAAAATATATATATATTAAAAGAGAGCTTATCCTCTACTTAACTGCTGATTATTTCTCTAAATAGACTATCTTCTTTTTTTCTTGTAATTTTTTTTTTTTTTTTTTTTTTTTTTTTTTGCTGTACGCGGGCCTCTCACTGCTGCGTCCTCTCCTGTTGCGGAGCACAGGCTCCGGACGCGCAGGCTCAGCGGCCATGGCTCACGGGCCCAGCCGCTCCGCGGCACGTGGGATCCTCCCGGACCGGGGCACGAACCCGCGTCCCCTGCCTCGGCAGGCGGACTCTCAACCACTGCGCCACCAGGGAAGCCCTTTCTTGTAATATTAGTTCACTTATTTATTGTATGAAAGATTCATTAAATTCTATAGTGCTTTACAGTTTTCAGAAGCTTCACACACATGATTTCATATAATCGCAGAATAACCCTCCTCACCCCTATATTGCCCCACCCCCCCATCAAACTGGTAACCACTAGTTTGTTCTCTGTATCTGTGAGTCTGCTTCTTTTTTGTTTTATTCACTAGTTTGTCATATTTTTCAGATTCCATATATAAGTGATATCATACAGTGTTTGTTTATTTTTCTCTGACTTATCTCACTTAGTGTAATGCCCTCCAAGTCCATCCATGTTGCCGCAAATGGCAAAATTTCGTTCTTTTTTATGGCTGAGCAATATTCCATTGTATATGTGTACCACATCTTCTTTATCCATTATCTGTTGATGAGCACTTAGGTTGTTTTTGTGCCTTGGCTATTGTAAATAATGCTGCTATGAACATTGGGGTGCATGTATCTTTTCGGATTAGTTGGGTTTTTTTTCCGGATGTATATCCAGGAGTGGAAATTCTGGGTCATATGGTAGTTCTATATTTAGTTTTTGAGAAATAGACTATTTTCAATTTAAAAAAATACACTTGTCTCCATTCTAGTGGATTTAAAGCTGTGATGCAAAGCAGAGCTGATATTCAGGAAGACCGCAGGGGCCGGTACACCTGGGTTACTCAGCATCTCACTCCTCCCAGACAGAGCCAATCATAATATTTAGCAGATATTTTTTTCTGAAGGTCTTAAAAGTTGATCAGTTTAAAAACAGATGTACACAGGCTATCTTACATTTGATTTTGTGATTAAAACAGTCTGTGCTGTGTTATGAAGGGATCCAGGGACATGGGACGCTGCTTCAGGTTGACAGAATGTGCTTGTCTCTTGTCTGATATGAGGGAGAAATTGATTTCTCTTTGCAATGACTGTCTTCACAAGGAAATACTTGTGAACAGATAGGCTCTAACTCATCAAAAATCAAGGTAATAGATGGGAAAAGAATTTGAAAAAGAATAGATACATGTATGTGTATAACTGAATCACTTTGCTGTACACCTGAAACTAACACAACATTGTTAATCGAACTATGCTCCAATATAAAATAAAAATAATCAAGGTAAAGAAACAGCAGAAGTAAATCTCGCAAAATTGATCTTCCTGATTTTAGATACTTCTTATACCAGAATACCCATTAGCTACAAAGGGAATCCCTAGGTGGGACCATTTACAGAGACTGTATTCGAGCAAGCAGTTTGGGGGGCAAGGGCAGGGAGAAAATGATGCTTTTTTGTGGGGGCTGTGTTGGGTCTTCCTTGCTGCGCGCAGGCTTTCTCTAGTTTTGGTTAGCGGGGGCTACTCTTCGTTGCGCTGTGCGGGCTTCTCACTGCAGTGGCTTCTCTTGTTGCAGAGCATGGGCTCTAGGCGCGCAGGCTTCAGTTAGTTGTGGCGCATGGGCTCCGTAGTTGTGGCTCGTGGGCTCTAGAGCACAGGGTCAGTAGTTGTGGCGCACGGGCTTAGCTGCCCCGCGGCATGTGGGATCTTCCCGGACCAGGGCTCGAACCCGTGTCCCCTGCATTGGCAGGTGGATTCTTAACCACTGTGCCACCAGGGAAGTCCCAAGGCATTTTTTAATATTGTATTTTTAACCATATTATATAGCCATCAGATATGTTTTTAAATGATAGTCTGTTGATTAACAAACTCCTTGTGGGTTAGTTATAATAGCAACTTTGCTTCAATATCAAAAGACAAAATTTGAGTGACTTGAGGATACATGAGCTGCCACCTGAAGTGAGATTCTTTTAATCAAAACATCTAAAGGTCAAATAATAATAATAATTCATATAAAATTTGGAAAGAACACACCGTTGTATACCCCTCCCACACCCCACCATTGAAATCTGTTTTTAGTTAATAGGAAATGGGAGTAAGATATTTTATTGAGTCTAAATATAGACTTTCATATATTAAAAGAAATGCTATTTACAGGTGATTTGTTACTAAATAAAATCTTGGAGGGACACTTTTAATTACCAGAATGGTAAGGTAACAATAAACACGGGAAATATAAATGAATAAAGTGTTCACAGACTCACACTGCTATAAATAACCCCCGAAGTCTGCTACTATTATTAGCATGGATGAACAAAAGAAGAATCCAGAAATAGAAAGGGGAAGAGCTTCTCGGAGAGCCTTGTATTCCATGGCATAGGAAATATTTCTAGCGAGCTCAAGAATTTAGGGGGTTAATTGATTTTTAAAGAGGACATTTCCATGCTATCTGTTTGCCAAGGAAATTCTTTTTACTGGCATGTTTGTAAAGTTGGCCGGCTAGTATTTCCTCTGGGTGACAAAAGGTGTGATGAAGAATTTTATCTTGACCTCCTTACTAAAATCGGCACCGAGGGCTTGCCTTTTTGTTAACTTCTTTGGTTATTATCAGATTATATCTCTAGAGGATTAGTTGATGTGGCTGAAGTTGGAAGGGGCAGTGGACAGCCCTGGACCGAGAGTCAGGTCTCAGCATCACCTGAGCCACCAGTGAGCTCTGGGTCAAAGCACTTACAGATGTGTCCCTGTGCCAGTTTCCTGATTGACGCAATCATACAAACATGTATTGAGCCGCCAGGCCCAACGCTAAGCAGTGGGGTTACAAGGTAAATAAAAGTACCTGGTTCTGGGCTTCCCTGGTGGCACAGTGGTTGAGAGTCCACCTGCCGATGCAGGGGACGCGGGTTCGTGCCCCGGTCCGGGAAGATCCCACATGCCGCGGAGTGGCTGGGCCCGTGAGCCATGGCCGCTGAGCCTGCGCGTCCGGAGCCTGTGCTCCGCAACGGGAGAGGCCACAACAGTGAGAGGCCCACGTACCGCAAAAAAAAAAAAAAAAAAAAAAGTACCTGGTTCCTGCTCACAGGCCATTTGTGGCTGGGAGGGCAGACCTGGAGTTTACAAAGAATGTAACATAGAGATGATCCCTATGCAAGAACACAGGGCAGAACTGTACTCTATCTAAGGAAAGGGCACCCAGGAAAACTTTGTAGAAATGGGGCCATCTGAATCAACTCCATCTTGAAGGATGCCTCATTATAAAAAGGGATGAAAATGGCTGTGCTTGGTTATCTTACAAGGCTCTGGTGAGGATCCAATGGCATGAGAAAGGTGAGTTGAAAAACATAAAAGACAATATAAACATAGGCTACTGCTGTCCCATATGACACATAAAACATTTCTATTTTATCTTATTTTTTATAACAAAGGATTCACATGCATGAATAGTATTATACATTGTCTGCTACGTTTTTTTTTCTTTTTTCATAACTAGTGATGAGTGCAATTATTTGAGAACTGATTATAAAACTGTAGTTAAGTGACAGAAAAACAGATGTCTAGTACTTTTTTGTTTTTGTTCAGTATGACCCAGAATCAAAAGAAGAAAAGATAACTTCCGCAAATACAGCTCTATTTTTCCATATGTGGTAACGATAGGAATTATTTTTAAAACGGTTATATTTGTGGTGATTTTCAGGATATGAAGTTATGACTTTGAGGTATTTAGTATTAGTAGATTATTATTTTTAAACATAAATTACTTATGCACAAACTGTGTGTTTTCTGGTGAAAAAGGTTATCTTTCTTAGGCAAATGAAGTATGAGATTTATCTCTCTCCAGTAGAAATTTATTATTTTCTTATCCTCAGTTGGATAGCTGCCTCTGTGATTTAGTGATTTATTCAACAAGTATTTTTTGAGTGCCTATTATGTGCAGTGTCAGACAGGGCAAACAGTATCTTACAGAATACGTTCCAACACGTCTTTTTAGAGTGAAACATTTTTTTAAGTTAATTTTTTACTGGAGTAGAGTTGATTTACAATGTTGTGTTACTTTCTGCTGAACAGCAAAGTGAATCAGTTATACACATACATATATGCACTCTTTTGTAGATAGAATGAAACATTTTAAAAAATACCTGGAATTCAGGCATTGATTGCATTTCCCCTCAGCACCTCCATGCATATAAGTGAATCAGTGTTTGACCCCGAAAAAACAGGGAAGCCTCTTTGCTTCAGCAATATGCAAATTAATTTGGAGTATGCAAATAATTTGAGCAGACAATGAGTTACCATTTAGAATTACCATTGTGAATCACTTTTACTCCCGATATGGTTTTTGTTTAAAAGTAGACGTGAAACAGAGAAAGGGTTACACCCTTTCTGTAAAACAGAGGAGAAATCTCTCCTGTGCCCTTGCACGGTTATTGATAGGTTAGCATAAACCATGGCTGGTACAGCCAGGTTCAAGTTCAAAGGCACAAGCCCCACGTCTGCATCCTGTGTCCCCCGCTCCCTGTGTTCTACGCACACTGGCTTTTCTCCCGGAAGCTTTTCGCCTTCCTTCTTTTAACAGCTTGGACTGAGGTGAGGATTCTCTAGTCAGGAGCCTTTATGAGCCCTGTGTTGCCAGGTTTCTAAAAAGTGTAAGCATGGTAGTTTGAATTTAGAAAAAAAAAATACCAAAGTGTATATAAAAGCTCTTCTGGTTTCATTTGATTTTTTTGTTAAGAAACAATGGTGTTTATTTACCATGTTCGGCTTAGAATTTCTTTGGTTTCTCGGTTCTCTCAATTTTTTCCAAGAAACTAAACTCAATCACAACCTTAGCAAACAAAACGGTTTGCAGTTGAGGGTGGGTGAGGAAGTTATATGAAGATTGAGTGGGAACGTCAACCCAAGGACATAATAGACAAGAAACCATGTTTTTCCTCCCTTTTCTTCAGAAGTAGTCTTCCGCATGGTTTAATGTGCTAACATAACCCCGGTTCCAATATTTCAAAAGATACAGAACTTCCCAGCACGATGATAAAGTTTTCCTGTGTTCCAATAATAAAACCTCAACGTACCAGTGACTTCCAGTTCCTCTGTGGCAACTTGTGAACACCAACCAGGTCCCGAGTCCTCAGCCTGCAGTATCAGTGTAGGAGTCGGAAACAGATGTTCACGGGACAATGCCATTTGTTGTCACTGTCGATACTATGTGGCAACTTTCCCAAACGAAATTGTTTGTGGATGGAAAAGAATGTAAGCAGTGATTCATGCCCAGGAATTCTTTTTTCTTTTCTTTTTTTTTTTTTTTTGGCTGCAGGCTAACCATATTTTTATTTGTTTTAAAATCATAGACCATTACTGAATTAAAAAATTTAGGATAGCTTATTATTAGCAGATCTTTTCCATTTTGGGGGTCCAGCATTTCCTTTTAAAAAGAGCGACTATTTTAGGTGGTTTACTGGAAGTATTCAATGCCTTACTTTAGTCTGAGGATTCAGGTAATGGAATGGCATGCCTTGCTTTGTACTTTTGTTCATAATTTGGAAGCAGAGAGAATTCAAAATAAACATTAAGTAGAAACATATTTATTGGTAATAGGTAGCATTACATGATCTTTGTAATTTGAAATTTTCATGAATATTCCAAAGGCGCATCCATGCTTACCGTAGGAGACAATGGATTTATCTGTGCAAATTAAATATTAATTTATAGAGAAGCTTAAACGGTGCTTACAATGAAATAGGTACAACAAAGCTACTTAAAACTTAGGCCCACCCTGTCCTACGACACACACACACACACACACAAACACACACACACACACCCCCCATCTATTTCAGGAAGGAAACCTAACAAGAATTCAAGGCATCGTATCCATCATTCTACTGCCGTTTTTGTCAAAACAAACTCTAATCCGCAAAGGAAAGTCTTTTAATGTTTATTCATAACAGCAGATGCCTAAGGCCATAATTATAAAATGTTCTATGCTTTTTAAAATACATAGGTATCATAATTAGGCTTCTGTATCACAGAGAAATTATTTTAAGGGACATGAAACAAAATCTGACTTTTATTTTTTGTTTTGTTTTGTTTTGTTTTTTTTGCGGTACACGGGCCTCTCACTGCTGTGGCCTCTCCCGTTGCGGAGCACAGGCTCCGGACGCGCAGGCTCAGCGGCCATGGCTCACGGGCCCAGCCGCTCCGCGGCATGTGGGATCTTCCCGGACTGGGGCACGAACCCGTGTGCCCTGCATCGGCACGTGGACTCTCAACCACTGCGCCACCAGGGAAGCCCCCAAATCTGACTTTTAAACAACAGTCAATGGAAAGATTGGGATCACATGTAAGGGAGGAGTCCTAGGTTAGGAAGCAAGAGTCCGGAGGTCTCATTTCACTAACTAGGATTTTATTATAAAATCGTGGCCACGTGGCTGCCTTTGTCAGCCTATTTTGTCGCATCTGCAAGTCGACAGGTCAGGCGGAGTGACCTTTAGGGGCCTTTCAAGTTTTCACAGTTCTGGATTCTAGTTTGGTGGTAAAAACTTCGGGGCTTCGAATTCTAGTTTCTGTCAATCACTGTTCACCTTCTTTGGATCCCAAACGCCTTTGAGTATCTGATGAAAGCTATTATGACTCTTCCCAGAAAAATGCATAAGCAGGAGTTCGCATGCCGTCCTGGGGCTTCACAGACCCCCTGGAGCCCAGGGGCAGCCCCTGGTTAAGAACCCTGTGGCTGGGTAGCTGCGTGTTTCTGTGAATATTAAGGCAGGCATTTAAAAATGGCTCAAGACTTTAGCAGCAGAACTTTCTAATTATTTCTTTAAGTTAATTATTTTTATTTTCTAACGTTTCCACATGGTAGACATTTGACATTGGTGTCAACCTGCTTGAAGAATGGAAAGTCACGTTACTTGGCCAACTAAAGACCAATATGTATGACACTTGGAAGAGATCCTGTGTGTACACAGCTAGAGGAGGGGGTGAAAAGGGTGTCACACCTCCCAGCTGAGGCCTTGCTTTAGAGCAGGAAATGAATGAACCGAGTTCCGCTTGCAGCTCCCAATCAGTGGATCAAGAATGTTGTTGTTGTTTTTAATGTATGAAAAATTCAAAATTAAATGCTCCTACCAAAGAGACAAGGGGCCTAGGGAGGACTGTTTCCAGCCTTGTTCATTTACTGTACCCAACACAGAATATTCAAATGCACAAAGTGACTGGAGAAAAATCATAATTCAAGTGATAAATACTAAGTAGGAATTAATTCTAATTCAGTTTTAAGAATATCTAAACTGCTGGGCTTCCCTGGTGGTACAGTGGTTGAGAGTCCGCCTGCCGATGCAGGGGACGCGGGTTCGTGCCCCGGTCCGGGAAGATCCCACATGCCGCTGAGCGGCTGGGCCCGTGAGCCATGGCCGCTGAGCCTGCGCGTCCGGAGCCTGTGCTCCGCAACGGGAGAGGCCACAACGGTGAGAGGCCCGCGTACCGCAAAAAAAAAAAAAAAAAAAAAAATGAATATCTAAACTGCTAATTTCCTTCCAGCAAACATCTACGTGTTTTTAAGTCACCTAAGGGTAATTCGACATTTTCCTAAATTCTAATGTCATTTGGAGAAAGGTTTGGACTTTTTTGGCTTTTTAATTTATTTTTTGTCATGCTGCGTGGCTTGTGGGATCTTAGTTCCCAGGCCAGGGATTGAACCCATGCTCTCAGCAGTAAAAGACTGGAGTCCTAACCACCGGACTGCCAGGGAATTCCCTGCACTTTCAAAAGTACTTTCACGTAGGCGATCTCATTTGATACTATCTTTTTTTTTTTTTACACATGATACATACGTAACTAAACATGTACGATTCCTTTTAAGGAGTAGTGTGAGCCTCAGGAAATTTACTAACCCGTTTCTTTCCTCCAGCAAATTTATAATTTTCAGTAAAACTTTTGTGTTTACCATCATAACTATAGCTTTTAAGTTAAGTGGACACATGCTTCGTGCGCGCACTTTTACCTTTTTCGAATTCTATTACCTTCTCTGTCTTAAGGTCAATTTGATAGATTCATGTTGCCTACTTCTGGCATTCACAGCAAGTCAAAGGCACTGTCCAGAAAACAGAAATCGAATCCTGATGTTACAGGAGAGCCCCGATACCACTTGACAGAAATGATTTCAACGAGCGCGCCCCGGCCTTACTTTTCCTGTTTCGCTGGAACACATGGTATCGGTATTAGGGACATCCTTGGGTACCAGAAAACCCTCTCACTCTGTGGGAGCGGAGTTCCTTAGAGCGCTCGAATCCCATCTTTGATCTCCGGCGATATTTTTCTCTGTTATGTCACAGAGGTCACCTGGCTCATGTGTGACAAGCTGCCTGCATAAGTCACGGTGCCAGTGGCAGAGATTTGTAACCGTGCCGCTGGTCCATTGCCTTTGAATTATTTCACAGGCCTGCTGCTTTACATTTACCCTCTGTCGGAAGATGAACAGAGGACGGGAGTGATATCAAGGGCAGGGTCTCATCCTGAAGGACAAGGGGAAACAGGTGGAAGGTTAATGGCCTTGGAGCGATTCCACAAGCCGCTCAGGCTTGATATATGGGCCTCGGGCCTAAAACGGGCATTGGCTTTCAAAGATATATTATTTCATTTGGGGAGAGACATTCTGGAGTTCCTGCATTTGTCTGCTGATAGATGACCCCCTGTCCACAATTGGTTATGGCGTGTGAGTTTTCCTTGGGTCTGCTCCCATACATAAAAATTTTGCTGAGCTCTCCAACCTCTCCCGGGCCTGAGGAACAAGAATGGGACGTGTGCGAGCCGCCTACCAGGCTGGGGCTGGATTTTGTTGCTATTTTCGTAGTTCCTTTTGAGCCCTGAGGCGAGTGGGGGATGAAAGAGACTTTTGTTCATTCATACAGTACTTGATAAGGGCGGCCTTGCCCAAAAAAATGAGGGTGGAAGGGATGGTGGGTATCGGACGTGTGTGTGGGTCGTGTAAGGTGGACCCAGGGGGCTATTCGGTCATTAGGGTTTCCAAAGTTGCTCGCATGAAAAGACAGATGCCGCCAAACAGCTTTGGACTTTCAGTTTTGCACTCCCCCTAAGCTTTGAATAAAGGGCTTAGTCTGTTTTATTATTGTGCTCAGAAAGTTTGAAGTGATTTGGGGAAGGGAGAGAACAAGACCTTTGCAGAAAGATGCTTGACACACAGACCGATGACGGATTTGCCTAAAGAGAGCCACTGGTCGACGCCACCAAAAAATATGTCTAATGGCTCCAATGGTACAAGTGAATGGAACTGGATATCAGATTAATGGAACGAGTGTCTTGCATGAACCTTGTGTGGCCTCTTAGAAGCTGTACTACAGATTCTAAAGCTGCAAAAGGGACTTATCTCTGCCTCCGAGTGTTCATAGATTTAATGATCACTAAAATATTAGGAATTCTAATATGCCTTAACTTCGAAGTCTTCTGAACTAATTATTAACTCTGGTTGGGGGTGTGTGTACCTATAAAATCTTTGACTCTATAATTCCTGATAACTGTTACACTAGCCTCGTCAGAGAGAGAATGCTTATTTTTATGGCAAGCATTCAGGAGAAATGAGTTCTGTAAACTCACTATCTAAACACAAGGTGAGTTCTCTTCCCACTTCTTTTGTGTCCCACTGCCCTTGTGTTTGCTGAATACTCACACCACTGTATGAAGTGTTAAGGTTCTGTTTGTGGACATTTTTATTACACTGAATAGCTTTGTCAAAGGCAAATTCATTATCATCCTAGATACATGGGGATTTATAAGAAGTTAATACTGGGCAAACCGTCTGATAATATATAAGTACCAGTAGGAATTTAATTTTTGAGTGAGAGACACAGCTGTGCCACAATTTATAAATAATTCACATATACTTTACAAGGTACCCTTGTCCCAATCCTTATTCAGGCAACATCAAACCCAGCCCTCAGTAGAAAGATGCAGTGTCTGACCACTGGCCCTGCTAATAATAGGCTTATAGAGATGTTCGTTTCTTTTCCTCTGGAATATTGCAAAAGCGCAGGTTAGACCAGACTGGGGGACATGTTTAGTACCTGCAGGAGGAAGATGGCCTGAATTTTTTAAAGGAAAAGCTTCAGAATCACTATGTAAAGAGACAGTTGGATGGTGAGTGGAATCTGCTTTTCCACTTGTTGCTTGGATAGATGAGGCCCCCAGTCGGGGAACACCGTAGATAAAAGAATCCCAGCAGAAGGGCATCTCCCAAACCACATCAGGATGCTTTTCAGTCGCAGAATATAATGTGGTTTTAGACTTTTTTTGCTTGTGACCTAAACGCCTCATTTTCACGTTGGGAGAGTTACCAACTTTATTTCTGCCCTATTCACCCTTCCTCCGCAGTATTTCCCCATCAGTAGACCATCATCCTGTGGGTGATGTCCGTGCCTAAAGCGATGATCAGATCGCAGGCTCTCACATAATGGGGGCTCACTCTGAATTAGTGAGGAGCCCCAGTCTTCTGCATCTGTCAGGTCTCCCGCTCAGATGGACTCTTCCAGAAGGGAAGCCAGAGGAAGCCAAACACTTGCAGTCTCTTAATTGCTCATTTGCAGTTGGACAAAATGCTAACCACAGAAAGGCTTCAAAGCCAATGGAATCTGCATTGAAAACAGGATCTCAATACCCATAGTTGCTTATTGTTGCAAAATTAGAATAACAAATGTTCCCAGCATGAAGCCAACATAAACTTGCTAGAGTATTACTCGGCCTGAGACAGATTCAACTTTTTCTTTTTTTCCACAGCAATAGAAGACGCACACTTTGCCCTCTGTTTGTTATTCTATACTGTTCATTTTAATGATATATTTAAGTCTCCATCACACTTTGTATTTTTACGTATAATTACCCGTATTAAAAAAAACACTCATTAGTGTTCTGTTCCACTGACTTAATTATGCCCTTAATTAAATCTTGACTAACTGGGGGTCACTGCGGTGTCAGTGGGATTTGTCACTGTTTGTCAGCAGGTGTCTGGTTGCCTCTATTTCTGGTTTTCCTCCGGTTTGAATCTGTTTAAGAGCTTGCTTTTTTCCTCAATGCCACAGAGAGAGAGTTCTCACTGGAGGGAAGGAACAGTGTATATTTGACAGGCAACTGCTCCCCGAAAGCTTGTTTGTAGGAGGACATTTTTGTTATCATTAGTCTAAGGATATCTCTGAATTAGGGGAAAGATGCTGAAGAAAGACTTGGATATCACAGATGCACTTTTTTAAAGATCAGCATGTTTACATTCTAGAAATCATAATCATATTCATGTATACAATTCTGGAATTTCCTTGAAGAACAAAAAATGATTTTTTGTGGTCGTTATGAGACCATCACATTAGATGTCTTGCACCAGGGTACTTTGTATTAGTTAATTATTTGACTGACATTTGCCATTGTAAAAATATAAGGCTAATTACAAAATCAGGAATCAAACTGAAACAAAAAAATGTCTTTTATGTGTCTAATGTTCACATAAAAGTCAACTCATTATTTGGAAGGACTTTTAATAATTAGACTGCTTCTACCTTCACATTTCATATTAGAATGTTTTAGACTCCTGATTTTAGTACATTACTTAAGGGAGATATAATTCCCATGTTTATGTCTATAATAGGCACCTAATGTTGATCTGAGTAATTGATTAGTCCAGTCAGGTTTTTATAATTAGTTGTCAGCTTTTCAACAAAGAACCCCAAAACACTTGCTGTGAATCTCCAAAGCTTTTACATTTATTAATTAGTTTTTCATCTAAAAATGTATGCAAGCTACCTGAAAAGAATTTATATTTTTTTCTGGAATTAGGATGGCCCATCTAACATAAGCTCTAAGAAACTAAACTCAGACCAAATGTCTCTGAGTTTTTCAGTCTAGAAATTCTTTTCTTTTTTTTTTAAGATTTACTTATCATTTATTTAGTTTATTTTATTTATTTTTGGCTGCGTCGGCTCTTAGTTTCGGTGTGCGGGTTTTCTCTCTCTAGTTGAGGTGCACGAGCTCCATACTTGTGGCGCGCGAGCTCCATAGTTGTGGCGCACAGGCTTAGTTGCCCCGCAGCATGTGAGATCTTAGTTCCCCGATCAACCAGGGATCGAACCCGCGTCCCTCACATTGGAAGGCGGATTCTTTACCACTGGACCACCGGGGAAGTCCCCAGTCTAGAAATTCTGATTTTTCATATAGCATTTTTTTCATTTAAAGGTAAAAAGTCACAATTTTTCTACCAGTTAAGGTCTTTTTCAGAACTTAGATTTCTAATGGTAACTTTAAACAAGACAATGGGTTACAGATATCAGACTATCAACAACATAAAACAGTATTGTCACCTTATTGTCATTATATTTTGATGTTCCATAAACCATTTAGATTTACCTACTAATAGGGTGGGGCAGAGTAAGACGGAATTTTTAAAGAAACGTGTACCGTAGTTCAACTCACTGTATTTCTGAAATAAAATCAATTCGTTTCATCCTAAGGCATTAATTCCAGCTGCCTCTTCTTGAGTAACAAATATTCTCTTTGTTATCCAAATTATTCTCCATGCAAATCTTATTTGAGGTTTCCTTTAAATTTTCTTATCAACTTTAAAAGTAATTTAAATATGTGAGCATACATGGTTTTTAAATCAATTCAAATGGTGAGATGATACCAATTTTTATGGTTTCTGTGGATTCCTGTACAGCCTCTTTTTTTTGGCGGTACGCGGGCCTCTCACTGTTGCAGCCTCTCCCATTGCGGCGCACAGGCTCCGGACGCGCAGGCCCAGCGGCCATGGCTCACGGGCCCAGCCGCTCCGCAGCATGTGGGCTCTTCCCGGACCGGGCACGAACCCGTGTCCCCTGCATCGGCAGGCGGACTCTCAACCACTGCACCACCAGGGAAGCCCCCAAAGTTTATTTTAACAGTTAGTGTTCCTTTCTGAAGCTCAGAGTCAAGGTAAAAAGGAACAGTAATGGTTAAGGAGAATAATAATTTTTTTGTCATAAATTAAAAGTAACTTTCTTAGGTGAACTAATCAGAGAAGGTGGAAATCATACAAATAAACAATGATTTTAAAGCCTGATGGAATCTCTAGAAAGTTTTTTTCCATGTGACAGCTAAATGATACCCATTTGTAGACTTTCATTTGTAACCTCCACAGAGCTGCCATTATTCTTAGAGAGTAATGAGTTACACAGTTTCATTAAAAATGCATTAATCCTTTTGGAGTGCCTTCTCTAATTCATCGATTTGATAATATAAGCACAGTAAACATTTTTGGCATCACAAAATGCAGTACCAAAGTGTACTATACCCATAAGTACAAAATGTAACAGGAAAGCGAACATACTTACCAAAAGAGAATCAGGTTTTCTAGCTACAAAATAAAGCTGGGTTGGACAGTGCGAAAATCTAATACTGAAACCGAGCAGGAACCTTTGGTGCCCTCCCGGGTACAAAAGCCCCTCTGCGTCCCCCGTTTCATGTTTGCAGAAAAAGGCTGTAGCCTCCTGGGCCTTTCCTGAGTTCCAAAGAGCAGACTCAAGCAGTTACTGATTAGGGAAGTCAGCAGATGCAGAAACAAAGGAAAAGCAGTCAGGAAACAAAATAGTTGAGCAATGAAACAGAGTATGATTAAAATTCCCCAAACATCACCCCATTACCTCAGCACCAACCAATCAGAAGAAAGACGCACACCCTGCAGCCCTCACCCTAACTGTTACCTTTAAACATTGTTCCCTGGGCTCCCCTGGTGGCGCAGTGGTTGAGAGTCCGCCTGCCGATGCAGGGGACACGGGTTCGTGCCCTGGTCCAGGAAGATCCCACATGCTGTGGAGCGGCTGGGCCCGTGAGCCATGGCCGCTGAGCCTGCGCGTCCGGAGCCTGTGCCCCGCAACGGGAGAGGCCACAACAGTGGGAGGCCCACACACCACAAAAAAAAATAATAATAAAATAAATAAAAAATAAATAAATAAAAATTGTTCCCTGAAAGCCATTCAGGAGTTCTTCAGGTCTTTTGAGCACGAGATGCCCGTTCTCTTTACTTGGCATCTTGCAATAAACGCTGTACTTTCCTTTACCACAACCTGGTGTCAGTAGATTGGTTTTGCTGCATGGTGGGCAAGCGGACCCAAGTTCGGTTTGGTAACAATGTATTAAGAATTCTGTCGTCGGCTCATATTGTAAGCAGTTTTGTACCAGGTCAAATGACTTGAAAGTCACGGGCAGCAGAAACATCCGGGCTCTGCCCCAAGGAGGTTCCAGCATGAGTTACCCTGGATCTGCACCTCTTGAGAATGGAGAGGGTAGTGGTCAGAGCTGGACGTGTCCCCTCTCCCAGTCTTGGGTCTCCCTATGTTGTGTAAGAGTCAGGCTCCCCTCTGCAGAACACAAGGTTACTTCTTTCACAGGCATAATGGAGGATTACAGGACTTCACACAGATCAAGTTCCTGGTAGTCTATGATCAGGAAATGTCAATTTCTTCTTTCCTTAATTGATGCTTGACAGTCTGGTGCTGTATTTGATACAAGTACCTGGGCTTGGTGCAGGGCGCTGGGTAGCTTGTTACTTCCCTCTGATCACAGCAGAGGCCTCCTGATGCGGAGATTACATGGGCTTTGGAGTCAGACTTGCCTCAGATCCTAGCTCTGCCGCTTTCTGGTCATATGCTCTTAGGAAACGGACTTAACTTTAGTGTCCTTGTCTATATAATGGGGATCATGTACTACTGACGTGATATTTTTAAATTAAATAAAACAATATTTGCAGAGCGCACCGTGCGAGAATCTGGACGCACAGAGATGAAATTGTCTCCATTTTCAAAGAGGAGGGCTCGTGTGTGTAAAACAGGAACCCCACTGCTGCTTGGGGGCTGGGGGGAGAGGCTAGAACACTGTTCCCCAACAAGAATTACATTTCTGAAATTCTAAAATAGAGAGATACCTGGTAAAGCCCAACACAGTTTATTGTTCAAACCAGCAGATGTGTTTATTTGTATGCATTTGGTATCTGCTGTGTATTGAGCAGAATTTTACGAGACAATTCTCTTGTCTGTATCACTCTCTCCCGTTTCTCTTGGGTCTGATGTAAGACCTGCTCAGTCCCTCGTCCCCACTGAAGGATGGAGGGAGGGGAGGATGGCTGTGAGACCATCAGTTTATCGAACTCCGTGGTCAGGAGACAAATGCTGGGTGCACTCAGGCTGAAGGGAAGGAAAAGAACTACAAGAGTCCAATATGATTCACTCACTGTTGCTAAGTGACTTTGTGCTTCCTTTTATTAGTATGTCAGACAGGCTTATTTATGCCAAATAATTATGTCTATTATTAATGGAAGGGTATGAGGGTAGGGAGAGAATGAGTTCCGGAAACTTCTTTAGAAATTAAAAAAAAAACAACCCTCAGATAATTGCATTACGATATGATGAGTGCAATAATAGAGATCCCCCGAGGAGAGGTAAATCTCAACACACGGGAGTCCCTTTTTTTCTCTACAACCCTGACCTGGGTTAAAACTGGGACAAAGGGGCTTCCCTGGTGGGGCAGTGGTTGAGAGTCCGCCTGCCGATGCAGGGGATGTGGGTTCGTGCTCCGGTCCGGGAAGATCCCACATGCCGCGGAGCGGCTGGGCCCGTGAGCCATGGCCGCTGGGCCTGCGCGTCCGGAGCCTGTGCTCCGCAACGGGAGGGGCCACAACAGTGAGAGGCCCATGTAATGCGGAAAAAAAAAAACCCCAAAAAACAAAACTGGGACAAAGAAGCAAAGGGCAGGCAAATTGTAGTTTCTGAAGAAGCTGAGGGCTTTGTTCAGGTGATTTCTTTTAGCTCTGACCTACCTGCCATGTTTTAGCCACAGGTATACTCCACAAATGCACACGCCCGCCCATCAACACACACACACACACACACACACACACTCTCTCTCTCTCTCTCTCTCTCTCTCTCTCTCTCTCTCTCTCTCTCTCTCTCTCTCAAAACCTCTCCTCCGGAAAGGCTCAAGTGTGTGCTTTCAGCTCCATGTCCCCTCTTCCTGTCGTGAAGTCTGAGGGTCCCTTCTCTTCTCACTTTCCCACTGGTCTCTTCATCCCACTTTCCGAGAGCACATCTTCTGTCAGATGTTTCATTCCATGTCAGCTCTTCTCAGTCTTCCGCCTCCACTGGGTCCCCTCAGTCCACAGGGATGTGCAAGTCTCCACTCCTAAAAAAACAAAGCCCACCTCCCTGATCCGGCCTCCTGTCTGTCTGTCATCATCCTGCCTTTTCCCATCACGGTACCTGCGCCCTTGGCTCTGCTCCCGGTGTCTCCACAGCCGGGAGGTCTGGAGCTGGCCCAGCACGGGGGCTGTACCCACACTTCTCAGTGGAAACGGCTCACGAATCTCAAGACATTCCCGGTAACCTTAACCACATCTTCTCCGGCCTCGTCTGCTCTCCGTTTTGCATCCCTGAGGTTCCAGGGCACCAACTCTTGATTATTCCCTCCCTGGCTTCCCTCCCTCTACGCAGCCCCAAAACAGTATTTTCCTCTAAGATCCGTTATTGGTTCCTTCCCTTCTCACACTACACGTTCTGCCTGTAAACCTTCTCTTCCAGACTCCACAGGAGCGTGTGCACTGCTTGCAGGACATAGTTGCTCAGTCACCAATGTCACCGCTCAGAGGTCTCCTTTAGTCGCCCCCAATTTTTCCTTCCCTGACTCTCAGAGAGCACATTCCTTCCAGCGGTTATCCTGGGTTTTCTGATTCATCACACTGCTCTCAGCTGTGAGCTGCATGTGCAGAAAAAGTTAACAACCACTCAGCAGGCATGTCAGCATCTCCACCTTTCCATCTCCCTCCCCGGTCTAGACACACCCAAGTGTTTCCCACCTTTGCAGCCTTCCCACTGCTATGCTTGGCTCGCAACGAGACCCCTTCACAACATTTATCAGACGTGGCTGAGCTAAACCCCAATTCCAGGAACCTCCCTCAGTGGCTTGACCTGGAATTAATTTCCCTCCTCCCGATATGACTATAGTATTTTGCTTGTTATTTTTTAGCTAATATGTCCATATATTCCACCACCAACACCACCACCAAACTCGAAGCCATTGATGTGACAAGTGTAAATGTACTCACGGAACTCTCTGGAATTGGGGCTGTCTGACAAAATCTGGGACATGTGTTGATCATCTTACCCTCTTTCCCCCGGTGGTATTTACTTATGTCTATCTCTCCAGTTCGTCCCCACCCCTTCTTTGTCACTGTGGAGGATCCTCCCACAAACCCTAGCAGGGTTTTGAACTCACTGCACAGAATTGTTAACTTGTCAGAAATTCACCCATGTTAATATGAAAATGATTGATACTGATTTAAAGCAGCCGTCTTTTCGATTGCTTTTCGATTGCAAGACCCTTTGCACTCTTGAAAATGACTGAGGACCCCAAGACCTTTAGTTCATGTGAGTTTTAACTCTCACTATTAACGTCTTAGGAGTTAAAACCGAGAAATGGTTAAAGCACAAGAATTCACCAGCACACGTTCCATCTGCCACAAGAGTGATGTCATTTCATCCTGGGGCCTCTGCATGTCCTGAGAGGCAGAGGGTCAAAGGGCAAATAGCATCTGAGCACAAATGGGAAGACAGTTTTCACCTCTTGGACCCTCTGACCGCGCTTGTAAGACCAGTGGTTTAAATATCACTCCTGTGGGTGTTTACTCTCTCACAGGGATTAAAGCTTGATGCCAGCTATGCAGTTCCCAAACCAGAATTTTCACACCAGCAAGTCAGTGGAGACACCCAGGGGAACAAAGCCCTTCTGGCTGTCAGCGGTCGAGAAGTCGCTCTCCAGGGCCAGGGCAGGGATGCCAGCAAGGCCGGGGCAACCGTGGGGGCAGACGGATGTTTGTGGAGGTCACTGACCAACAGGCACCGGCGTGCACGCACTCACTCACCCGGGGCCGCCTGCGCCTTGACTGGGACTGGCCGGTAAAGGGACAGCTGGGTACCAGGGCCCTCATCGTTCTGAGGTCAAGATCCTCCGGGTTCGCGCAGCAGCTACAGTTTCTGTCTGGTCAGCCCCCGGGACGGGGAACGAAGTTACTGGAGGGACCACGTCCCAACAAAAGCCTGGAGTTGTTGCTTTGGTTTTTGTTTGGGTTGAACTCTTGGCTGGTAGTAACCGTTGAGCTGAGGGTGACGGACTGAGGCAGACTTTTGTGGAAGCACAGTGGTGGCCTCTAGACAGGGCAAGTATTATTTATTGAGCCCAAGCCTTGCCCAAATTCCAGGCATGCACTAGCTCAGTGAACTCTCCTCCCAAATTCAGGGTGTCAGTGTTAATTAGAATTTGATGGGAGCTGGGGCAGGAGGATAAATCAGGAGCTGGGATTAAATACACACACTACTATACATAAAATAGACAACCAACAGGGACCTGCCGTAGAGCACAGGGAACTCTACTCGATATTCTGTGATAACCTACATGAGAAAAGAATCTGAAAAAGAATAGATAGATGCATATGTATAACTGAATCGCTTTGCTGAAACACTAACACAACATTATAAATCAACTATAATCCAATAAAATAAAATAAAAAAAGAATTTGATGGACGCTGGACTAAAGTAAGGCTCAAGGAGTTAAGTCCTTTACCCAGTGTCACTCTCCTCTGGCAGCCGTGGGTGGAGTCTGGCTTTGCATCCGGCCTGTCCGATTCCCAGGCTCTCACCCGTTACCATCTCTGTGTATTTTCTCGTGCCATATTCCTGGGCCCAAAACGATGGTGTGCGAGTGTTATGTGTGAGGCCGTGAGCACACACACATGCACATGTGGAGGGGAGATACCCATCTTTTTGCTGGAATTTTCTGGAACTTTTTATTCAAGGGGTGGTGATTCCATCAGTGCCGGCCTCACTGGTCAGCTTGTTAGATGTGCAGGACCCCAGTCCCAGAAGCTGCTGCATCAGAACGTGCATTTTAACAAGGTCCCAGTGAACTGAAGGTGCCTTGAAGTTTGAGAACAGAACGTACACATTCTTCAAGACCTAGTCTGTAGAGAAGATGCACTGTCATTTCGCATAGTCATCTTTGAGGTCTGCCTGCAGTGTGGAAGCAAGCAAAGACGGAAGGGCCGCACTGGAGAATGTGGTTTGCGGTGGAGTCTCATTTGTGCCACTGGGCAAAGGTCACGGAGACGAGCTTGTTAAAGTGCTCAGCCCGGGACGAGATCCATCTCCATACGTCATCGTATCGATCTGAGCTCACGGGCGCTCCCCTCCTTGCACAGATGGGCTCACGTGTGGATGGAGGTCTCTCTGAGCTGAGGATTCCACCCAGGGCAAAAGGTGGATGTTTTAACACCCTCGTTTAGGTCCTCCTTTCGGTTCCAAGTGATTTGTTTATCAGTTACTCAGAAAAAAAAGATTTTAAAACACATAGGTTGCTTTTCTACTCTGAGGAGTATTGTTTTTCTTCTGTAGTTTCTGTAAATCATGTCTGTTCGACGTAGGGATTAAAGTATTTGAATATAGGCAGATGGCTTGCTTTCAAGTATAACGTGGATGTTATCAAAACACAGCTCATTTCTTTTTCTTTTTTTTTAATTTTAATTTTTTTTTAACATCTTTACTGGTGGCACGTATATACAATGGAATATTACTCAGCCACAGCTCATTTCTTAATTAAACGATACCTGCTCGGTGTGGTCTTTAGGGCCCAGGAGTCGCTCCCGTGTTCCTTTTTTGTCAAAAGTCCCTGCCATTCCTGTATAGTCATCCTTTAATTGCCGGAGCACTGAGGAAGCAGTGTCTGGGTGAATCCAGCTCGTAAAACATTTACGTGACCTTTGTGTACTTCTTCCTGGAAGTAATGGGCCATGGGAATTCTAGAGGTGAGGTGGAAACAAACCAACATTTCCCGTCAGAAAAAAAAAAAAAAAGTGTAGATTCCAGGTTCAAGCTGGACAGGGGCACACTCAGAGCCCTTCTAACTCTCAGGCATAGTTTCCAAGGGCTCTTGGGCAAACAGCAGCCCCCAGCCCTCCTTATTTCCATCCCATGTGGTGACAGACCCTTTGAGAACTGTTTCCTGCTCACCCTTGACCCCTCCCAGCCCCAGCACAGTGTCGTGCATGGCAGCGAGCGGTCTCTTTAGAGACGCCATAGGCTCCTCCTAGACTCCATTTTGCTAATTTTCTCCCAAAGCAAAAGCAAATTTTGCTTTGGGAGAGAGAGTCAGGCTTGAGTCGGAGGCAAGTAGACTTAGGTCAAAGTTTTGCAACCTAGAATTAACACCTCATTCTCCGAATGGGGATTTCTGAAATTGGCATCTGTAAAATACCACTTTGAAGTTATTTTTCCCATTGAAAGTATTTTTCACAGGAAACGTTGCCTATCTAGACCTTTGTAAGATTCCACATCTTAGGCTCTACCTCTTCTGTCCCCCCGTCCGCCACCTTTCTGAAGGCAGGAGGTCACAGTAAGGGACAATCTGCTGTGTCTGAGCTCCTTTTCCAGAGGCTGCTGGAGAAGAAGCAGCGAGTAGTTGAGAGCACGTTGACTTGGGCCCCAGGGAACTGGGACGGGACACGGCTGCACCATTCAGCTCGACTTGCGGCCTGGCTAGGTCCTGCATTGGTGGATTTTTTTAGGTCCTCTAGCCTAGGAGTGAGTTATGATTATTTGGTATCTTCTAGGGTCTGAATCACAGTCAAGAAAGATTTTTAAAATATTTTTTGGGGGGCAGGGAAAAGTCCTAATTGGTCATAAAGAAATAATAGGAAAAGTACTGCATGTTGGACCTGAAAGGCCTTTCCTTTCTAACTCGTGTGCAATGGCCAACATCATAAAGACAGGACATGTGACAGACTAATTCTAAAGACTTGTGCTCCTGTTGCTGCATTTTTGTTATTGCAACGATCAGAACCCCGCTCGCACCACAATGCTGCTTTCTTAACACGCAGATGCAATCACGTGCTAATTGTATGATCAGCTGTGTGAAAGCAGAAGTATTGCGTGATTGATGGGTAGTCATAACTCATCTCTGGGCCTGTATCCGTCCACACAATCCAGAAACTGTTGATCAGTCCAATTTAAACAATTAATCGACTTCATGAGTTGGCTGAACTACCTTCCTGGTGGATGTGAATTGACCAGCCTACACCAAAAATAAAGCCAACCAGGTCACTCTGCAGACACAGACTGTCATGGAATACTCAGGAAGGTGGGATGTGTGAACAAGGATGTACCTCTAAAACCAGAACCACACGGCTCTTCTTTCTCTGAGGAATGCTTTCCCTCGAAGAACCAGGTTGCGTGCAGAAAATGTCAATAATTCGTTCCTATTAATAGTATGCCCACTTTCTGTGTGATCCATACTTGGAATAAAATGCAAGCAAAATTAATCACTTAAACTGAGTATTACTTCTATTGTGTGAAACCCAGAGGCAATGGAAAAGGACACAGTTCTCTCATTCCCCCTTCTTTCTTGAAGATGCTTAACCCGCCCCCGGCTTAGAGGGGTTCCTTCAATCCCAAGGGTAGTTCTCCCATTTTACAATGAGAATAATTGGGAGAATGGAATTCAATGTCTGCCTTTCACTTCTCAGCCGTCTTTGCAGGAACTTCTGTGTATCAGGGTAGCTCTGCTATGCATAATTCTCTTAGATCTTGATTTGCTATAATATATAATATAGATAATAATACAATGATCTTTCATCATTATAGTCAGATATAAACCCTGTAGTTGTGCAGTTTACTTAGAGTGAATAAAGGAAACACGACCTAGAAGTACCGGAAGGCATAAAGGGATTGACTTGGGACTGATCTGTAGGATACTGGCCTCATGGGGAAGATTTCAACGGGGCAATGCAGCAGCAGAGCCCACACGGTTCTCTCTGAACCTGGAATAGAAAGAGCATGAAACAAGTAACGGGAAATGTATTGTAAGGCCCAGCCTCGTCACACAGCTGCAAAGAGCTAGGGCTGGTGTCGATAAAAATCTAGCTCGTGTGATTTTGATTCCAGATATCGCTACCTTGCAGCTTTGTAGGATGTTTTCTTTCCCCTTTTAACTGGCCAGAACTGAGGAACTAAAACATGATTTGAAATGAGTGCCGATGCAATATTGGAAAATAGTGTTTCCACGTTGCTGACATGGTTCATGTTTCACTCTGGGCCCTGTAGTGGGGTTGAGGAGTCCTGTGTCCCAGCGGTCCCCAACCTTTTGGCAACAGGGACCGGATTCGTGGAGGACAGTTTTTCCACAGACGGGGGCTGGGGGATGCTTCAGGTGGTGATGCAAGTGAAGGGGAGCGGCAGATGAAGCTTTGCTCACTCACCCATCACTCACCTGCTGGGCGGCCCAGTTCCTAATGGGGGTTGCGGACCCCTGCTGTATCCCTCCCTGCTGAGCTCTAGGAAAGGGCGCCGGCAACCAGGAGTTATGTGACAACTCAGTTTGCCTCTGGGTCTTCTGGGACCAGGGCCAGGCCAGGCAGGGGCTACCTGGCCCTTCAGCGATGACCCTGGGGGCACTAGGAAACCAGGTGCATGGCTATGGAGGTACAGGGCCGAGAGGTTTGAGGGAGGTGACCCCAGATGCTGCTCCAGGGACACAGCTGGGGAAAGGTGGTCCCCACAGATGGCTGGCCAGGTGCCACTCTTTCTGTCATGACCGAATGGACACATCCTGTGAGGTTATATGTGGGCTCTTAGGAAAAAGGCCCCAGGATCAAATTAAGTTAATATTTGCCTAAGTATCTTGAGAGAAAAATGTAGTCAGTAATATCAAATCATAATTTGTGAGTTTTCAAAAATAGGAAGAGAGGATACTCCTTTTTCTTTTTCTTTTCTCTAGGCCCTTTTTCCATCTTGATTCTAGTTTACCCAGAAGAACGTTATCCCCATTTCAGTTGGGGCACAAAACAGATCCCCTTGGGATTAAGTAAATGCCAGGTCTTAGCTCACCCTCCATTCAAGTTACCTTCATAGTCTTTCCCCCAGAATAGGAAAGAGCATCTATCTAGATTTTATGTCCAGTTAAAAAATTCCAAGCTTCTATCGTTGGGTAACCATATTTGTTGTATATTTCCAAAGGACTTTATTTCTCAAGTCAACCTTCTTCACATTTGAAATAGAGACATTAAATTACCATTAATATATTTCCTTGCAGGAAATAAATTGAGGCAATGTTACCTTTTGTTTTTGTTTTGCGGTACGCGGGCCTCTCACTGTTGTGGCCTCTCCCGTTGCGGAGCACAGGCTCCGGACACGCAGGCTCAGCGGCCATGGCTCACGGGCCCAGCCGCTCCGCGGCATGTGGGATCTTCCCGGACCGGGGCACGAACCCGTGTCCCCTGCATCGGCAGGTGGACTCTCAACCACTGTGCCAACAGGGAAGCCCAACGTTACCTTTTTAAAAAAATTTTAGAGAGAAAGATTGTTCTTTATTCCTGTATGAAAAAGGCTTAGTGACAGAGCACTGGGCTAGGATTCAGAGCACCTGGACTCCCACCCCATTTCTGGCCCCCGACCTGTAGGTTATGTATGCTCTACACCACAGCCCACCTGACCGGAATGTCCTCCTCTGTAAAATGAAGTCTTTGAACTAAAGGTGGTTACTGGGTCCTTTCAGCACCGACCAAGCAGACATTAATTAGGCAAAGCGAAAATGGTTTGGTTTACCTAGAAATAATCATCCTGCACTTTCGACTCCTGGAGTTTTCTCTTTAGTTGCCACCACTTCTGTGAACATATTTCTGGGCACCTCTGAAGGCGCAGGTTCATGTATTCTCAGCACTGCGACCTGAAGGGGGAAGTTGAATCCTGTGACGGGAGCATGTCCTCCTATGTCACTGGGGAACCGGGTGGAGGGATTCTCCCAGGAGCCTTTGTACCCAGAGAATTCCCATCACTGAACGGTCCTGAGGGGCCTCTCCTTTGCCTCTGCCCTAATGTGGGTTGTAGTTTTGGTGAGTGATATTTAGGCCACTTGGGTTCTTTCCTCCTTTCTTTGGCCAAAAGCCTGATTGAAGCAGCCAGCCAAAAAGGACCCAAGGACATTTTAGCCTCTTGAAAACTTTTTTTTTTTTCCTTCTGGCTTTGAAATGCAGTCTACCAAGGAGATAGCTGCATTCAGACCTTAAGGGAGTCACAGCTCATGCATCTTCCTTTCTTCTCCATCTGGTGTCCCAAGGGCTCCAGCCGTGGGTCCATTTCATGGCATGTAGGGCTGCCAAAACCTTCCCTAATTTATGCCTTAATCACTGTTGTCCAGACAATAGGCTGTTGCATACCTGGAATTCTGTGGCTGGTGTCATTATTGTCTTTAAGGCAGTGTCTGGAAAATGAAGATTATAATCTTAACCTCGCTACCCTATTCCGAAAACGACAGTCATATTCACAGATGCTTTCTGGACATTCCAACCAGGCTTAAAGGGCTTTGTCCTCATGGCTGGAAGATCCGCCTGGTCAGACATGTGAGGAACATTGCCTTAATTATACAGAGGAGATTTCTAAACTAGAGGACAGGAAACAGGCAGTGGTCATAAATGGAACAATACCTACTAGGAGAAAGCACTGGAAAATATTTCACATTAATCTGCCCTAAACTATTTATTTTCTTGTTCGGCAACCTTTGCCATCACCTGAAATCTCTTTCCTCTGTACTTCATTCAGCACCTCTTATATTTGGCCTTTCTTTATTTAGATTCAGGTTTCCTTACCATTAATAGGGTGTCTGCTGTGTACCAGCCACCCAGCTGGGCACACTTGTGTTTATCCCGGTTAACAAAAACAATGGCTTGGGAGAGTAGCTGAGGTTTAAGGAGTTTGAACTCTTTGCCTAAAGTTACATGGTGAGGCTGTCGAGGTAGAAACCCAGGTTTCTGAGCTGTAAAGCCCGTATGTTTCCTTTGTAGTGTCTAATGGTCCTGAAATAGGCTATACATGAAGGGGCCTAAAATGTATACCTTTTCTCCATTTCTGGAGTGTCTCAGCTTATCTTTGGAAAACAGACCATCAGAAAATTGTGTTCTAGGACCAGATTATCTTGGCTTCTCTTAACACTGCCATCAGCTTTACAGGAGCGTTTGCTGCGAAGCTCAGTGTTGGCTATGGAGGGGGTGTCGTCAGGGCCTGGTTTATGTGCCGTCTAGAACCCTCCTGTGAAGACACACGTGAAGTTTCTCTCGGGGTCCAGTACTAGGAGAAGCTGCTTCGAACGTCACGTGTCCACAAATCATGTTAGCAGTGGTGCTCTGGTGACGAGGACCCAAACTGTGGCCCTTTGCCAGCCACACTGGAGCAGCCCATATCGAGCTTGTTTTGGGAACCAATGCTATTCTTGGCTTCGACTTATTTTCCTATCTCTATTTTCCCTTTATCTCCATTTTCTCATTTCTGTCATTTCATCTTTTATTATTCGTACGTACAAACTGCTTCAAAAAAATTTTAGGGCTGTTGCATTTTATTTTATTATTATTTTTAAATTTAATTTTTATTTTATACTGGGGTATAGTTGATTTACAATGTTGTGTTAGTTTCAGGTGTAGAGCAGAGTGATTCAGTTATACATGTCTATATCTATATCTATATTCTTTTTCAGATTCTTTTCCCATTTAGGTTATTACAGACTGTTGAGTAGAGTTCCTTGTGCTATACACAAAATATTTAAAATTTGTATGGAAAAGCAAAGACCCCAAATAGCCAAAGCAATCTTGAGAAAGAAAAATGGAGCTGGAGGAATCAGGCTCCCTGGCTTCAGACTATACTACAAAGCTACAGTAATCAAAACAGTATGGTACTCACACAAAAGCAGGCACATAGATCAATGGAACAGGATAGAAACCCAGAAATAAACCCATGTACTTATGGTTGATTAATCTTCGACAAAGGAGGCAAGAATATACAATGGAGAAAAGACAGTCTCTTCAATAATGGGTGCTGGGAAAACTGGACAACTGTGTAAAAGAATGAACATGCTTTGACATTGAAACAGCAGAATGTGATCTGTTCCTTAGACCACAAGGAAGAATGGTCTCTTTACCTCTTAGCGCTCAACTTAGTCAGATCACGTAAATTCTATGTGGCCAGACATAGAAACCTGAACAGAAGACACTACCAGTACTACTGGGTGCAAACTCTTAATTGACCCCACAAGTATGATGAACATACTGTTAACTTATAATTAATTCATCTTTCACTAAGAAGCTGTTTGAAATGTGGATAAGCGGAAGGGGAAAATCCGGGCAAAAGTTATCCTTCACTTTGACAAATTCTGAGAATGTAGCTACAATTCTGTTTGACAGAAATTGGTTAAATTACATCATGTTGTGTGGTGATGACATAGATCTCAATAGTGATATTTCACGTTTACATACACTATGCAGTCTTTTTCTTCCAGACCTCAAAGATGTCTCTCACTGATGTAATAGCTTCACATGTATATAAATGAAAAACGTCAGCATTGAATATCTGGCATTAGCCCATCTTTAAATAAAAGAAAATTGAATTCAGCATCCCTGGGAAATAAGGCGTACCAGGCATCTGAATGTTCTGGATAAACATTCTTTCGTCTTCAAAAGAAATTTAGTGATTGTTGATGGAAAGCCTCCAACACAAATCACATGATTCCCTCGCTTCCTAACCGAGGATTTTTTTTTTTTTTTTTTTTGCGGTACACAGGCCTCTCACTGTTGTGACCTCTCCCGTCGCGGAGCACAGGCTCCAGATGCACAGGCTCAGCGGCCATGGCTCACGGGCCCAGCCGCTCCGTGGCATGTGGGATCTTCCCAGACCGGGGCATGAACCCGTGTCCCCTGCACCAGCAGGCGGACTCTCAACCACTGTGCCACCAGGGAAGCCCCCCGAGGATTTTTTGAGCCTGTTCTACTGACTTATCATGGTCCAGGGCACCTGCTCTTGGACCCTGGCTTCAGGATGGTCCCCTTAGAGCTCCCTGAGGTCTCGTGCCCCTGACACCTCTGCTACCCCTGGATTGAGATGTTCAAGAAGTAGATTGAGGGCTGGTCTGTTTTATCTTCTATCTCCTTCCTCAGCTGACAGCTCCCGTGTTCACTTCCCAACCACTTTACCCCTGATGGTGTGGAGGTGGCCCATGTCCCCGGAGGTCGAGGCTATCAGCTGTAGGGCAGCCACTCGACCCCCTCAGTTCCTGGATGATGGGCCAGTGGGCACACTGATCGGTGTCTGACCCCCACACACTGGTCAGGGAGGTTTGCTTTGGGAGAGGTCTTCAGAGGGAAATCTAGGGAATGTGGATGAGGTTTGTGTCCAGAGGAGTAGCCTGACCGAAATGGATCGTTCTAGTGACGGTGTATGTGATGAATTAGAACTAGATGGAGAAGACCGTGGACTCACGGGGTCCTAATTTCCATGGACTCTTGGTCGTGACCTAGATGGGAGGGAGTTGGTGGGAGTGGAAACACAGCGCAGGTACCCTGCAGTTAGACCTCTCTGCCTCCTGCTTCCCTCACCTGGAAGAGAGTGTCGATCCCAGAGGGAGAAAAAAAATCCTTTGTTGGTCCACTGGAGAAACGGAGAAGGGGCGAGAAGAGCTGAGTCCCTGGCTAAGTGTTGCCAGGCAGGTCTTTGTACTCTGGACCAACAGCCCGCAATTAACAAATAAATACACAGGAATCACTTCAGTTGTCTCTGAGCGGGGAAGAACTGCTCATAAATCTGTTGGGTTTTGCAACAATTGACAGGGGAGTGAGGCTGTTATTTCCCTTGTACAGTATTGTTCTCAGTGCTTGTTTAATCATTGTTAGTGTGAAATCATTTCTTCTTGGACTTTGTAGCAGTTTATTACAGAGGTTGCAGATAATCATCAGTGTTGTGTATAAAGCCAGTAAAGGAGTCAAGCAGTTGTGTGTGTGTCTTGACCAAAGTAGGTTCTCATTAGGAGTTGCTAAGTTGATGCTGATTCGTCTGGGTTTTGATTTTTCTCTCCCTGCTTCTGACTATACCTTTATAAATGTCATCATTGTCACAAAAGAAAGTATAAGGAAGTGGAGGTCCACCTGCGAGGATTGTTTTCTTTTGTCCAGAAATAATAGCTGGATGTTATTTGTAATGGTTCTGAAGAATCTTCACGTTTTTTAAAAATACTTTGTTCCAAGCATTGTTTTCACAGGAGCTACTGAGAAAAAAAAAAGTTTATTAAGTGGTTCTACAACATTAAGACCTGCTTAAACGTACCCATCTCAGAAGCTTCTGTGACCCCCTGGAAGTCTCCCCAAGAAACGAAGCAGGGTAAAGTGACCCCCAGCTTCTAGTGCACATGGGGTTTTTATAATGGATGTACACTCCTGTCTCCTCTCCTTGGAGTGTGCCTTTCTCTTACTTTCTTTTATTTTTATTTATTTATTTTTTTTGCGGTACGTGGGCCTCTCACTGCTGTGGCCTCTCCCGTTGCGGAGCACAGGCTCCGGACGCGCAGGCTCAGCGGCCATGGCTCACGGGCCCAGCCGCTCCGCGGCACGTGGGATCCTCCCAGACGGGCGTCCCCTGCATCAGCAGGCGGACTGTCACCACTGCGCCACCAAGGAAGCCCGGAGTGTGCCTTGCTTAAAGGCAGGGATTGTGTCCTGGCCACCTCTGTTTTCCCCCAACTTTCTAGCACAAGGCCTGGCACACACCAGATTTAATGATCCGAAATTAGGAATGGATTCGTGTCCACTTTAAATTACCAACCCATGTCAGTTGAATGTTTTGCTAAACATATCTTTCTTAAAGCTTAACCACAATGATTCACGATGTCGATTTTCAAATAAATGCCCCTGCAAGAGGGAAAGTGGAATAACCGTTCGGTGGCCAGACTGTGCAGAGGTAAATTTGAGGGGGCCACAAAAAGGGTCTGATAAGTTCAACCTGGGCTTGAGAAAGATCTGCACATTTTTCTTCTTCTAATTGTTTGCCAAATTCACTCCTCTTACGAGAAAGCACAGCTTTCTAATGATTAACGTCCGGGGTTGTGGGAAGGTGTGTTCGCAACAATATGAGGCCTGTGTTCCCTCACATGCTCATCTGTAATACCAGCGTGAGTCTTTTCTGATGAGTGACTAGGGTTCTGAGATAAGCCCTTCTTTTTATTACAGCTGATAACGCAGGATTGTACGAGGGGGTATTACCAACTAGTGAGAGGTTTTGATATGTCATGGAGGTTACACTCCCTCAGTCCCCTGTCTGGGCTCCCCAAATGCCACCTGAAGTTGTTTGTTGACAGCATTCATACCCGGACATTTACTCAAAAGTAGTAGATTATTTTTCTCCTCTTCTCCCCACCCCCTCCACCATATCACCTATAACACTCCTTCCTAAAGAGAAATTATCTTCAAAATTGCCAACGTCTCTTATCTGGAGATAAGGAACAAGTCGGTCATCATATTTGCCTTGTCCTTTCATTCATAGAGCTGCATAAAAACTATGTCACCCAAAGCCCCGTGCAGCTGCATACTCTCCCATTTCAAGATAACATAAAATATCACATAATCAATTATGGAAATATTGAAATGGAATGTCAGCCTGGAAACCTCCTCAGAGAGCCTTAAAACAAGGAAGCAATTACCCGAGAGGGGTGTTAAAATTACAATCAGTCGAGAAGTCTTTACCGAGGGCCAGCGGTGGGTCCAGACCTGCCGGCCTGTGTGGGGAGGGTCACCCGTGTGTTCATCACCGGGTGAAGACGACCCTTCCCTCCACGAGCCCTGAAGGAGTCACTTTTGCTGTTGTTGTCCATGTACCAGAGACACCGGCCAAAAGCAGACACTTGCAGGAGTGACGGCACCACGGTCAGTCACGTGTTCCTTCATTTATTTCACAAGCTGGGGCTGCACTGGACCCCCCACCCCCACCCCCGGGAGCTGCGGCTTCCAGGCTGCCCTGGCCTCATGGAGTGAGATAGATAAGCACTTAACAGTACTCGGTGGAAACAGAAGAAATGATGACATGAACGGCACAAAATACAAAACCAAAAATGAAGGGCTAGTTATGGGAAATAGACATGCTCAATTTCATCTATTCCTGCAACTTCGGAAGCAGCAGAGGACCCAGGAAATACAGATTTTCAAAGCCAGTCCATCTTCACACACACACACACACACACACACACACACACACACACACACACACACACACATATACACAGTTAGGAATAAGGTTTGAAAATGATACACTCCACTCTTTTTCTGAGCGTGACACACAAATGTATCCTTATTTGGAAGTGTATCCTGATCACAAAAGAAAAGAAGGCCAGGGAGAGTGAGGTTTCTTATCTTACAACTTGAACAGGCTTTGATGCTGGCAAACTGTTGCCATGAGTATTCCTCTCGTGTTATATACCGAGGACAGGGACCACCACATGCACATGAGGAGGAAAAGCCCCTCGATGTGATGGCTCCAGGAGACAAGCTGCTTTCAATGGTCACCCCACCTTTTCTCCTGTCATACACGGCCAGAAGAGCATCTCTTAGCTTTTTCATGTTTCCACCTGCAAGATGGGAATCATAAATCTTCCTGCCGTGTAAATAGGTTCTTAAGCTGGAATCGCGTGCAGACGTCTTGAAACACGCTTCGAGGTTATTCCCCAATTCTTGGCAACCTTTGGGTATGATAACTGTTTCCGGGGAAACGATCTCAAGGTGTACTATTTTCAGCTTCCCTGGAAAGAGCGCGAAACTAACAACTAAAGCTTCACATCACAGAAGAAAATGCAGGGGAACTGAATTGCCGCCGTGGACTGATAAACTTGAAATAAGACGCTGATAGGGTATGAGCTGGAATGAAGTGTAGTAATCCCAGTAGAACCAAGTGCAGTTGGTTCTGAAGTTGCCCCGAGCATCTGAGAGGGACGGTCCCTAAAAACTGCTGGGCGTGAGGACACCGATGTTGTTCGGACATGTAGCTGCAGCTTCCGGTGTGAGCTGTGCGCAGAGAGCAGCAAGGTGGGTCTCCTTCAGCTGCCGCCACGGCCCGACGTGGACACACAACACTGGAGCTTTTCCTCTGAAGAAGGATGAGCTAGCTCCCTCTGTCACCAACCCACTCACCTGTGTTGGTGAGCGTTCTCCCCTAGGAGAGTAATTTCCACAAGGTACGGACTGCTTCTACCTTGTTCACCATTATACCCCAGACCCAGCACTTAGACTCAACATTAAATGGCTCTGAACATCTATGCACTTAAGGAGTGAAATTCTTTTGGTCAGAACAAATCCTTTCTGACGGAGATGTTTGGGGATGTCTTTTCCTGATCACAGAGCCTGACTGTAGCTTCAATCTCTGCAGTTACCTTTTTTCCTTCTCAACAGGATCAATATGGTCTTCCAACTGGGAGCCTTGTGTTTGGCATTGTTTCTTCATTAGTGTATTGTTTCACACTTTATTCATTCCATCCTCAAGACAAAAACTATCTCTTGTATTTTTAGGTGGGAAGATGAGGCTTAGAGAACTAAATGGCTTGGCCAAGCTCTCAGAGCTGGAAAGTGCACAGTTGTACCTCGAACCCTTGCTTTAGTCTAAGTTCAGTACTGTCTTGTTTTCTAGACTCATGGAAATAGTCATCCCTAAGCTCCTATCACTGGTAATATATGAGTGGAAACTTCCTAAGAATCACCCAACCGTCCAGAATCTCATTAAATATCTGCTTAAAGATGAATTTGTTATAAGTGAGTTAAGTTAATTCAGTTTAGAAAATTCTAACGCCTCTTTTTCTTTTTTAAAAAAATATGGGTATAGTTGATTTACAATATTGTGTTAGTTTCAGGTGTACAGCAAAGTAATTCAGTTATATATATATATTTTTTTCAGATTACTTTCCATCATAGGTTATTACAAGATACTGAATATTGATTGTTCCCTGTGTTATTACAGTAAATCCTTGTTGCCTATTTTATTTAGTGTATATTTGTTAGTCCCGTACTCCTAATTTATCCCCACAACTCTCTGCTTCCCTTTTGGTAACCATAAGATTGTTTCTTATGTCTGTGAGTCTGTCACCTCTCCGTGTAATTTGGAGACATCCTAGAGCTTGAGAGAGAGAAAGAGAATCCTCTAGGTGTACCAGTTAATAGGTCTCTGAGACCATATTTTCTCATAATGTAAATTGAAGAAAATGATGCCGGTTCTGCTAACTCCACAGGCAGGTTCGCTGAATTAAATCTAAAACAATATGCAAAACTCTTCAAAACTGTTACCTGACATCTAAATGTCAGGTGTTGTTGGTATCAATGTGTGATGTATTGGGGCACGCCAAGATCTTTGGCTGGTACGTATTACGAAATGAAAAGAAACTGTCAGAAATAGCCATGGAAATGGACCAATATGCCCTCCATGTTTGACCGTGGATACGTGGCCTGTACCTGAAATGCGTATGTTACTGTCATGAAAGAATGCGGTCCCCTGGGGGGCGACACCATGTGGATAAAATACTCACCGTGATGCAGCCCTCTTCATTTTACTCCCCACTGCCATCCTGTGAGGGGGGTACTGTGCTCGGCCCATGTTTCAGATGTGGAAACTGAAGTGTAGGGGGTTTGTGGGAAAATTGTCCAAATCATAGAGCAGGTGCAGGTGGACATCAAGACCAAGCGTGGTGGTTGTTCTAGTCCAAGTCTCGCACAACGTGGACTTCGGGTGAACACTGATGACAAACAACGGCCGTGTGCCTCTAAATTCAAGTCATTTGGGCTGTCCTGCCGATTGCCTCTCGTATAAATCCTCACAGTTGCTAATATCCATGTCCTATTTCAGCTTGGGCTCAATGTATTAACCTCTACACAAGCCTGGGCTATTGGGGGTCATTCTTCTTATTTTTGGGGGGCCTCTCACTGTTGTGGCCTCTCCCGTTGTGGAGCACAGGCTCCGGACGCGCAGGCCCAGCGGCCATGGCTCACGGGCCCAGCCGCTCCGCGGCACGTGGGATCCTCCCGGACCGGGGCACGAACCCGCGTCCCCTGCATCGGTAGGCGGACTCCCAACCACTGCGCCACCAGGGAAGCTCTATTTGGGGTCATTCTAATGGGGTCCACTGAGGAGAGTCTGAGGCGCCTGGACCTCCCACAAGCAAATGCTAATAGATCTAATGATAGACCCATCTAATAGAGTACCTTTTCCTAGCAGCTCATTGATTATGAATATTTAGTTGAAGTATTTATATGTGGCCTAAAAAGTATTTGTCCAAATGAAAAGAATGATTTTCAGGAGGAAGGATGGAAATTCTGAGCATCTGTGCTTCGGTGGTCCTTCCTTGCTTATAGTGGGTTCTCAGGTAAAAAATCATGCAAAAAAAAAAAAAAATACTGAGTTACAGTGTCATTTTTTTCTATTTCTTTTACAGGTTGATGACCAAATGAAGCTGCTTCAGAACTGCTGGAGTGAGCTCTTAATTCTCGACCACATTTACCGACAAGTGGTTCACGGAAAGGAAGGCTCCATCTTTCTGGTTACTGGGCAACAGGTGAGTGTAGACACCAAAAAAAAAAGTGTCTTTTTATTAAGCACGTTCAAGATGGCAGGAATTTAACTAGGTCAGGAGCACTTTTGTGCTTTGAAAGGGACATTGGCTGCAAATAATTTAGAAAAGCTGACTTGGTGTGCTCCGTTCCTGCTTGGGTGATTACGATGAAACTTGTAAAAGCTGGCGTGATCACAGCCTGCCGCTTCCAGGCTTCTGGGATTGAAAGTTGTGCTTTGAAGGGTCAGAACAATTGCTAAATCAAAATTAATGGTTAGTACCTAGGGTTTTTTCCTCGAGCTTCTGCATGAATCTACCACACTTGTTTGTCTGCCTTTTAAAAAAAAACCTTAGAAATGGTGGAATCCTCGCTATTTTGGAATCATGTTGGTGGAAGAGACCGATTCATAGATCAATCATCTAAATATTTGGCCTAATGGCAAGCAAGTGAGAAGGGAAGGGAGTGTTAGTGTTAGTTAGTAAGAACCAGTCATTATTGAAAAGGAAGGTGGAAAGAGGAAATGACAGCGAGGTCCTGCGCTCCTTTCTGAATAGATATTTGTTCAGTCAACAAATATTTACTGAACATCCTACAGGGTCCAGCCATTACGGAGCTTAACACTGTCACAGGAGAAACTGACAATAATCAATAATCCTAATAAATGTTAGAGGTCAAAGTGCTATTGAATTTTTTTTAAAAAGGAACTGTTGTGTAAAGGAGAATCAACGTACATCTGTGGTTGTGTTGCTGAGTGACCCTTGGGTTGCAGTGTTAATAGGACTGGTTGGTTGAGCCTTATTGAGAAGGTGAGATTTGAGCAAAGGTTTGAAGGAAGAGAGACGTTTGACCTTCTGGGCACCTGGGGGAAGAGAAAGTCTACTTAATGGGCCTAATTCCAACTTTACAGGATTTTGGCCTGTCCCTCCCATTTCTTTTTTTTTTTTTTTGCGGTACGCGGGCCTCTCACCGCTGTGGCCTCTCCCGTTGCGGAGCACAGGCTCCGGACGCGCAGGCTCAGCGGCCATGGCTCACGGGCCCAGCCGCTCCGCGGCATCGGGGATCTTCCCGGACCGGGGCACGAACCCGCGTCCCCTGCATCGGCAGGCGGACTCTCAACCACTGCGCCACCAGGGAAGCCTTTTTATAACTGGTGTGTTATTAAAATGGATGCAAGGAAGGCAGAGATCTGTTTACTCCATTGGGCTGTTCCAGGCATGCGTTGAACGGTGCTTCGGGACTCGGGCACTGTGATCTTCTACATCGGCCATAAATGTTTATGTGCTGTGAAACCCCAGCAGTGCATATTTGAAAATGAAAGGCTGTCTCCACATCATTTGCTGAATTATAAATAAACCACATGTTCCCAAGCAAATTCAAGGAAAGCATTCTTTCGGAGTTTTTGCGGATTGGATCGGTCTCATCACTGTCTGGTCTGTGCTTTCTGCACTATTCATGAGAGAGGCTTTCCAGAATCAAGCCTCAGTGGGCTTACTTCCTGATCTCGGGAATTTTTGTTGAGTCTTTTCATCCCGTGGCTCAGGTCTTTGGGAGAAGTGTACCCATTTTCAGAGTTTGAATCACGGGTCTGACTCCCAACCCCCTCCCTCCGAAACCCGACTGGGAGCTGCATTAGAAGAACAAGACTCAGCCCACAAATTAATTTGATTTCATCCTCTGAGTTCCAGAAATCAAATGGGTTTGTGTCATTATTTCGCAGAGCACTTCCGTTCCTGCTCTTTCGAGATGCTCCTTATTCCGTGTTTCATTTTGCCTTAAGTGCTGCCCCTGGGTAAAAGGTAATTACCATGTAAAAAGTAGAGAAAGTGCATTTCTTTCTCTGGTTTTCCAAACCAAGAACAGTCAAGGAGTAGATGGCATTTCTGGTCCTTACTATCAATTATTGCGACTTTGCGTTTTGCCAACACCACGGAATTTCTTACTTAACCCTTAAGTTAGCTCTGTTAGTTCTGTCTTTCAGTCTGGCTTCTGTAAGTGTACATTGAATAACCTCGTTGAGCCAAAAGGAAGTCATGATTATCAGTGACGTTAAGCACTGCCAAATCAATTCCAAATATTGAGCATTTTATCACTATGACGAGAATTCGTTTCTATCCAGTATTTTAAAAATACACGCACACAAAACATGTGGCTGTACATATAAAACAACAGGGGAGGATGTTGGTGCGCCATCACAGTTCAGTATTTGCATATTGTAGCTAATTAACAGCTGCTGTAAGATTTTCCTGAGGGAAAGGACTACCGGCACCTTATTCATTACCTTCTATTATTGTGTATCGTATTAAAAAGACAGGCATCTTACAACATACAAGTCATCAAAAATTGCAGCTATTAGAACTAAAAGCAATTTAGCTACAACTGTTGCTACCTTCATGATGAGTGAAATTTATCCGAAGGGGATATCCGCTTATAGTATTTCTTCAATATCTCTGTTGAATTGAATGGCACAAAGATTCCACGTAAGAGAGCGATAAATTAATTTTACTAAGTACATAAAAGACAAGGCCAGCTGCTCCTGAAATGAGGGCAAACTCCGCATTCAACAATGAAAATATAATTATGTTTGTAATAAAATGTCAGGAAGTTGCCAATCTGGGCGCTGTTTCAGGAATAAATCACTGCCCCTCCTTCAGAGCCACGCAATTTGATAAATTATCCTTGAAAGAAATGTCATCAGAGCCCCCATTTCATAAGCATGTTTGGGCTTTCAAATTAGCGTGTAAATAAATGTATAGCAATAAAGTTGTTGGCGTCACAATTGATTTCCTGAAGTCCTTCTCACTAAGTACAGAATCCTGTGAAACCATTTCAGTCCCTTTCCATTAGAGCGTGTTATTTTCCAAGTATGAAGTTCTCATAGTTGAACTTATTTCATACCTGTTCAAGTTACACACATAGCAAATTTTAATTAACCCATATTTTTTAAAAAGTTAATTATTTCGAGTCCTTTCAGTTACAATGTACTACATTTGCAACTGTGAAGGTCTAGTATTTGAACTTACTGCCTACCTGTTAGAACCACAGACATAGCAAAATTGAATGAACCCCATCTTAATAATAAAAAATCAATTAATACCAACATATTTCTGGCTTATTTTAGTAGTACACCTTCCTGGTTTAGGGATCCACTAGTGATTTTTATGAAAATGTGTTACGTACATGGACTTCCCTGGCGGTCCAGTGGTTAGGACTCCACGCTTCCACGACAGGCGGTGCAGGTTTGATCCCTGGTCCGGGAACTGAGATCCCGCGTGCCACACGCTGCAGCCAAAAAAAAAAAAAAAAAAAAAAAGTGTTATGTACATTCTAAGCTACACCAACGATGCTCTCAGCAATTGATTCCAAGCTTAAGTTGGCAGTGTTGTCCCAACTACTCTCATTTCTTGATAACAATGGAAGTGGGTGTCACCTTACTAGTATCCAGCTCAAGTGCCTCCCTGAGAGATGGGGGCACGAAAGATGGACCCTTCTTGTGACTACCCAAGGCTCTTGCTTCGTCAGTGGCTTCACTGGCCCACACCCTCTCCTGTCTTGTCCCAGGTTTCCTCTACCTCTGGCCCTGTCTGCCATTCCCAATTCTACCCCAGTTGCCCCTATAGGATTTATATTACTATCATGTGGAGTAGTTAGACCATGTACGGTTTCTAAGGGACTCAGAGCTCAGCCACCCCTGTTAAGTAAGAAGAACATCCTTGGAGTAGAAAGTTCTCCTGTAAGAGAGCTGGTACAGTGATGGTTGGGACATCCCTGGGAGTGCCAGGCAGGTGACCCTCACGTGGTCCGTGACATCCTCTGCTTCCGGCTCATGGTTCAGGCTGCCTGTGTGCTGGCCCTTCCTTTCACACAATCTGCAACAGAAACCACAGGCGCACTTAGGACAGTTGATGTTTGAATTTAGTGGGGAGATGCGGGCACCTGGACCAGGCGAGTAGGACAGTGCGGTGGTGATGCGGGGGCCTCCCCAGGACACGTACAGACTGGAGCTTTTTCACGTGCAGTTGATGCTCTATAAACTGATTGACACCTCTGGGGGGGCCGTCTTTCCACTGACTCATAATTTTTCTCACTCTCAAAAAAAGGTTTCTGTACACTCAGTATTCTCAAGTTAAAGCTGAAAATTCAACTCATCATATTTACACAATAAAAAAAAAAATCCATCCTTCCTTGTTTTTAATTGCAAATTCTCCTCAAGGGACTCATTCTCCTGCTTAGGAGGCAGCCCTGTGCCTTCTCCTAGAGAAGCAAGTGCAGTCAATTATGGTAATGAAATGTCAATAAATATAAAAATTTAATACAGTCTGCTCCGGGTGAGTGGCAGATGAGGGCTTGCCTCCCAGACAAATTTGCTGCCGCTGCAAATATTAAATGCACCTAAAAGAGTATCTGGTTGCCTGAGAGCTCGCCAGTAAAAGGAAAAAAAAAAAAAAAAGGATGGGAGCGTCAGGTACCAACTGGGCTTTCCCATTATGCTGTAATTGCAGCTGCAGAGCCAGTTCCGCCATTGATAGCCACCCCTACATTTTAACTTATTATTGTAAATTGAACTTTCAGTGTCCCCGTGAATAATCTGAGACGGATGCATTGCAGCCCCTTTTTTGGTTTGTTTGTTTCAATGAAGAGGGAAATACACCTTTTTTTGTTGTCTGAATCAAGACATTATTCTTCTCATCAATAAGATCACTGCTGTCATTAGAGAGAAATGTATTGACAATCATAGGCAAGTAGCTAGTCTTTGTAGCTTTTGAGGAAACAGCAAATCAAAGAGTAATCTAAATGTGATTGTCTCATCCTCCGTAAGCATGCAGTCTTGAGCAATGATTACTTTAAAATGAAGTCTCTTAATAAAATTAGAAACATATCTCTGCCTTCACTTGCCTCGTTAATCAACTTCATGTGCCTATAGAATGCCACCCTGGATTCACTTCTTATGGACAGTATATTTTTCTCTGAACGTACTCATGAGCTAACAATTTTCATCTTAGGTGATGACGCCACTTCGCAGTAGGAAAAAAGATAAAGGTATCTGCGTGTACCATTGAGGCAGTCAAGACCTGCTTCCTACAAGGCTTATCAAAATGATTAGATGGATCAGGATGGTTATGATACAGTTTATAATAATAGAATGTGTCTCAAACTGTTTTCGTGGGGAAAGTCCCCTGTGTTATGAATCTATACTGCAACCTGATTTTACCCACAGTGCTTAAAAGTCTCAAGGGAAATATATATGTATACATATTTTTAATATATGTGTGTAGACATATATCCATTTTAACGTAAATAATAAATAAATATAGAATTTCCGGTTCTGAAAACCCCCTAAACTGATCCTGTGTTGCAGGTGGACTATTCCATCATAGCCTCACAAGCGGGGGCCACACTCAACAACCTCATGAGTCACGCACAGGAGCTGGTGGCAAAGCTTCGTTCTCTACAGTTTGACCAACGAGAGTTCGTGTGTCTGAAATTCTTGGTGCTCTTTAGTTTAGGTAAGGAATCCTTTCCTCATAAAAATGACTAAATGATACTGACCTTCAAGTGTCTTGAGGTCCATCCGTGTTTTTGTTCTTGCAAGATAATGACCTTCTTTTCTAATCGTGAAATCTTCCAGCTCAGTTATGTTTTCCTGTGTGTGTTCCTGGCCGAGTCGTAGCCCTGTAGTGGGTGGTGTGGTGTACGGGGAAGGAGTTGTGACTGGAGTCCTGAGTGTTCTTCCCTGATGGGTATGATGAGTGGGTGACGCCACGACAGAGGGTGAGGAAAGACGCAAGGTGTCACGTTTTGGCCACCTTTCTGCTGTCGGTCGTTTCTCTGCACCCTTTGTTTCAGCTTGCAAGCTCCTGCTGTTTTTGTTCTTGTAAAATATGGTTGGTCATTAAAAACCTGTTTCCTAAATCTCTATCAGGATTAACTAGAGAATGTTTATAACCAGATGCACCACTATGCAAGCATAAAAGATGACGGTTGTCAGGGGGAAAGGATGCTTCTTTAGGAAAGCTTTGGAGAAGAAAGATAACTAAGCAAGACAGATTAGCTAAATCAAGGCTCCCAGTGAGTCAGCTGAGAAAAATCACCACTGCTTGGAATAAAAAAAGGATTAAGGAGATGGATTTTTAGCGACTTCAAAGGAACAGAGTTTTCTGCCTGTCCCGTACTTGATTTCTGTATTTTGTTGGCTTAATAAAGCCAACTTAAATAAACTTTTTGCCAAGTCCGTTTATTACTTATTGGCAGACAGCTGAGGGGGGCAACTCCCCTTGAATGAAAAAAATGCAGAAATCAGATTTACCAACATATGTTTTTTCTTTAGTCTTCAGTTATAAGATAGTTGTGAATTCATATCCTTAGAAATAAAACAATAAAACATACTGCAAAGTAAAACAGATGTGTCTACACTCCAAATTTGGTACTTTCGTTTTAAAATGCCTCTTGACAGCACTGCACAACTGTTGCTAATAAAGGGATAGTTTGAAGTAATAGAACCAGAGTTAATTTTTCACATGTAGTCAACATTTAAAAGGAAAGGAACATTTTCATATTTTGGAAAATGTGATAAATATAGCAAAAAGAAATGTTACTGAAAATTTAAAAAGACAACAGAATTTCATAGATGTAGTGTTCAAAGGTTTACCATGCCAGCACTGGGTCCTGTATGGTTTCTGTATTAACCACAAGAAATAGGAAAGTTCTATTTAACTAAGTCTACGTGTTTTACTCAAGAACAGTTTTTTTAAAAATCAAGAGGAAGATAGCATAGGCCTGCTTGCTGTCATCTCACAAATTATTCTGGTTTATGGCAAGATCTTCGTCTTTTCAACTCGTACGTTTGATCGGTAATTAAATGAAAACTGTGGTAATGTGTGTGTAAGAAATCTTACAGCGTCTTGTTGATAAAATATTTAAAGAGATTCATCTCACTTCAGTGGTATTTTAAATTAGTTGAAGAACTGCGTGACATTGGAAGATGTAGAGATTAACCATCAGCCGTGTTTAGCTTTCATCCCTTTTATCGTTCCTTCATTATTTTTCAAAATTACTATATCTCTGCCAAACACTAGGGATGGGTAGTCAGGATGGGGTTGGGGTGTTCCTGAAGTGCTCTCAGCACTCGAACCTCACAGATCATCTTCCTGAACAGTTGGGTCGTGTGTTTACCAGAACCTCAACCACACAGAACTCTCTGGTTTAATAAGGGTGTTAACTGTTTCAGGATCCTGGGCACCAGGGAATAACTAGTTGAATGTCCCTTAAAACTATGTCTGTTTGTTGTTTAAGGAGGAAAGGACAGCATGGCTTTCCGATCGATCAGAGGTAAATCAGGTTTGGCGAAGAGTTTATTTTTTATTATTATTTTTTCGCGGTACGCGGGCCTTTCACTGTTGCGGCCTCTACCGTTGCGGAGCACAGGCTCAGGACGCGCAGGCCCAGCGGCCATGGCTCACGGGCCCAGCCGCTCCGCGGCATATGGGATCTTCCCGGACCGGGGCACGAACCCGTGTCCCCTGCATCGGCAGGCGGACTCTCAACCACTTCGCCACCAGGGAAGCCCAAAGAGTTTATTTTTAAAGAAGCAAGAATAAAGTAACTGGCAGTAAAGTTCAGGTAGTTTCCAATTTGTGAATGGAAAGCTTTCCTCCCCCATAGAAACAATGAATAATCAATCTTTGGGGGACAAGAACTTCATTGAGGGATGTGGATAATTAACCTTTGGGTACCCAGGCCAGCCTCCAAAAGCCTGTTTTACCTGTGATGGGAGTGAAATCATACCAGGACCTCCCTCGAGAGCTGAGCCTGTGCCCCTGAGTCTGAAACCTGCTGTGTTCTGATCCCAGCCCAGCCTTGAGCCTCTGGGATCCTGGAGGAAAACGAGGCTTCTGTGGACTGATCCAAGGCCAGGGGCTGTGTGGGGAGAGACTGTGTGCTCTTGGTGAAAGGTGAAGCAGGGTTTCCTGATGGACGTGGTGAGACAGTAGGTGTGAGTGCGTGCAGGTACAGTCTCCTAAGCCTCATGGATGCCTGGGGCAAAAGCACGGAGGCAAGAGGTCAAGATGAGCTCAAGGTCTCGGGACTCTTGGGAGACCAGTATGGCTTGAGGGAAACGGCAGATGTGCTGGAGAGGCAGGTGAGAGACACTCCGCAGTTACTGAGCACTTCCTGTGAACAGCCACCGAGATACGGCTGTGACCAAAACTGGGTACCACGGTCTTCATCCTGCAAAAAATCTAGCCAGACGGCAGGATTCTTTAAAGGGGGATGAAGTGCGTCGCTGAAGTTGATTTGCCTTCCTGGTAGTCGTGTGGGAAAGGGACTAGAAACTGTGTTCCAAGTGGCTTTAACGCCCTTGGAGACAGGAGTGAGATGGGGTGTGGACACGTTACAGGGTGCAGACCATGGGATGTGATGGGGTTCGGAGGAAACAGCTGGGATGCGTCTCGGGGTCCTGGGTGCTTCAACCAGAATAGGAAACTCTATAGGAACGGCAGCTGATTAGTTGAGGTCCAACCACCTTCCTTCCAAAATTCATCCTTCACTGAAGCTGGGTCCTGATTTCATGAAAAGCTTAATGACAGGACTAAAGTAAAAAGTACAGTTGACCAAAATTCTTCCACTCTGCTGCCTGATTTTTTTCTCCTCAAATAGTACCCGTGAGCAGACATCAATTGGGTAAGCTGGTTGAAAAAAAAGGGAAAAAAGTGAAAAATGCCCATCTCCCAGGATATTCCTCTGTGAGTGATATAGCAGACTCTGGAGGCCCAGTCTTCGTTGGTTGGAATGTTTTCTTAAAATCCTATTACTCCCCCCTCCCCCTGACCCTTTTTCTCACCTAACTGTGAGATACTTTGCATCCATGGAGATAATTCTAAGTTGGCCAGTTAATATTGACGACCCAAGAGAGGCCAAAATAAAATTTTTGTTTATTTATTGGTTTGTACTCCCACCTTTTAAAAAGGAATCAAAGTGACTGATGAAATATGCTGTCACCAACCAGGGCAGAAATAAATCTCATAGAGGAAGAGGTGTGTGGGTGATCCCCAAATACTGTCAATATCGCATGCATTCCAAAGACCAGTAGAATTCCCATTCACTGTATCTCCTGAAAACAAATGCAGAGCTGGGAAGCAGTCACCTGGTCTTTAACTGCAGCTTCCTGAATGATGTCATTCCATGGTCAAGCCCATCAGGAATACGCATGTGGCCTAAGTGCTCAGAGCAGCAAGTGACCAGAACGTGCTGGCTAAGAGGTTACTCCGGCTTGGGATTTTCTCAGCCTTGAGGCTCCGTGGCTAGATGCTGCCGGACTGTTGTTCGATCCCAGGTGGCAGGAGAAAGTGGAGGCCTATTGCATCCTGTTTCCCCTGATGAGTGGCCTTGACTCGTGGTGAGTTATTCTCTTCTCTGGTCAGCCAGTATTTCTGAAAGCCCTTTTTCATACTCAGCTGAGTTAAAGAGATTGTTTATTCTCTTTGAGAGGATTTCCCCAGCGTAAAAAGGAGATTGGGGTTAGAAATTGTCCTTGATGTTTCTCTACATCCCAGATTTCTAGCACATTGCTCAGTACACCGGAGGGGCTTAGGAAATGTTGCTGATAAAATAGATGCATCAGTAGAGTTACTTAGTTTTGTTTTTTTTTTTTTTTGCGGTACGCGGGCCTCTCACTGCTGTGGCCTCTCCCGTTGCGGAGCACAGGCTCCAGACGCGCAGGCTCAGCGGCCATGGCTCACGGGCCCAGCCGCTCCGCGGCATGTGGGATCTTCCCGGACCGGGGCGCAAACCCGCGTCCCCTGCATCAGCAGGCGGACTCTCAACCACTGCGCCACCAGGGAAGCCCTTAGTTTTTTTTTTAAGCAGATACTTTATTTAATGCTTATTTTATATTGGAACATAGTTAGTTGATTTCCAGGGTTGTGTTAGTTTCAGGTGTACAGCGGAGTGATTCGGTTAGATTTACTTAGTTTTAAACTCAAAGCAAAGCCTTTACCAAAGTAGCTCGTGATCTGTAATGGGAAGTGGTTAAACTGCAAAGTCCTATCCAAGTGCAGGTTAGTTTCGGAGACTAGTTTTTCCAAAGAACTCTCTAACAGCTGTTTTCTTTTTTTTTAATTGAAGTATAGTTGGTTGACAGTGTTTCAGGTATACAGCAAAGTGATTCAGTTGTGTGTGTGTGTGTGTGTGTGTGTATGTATTCTTTTTTAGATTTTTGTCCATTATAGGTTATTACAAGATATTGAGTATAGTTCCCTGTGCTATACAGTAGGTCCTTCCTGGTTACCTATTTTATATATAGTAGTGCTTATATGTTAATCCCAAACTCCTAATTTATCCCTCCCCACCCCTTTCCCCGTTGGTAACCATAAGTTTGTTTTCTCTGTCCGTGAGTCTTTTTCTGTTTTTTAAGTAAGTTCATTTGTATCATTTTTTTTTAGATTCCACATATAAGTGATATCATATGATATTTGTCTTTCTCTGTCTGATTTAACTTCACTTAGTAGGGTAATCTCTAGGTCCATCCATGTTGCAAAATTACATTATTTCTATTACCAGTTTGCATTCTGCTCCTGGCCTACCCTCTGACACATAGTAGGTTTTTAAGAAGTATTTATTGCATTCATAAGTGAAAGAAAGCTTTTCCTTCCAACTTCTAGGTTAAAAAAAAAAGTAATGGGAACTGGAAAAATTAGTTTAAAAGAATGCACAAAATTTGAAGAAAGGGAGACTAGAAAATAGATCCTATAAAACGTATTAGACAATTTGACATCTTTTAATTTTAGAAAATAAGGATATGTGTTCACATTGTGAAGGGAATTCTTATAAGGAAAGTAGAGACTAAACAGAATCTTCCCCTTTGGGAATAAAATAATTAATGGAATTAAGGACCGATGATCGGTATTTAGATTCTGTTGGAATTGTGACACTCAGCAGGTCAGATATCAAAGTGAGCTGCAGAAGGAGGGAGCAGGAAGGCTTTTCTTCTGTAGTGTTAACAATAAAATACTTCAAGCGGGTAAATCATTTACTCTTTCCCTTCCATTTTGCATTTGAAATAAAAAAACTAGGTGATTTACCCCCAACATTTTAGGCTCAGAGCCAGGTCTGGAACTAACAACCCCAAATTCCAGTCCGTGTTTTCTCTGCTACAGCACACTGTCCTCTTCAGGGACATATGAGCTCATCAATCAATATTTTTAAAAAGCTCCCTACATCCTAAGGCACCATCTCTACAGACAGAATGATGTAGGGAATTGGGACCATCATCTGAGGAATATGGACCAAAAAGAAAACCAGCCTCTCCTGGGTAAAAGCAGGGAACTGCTTTACATGAATTTCCAATTTTTACTGAATATACTAAATAATTGTGAAGCTTTTTACTTCCCTTGGTTTCTAAATGTGAGTTGTTTGCATGTGTGTGTTTGTATGTCTGTATGAACTCTGGGTTCAGGATTTCAGCAAGCTTGTTGAAAGCGTTTGCCTTAGAGCCTTGGTACCTCCCTCTCGGAGAATCCCTCCTTGTGATTTTGTTGTTGCCTCTTAGGTTCGTCGTTTTCTTTGGACCACTCACTATGCATTAGGAAAGCGGCATGACCATAAGCCTTCATTACTTGTATGTCTACTTTCTATCTATTTGAACTCTGATGTTCAAAGGAGAAAATTAGCCAAAGTAAATAACTTCACGGTCATTGTCTGCTTCCCCTTTTGGTGGTCTTCGGCATTAGAAACCCTGAAATAGAAAAAGAGGAACCATAGGTGTCTGGGAGGTTCAGGGCATGCAGCTCCTTGGTGGGGAGGGGAAGAATTAGTAAATTCTATCTTCAGGTACAACTTTCCGCTTTGCTAAAGGGTCCACCCTGACTCTTGCAATATGATGTTGACATTGTTAGTAGTAAATAAAAGTGCACCGTGTTTTCTAGCTGGAGAATGTGGATGTTAAGTTCGTAGTCTTTTGGGTTAAGGAAATGTATTTTCAGTCATTGGTTTTCCAAAGGGCTTAGTTTTTGATAGGATAGGTATTTTTTTCTTGTTTGAATTTTGTCCAGTAATTCTTCTGCTTGGGCCTTTAAATAAAGATCTATCTTTGTTTTCTTTTCCTACATATGTCATTTCTCCTCCTGGCTTTCAAGGTCAGAACGTGGCCAAGACGCATTGAAAGAGCTCCCCACAGAGCAGAAGGCCAAGCAAAATGCCAGTAGGGAGGTGACCCACATGTAGTCAGGGCCTCTGTGCAGAGCTTAGAACTTCTGTCACATAAGGGAACTCTCATCACTGTCAGGACCAGATTATTTATATCTGTAGATTTCAGTTGAAACATGAAGGCTTTCTAACGGGCCAAGAATTGCAGAGCAGCTATTGCCCTCACATCTCATTAACCAGAGGCCACAGGACTTGCAGGAATAGCAAACATTCCGTCCTTAAGTACGCACACAAAAGGCTCCTGTGTTACCGGCCTGGAGACCATAGCAGTTCAATCCTGGCCCCCTTAAGGGAGGACTCGGTTCTTTTGCTGCTGGATGAGAAAGGCCACCTTGAAGCTACCAGCACAGATGGCGCGTGCTCTCCTATAATAAGAGAAGACTTCACCCACCTTGCACACCCGCTTCCTCCCTTGCCCCTGGGTGTTTGCAGCCCTGAGGAGGGCGGCAGAGGAGGGTGTAACCTCTTTGCTAAACTGCATTCCAATTGCCAATCCCAGTCCAGAGGTCAGCACAGCATCAGTGTAAGTCCCCGCCTCCTGGGGGGAGGAAGCAGTTTTCTCAGTCTCCCCTGATGATTGGCGAGTTGTGGGGTGGTCTGGTTGTTCTGCCCTGGCTGTGCCCGGGCGTCCCGCCCTCCCCTAGCTGGGCATCCCTGGCAGGGGCGCACACGTGGACGCAGTAGAGACACCGTGCTCCATCCCCCGGCACTTCTAGACTAGCCTGGAAATAGCCACTAGCGCTTTTGGAGAAGGGAGTGCCAGGGGTTACGGAAGAGGCTGCTGGTTTTGCCCACCTCTCCAGAAGAGGTCCAGCAACTTGTTGGGTCTGAGGGTTTTTTTGCCATCGAACTGTGTGCCCCTGTTGAGTTGGAAGGGGTGGTGGACGGGGGCAGTGGGGGGAAGAAAACACAAATCTAAGAAAACAGGAGCAAAGGGAAACTGGAATGCCCCTTTGCTTTTTTGCAACGTTAAATCCAGTTCATGAAAGAGGTTTCCAAATCCAACAGACAGATTTGATCACAGTGATTAAACACTGTGTTTGCAGTGCCTAAAGCAGAATGAACTGATCACTTTGTCAATCAGAAAAGTGTATGGACCGCTGTGGAGCAAACCCACGGCCAAGCCAGGACGCGTTTGAGGGCCCATTCCCATCCTCAGCTCACAGCCTCCCTCCAGAAGCGCTGGAAAAGCTTCTGAGGCTGGAACACTAGCAAACATTTGTATTTGTGCATCACCACGTATATCTGAATACTGTATTAATTCAATTCTGAAACAAGCACAACCGTCCGCGTGTCATAAAACTCTGCTTACAAAGTAATCTGCATAAAAGATGAAAACAGCAAAAACCAACCTTCCCGTGATGTGGTAATTGTCCTTCCTGAGGCTGGTCACAAGATTTGCTTTATTGTAGCCTTTCTATACTTCACCGTGCAAACCCTCACACGTGCACGCACACACGCACACACGCTGTCACCAACTGGCCTGCAAAGTCTAGTGATGGATACATTCCCCTCACATCTTTACCCAAGTGCATTGGTTAAATTGTTCCTCATGAAACAGATAAGCGAAAGAGAGCTCCCTGGGTTCTTCTTAGAATTAGCATTCAATCTCGGTTTTTCCCTTTCCGTATATGATACTCTAATTTAGAAAACCACTCACTAGACACTTGTCAAATAACCACACTGATCTCCATATTAATGCCTGGCTGATATATATGTAGCAGAGGGTAATGCTGGCAGATAAGCATTTCCTAAAATTTATGTAATCATTTGAAATTCAGAAAGGATTGATTAGCATTCAAGGGATACCCGTTCAATATTTACACCATAGAGATTTCACAGAAGCAAATAATGGTACATAAAGTTAATGCTTGTCTTAATTAAATGCAGTGTAATAGGTGTTGTGTGGATTTTTTTTTTCTTTCAGTGAGCAAAGCAGTTTAGCAATGACCAGATATCATTCATTTTGGAGTTCTAAGTTTGAAGTGAATCGATACGTATTTACAGCCATGGAAGAAGTGATTATCATTTGTTATCTGCTGCCACAAGAATATAATTGCCCAAATAGCATTTATTTAGGCATATTTCTGAATAGCTTATACCTGAAGATATTTATTATTTTTCAGTTGTTCATACTAATATTGTCATTTTGCTAACTACTGCTATTTAGTGAGATGATTTTTCAGAGCTGTATTGGCCTAGAAAACTGGGAATAACCTACGAGGAGAGTGAATGAGAATGCTGAATGTACTACCTGATGTTTTTCCTGCCTCAGTACTGCCAGCTGCTCTGTTAAAATCCCAGAATAAAGTGGCTGTCTTAGGGACTTCTCTAGTGGTCCAGTGGTTAAGACTCTGCCCTTCCGATGCAGGGGGCGCGGGTTCAATCCCTGGTCAGGGAACTAAGATCCCACATGCCACGCGGCCAAAAGCAAAAAGTAAAAAGTAAAGCGGGGGCTTCCCTGGTGGCGCAGTGGTTGAGAGTCCACCTGCCGATGCAGGGGACGCGGGTTCGTGCCCCGGTCCGGGAAGATCCCACGTGCCACGGGGCAGCTGGGCCTGTGAGCCATGGCCGCTGGGCCTGCGCGTCCGGAGCCTGTGCTCCGCAACGGGAGAGGCCACAGCAGTGAGAGGCCCGCGTACCGCAAAAAGAAAAAAGAAAAAATAATAACATAAAGCGGCTGTCCTAGCCTTGACTCAGAAGAGGTTAGCTGGTTAACGTGGTCAGTTCAGGTCCTGCATACGAGTTAGCTCCGGACCCCCCAGGCCTCAGGGTCATTCTAGAATGGAGCCAATCCGTGACTCACAGCCAAGTCATTCGTATGCCTTCTTTCTAGTTGACTGATAAAATCCAGTCTTGAGTTCTGGGTAATATTTGGTTAAGACAGACCAATTCAAGCCAGGAACCAAGAGCAAATATAAAAGATGAAGGCCTTTCATTGCTTTGAAGCATTCAATGACAAAACATACTGAGTGCCTACTATATGCAAAACCATTGCATTCGGTGGTATCTGAGCGGGCAGCGCAGTCTTTCCAAAGAGAAGGAAGCGCCCCACGTGGTACAGAACTTCACCTGGACACTGCAGACACCCTTCCAGAAAAGGCACATGCAGGACTGCACTGCCTGATGCACCGGTCGTGGCTGCCCAGCCACCCCCTTCCCTCCTTCCTTCCCTCCTTCCTTCCTTCCTTCCTTCCCTCCCTCCCTCCCTCCTTCCTTCCCTCCTTCCTTCCCTTTTTCTCCCTCCCTCTGAATCACTGCATATGCCACACACATGCCCGTCTCACCAGTCCTGTCTTGTCAATGAAAAGGCCTTTCTCAACCTTCCCATGGCCCGAATCTGACCTCCATCAGAGGCAGGAGGAATTGGGAAGCCGGCTGGGGGGCCCCCTCCGGGACTGCTCCCACACACCCCACACCCTGAGCTACCTGGACTTTTCACAGAAACTTCGGCCCGATCCCTGAAAAGAACCCGCACTGTGGCCAAGTCCAACCACTTCTCCCTCCTGGATGAGGAAATTGAGCTGAACAGAGGTCAAGTGATTCGTGCGTAGTCCCACAGGGTCAAGGTCTGAACTGAAAGTTTTGGACTCCACACACAGGAAAAGAGCACAGACGTGGATTTCAATACTGACTGAATTACCGCTGTTGCATTATTTCGAAATTAGATCAAGATATTTCTTGGCCAAATTTCTTCACTAAATCCAAAAATGTCATCATTGTGTTGCATACAAGTAATTTCTCAGGAAAGCAAGGAATGCTCGTTGCCTTTTATTACATTCTGGGGGGCTCTGCAGCGCATGCCAGGTCCTGGGTGTCCCGGCTTTGGAGGAAGGCACCCGGCACATTCATCACACTTAGATTCCCCCAGCTTTGCCCCGGGGTCGGGGGCCGTGGGGTGGGGGGTGGGGGAGCCATCCATAAAGGCAGGAGTGTGGCCAGAGTGGCAACACTGACCTCAAATTGGACAGTTCTGCCTAGTCCCTAGAGGGGAATGAGCACATTCAAGGTGTCTGTAGTTTTGTCCTGTCTCCGTAACATATAAGCACCGATAGCACACCTGAAATAACCCTCTCTCTCTACTCTTTGTCCTGAGAGAAAATAGTGATTATATTAGTATCACTATCATCTCTGCAGGATTTTTTTTAAGGTACAGATTTTTTTTCCTCATTTTAAATTTTTTTAAAATTGTGGTAAAATAGACGTAACACGAAACCTACCATTTGAACCATTTTTGAGTGTTCGGTTCAGCGGCATTAAGTACATTCGCGTTGTTTTGTAACCATCATCGCCGTCCGTCTCTAGAATATCTTTCATTTCCTAAATTGAAACTCTGTTCCCATTGAACCAGGGGTCCCCAACCCCTGGGCTGAGGACCAAACCTGTTAGGAACCGGGCCACACACACAGCAGGAGGTGAGCGGCCGCGAGCGAGTGAAGCTTAACCTGCCCTTCCCATCGCTCACATTACCGCCTGGACCACCAACTACCCACCCCGCCGCATCCGTGGAAAAATTGTCTTCCACAAAACCCACCCCCGGTGCCAGAAAGGTCGGGGACCGCCGCATTAAACAACTCCCCCTCCTTCTTCCCTCCAATGCTTGCTACTACCGTGTAGAACTTTTTTATTTAGAAAGTACTATTTACATATAACATAACAAGTTAGAGTCATTTTAGAACGTGGCTAGGTTCAGAGACTGTGGCTGACGTACCCAAGGCCACACAGCTCAGAGTCTGAGAGCCTATGACCCCAGCTAGGTTTTCTAATCCCAGACCTGTTGTTATCCATCTACACCCACTGGGAAGGAAGTCTTAGGATTTGGGTTCTGACGTTGGAAGAGGGGAAGGGGGAGGCGTTCATAACTAGTTTATTAGTACCAAGGTGGGAAAGGCCGCAGGCTTGAATCCAGATGCCTAGGCACCTTAGCTCTCCTGTTTCCCCATCGGTAAAATTGAAATAGTAACGTTCTCCGTAAAAGCACTATTGTGAGGGTTAAATGCAGTCATTATTATGAACTTAGCACAGCACCTGGCCCATGGTACCAATAATTATTATCCAAAGCCTCTCTATTGACATTCAGCAAAAGTCATATAAGTGAAGGCCCCTTATTGGGAAATTCCTCTTCCCCGAATATAACCTCTGGTGTACAGATTCTGTGAAAAAGATCTTCCCTGTGACAGCGGAAACTGCTCTTAATTCAGCACCGAGACATAGTTTGAAATCTTTGATCTGCTAACCCAAGGTACCATTATCACCTTTGATATTTTGAAATATGTCAGAGGAAGCGAGATGAAGCCAGTTCCTTTTAGTTCATCTACCGTACATCCCAAATCAGACCAAAGTCACACAGTAAACAGCCGGTCCCCTTTGTAGGCTGCTGGGGCCCCGATAATGATGACATTGTAGCAATGTGGAATAGCTGGGTTGCCACCTGCTCCCTGGAGAATGTTTTCCCCAGGAAATTCTTCAATGTTTCCCTCCCATTTTCTAGAATTATCAGTGTTCTGTAGTTAACTTTACCTAAAAAGGTTGTAAATTCTTCTTTCAAACTTATTAACACTTAATCTCTAATTCTAATGGCTAAATAGAAATCACAGCTTCCAGTATACAAAATGGAAGATGTCACTTTGAGAAAGAAAGCTATTTCTTTTGGAATGAAAATCCTGGGTAACTTATTCCTTCCAAGGGAAGTGTTGAAATTTGAGAACTAAAACCTTTGAGAGAAATTAACTTTGTTCTTTAATGACCATATTTTAAAATAATAGGATGCTTTATTAATAACAATTACTAATAGTGATTCTAATATTATCAGATCCCCACCCCCACCCCGAGTATTGCTGGCTTCGAACTCAAGAAACTCAGTGGAGTGGGAAAAATGAAAACATGAACTTGTGCATGTTTTAAAATATTTTTGGTTCAGAGTCCTGGGTTCTCCCACCTGGAAGCAGGATGGGTTGGGGCAGGGGTGGGGGGGAGCCCCAGCTGATGGCTGCAGCATCCCTCACGATGTGAGTCCCCCTGGAGCTTCTGCTCCCTCGACTGTAAAACACGGACATCAGGGGGTGTCGGGTATTTGTGTGGGGGTCACCCTTCACATCTCGGATCAAAATCACCTTCTCTGCCAAGTCTTCTTTCTCTCACTTCACGGACAGATCCACACTTCTTCCTCTGAGTTCCTGTTGCTTCTTTCAGAAATCTCCACCTACCACAGTATGTTGTCATTGTGTCGTATGCCGCGCACAGAACGCCAGGCCTCTTTTCCTTCTGCTTTCTAGCACTTAGCACCATGCCTGGAAAATATACTTCATGTTAGAAAAAATACTCACTTCGCGAGTGTGCTCAGTGATTCAGTGTGGAAACCGTCAGGCACTATACCAATGTCATTTAGGATAGTGATAACCCCGTCTAAATAGACCGGTCGGGAATCTGGAGGATATCTGATCCTTCCACATCTTTCTTGCGACAAAAAGGGTGGAGTACCCGCCCTACCATCTTCGTGGCTAGCAAGCCCTCTCCCCAACAACCCGCTCAAGACTGCCACGTGAGGTTTCACCCAGGGCTGCTTTCTGCTGACCGGTTTTAGGAATGGAATGGCGAGTTTTCTCAATGGAAAGTCAGAAGCACTGCTGAAATTTCAGGGCACTTAGGGTACATGCTGACTTGCTGATTCTACGCAGACTTTTCTTTCTAATGTGAAGAAGCATCTGGTGTCCAAATCCTTATCCTCCAAATCTTTAAGGTAAACAGAATCTTATAATTTATCAGCTATTCTGAGCCTGGGTCATTAACAGATTCTCCCTTTCCTACCATGGCTAGCTTCAGAATCAAAGGACTGAGCTGAGTAGCGTGGGAGAGTAGGAAATAGAGATGAAAAGACGAATGTGTGCAGGTTTTAAAGTATTTTAAGAATAACCGAAATTAAAGTTTTCATCATAAAAATCTTTAGTACATTCCTCATACTCATAGTCAGGATAGAGTTTTAGTAATTATCCGTCTCTTTTAAAATTAAAAAAAAAGTTGTCGTTATTGCTTGCCGCAAGAAATTACAGGGCAAATTGGATAGCCACATGTTCTGGCATTTGTCCAGAAGAACCCATATCAAAAAGGATTGGTGGCATGAATACTGTAACAGTATCGTTTCTATTTATAACTTCAAGAAACTTCCTCACTCAAAGGGGTAGCCGCAGAAACTTATCTTTCAAAAGAATTGAGGCTTTCAGGATGAAGAAACATCTTCATTTTCCCTTTTCACTCCATGTTGTTTCCCAGATTCCTATTTTGATTCTTGCAGATCAGGAGTCCTTAATAAATCCAGAGCCTGGATCATCATTCTCACTGGGCCATAGATTTCGTTATTTAATGTACCGCAATCTATTGATTCATTCTCCAGGTGGTGGCTATTTCTTACAAACCACGCTAAGGGAACAGTTTTCTACATGTCTTCCTGGACGTATACGGCTGGGAATCCTTTTCAGTTCTAGAAACTGCCACATTGTTCCTCAGAATGTCTGGACCAAATTGCATTCCCAGCCACAGAAACTGAGAGTTCCCATTTCTCCACGTCATCAGCACTATGATTGAATTTCTGTCGTTCTGATTACAAGTGAGATTAGGAATCTTTTTACATGTCTCTCTGAAGGTACCTGTTCGTGTCCTTTGCCTATTGGGATGTATGCCTTTCCTTACTGATTTGAAGGGCACTCTTAGATATAGATGTAGATATAGATATAGATATATACACAAATACATAGATACATAGATAAGTTTGGCTTTTCCTTTCACTCTTTTAATGTATCTTTTCTTTCACAGAAGTAGCCACATTCATTCATATTTTCCTACAAGGTTTTTGCTTTTTATAGCTTCTTTTAAGAAATCCTTCCCTACCTTTGAGGTCATAAAATTCCTTCTCCTTTAGCTTTTTTCCAAATATATTAAGACCTTGATTTTCACATTTAGATCTTTGAATACACCCAGAATTAATTTTTGTGTATAGTATGAGGTAGGGATCTAGTTTTTCTTTTATTTTGTCTTCTTTTCTTTACTGGGACTCAGGACTGCCACGTGGGGTTTCAGTTTTGTTCTTCTCATTCTAGCTTCTTGAGTTGAATATTCTGTGAATCTGTTTTCAGCCGTGCCTTTCAGTTATTCTGCATGAGTGCACTCAGTGTTAGAAAGTTGCTGCTTGACGTGGCCATAGCTGAATCTGCAGCAGGTCTGATGGGGCAAGCTTTTCTGGGACATGCAGACCTGCCTCAGCGGTGACTCTGCCGACCTCTAGGGGGCGCAGTTCTCACCATTGTCTATGTCAGTGTGTCCCTTAGGGTGGTGCACAACCTGGACAATCCTATGAGCTATAAGTGTTTCGTGATCTCCATTCTGATCTGTTTTTTTTAATCCGTGATTTATTTAATAGTGGGTTTTGAAATTTCCAAAGAAAGGGGTACATTTTGACTAGCTTTTCGTTTTTGGATTCTAACTGATTGCGTGATGAGGTTATGCATGTTGTTGTTGATTCACTGAAATACGTTAGGACGTCCTTTATAATTTGATATGAGTTAATTTATCTAAATGTGGCACATGTACTAAAAAAAAATACAGTGTCCGTTAGGTGCCAAGTTCTATTCGTTTATATTATTCTTGTTACCTTTGTTGTATCTTCTTGGTGGGTTATTTCTTATATTACTATAATGTTCCTCGTTTTTTTAATGCTTTCGTCTTAAAATCAGCTTTGTCTGATATTGAGTGTTTTATTAGCTTTTACAAATTAATCTTGACATATTTTTCCCCATCCCTTTACTGTCGACTGTTCCGTTGATTCGGTAGGATTTCTTGTGTTTCTGGGTTTTAGGTGGCTAACTTGGAAGCAGCATGTTGCAAGACTTTGATGTTTTGTTTCCATCCAGTCTGTCATCTCTTTTGAAATTTAATTTTGAGAACATTATAGATTTACGGGATGTTGCATTCCACATACCCCACATCTGCTTTACCCAATGCCAGTATCTTGCATAACTACACTCAGTAGTGTAGAAACCAGGAAATGACATTGGTGCAGACCAAGTAGAGCTTATTCAGTTATTCAGTTTGCTTATTCCACCAGCTAAACACCCGTTTGTGTGTGGTCCCTGCAATTGTATCACATGTGTAGATTGATATAACCGCTAGCACAATCGTGATACAGGACCTTTCCATCACCACAAGGCTTTTTGGTGCTACCCTTTTGTACCCACACCCACCCCTTCCCCCATTCTTAATTCCTGGTAATTACTCCTCTGTTCCTCATCTCTGTAATTTTGATATTTCAGGAATGTTATAGAAATATAATTATACAGTTTATAACCATTTGGAACTGGCTGTTTTCACTCAGCAGTACTCCCTTGAGATCCATTCATGAGTGTACCAATAGTTGGCTGTTTTTGTGGCCGTGTAGTAGCCCACGATGTAGATGGACTACAGTTCATTCCACTCTTCATCTGTTGAAGGACATTTGGGTTGTTCCCAGTTTAAGGCTATTACAGATGAAGCCGCTATAAGCATCCTATACAGGTATTTGTGTAAACTTGAGTTTTCATTTCTCTAGGATAAATGCCCAAGAATGTATTTGCAGGGCCATATGGCGAGCAAGTGTTTATAATCTGTATTTTAAGAAATGAGTTCAATCTGTTTACTGGTAAACCATCCTAGTCTTTGTAGGCATGAAAATGTTTCAAATTTTGCCTCATTTGCATAGTTTAGTTGGATATAAAACTTTAGGTTGACAAGATCTCTCAACACTTGAGAAGGCTATTGGAGGTCTGCTGCCTTTTCTCCCTGGGAACTTTTAAGGTTTTCTCTTTATTGCTGACATCTTACGCTTACACCCCAAGATGTCTAAGTACAGTTGACCCTTGAACAACGTGGGATTGAACCACGTGGGTCTATATACACGTGAATTTGTTTCCATAAATACATACAGTACTGCATGATACACAGCTGGTTGGACCTGTGGATGTGGAGGGCCAATTATAGGCCTTGAGCATCCGCGGATTTTGGTATCCGTGGCGGAGGGTGGGGCGCATGGAACCAATCCCCTGTAGATACCGAGGAGCGACCTGTACAGTATCCAGCTAGAGGATACTGGATGAAAGAAAATTATTCTCTTTTCATATGTTACTTCTTTGTAAATCTCTCTGTTAACTCCTATTACTCTTTTATGTCTCTCTCTCTTTTTTAAAAAACTTATTTATTTTATTTATTTATTTATCTTGGTTGTGTTGGGTCTTCGTTGCCGCACGCGGGCTTTCTCTAGTTGCGGCGTGCAGGGGCTACTCTTCATCGTGGTACACGGGCTTCTTGTTGCGGCGGTTTCTCTTGTTGCGGAGCACGGCCTGTAAGCGTGCGGGCTTCAGGAGTTGTGGCACATGGGCTCAGTAGTTGTGGCTCACAGGCTCTAGAGCACAGGCTCAGTAGTTGTGGCACACGGGCTTAATTGCTCTGCAGCATGTGGGATCTTCCCAGACCAGGGATCGAATCCGTGTCCCCTGCATTGGCAGGCGGATTCTTAACCACTGTGCCACCAGGGAAGTCCCTATGTCTCTCTTTTTCATGCCTTTTCCCCCCATTGTCTCAATGTGCTGTTTTTTTTGCATTAATAACGTTTCATTATCTCTTCAACCATATCTAGTCTAGCAAGTATCCCATCAATTAATTTTTATTTGAATAATTATTTTTGATTTTAAAGATTTCTAAAAAATTACTTTTTGCATGTGTCTACTAGTGTTTAATTTTTGCCAGTTGGTTTCATATTTTTTTAATGAATAGTATCCCTTTATTTACCTCTTGAACACTCTATGCAAACTAATTTTAAAACTCTCATCCAGATCTTCCACAGAAACGGTGCTTCCTGGAGTGAATTGATGTTTTCATTGTTGCTGTTGGCTTCATCCTTAGCGATATGTGTCTTCTTGGTTTTTCACGATATGATTTGCAGACTGGTCTCGAGTGAGAGTTTTGGTGGTTATTGTTTCTGCCTCTTTCTCTTCTCTGGCTCTTGGTCTCTAGCCCACTTTGTGCTGGTCTTTACTCGGCATTTCCCCATTTCCTTCCATCTAGAGCTTCAAGAGCCCGAGTTTGGAGCCAGGTTTTACAACGGTGATCGGGCCTCTGTACTGTGGCAACACTGAAGGCGGGTCAGATCCAGGCACAGAGACAGGAGATGAGCTGCCTCAGTTCATCCAGGGATGGGTTTTCCCCGCTACCTTTCCTAGTCCCACAGCTTTCCAGAATACGCCGCTCAGGCAGTAAAGCAGGAATAGTTAGTTTCTCTTCTTTCTCTGTCTCTCTTTTTTGGAGTCCCTCACCTGGCCCCATGCCACACCCTGATCTCTGGGCCTGACCACAGCACTTCAGCCCTCACCACCCTCCAGAAGCTGGACTCCAGCTACCGTTTTCAGCCTTGGCCACTGCCCTGCATTTCTGTCCTGTTGCCGACAGAGATATTGGTATTGTGTTTGAGCCTAGCTGTGTCGTTTTTCTCTCACTGAATATTTTTCTGTTGTTGATGAGTTTGAAGCAGGAAGGGTGTATCCAAATGTGAACTCACGGACACTCTGAACTGAAGTCCAGCAGGTCCCTTCTCTTTCCAAAGATCCCGGCATCCTTCGATCCCTACACCGCTACCGCCACGCACACACACGCACACACACAGAATAACACGTCCAGCCGGGATTTCATAGTAAAGCCCTGTGGAGTGGGACTCCAGTCTGCCTTTCCCAGTTTATGTCCCACTCTTTTCTATTCCCTCCTCACGTGTTTCCCAGCAAACCGGACAATTGGATGTTCCTAGACCCTGTGGGGCATCTTACTATCTTGTTCTGCTCAACTTCTTGAAATACCATTTATAGGTCCCCTCAGTCGTTCAAGCTCAGACAAACCCTCTCCTCCCTCACTGAGAGACAGACTTTCCCAACCCTCCTCTTCGGGAAAAAATGTCTGTCTCCTACTAATCAATGTGTTTTTCAGTCTCTACTATAGCATTTGCAGTAATCTGAAATAGCATTATAAAACATGGTACCCAGGCTCAATGACTTAAAATAGTCTTATACTGTCTGACCATACATAGATAAATTATATATACGTATAGCTGAATCACTTTGCTGTACAGCAGAAATGAACACAACACTGTACATCAACTCTACTTCAATAAAATTTTTTTAAAAATAGTCTTACACTGAAGATGGTAATTCAAGTGATATTTATTAAGAAACTCCTATGTGCCATGAGCTACCCAAGACATTGTTATGTCATGTAATGCTTTCAACAATTATGATCTAGTGTGAAACGTGCTCATTCTACAGACAGGAAAACTGAGCTTGAGTACGTTCCGTAGGATCAGCGAGCACGTGGTGAGGAAGGTACCGTCCAGCCCGGCTCACCCCAGGCCCACGCCCCACGCCCCACGCCCCACGCCCCACTCTGTTTCACACGTGTCCATACCCAGGACTCGTGTAATTGCTGTTTGTGTTGTTCAGACGTGAGCCCCTTAGGCCACTGTCTGTGGACCCCCCGTGTCAGCATCGCAGGGTCCTTATGAAAAGCACGGGTTTCTCAGACCTACTAAGTAGGAAAACCCAAGGACAGGGCCCAGGAGTGTGCGTGTAATCCCCTCAAGCCCTCTAGGCCTTAACAGTAATTGCTGAATTTTGTTGCTCATTAGAACCACTTCGGGCATAGGTTAGTATGCCCAGAACTACCGAATCAGAATTTCCAGAGTGATGTCAGTGTTTTAACAACTTCTCAGGCACGTCTGAAGCAGATGGTCCACTAACCCTGGTCTGAAAAATATTAACCTAGGCAATGTCTTAAACTGATGGCCCATTAGTAAAATTTGGACCTTTTTTTTTTTTAAGAAGATGATCCAACTTTTTAAGTAAGAGAACCAACATAAAATGTAGCTGTCAGGTTCCTTCTGAAAAATTAGAAGGTCTGACCACGCCAGGTCCTCACCTCGCAGGTTCTTGGGTGCCTTGATGCCACAAGTAAAGAAAGAGACCCTAAGAAGGGCCTGAGCATCAAAGAAGAATTCACGTACTAGAAGGATGCTGTTTACCATACAGATGGAGATGTGAGCCCTGGAGATCTGAGATTTCAAAATAAATAAATATTTGGGACAAATATACTGGATAAATGATTGTAAACTTTACTAAATATTACCAAATATGACTGTCTTCTTCAAAAATGGACATATATAGAGTTATACACCTACAACCTCTCACTGTGATAAAAAACAAAATAAAACTGGAGACTTGCCTGGCGGTCCAGTGGTTAAGACTCCACACTGCCACTGCAGGGGGCACAGGTTCGATCCCTGGTCCAGGAACTAAGATCCCACGTGCTGCACGATGCGGCCAAAACAAAAAGATTGGAAAAGCGAAATAAAACTACAAATAAAATTAAAATTATAAGATGACCAAATAAAGACTACGAAATCCAAATACAGGATTTCTAAATATTAATAAGGTTGCTACGTATTGACAGTATGTCTTGAGTTGCTAATTCAGTCGAGGAACTACATCTACGAGGTTTGCGGTGTTATGTGGAGAATTCTTTGAGAGGAATGTGAGCCGTCTACAGCCCTCCACATACAGATACGGAAAAAGAGTAGGTTTGCGTTCTGTCTCCCTCAGTGGATCCCGTTGCTGTGGATTGCTTAGCCGAGGCTACCGTAGGAAATCTTCTGTGGAGGAAGACACAGGACAGTGGGGTTTGCTTGTTTGTGTTAACACAATACAGCCGTGATGTTAACAGCCTGTGTGAATGGCCATCTGTAGGCACCACGGAAACCTTCTGTCATCCTTTATCTCTGGGTACTGGAGCACATCTAAGGCAACTTATGATATAGTTAAGATCTCATTTTCTACTAATAAAAATATCTTAAATATTAAATAACATCAAATGAGAACGATTTATTAAAGAACTGTCGTGTGCCTGTTGTCAGGAGAAGCACCACAGCAATGCCCATCCTGTCCATCTCTGAGAATCATGGCTCCCAGACCACCCAAACCACCCCAGGAATTTTCAGTACTTCTAAGACTCCATTTAGAAATTGTACATTTACCTACAAGAAGATCGCCGAGGCTAAATAACACAACATTTCTTTCGTGTTTACTTAATGATAGCGAGTCAGTATACCAAGAGTTATCTCATGCTGAGTAGGGTGTCTGACTGGCAGTATTATGTTTTTCATCGGTTATAAAAAGTAGACGTTTGGTAATTATTAGTTAATAACCACATGTTTGTAAAAAAAAAAAACTTTCGAAAATGGGGAGAGAAAACAGTCCAATACAGTGAAAAAAGGAGAAAACACTGATACAGAAGGGAAAAGGTCTGAATCAAAAATAAGATACGTACACACCTGAAACTAACACGTTGTAAATCAACTATACTTCAATAAAAAAGTACAATTTTAAAAAAGCAAAAAACAAAAATAAGATACACATAGACTGTAAATCTGGGCAAAAAACAAGTTTTGAAAATAAAAACCTCCCTGATAAGCTTAAAATATATTAAAATCACCATTTCTACATGAGTGATTTTCTCTTTCCTTTTATGCATTTCATTAGCTGAACAAATTATCTATAAAAATAAAATAAAAATGGATCTCCAGGCACAAGGAAAGGTGAAGGGGACCCTGTGGGCATGTTCTGGCCTCATAAGGGTGGAGATGATTCCTTCATCGTTTCGTGTCCAGCTCTTGGTTCAATCCTTGGTACACAGCACGCTGGTAGACAGGGTCTATTTGTTCGTGCTTCTTAGAGCTGTAAATTCACAGCCTGTATTCAAAAGGGTGACCACGACCGATGACAGTGGGTTTGGGTAACTGGTGTGCAACCAAGGCTGCTTCCCACCCTGCGTGGCAACGGCTACACCCCGCTCTAGGGATTACACATCCGGTGCCGAGGCCAAGAGCCTCCTTGTTTCTGATCCTGATCTGTCAGGTCAGTCCATCAGCCACTGAGTCACTGCTGTTTCCCAGCCACCTCAGCTGTGTTTTCACATCCACCCGTATCCCCCTCAGCACACTGCAAGCGCACGCGAGGGGATAAGATTAGGGAGGAGGGACCTTTCTACCAGGGAGGGGCTTGCGGGCAGAGGGCCCTGGCACCTGAGGCTGACTGTAGCAAGGACGTGGTGCAAACTCAGAAAGCCCCGTGTGCCAGCCGTGTGTGTGCATCCAGAGCTGGGAGCACATGCACCATGAGCTCCTCACCTGTAGGGAGCCCGTCCCGCGGTGCTTTACATCCCAAGGGTGCATAGTGCAGCGCCGACCGTGCAGGAGATGGTCCCCGTCTGTGTGACTTAGCTTCTGCTTCCGCCTGTCGACTCCTGTCCGTCCCCTAGGGCCCATCTTCTTCCAAGATCCCTGCTTGACTCCCCACGACATTTTCCTACTGACTTCCACATAGTAATTGCAATGATCTGTTTGTACTAAGGTTTGCACCACTTGCTGAAGTCCCCAGTCTTGGCAAATAATAGGTGTTCAAGCAGCCTGGAATGGGTGGCGGGATGGATGGAGGGATGGAAGGATGAATGGATGGAAGGATGGCTGGATGGAGGGATGAAACATTCATTGATTAGAAACCATGTCAAGCAGTTTGAAGCAGCACTCTCTCACATGCTTTCTTTTTTTCTATCCCAATTCATTCTATCCCCAGAAAGACACATAAAAGGGGACCAAAATCAAATGCAAAAGCTAAGAACCTAACCCGTATTTTGTCATCCTTGGTACATACTTAGTGGGGCTAATGTGAAAGTGTGCTACTCGTTCAAAGAATTAATAAGTAAACCAGTTTATCCATCACTAGCTTGTTTTTATAGCATCAATCTGATGTAGAGACAAAAACAATCCTGGATGTTAGTATCATTTATATTTCATGCCTCTGCGTTTATAGCAGTAAGACTGAATGATTGTCAGCACCACTTAAAAATATGGCTCCCGGGCTTCCCTGGTGGCGCAGTGGTTGAGAGTCCGCCTGCCGATGCAGGGGACACGGGTTCGTGCCCCGGTCCGGGAAGATCCCACGTGCCGCGGAGCGGCTGGGCCCGTGAGCCACGGCCGCTGAGCCTGCGCGTCCGGAGCCTGTGCTCCGCAGCGGGAGAGGCCACAACAGTGAGAGGCCCGCGTACCGCAAAAAATATATATATATATATATGGCTCCTTGTTAAATCATTAATACATGTAATGTGGAGAGCTTCAAACAATGCTCAGAGATCCAGTAATTAATGGACTAATTACAAGATGCTTGTAAAATGGCGTAAACAGGAAGAGTACAGAATAGGTGTAATTGTTGTAGAGTTAAACCTGTGTATTTAAATGTGGGAAAGTGTTCAGTGAAGCTGGTGGGGGGTTGGAGACAGAAAGAGGGAAAGAAAAGTCGTAAGATAGCACGTTCATATAGGGGTCTTAGTTATTAAGATTTTTTTAAGGTTTGATAAAGGCAGGGTGCAGGCATTGTTGATGCCCCAGACGTTTTTTGAGCATGGTTCTAATGACATAAGAGCATCACCATGAGTCACAGGATGCCATGTACCTTTTTGTGGTTTTAAATTTTTATTAATTAATTAATTTATTTATTTTTGGCTGCGTTGTGTCTTCGTTGTTGTGCCCACGGACTTTCTCTAGTTGGCGGTGTGTGGACTTTTCTTTGCAGTGGCCTCTCATTGTGGAGCACAGCCTCTAGGTGTGCGGGCTTCACTAGTTGTGGCATGCGGGCTTCAGTAGTTGTGGCACGTGGGTTCAGTAGTTGTGGCTCGCAGGCTGCAGAGCGCAGGCTCAGTAGTCGTGGCTCACGAGCTTAGTTGCTCCGTGGCATGTGGGATCTTCCTGGACCAGGGCTCGAACCCGTGTCTCCTGCATTGGCAGGTGGATTCTTAGCCACTGCGCCACCAAGGAAGTCCCATGTACCTTTTGAAGGCAGAAACTGCCACAGTTTAGGTCCTTTCAGCTTAGGTACCTTTTCTGACCCAGTAACTAAAATACTCTTATTACCAGTGCCCAGCTCTCACACTGTTGGGTGTTAAGAAGATAGTGGTACTTAGTGATTTTCTCTCTGTCGTTTGCTGTCCTCAGAAATGACCTACCCTCTGAGCTTTCTTAGGGTCTCTGACATTTCAGCTCTTTTCCACCTAGAGAAGTTCCTTTAGCATTTGTTGTAAAGCTGGTTTGGTGGTGCTGAATTCTCTTAGCTTTTGCTTGTCTGTAAAGCTTTTGATTTCTCTGTCGAATCTGAATGAGAGCCTTGCTGGGTAGAGTAATCTTGGTTGTAGGTTTTTCCCTTTCCTCACTTAAAATATATTGTGCCCCTCCCTTCTGGCCTATATAGAGAGTTTCTGCTGAAAAATCAGCTGATAACCTTATGGGGATTCCCTTGTATGTTATTTGTTGCTTTTCCCTTGTTGCTTTTAATATTTTTCCTTTGTCTTTAATTTTTGTTTGTTTGATTAATATGTGTCTCAGCGTGTTCCTCCTTGGGTTTCTGCTGTGTGGGACTCTCTGCGCTTCCTGGACTTGAGTGAGTGTTTCCTTTCCCATGTTAGGGAAGTTTTCAACTATAATCTCTTCAAATATTTTATCAGACCCTTTCTCTCTCTCTTCTCCTTCTGGGACCCCTATAATGCAAATGTTGGTGCATTTAATGGTGTCCCAAAGGTTATGACATTTCAGCTCTAGAAAGAGGAGGGGGGAAAGGAAAATGGTCCTCCTGACGGCACACCACCCAGCTGAAGTGACCCCCACTCACTCGCCCTGCAGAGGAAGAAGGGCCTCTTGAGAAGATGAAACACGGCCTGGTGTCGTTTAGCACCTTCCTGTTCAGTTAGACTGTTAGAACGTATTGGGCGATTATAGGACGGTCTTTTTCAGGAAAGCCATGGGTTTCGAGTTAGCAGGAACAATCTATCAATTCCTGAGATTATGCCGTGATTTACTGTCAGAGCATCATGTATTCTCTGATTTTCTGCCTCCCATGAAACATTGTGCTTTCCTTTTCTATTGATGTATCAACTATAATAGTTACAAGCAGCTACAGAAAAATCAATAGCGAGCTTTCATTACCGTGTACATCAAGCGAAGAGCCGCGGCAGCAGCAGCGTACCTGGTGAGAACCAGCGTTCCAGCCGCGGAAGGTGCGCCCACGTGACCCGTTTCTTCCAGGCTGAACGGAAAATGGTGGGATTCGGCCCATCCGTTGTAGGGAATTTTAGAAATGCTGCTGTATTTGAAACAGAAGAGTAGAGAGAGCCCGGGAAAGCCACTCGGAAGGCACGGAGAGCTTAAGCATCTTTCAAAACAAAAGCAGGCTGTTGCCCAGATGGACATAAAGATGCTTCTCCTGTGGGTTCTGTTTTGCAACTGTCCCCTTCAGGTCCTCTGGGCAGCGGGAGGACGTTCCAGGTTACTGTGTCCCCAGACTTACTCTCTGAGCAGGAAGTGAGCACTGCTGAGGTGAAAGGTACAAGAGTTACACATCCACCTGGCTGAGGACGATGCAAACCGTGTCCCTGTAAAGTGATATCACCAGAGTCTAGTCAGCTCAGGAAGCCCGACAGACATGTGGATGAGTTGAACTCTCTTACAGAGCACACTGGGGAGTGGGGGGAGACTTGGGACTTCAGAGCAACAAGTACCTTTATTTGCCTTGAGAGCATCTTGGCTACCAGTCCATGCCTGGGAGACGGGCAAAGCCTCAGATCTTCTCTAGCATTTCGGCATCAATTTGGGTAAAAGAAAGAGGAGATCTACAGAGCAGTTCCTAAGAAGTCTCAAATCTGAGCTGTGTGCAATCATAAGTCCTATTAAATTCCCAAACTCAAAATACATGTACAATGAAATGCACACACACACAGACACACACATTCACTACTTTCCGATAGTAATGATCTATACGGTAAGTCCCCTGCACACGAACCTTCAAGTTGTGAACTTTCAAAGATGAGAACGTGTGTTCGCATGTCCGGTCACGTAAGTTAGTTCACGTGTCTGGCGTACATTGTCACGTGCGTGTATCCTCTACAAGTGATTGTGCTTTTGTGTACTTTACTATACAGTACTGTATAGAGTGCAGTAATACAGTATCTTTATTGCAAGCCTAGAATATCCAGAAGCAAACGTAAAAGCAGCAGTATATAGCCAGCTGTGTTAGTTGGGAACCTAAGCTAACTTCGTTGGACTTAACAAACAAATCGGACTTCCGAACGTGCTCTCAGGACAGAACTTGTCTGTATGTGGAGGACTTGCCGTATAATGGTTTCTCATATTTCACTACTATGCTCCAACTCCAAACCCCCATTATAAAAATTATCTTTAGAGATAATATATTTATCGAGAAGGTAGAAACTTGCACCTGGATAATTTTTTCATTTGTATAAGAGTCTTAAGGAACTACAAAAATATCTTTTGGAAGTGTCACTCAACATTAAACAAACAACAAGCAAAAACCTTGAGCAGGAGATCAACCTCCCCAAAGGAGCATTTAAGGATGAATCTGAACAAGTGGTTTGACTTCTCTGGGTTTGTTTGTTTGGGAGTGGGGGGCAGGGAAGGGAGGGAGGAATATCTCAATGATGAAGTTTTCAAATATTCCATTTTCTTTCATATTATTCCCAACTTCTGGGTTTTTTGGTTTTTTTTTTTTTTTCCTTCTGTGTTTATATGCTACCAGATTTTGTGTGAGAATGTTTTAATTTTCCCTTTGAAATTCTGACAACAGAACGGACAGGCTCTCCCCTTCTGCACGATGGCCTCAGAGATAGATGCTCCTTTCCCTGGCTAGTCGGGTGGCTGTGACATCCACGAAGTTACCCTTTTTATTTGCCAATGTCCCCAACAATTAAACCTGTACAGATAATTCATACACGGCCAATCTCTATTTATATTATTGCTCTCATTTATTTCTTTTGCTATTTTCTTGGTTTTACGTGTTAGTTATGTGCAGTATGTTTGTTAACCTGCTTTAGAGGTGGTTGTCCTGACTGTAATTGGAGATCTCAGTCAAATGGAATATCATGTGGACGGTTTTCAACCAGGCATCATTACAAAACCCTGTGAACTTAGCTAACACTTCTCTCCATGTCACATCCGTGCTCTGTTTTAATAATTCTGTCGTCTGGTGGCCAAAATGCACTCTTTCCACGTACTGTATTTCGCGTAGTTAAAAAGAACCCTTTCCATGACACGCTGAATGAACCCTAACACCAAACATGCTGGGGCTGCCCCTGAGCTGCTGGCGGCCGCAGACAGAAGGCATAGGCCCTGGCAGGAAACCCCGGAGCAGGATATTGGGCCTGGGAGGGGCTTCCCAGCCCAGCTTCCTCAGCCCTGTAGGGTCAGATTAATGGGGAAATCCAGAACGACAGCAGATTAGCCATCAACTCATCTGGCTCCCCGCCAGAGACGTTGCTGGTCCGACATCCACATGTGCGGTGGGTGTTGAATTTTTTTAAAATAGGTGCAGTGAAAGAGAATACATTTTAAGCAAGAATTGAGAATGCAGTAAAAATGAGGTGATAATGTATGAGAAAATAAACAAGGTGAGGACGAGAGAGGAGGGAAAGAAAAAGGAGGGAAGGGAGGGAGGGAGGATGGATCAGTTAGTAGTAGAAAACCAAATGTACACTAAAGCAGAGGGACGATTATACTTATTTCATTCCCTAATCATATATGATTTGAATTTTCTTCCTAATCAAGAAAAAATAAAGGAAGTTCATATATCAAAAAAAGTACTCTGGGGGCTTCCCTGGGGGTGCAGTGGTTGAGAGTCCACCTGCCGATGCAGGGGACACGGGTTCGTGACCTGGTCCGGGAAGATCCCACATGCCGCGGAGCGGCTGGGCCCGTGAGCCATGGCCGCTGAGCCTGCGCGTCCGGAGCCTGTGCTCCGCAACGGGAGAGGCCACAACAGTGAGAGGCCCGCGTACCGCAAAAGAAAAAAGTTCTCTGGAATTGCACTGGCATAAATATCATCCTGTGATCCAGTTGAATTCTTAAATTGGTGCATCCTTTATGCAAATTGGTTAAGAAAAATAATTTGGATATTTTTATATGTTTCACAAGTATTTTTTCCATTTGCACCCCATTACGAGGTCTTCCCATCACAGGGGTCCCCATCTGCCCTGCTTCTTCCAGCTCCTCAGTGTAGGACCCTTGCAATCTGTCTCAGCGTCCAGAAGCCAAACATGTGAGCGTGGTCAGGAGTGCTTGTGCAGGAATGTTCTAGGACCGGCCTCACAGATGGTGTGATTTCCTGAGCTAGACTCCCCCCTCGCCAGTGGCCGTCCTCACACTTGACATATTTGGGAAGGGACAGGCTTGTCCCAAGGCAGAGGCCACGCACCTCTCTTCACCGCCTCTAGTCCATCCACAGGGGAGATACCTGCTGACCTTTCATTGGTTCAACTGATCGCAATGGTCACAGGCCCCATGAGTGTCCACAGAACAATGAGTGACACTTAAGAGACAGAGGGAACCCTCTCCTGGTGGTCCCACAGCAACCCACCACTCGGAAGTGATCATAAAGGGATTATGGGAACCCCAACCAAACGTTCTGGAAGCGTCTTACCAGAGACAGTGATGGACCTGTGCTCAGGAAGCTGCCTTGTTTTTTCACTGATGCCTGGTTTCTGTTGACTCCAGTCTCACATCTCCACTCTTCTGGCATCTGCCTGAGCAGCTGGCAAGCTCTTTCAGAAGTTTCAAAAGATTTCATTTCACTGACACATCAGTTCTGCACTTCCAGCCTCCCAGGGGGATCCCCTTTGTAGACGGGGCTTTAGCAATATCCATGCTGCAACTCTGGGACCAACATTCAACCGTACTTCAGGAGGGTGGAAGGAACTTTTTCTCCCTCACCTCCACTCCCACCAAAGACCTTGTCTCCCGGTAACAAATGCAGGGCATGATTAAAGGCACGGAGGGCAAAACTGGAAAATCCAATGGACCCGGATTCTAATCCAGTTCCCAGTTCTGCCACCAGCCAGCACCAAAGTGGAATAATAAAAACAACAACAAGGTCAACCTACTGGGTTGTCTTAGCCTTAAGTGAGATAATGGGAGCATAGATAGAGACCTCAGAAATGTTTCTTGGTGCTATTATTAGTTAATAGGCCATTCGCCATAAATATACAAGGTCCATACCTTACAAGCTGAAAGTGCTCAGGTGGCTCTTACAGGATCATATGTATTTCCATTCATCCAACTGATTTCCTTTCCACCGTGACTTTTGTTTTAATCAGAGAAGTAAGAACTGTTCTTGATTAGATGATGAGGGATTTGTTTTCTTTGAAATAGTGAAGGTAAACGGTTGGTCTGGTCACCTCATACAACCTAAGTTGTATACCTTTTTAAAAAGAGACATCTCTGTCCACCAATGTCATATTCATAGAGTTTAAAATAAAGCTCAGAAAAAGATTTTGCTTTTTTCACTATTACACAATAGACTGGGAGAAAGACAGCATCTCAAGAATCTTTTGTTTGTTTGTTTGTTTTGAGATGTGTTTAATGCTTTGAAGAAGTGTTTCTTTAAAGTTTAGGAAAGGGAAGCTTCCTTATTTCTTCACAACCAAAGAATAACCACAGCACAGTTCACTCTTGGAAGAACCTCACCGGTTCTGGAGTCATTGTTGCCTTTGGTCACAGTCAGATCAGCCCCCAGATTGCTGTTTGTGATCTAATGTCACTCTGGAATTTTAAAAATTATCCCCGATTTTCTCTGTTAATGAAGGCTGAAGGACAACAGATAATCGGGAGATTATCCAAAAATCAAATCTTAAACAGCTATTTCAATCCTCTGCTTCACAAGATGAGAGCTGTTATGAATACCAGCTGTACCTCGGAGGCGCTGAGTGGTGTGGAGCTGCCCTTGAACTCGATGTGGGTCCAGTCACTGGGCCCCCACGAGGCACAGGGGAAGAGTATCTGGTGTTTTGTCTCATGTACTGAATACTTAAGGAAATGTCCATGAGACACGGCAGACACCACGCAGGGCTCCTCCTCGGGGCCACGGGAGCGACGCCCTGACTGTGGGAATTAGCACAGTGAGCAGGTCGGCAGCTCAGCATCTCCACCGCTGACCCTGACCCTTACCAGAGCCGCTCTGAGGGATGCCTCGGGTCAGGAAGAACCTTCTCTGCGCCGGAGATACTTCCCGCCAAGGAAGTCATCACTGGATGAAATGACTAAAGATACTGTACGGCCTGGGCACCGTCCTGCCTCGTGGGAATGACTGTTAAAATACATTGAAAAGATGAGGAAACTGAGGCTTGGAACCTGTTCCTCGTTCCAAGGTCAGCTGGCCAGTGAGAGGTTCACAGATTTAAAATCAGCTCTTTTCCCTTTTCCCAGCGGGGGAAACGCAAGGATCAGTAATTACCCTAAATAGTCAAGCGTGGTCATAATACAGCCCCAAGAGCGCCAACCTCTGCCGACTCTTACATTCATGATACCTGGGTGTGGAAAGGTAGGGTCACCACCTATTCATCGTTCCCTTGCTCTGCAGGCTTAGAACTAAGCACAATATTTTCCAGAACAAATATGATCAAATATAAGGTATTGTATTATCAGCGCTATCCCTGTCTTAGCAAAACCCACAGACACATCAAGGCGGGCAGGTGGGGTGTGGAGAGCTTCCTTTGCAAAATGTTTCAAGCTCTTAAAAGTTCTGTCTCATCTTTCCTGTTACTTTCTCTGCCACATCGTTACACAAATACAAAACAAATCGGTGATGGAGTTTCTGTCTTTCACCTACAAATATATATCCCTAAGCAGTTGGATGAATTATTCACTTATGTCCAAAAAATTGACAAGTATTTGGCTTCAATGATCTTGTTAGGTAATCAGTTTCCCTTCCCCCTTAGTTCTCACCCCAAAGACCTCTCTTTTCTTTTTACAGTCAAATGATGCAAAGTAAGTCTTGATTTTTTTCCCCCTTCCTTCAACCTCTGATCTTATTGAGCGGAATTTTAATAAGCTGAGGAAAATGATGTAACGATAAGTAACAAGTGTATCAAGCTCTTAAAGAGTAGTTTTATTTTAACACTACAAACTAAAAGAAGAAGCCAAACAAAAAAACCTTGGATGTTTAGAACAGACGTATACAAATAACAGCTCTCGTATGGGCCTGAAGTTGCAAGCATTTTCCTGATTGTGATGTTACTTTTTAGTACAAGTGGAAACAGAACGTGCGAAGTACAAGAAACCGCACTAATTCAACTTGGCAACAGAAAGCCGAATTCACATGTAATTAAAGAAATGCAATTTTAGTGATCTCACCCCAATGCTTTTTCCAAAATAATAGAGTTAATCACAGTGGGGTACAATGAAAAGAAGATTGGGAACATCAGATGCAGCATTAAAAACTCCCCAATTCTGACAGGTTTTCCACCCAATCCTATCATTCATCCATGGTGTGTCTTTCTCAGAAGGCTGGTGCCAGGAGTGTGTTGGGGGAGGGGAGATAAAATAGATGAAAAGGCTTCGATAAAAGTTCAAAGAACTAAACACATGTTTCATTCTCAGAAATTGTAAGACACGCTAAGCCTATATTTCATAAAATCCCTTACAAAAGGCCTTTAACAGTTAAAAAATGGATTTTAAAATAGATGACACATAAACAGTACTTTTAATTCCTTGAATTTCTGATTCTGCTGCTGGTTTCAGATAGAGTTGATTTCCCCCGAGTTAGATATTCACACTGTGACTCAGAAAGGCATTCTTTAAACTTCGGATCAAAAATAAAACGCAACTGGCATAGAGCTCAAGTAGCTGAGTGTTAATTCGTGCACCAACCACAGACAGTGCTGGAGTTTCCCATAGTCTATTTCTTGCCGTTTGGGAGGCCAAATTCCTTACCTTGTTACACATTCTTGTATCGACTTAACTGTAATGTGTTTCCTTCTTTTAAAATAACCAAGACTTACTGTTTCAAATGATGCGTGTGTTACATTCACGTCTTGGTTTCTGTTGAAATGAGTGGGATGAGAAGTGGTGCACCGGGTGTTGTGTTTGATTCTTTCATATCTAATCACAGCTGCCACTGGGCGGGGGAAGTAAGAGAGCCAAGTCACAGCAGTGATATCCCCGGGGCCCTATCACCCAGGGAATCGGGTCGGGAGCACAGCTGGATGGTGGAGACACATCTATGTCTTTCTGGCACCAGACAGTCCTACCGTCTGGTGGCCTTGGTACCAGAGTAGATTCCTTGAGGTTCCTGCCCAATCTGCTACAGGCCCTGAGGTCTGAGTAATACAAGCGATACAGTATAAACTGGTTATTTGGGGGAGATTGTCGAATGCCTTTTTTTTTTGACATTTCCACCCGCTCTTTAGTTGGAAGGAAACTTCTCCCTCTTCTCCCCCGCTCCCCCGGACCCTCGGCCCTTCTCATCCCTGGCCCTGTCCATCGCTCGCTACCTCCCAGGCCTGGGAGACAGAGAAAACAGGCTGGAACCAGCCTTGTGTGTAGAACAAGCCGCCCCTGGCAATGCAGTTGCGCTGCTGCCTGTGGACTAACAAGAGCCCTTTAAAGAAAAGGATTTCTGGGCTTCCCTGGTTGCGCAATGGTTGAGAGTCCGCCTGCTGATGCAGGGGACGCGGGTTCGTGCCCCGGTCCGGGAAGATCCCACATGCCGCGGTGCGGCTGGGCCCGTGAGCCATGGCCGCTGAGCCTGCGCGTCCAGAGCCTGTGGTCCGCAACGGGAGAGGCCACAACAGTGAGAGGCCCGCGTACTGCAGGGAAAAAAAAAAAAAAAAGGATTTCTTTCAAATGCTGAATTATGAAGGAGTGTTGATTGTATGGGTAGAAATAGCTAGAAGAGTACATCTTCTGTCTTCCGGACTATGGCTCTAACGTGGAAAGATGTTTGAAGTCCACTGTGTATTGCAAATACAATACCTCGTTTACTAAATGTACGTTTATATTCTCAAATGTTACCCTTTCTTTTTTCTCTTAGAAATAATCTCTCCCAGAGTCCGTAGGAAAGTCGTACAACACGAACCAAAGCTGAGTACGTCGGACTGAGTTGGACTGTTTGTCACTCACTCTGCCACAGAATAATATTTTAACTGGCTCAGCTAATATGGGATCCAAGTTCGTAAAAGTTTGAAATCAAATCATTGAATGCAAATACGGTCTTCATCCCAAAGACGATAAGAATGCCTTTAAGCTAATATTTTTAACAAGAACGGTTGGACAGCCTCTCTTGTAAATTTTATCATACCTGAGGCAGTTTTCCTCATTCGATTAGCTGGAAAGCTGAATTTATCCTGAGGCAAACCAGACATGGAGGCCAGGCTAAATTCAACAACTGGAGCTTAAGTTTGGCTTAATATATCCCCACTTGCATCTGCCTGTTTAATTCTCTTTCATATGATAACGTTGGTTTATTCATAGGCCTGACTTGCCTATGAACGAACTGAAGCCCATACCTTATTCGAAGAGAATAAGATAGCTTGGCCAAGACGGCAGACTTTTCCTGAGTGGAAATCAAAAATGCAAACGTACGATTCAAAAACTGTTTTAGAACGTGCCTACGAGAGTGTGGTGCGGAGCTTTTCTCTGGAGAAGGACAGCTTTTTATGCATGTGGACATTTCCTATTCTGAGGGGACAGATGGTCTTTATAACAAGATAAGGACCCAGGCTCCCAAGGCCGGCCGGCCAGGGCAGCTGCAACTCGAAATGCTACCTATTTTATCAAAACATTGTATGTATTTGCCCTTCATATTAAGTCTGTTTGACAGACAGCTTTATTTGAAATTTAGGGGGAAACCAGGAAATTGTCTCATCCTGTGCCCCTTTAAATTCTGTTTCCTGGTTCAAAATATTCCATCGATTCCCAGCCAGAGACCTTTTTTTTTTTTTTCCCTTTCATTCTCCATGCATTTTTATGTGGCTTTCAGTATCAAGTGGCATGTAGAGGTTGATAAAACTCACAATCTGTTTCGATTCTTGATCTTAAAACCCCTGTAGGATAGCCTTCCTTCCTCATTTGTATCCCTCGGAATTCTGCAAAACAAATTGCAAATGTATAGAGAGAAGGAAAATAATGAATGTCGTATGTCGGCGGTCGGTCCCTGACGTAGCACACAGCCCCCAGATAGACTTTTCTCAACATCTTCAGATTACCTACCACTTCACAACATCAAACAAACCAGATGGTCTTCCTTCTCCTACACATTGAACTCAGTTACTTCAATTTTGTATCGAATTGTGAAATTATTTTGAGTCAAAAATTCCTCATTGTTTAGAGAGGAATGGTAGAAAATGTGTTCTACTGTTATAGCTGAAATTGGTTATGAATGTAACCAAGTGAGGAACTCTGAAACTGCCTAAGGGTCTAGTAGCTGGGACTTGGGCTCATGCGAGGTGTTCAGTCCTTCCTAGGGAGTTACTCTGCATATGGTTCATATTCATGGGACCTAAATTCAAAGTAGCAAGTTTCCTAGGATCTATATGGGGCGTCTAGGCTTCCCCGAGGATGCTGTCTAGGAGGAGAGGCAGGAAACAGGGACTGTAGGTTCAGGAAGGCCTTCCAGACACAAACAAGGCGAAGATGGATGTGTGTAAATTAATGTGAAAATGTATTCTCGTTTAACAAGCGTGAAGGGGGTTCGACTTGGTCCAGGCACCGTGCTAGGCCTGGGGAGGGGCGACCGTTCCCAAGGTCGAGATCCCTGTCTTCACAGTTGACAGGTAATCAGGTGACATCCAGCGCCCCCTGTGATGGGCAAACGGAGATGGGCTTGGGGGAGGCTTCCTGGAGGCCGGAATGTCGGTGCCAAGGCTGGGGGACATTGGTCTGAAAATCGGTGCAGGAAAGTTAGGAGCTGGGACAGGCTCCCAGAAACCAGGGAATGGAGCGTGTGGTGTTACACACCCAGGTTTGTGATGCCCGCTAGCCATTCAGGCAGGGTGTCCAGGAAGTGGTTGGATCTGCAGAACGGCAGCCTTGAGCCTGGGGCCTTGAGTGCGCGGGGAGGGTGGACGGCGCAGCGGAGGAAATAAACGTTCTACACGCAGAAGGTGCAAAGGGGGCAAGAAACGCCGGCTGCCTTGGCCCTGCGGGCAAAGCACCCAGCCAGGATCCCCACTGAGACAGTGTCCCTAGAAAGCACAACACAGGGTGGAGTTGGTGCTTTTTGTTTACGATTATGAAACAGTTCTGCAGGAAACAAAGTCTGCCGTGAATTTGATATGGAAGCATAACGGCATGTCAAAGGCCCCCAGAAAAAAGAAGAAGAAAAAGGAAAGAAAGATTTTGGTTTAGGGCCAAGCAGTATTTAACCAAGAAGTGTATTCTTTCATTCATCCCTCACATATTTAGTGAGGGTTTTCTCTGTGCTGTGCACTGGCCTAGATGCTGGGGCTCAGCTGCAAATTAGACCAAGTCCCGACCTTCACAGCTTTCCTTCTTCATTTTTATTTATTTATTTGGCTGCGTCGGATTTTAGTTGCAGCACGCGGGATCTTTGTTGAGGCACAAGGGCCCTTCGCTGCAGCGCACGGGGCTTCTCTCTAGTTGCGGCGCGTGGGTTTTGTCTTCTCTAGTTGTGGCGGCCAGGCTCCAGGGCAAGTGGGCTCTGTAGTTGTGGCATGCGGGCTCTAGTTGAGACACACGAGCTCAGTAGTTGTGGCTTGTGTGCTCAGTAGTTGTGGCATGTGGGCTTAGTTACCCCGCAGCACGTGGGATCTTAGTTCCCTGACCAGGGATCGAACCTGCGTCCCCTGCATTGCAAGGTGGATTATTCTTTCCCACTGGACCACCAGAGAAGTCCCACAGCTTTCCTTCTTGTGAGGATGACAGGCAAGCATAACAATTAGACAAATAACCGTATACTGTAAAGTCAGTCAAGCATCAGGAAGAACGTACAGTTTAGGGATGTGAGGGAAGAGGAAACACAAAATGAATAGCGGTCACTCTGCGGCCTCAGGAATTGGTCCATGGAAGGAATACACAGGTAACCTGGAGGGTGTCGGTGGCCATCTGCTTCTGCAGAGCAGTGGATTCTCAGGTGTCTGTTACATTATGTTTAATAACCTACACGTACAGTACATTATTCAGTGTTTAATTGAACATAAAATTTCTTTTTTTTATTGAAGTATAGTCGATCTACGATGTGTTAGTTTCTGCTGTACAGCAAAGCGACACAGTTATACGCATATACACATTCTTTTTCATACTCTTGTCCATTATGGTTCATCCCAGGACACTGACTGTAGTTCCCTGTGCTATGGTAGGACCTTGTTGTTTATCCATCCTGTATATAATAGCTTACAATGCGCCGACCCCAACCTCCCGCTCCACCCCTCCCCCAACCCCCTCCCCCCTGGCAACCACCAGTCTGTTCTCTACAGAACATAACATTTCTCGCCTTCGCCGCTTTTAAGGGTACAGTTCAGAGGTATTAAGTCCATTGACGTTGTTGTCCAACCAATCTCCCAAACTCTTTCCATTTTGCAAAACTGAAACTCTGTACCCATTAAACTACCCCCATTTCCCGCTCCCCCCAGGCCCTGGCAGGCACCCTTCTGCTTCTGTCTCCATGAATTTGACTGCTCTGGGTACCTTAGATAAGTGAAATCATACAGTATGTGTCTTGTTGTGACTGGCGTATCTCACCTGGCATAATGTCCTAAAGGTTCATCCACGACGTCAGCCTTGTTGTCCACGTTGTATCAGAACGTCCCTCCTTCTCAAGGCTGCTCACTATTCCATTGTATGTAGCGACCACGTTTTGTTTATCCCTTTACCCAGTAATGGGCACTTGGGTGGCTTCCACCTTTTGGCTACCGTGAACTGTGTGTCTGTGAACAGACACGGGGCACGCATAGGTCTTGCACGCGTGGCATATATTTTTAAGGCAGAGTCAGGAGCCAGAGTGATCAGATAGTGGGGCAGCGCTGTTTTAGAAATGGTTCTCCACAGAGGCTTCTCCAAGGGGCTGATGTGTGAGCGGAGTTTCGGGTGACGTGAGGGAGAGAGCCGCACACGATCGGGAAGAACCATCCCGAATGCAGGAACAGCAAGTGTGAGGTCCCGAGGCAGAAACAAGCAAGAGGACCGCTGTGTCCAGAGAGGAGCCCGGCGGAGATGTGGTCTCAGGGTTAGACTGGGGCAAGGATGTCCGACTTATCCTGAGAAGGACATGTCTGTAAACTCACGGAACAGTGTTTTGTTCGACGCATTTAAGTGACGCCGTTTGTATCCAATCTATAATCTGTAGACTTCCGGAAAGGGTGCCTGACCCGTGTCAGCACCCAGAGGCAGCTTTGCAACTTCTGCAAGCTTCGTCCTCAAGTCCATGCAAGAGCTACACCCTTCCTTGTAAAGGGGGGCGCTGCTAGGACGTAAATGAATTCAGGTACCATTTACCTGTGGCACGGTGTGTCAAATCATGGCTGCATACTAAACAGTTTGAAATAATTTGTAATTCAGGCCAAAAACCATCTTGGAGAATTGAAGTCCTATCCGGACCGTTGAGTGAAAACGCAGGTGATGGGGTGGGTGCAGGGCGATGCTTGTCCCTACTTGTTTGTTGGCGACACCAATCCAGCACCTTCCTTCCAAAATTTGGGCTCATAATCACGCAGTTGTAGACTCAGAGCTGGGTGACAAGAGATCGTCAAGTCCAGCCCTTGCCCTTCACAGGCCAGGAAACTTGAGGCCCCAAAGAGTGACATGCTCGTGATCTCACAGTTGGAGACAGAATCAGGACTAGAAATCACGACATTTGATTAGTGAGGAATGTTCTTCTCCTTTGGGAGAAAAACCACTGCCCCTTGGGGGTGACATATTATGAACGCAAAACTGACAAAAGGGCAGGCCCACTGCGGGTGACATTCTTTATGCAATGGTATTTCCTGAGCCTGTACTTTTCAGCAACCATGTGAGGCACTGCATTAGTAGCCTTTTGTCCAGAGTGTCATATGTGTTTGGGGAAATTGGGCTTCAAAATTAAGAAAACATGGTGGAATATCTTTAACTGAAACTTAAGCCTTGGCCATGTTTTCCTGAATACTCTTTGTGATTGAGGATAGGATAAACTTGCATGTAATCCCTCTACCTTCCATTAATTTTGGAAAACTGCAACATCAGAGATTCTGTTTTGTCCATGCAACTTTATGGCAGGAAAACGATCACATTGCTGTGTAGAAAGGTTACCTTCCAGGTGTGTATTGGAAGCAAACAAAATCTCCAAATTTTATCAGTAAAATTATAAGAAACATAAGGCCCCGTGAGTATACAATGCTTGTACACTTTTTAAAGTTTATTCATATTTAAGGTATCATTTTACTCTTCAGCGATCCTAAGAATTATTTCCCCATTTTGCAGATGGAAAAACTGGCCCAGAGGGGACTGAGCGACTTGCTTGAAACTAGATTAGACCACCATTCCTGTCAAAAATCAAGTGGCTTTCAGACTTTTTAAATTGATGAAACCCCCTTTTCTAAATATAAAGCAGGTTAGAATGGAGAAAGTTACTTCGTAGTCCCAGCACCTCCACAGCCCCGGTGGCAAGGGCTGGGCTCGGGCGTGCCCAGAAAAGGCCCCCTGGAGGGCGCCTATGACGCTGGACTCTACTCAGTGTCAGCTGTGACTATTTTTAACCATGATCTGTGGCATTAAGACGATTACGGTGTGTAATACGTCAATATAAGTGTCAGGAGTATGTTATTTCATTCAAATTCTCTGAAAATTTCATTCAGGGATTATGAGACCCTTTAGAAACTGAACTATCGGACCAACCAGCACACCCCTTTCTCCAACCCCCGCAGGTGGCAGGAACTTGTGGGCTGTGACGTGGGGGGAAAGCTCTGGGACTGGGATGTCCCGAGCCCTTTGGGGCTCAGGTCCCGCCTCTGTGATCTCGTGGGGCAGAGCCCAGGGGTTTCGAGGGAGACACCAATTCCAGCTCAGGACGTGTGTGACTCACTGAACCCCTCTGAGCCTGTTTCTTTCCCTGGAAAATGAGAATCATACCTTCCCTGTAAGATTCTTCACAGTATTAAATGAGATATGTAAAAAAAATCCTGTGCACGTTGACAAGCACTTGCTAAATGTCAGCCGCTCCCCCATTCTCTGGGTGTGTCCTTACCTTAGAGATCATGGAAAAGCTGTTTAATCTCTCTCAGTCTAAATGCCATAACACCTGTAATGCCTTCTCAAGAAAGAATCCTTGGCAAGTTGGCTGTGTCCAGAATCCCACCACTGACCCCTTTTCTGTCCACATGATCCCACCGACTCCGGGGGTTTCATCCATCACCTGTCCGCTGACGGCTCCCGGATCTGGACACCAGGCCTGCCTCTCTGCTGCGTCCAGACCTGTATCTCCAGCCGTCTCCCCTACCTCCCTAGGGAATGTCCCACATGCTCCTTAAACTCAACCATGGCTGCCCCTCCAGTCTGCTCCAACTCCTGCTGGAGGGATGGCCACCACCTGCCTGCCTGCCTGGTGTCATCCAGGACCTTTGCTCGCGATTAATCCGGGGCCAGCAAGTTCTGTTGAGTCGCCCATCTTGATGCCTTTCGAGTCCATCCCCACCCCCATGGCCACCGCGCTTGTCACCTGTATTCCTGCGAGAGCCTCTCCACACACCTGCTCTTTCTGACTCAGAGAGCTGACCGCATCCTTCCTTCTTAAGATGTTGCAATGCTTCTGCACGGCTTCCAGAACAAAATGCAGACTCTCGCCCTTCACAGTCCTAAACCTTAGGGTCCATCCTTACTTCACACCCTGCTCTCCTCCATGGAAGGTAAGCCGCTTTGCGGGGCTCCAAGGACCCCGTTTCCTGTCTCAGAGGCTTGGTGTGGGGATCGCCGTCTCCTGCCACCTTTTCCTCCCCGTGTTGCTCAGCTCACCCGTTTCTCAAAACCTCTCAGGTGTCACTTCCCCCAAGAACCCTTCTTGCCCCCAGGCCCTGGGTTAGGTGCCCATCCTGTGTGTGTGTCAAGGGCACCCACTTCTTGTCTCTGAAGCACTGGACACAGAGATTGTGTCTTTTATTCCTCTATCTTCAACACCTGGCACAGGGCTCTTTGAATGAATGAATGAACGAATGAATGAATGAATTCATGGACTGTGTATACATAAGGTATGAAAGAATAAGTGAAGCAGAGTAGCATGTTTTGTAACTTAGGAAGCACCAACCAGTTGGAAGGGCTTCTTTCTACATACAGAAATAACACGTATGCTGTCTGTCCACATTTTTACACACAGTTCCTGTCAAAGAGTTGCATTTTCTTGTTAGTAATTTATATGTGAAGACATTGAATTGTATGTTCTGGTCGCTAAAAACAGCTCTTGGCTAATAATCATACACGTGTGCACACATGTACACACACACACATTTATGTAAAGGACTTACCAGTAATTAACTTAAAATCTTGAGTTTAAGTTTTACTGGAAGCAGAGTAGAATCTAATCTCAGGCATCTGCACTAAAAGTGTCCTGTCTGCCCATCTCCGACCCCTAAAGAGCCCTCACTATTAAGCGAACTTGGTTCATATGAAAAGAGCCAGCATGTTGCTATCCGGAAGTTCCTACAAACTTATTTATACAGGGCTTCCCTGGTGGCGCAGTGGTTGAGAGTCCGCGTGCCGATGCAGGGGACACGGGTTCGTGCCCCGGTCTGGGAAGATCCCACATGCCGCGGAGCGGCTGGGCCCGTGAGCCATGGCCGCTGAGCCTGCGCGTCCGGAGCCTGTGCTCCGCAACGGGAGAGGCCACAAGAGTGAGAGGCCCGCGTACCGCAAAAAAAAAAAAAAAAAGAAAAATGATTTATACAAATTATTTAAATATAGCCCTTTAAAAATAATTTTAAAATGAATTCCTTATAGAAAATTCATTTCCTTTCTCCTTTGCTATCCTATCAAAGGAAAGGGTCTTCTGAGGACAAATTGTTGAGCCAGTTTACAGATGTCACCCCTCCAAAAGCCACAGGGGAAAGAAGTGTCCTCCGGGTGCAGAATGGTACCTCTTTTCCCCACTTTTGTATCTTTGAAAGGACAGGATGAGATTTTTTTCCCCACGTGTGGAAAGTGAACAAAGATAATTATATTATTGGGCCATTTGAGTCTCCCGGCCCCCCAGCCTCCTTGCTCAGCAAAGGACCAGTCTCTGAAAAGAGTGTGCTGACCGGGAGGATTTACAGCCTATGCCGCATGGCAGGTACCAGGGAGATAGAAATCAGTATCTTCATCTTCAGAAAGAGCCTGAATGCCACGTAATGACCGAAAAGCCAGCTGTAATATATTCAAGAAGACCTAAGGGTTTACTTTCCACTAAGGATGGAAAAAAAATCTGAGTACCCCACTGTGAGCTTATCATAATGCTGCCTCACATAAAAAGTTGGTAATTAGTCCCTGAGTGAATAAAGTAGAATGGATGATAAGAGATTGATACTTAGAGGAGAAGCTCAAAATGATTTTGCCAGTCATCAAAATTTAAAGGCGCTGGAGAAAGGGTTGGATGCCTCTGTCTGTTTACATACTGTTTCCAACTCAGAATCTGTAATGATAGGGTTCATTAACTTGCGTTTCTAAATTGTATTAAGATGAAGTTTACATAAACGTCAAAGAAAAACGTAGTGTGCCGAACGCGGGAGACTTTGGGATGAAGCACCACAGAAGAACTGGGGGGAAATAGTTCATTCACGAATTTCCTGTGTTACGGACTCCTGGTAGGGATGAGCTAAGACTCCCAAGTGTGCCAGCACCCATTCATTAGAGGAGGGCTTGGTTGGTAGGGGAGCACCCCAGAGGAAATGGTGAAGGTTTTAAATGTATTTTATGTTTAGTTTTTCAGGAAAGGGCATTGAGTAGCATCAAAAGGAATTCTATGAGCATTGTGGGAGCACATTTAAATTTCTGGACTCTTCCTAAAAAGTTCATACAAGTGAGCTACGTGAAAGAGAAAATTCCAAGTCTTCCGAGAGGTGGTGGCATCTGTGTTTTGGAACTTCTCCATTGGCTTTTTTTTTTTTTTTAATTCAAAATTTTTTTGTTGTTGTTTGTTTTTTGTTTTGTTTTGTTTTTGCGGTACGCGGGCCTCTCACTGTTGTGGCCTCTCCCGTTGTGGAGCACAGGCGCCGGACACGCAGGCTCAGCGGCCATGGCTCACGGGCCCAGCCGCTCCGCGGCATGTGGGATCTTCCTGGACCGGGGCACGAACCCGCGTCCCCTGCATCAGCAGGCGGACTCTCAACCACTGCGCCACCAGGGAAGCCCTTAATTCACAATTTTTAAAGGTTATATTCCATTTATAGTTATTATAAGATATTGGCTATATTCCTTCTGTTGTACGATGTATCCTTGTAGCTTATTTATTTTGTACATAGGAGTTTGTACCTCTTAATTCCCAGCCCCGATCCTGCCCCTCCCCCTTCCCTCTCCCCACTAGTAAACCACTAGTTTGTTCTCTGTATCTGTGAGTCTGTTTCTTCTCTGTTATATTAATATTCACTAGTTTGTTGTAGTTTTTAGATTCCACATATAAGTGATATCATTACAGTATTTGTCTTTCTCTGCCTGACATGTTTCACTTAGCATAATACCCTTCACGTCCATCCACGTTATTGCAAATAGCAGAATTTTATTCCTTTTTATGGCTGAGTAATATTCCATTGTATATATGTACCACATTTTCTTTATCCATTCATCTACTGATGGGCGCTTAGGTTGCTTCCATATTTTGGCCATTGTAAATAATGCTGCTATGAACATTGAGGTGTATGTATCTTTTCGAATTACTGTTTTCATTTTTTTCAGATATATACCCAGGAGTGGAATTTCTGGGCCATGCAATATAGTTCTAGTTTTAGTTTTTTAAGAAATGTCCATCCTGTTTTCCACAGTGGCCACACCAATTTGCATTCCCCATAGTGGAAAAACCAAGGTCTGCCTGTCAGACCGAAAATGAAAGACACTCAGGAACCCAGGGGCTCACAAAAGAATTCACCACAGGATTCTTTGAACAGAACACACTATTACATTTAAAATATTTCTGGGAGAGGTCTATTGTATAAATCAGTTTTTGAAAGCTGCTCTCAAATTAGAAAAAGAAAGGAGATAGACTTATAAGATACATAACAGCTAATGTAATAGGTCATTTTATAACCAATCAACCTTGGACAAATACACCACTAATATAAAGCAAACATTAATTGGAGAAATCCCTGGGGAAGCCTTGACTAAAACATATAATATATAACATGTCACCCGAAGATGCTGGCAGTGTACATAGGGAAATGGACGATTAATAAAGGAGGGCAAGATGCAGTGAGAGAGACAGGAGCTGAAAGAGATAAGCCAGAGCAATGATCCAGGAACTTCTTGGTCGGTGAATGAGAGTAATTCAATCAAAATCTTTTTCTTTCTTTCCTTCCTTTTTCTGGGGGCCCGTGCTGCGTGGCTTGTGGGATCTTAGCCCCCGACCAGGGATTGAACCCACGCCCCCTACCGTGGAAGGGCGGAGTCTTAACCACTGCACCACCGGGGAAATCCCTCTTTCTTTCTTTTTTTGACCTTGTAGCTTACATATCAGAATCATTGCCACTAAATTACAAATTGCCTTTACAGACATGGAAAACAAAATAGACATTCAGTTAGTAAGTGCCTTTGGGGCAGCTAGCAGCATAACTTTTTTTGTGTTTAATGGTAAACACATTAAAAACACAGTCTTTTCTTTCAGAAGGAAAATTGCATGTATTTTTAAACTTTGGGGAGAAAGGTGGCGGTTTGGACCAGTATTCACAGAAATTATCCAGCAAATGCTGATCTGAAGATTTTAATGATTATATGTACTAATAGTAAGTGAATGAACCAGAACTTACGATCCATCCTTTGTTTTATGTTTGTTAGCAGTTGTCTGTTTTTTGTTTTTGTTTTTCTTAACAGAATCCCATAATTTATCACAGAAGGTTGAACCTCATTCTCAAAAAATACATTTATCAAAAAAAGAAGGTCTCAAAAACAACTTTCTGAAAAGACTATTATTCGTTTATCTTGCATTTCATTCCGTGCAAATTCCTCCCCTATAAACTTCTGTGACTATTGCTAGCTTTTCTTGCTGTGAGAATATCTTTCATTGTAGCATAAAATAGTGTGCTCCGTTTCGATTGTTTTCCTATGACTGTGTTAAAATCACTGTAACACTGGAAGTTGCTTGTTTGGGGTTTTTTTTTTTTTTTCAACTTCTTAATGGTAAATAAAAGAGAAAACTAAATTTTTCCTTACGTTTCATGTTTAAGTTTAAATGTTTTCTTTAGGTTGAGTGGAGGGTAAAGGGAAACAACGCTAAGAAGTTGGTCAGAATTCAGATGAACTGTTTTTGCATTACCCGTTCTCTGCTGTGAAGCTTTAGGAAGGACTGATGTCTGTAAGCAGAGGGTGAGCGTCTGAAAGTATAAGAGCATGGCATTTTTCTGTCATCTGGCCAGGTATAGCGTAGTCAAGATACTTCCAGTTTACATTTTGTAATTTTGAACCAAATATAACTAATATTTCTAAGTATTTGAAATAACTTAAAATAACTTTTAAGACATTTTAGATGAGATAGATGGAAACTGCTTTATTGACTGTCAAGTACCACCTGGGTACACCGTCCAGTGGGTTACAATTTAAATGTCAGTTTCAATGCCACGGGAAGGCGTGAGCTCGTAGCGTAGCATTTGTCTGTTTGTACATCTCATTGATAAATAATCAGATATTTCTGATTCTCCCGTCGTACTTTGACATAGATGTGATCCCGAATGCTCACACTATGTCGGTCCTAATTCCCCACTGTTTTTAATTTGGGCCAGAGATTTGGGGACGGAAAGGGGGAAGCATGTGTCATGCAAAGTTACGGCTCAAAATGTAAACACTGAAATCATCCTGGACACATTTCAACAGCAAATGCAAGGCAGCCTATTGTAACAGCATTTAGAGATACCAAAGTGGACCCGCACATACACACAGGCTAGGGTTAACAACACAGAGAGCCGAAAATATTGGATAAGAGTTATTTTGGGAACTCTTAAGTTTAGCACATTTAACCTTTTAGTCATAGTATTATGTGGTTTTCTATAGAATCGTTCTTATTTATTTTTCTCCTGTTAGAAAATAAAGCGGGGGGAGGGGTGGATGCATCTGTGTACCTTCTTAGCATGGATGTCTGTAAACACACACACATATCCATGCCTTTCTTCCAGAGGCTTCTATATACACGTTGTGTAAAAGTTGTACAGTTAACATAAATGAACTCCACAAGAGAAATTCCACCACCACCGTTTTCCCTTGCTCACTGTCTGTGTGTGTGTGGGTGTCGGTCTGTCTTTTGACTCTGTTTCCCCCTATCCAGCATTTATGAGGACCTATAAGGCAGAGCATCTCCAGGAGTTAGGCTGGGTGGATTGCCTGCATCCGTCTCCTCTGTGTGAGCGACTCATGTCCAGAAGGGAAAAAAAAGGGAAGTATCAGACTTTAGAAACCACATTCAGGTTAGAGGGTGCCGGCCATCCTGGCTTGAATTCCGCCTAAAGGACAAGGCTTTCATTTGATAAAGATCATTAGTCAGCGAGACATATATTTTAGAGAGTTCCCAGCAGCGACTGTTCCTCTGGCAGTCACTGGAGTGTACAGATGGTTCATTAGCATAGGCTAGACAAGTCAAAGGCTTTCAGAATCATTTAGAAAATGTCAAACAGAAACAAGAACCCTGTCACTTTTTATTAGAATTAACTACATCATACCCTGGACACAGATTTCACCTTGGGTCAGAAAAATTAATACAGAATTCTATGAATTGTGTCATATACTGGGTTAAGATAGGTCTTCCTAGAGGGACTCATTTGCTGGCAATATATTATGATCTCTCTGCTTTAGGAATCCTTAAACCTTTCCTTTTGTGAGATATGAAAAGAATTGACCTTGCTCAGAGTCCATTGGTGTCTAATTGATTTGGAGGTGTAGGCAGAATTTCAACAAGACATTCTTCTAAAGCTCTTTTGTGATCGTTTTCCCGGGAAGCTTGGTGAGTGGGGCTGACTGAATATCGAGCATTGTAGCAAGTCTGCTTTATGTCGGGAGGAAAATACCTCCTTTAACTGAACACGCTGCTGGGGTAAACAGGAATTAAAACATCATCGAATTATTGTGGGGTTTTTTGTTTCTTTTTTTAAATCCAGATGTCAAAAACCTGGAGAACTTCCAGCTGGTCGAAGGTGTCCAGGAGCAAGTTAACGCTGCCCTGCTGGACTATACGATGTGCAACTACCCGCAGCAAACAGAGAAATTCGGGCAGCTGCTACTCCGACTACCTGAGATCCGGGCCATGAGCGTGCAGGCCGAGGAATACCTCTACTACAAGCACCTGAACGGGGACGTCCCCTACAACAACCTGCTGATTGAAATGTTGCATGCAAAACGGGCTTAGTTACAGCCCCTAGGAGCGCGGCTTCCAAAACACAGATTGGTGGGGGGAAAGAAGAACAGGAAGAAAGGGAAAAAAATAAAATAAAATACTCTGAATGGCTCCAAGCAACACGAATGAAACACTTGGTTTAAAGATATTGAATTTAATAAAGCATAATAAATACTTCATAGCCAATAAGTGATGAATCAGGGTATTTGTATTGCAGACTGTGAATCAAAGGCGTCACATCCCCAAAGAATTCCGCATAAAAGACGTTGGAACGGAGTGAACTGAACTCACGGGTGGATCCCAACACCACATCAGGATGAAAATGGACAGAACCGTTCTTGTATAGTGAAACTGATCTCCGCTGTGAAGGAATCCTGGAACCGATCTGTGTTAGCCATTAGGCTTTTGCAGCGGGGGATTTGAGCTTCCAGAATTCCTCCGTGGTAAAGCGGAACTGAAACCGTTCTCAAGAGTTCGTCAGCTGCACCGATCACAGCCCCTTCCCTCTTCCTTTCCAGGACGCAGCACCTTCTGTCCCGTGATCGAGGAATCTGTACTAAGGACTAGCGCTCAGCCACACCCACTAGTAGCTCCACCAAATGATGAAAAGCCTAATCTTCAATGTCTGTGTCTTAGACCTGCAAACAGCTAATAAGAACAGTCTATGAATATGTTAGCTTGCCATTTTGACTATGTTCTGGTTTGTTTTGTCATGTGTTCATGTTAAAAAAAAGAAAAAAAGCAGGCAGTATCCCTCTTCTGATCTTACCTAAAGCATTAATTAATATTAAGGGCAACGAGTACAAACTTCGAAAGCTTTAGCTCTCGCATTGTAGGATTTCATAAAAATTTCCAGCAGAAAGGCTTGTTAGACTACATCAGCCTTTTTAACCATCCAGGTTTGTAGCTCATTAAAAAATACAACATGAAATGTATTTTGCTGGGATGTCAAGTAGTCACAGTTCTAAATAGTTTAAAACAAAACGGAAGCATGTTAAGCCACGCGAAATAAAGGAAGGGATGCGCAGATAAATTGACTCGTTGCGATCGATCATCCCCTAAGCGCAGAGAGGAAACGGTGATCTTTACGTATGGCCTGGAAAGATAGTAAAGTGATTCAAATCTTCCCCAAAAGGGAAGGGAAGAGAGTGATACTGACCTTTCTAAGTCTAAAAATCTGCTGTTGAACAAATTGGAGGACAGAGAATTGCGAAACAAACTCTCCAAACGATGCTGTCAGTATTATTCACAGGCGATGCCACAGATACAGAAGTCTTGCCTTACTTCACAATTCTCAAAGGTAGCTGTGCAGATGTGGATCAACATTTGTTTAAAATAAAGTATTAATACTTTAAAGTCAAATAAAATAGAGTGTTTACATTCTTTAGGTCCTCTAGGGGGAGGGGGGAACGTGTGATATGACAAAAGAGCTAAAGCAGTAATTACCTTAATGTTATTTTTCTGATTGGTAATTATTTTTAACAGTACTTAGTTATTATATGTCGTGAGACACTAAAATCAAAAACGGGAATCTCATTTAGACTTTAATTTTTTTTTTTGAGATTATCGGCGGCACAATCACTTGTAGAAACTGTAAAAAAAAAAATGAACATTATCTCCTAGTCCCTTAATTTTTTCATAAATGTTTCTGGCTTTTGAATAGTTTATTTATATTGTATATCATAGTTTCAACTGTAGACAATTATGATGCTAATTTATTGTTCCTTGGTTTCGCCTTTGTCTGAGATAGCCAAGACTGAAGAAACCAAATATGTGTGTTCATTGTAGCATGTCAAGTTAGCGGAACATAGTTCAGAGACAGAGAGGGGTCTTGATGAATTAAAATCATTCACTTGATTAAATGTCTGTAAATCTTCATAATTCTTACTGTAGTTTATTTAATATCTATTGTAAATTATGTGACTTGTAACCTCCTCTGTTTTCAAGTAAATTTAACAAGGGTGGAGTCTTACCTGGTTTTTCTTTCCAAGCGTTGTAAGTTGTATACCAAAGATATTAGTTATCACTTCTGTGTGTACAAAGAGGATTATTTTATTATTTTTATTAATCACCTCTAATACGCGTCCATGCGAAGGGTACCCATCAGCTAAGCCGGGCGTCCACAGCCCCGCGTGCAAAGCTCGGTCACCCGTGTCATCTCCGTGGCTCAGAGGACAATGGGAACATAGAGTCCATACCCAAAGCAGTAAATAAAACAGCGGCATCTTTGCTCTCCCCAGTTAAAAACCAGGTTGGAGGGGAAGAGTGTCAACAGTTAATGAAATGGTTCCATCAATGGGTACGGAACATGGGTGGAAGCAATTTCGAGATTTGGGGGATGGTTATTCGGAGGGTCCTTAACATTGCAAAAAAATTGTAAAAAACAAATACATTGATGCCAAAAGTCCAGGTTTTAGAATGCCAGCCGCTTGGCGTCCGTGGCCCACGCGAAGCGCACGAGCAAATTTTCTCTAGTGTTCATCGTTAAGTGGCTTACAACCAGACATTGACTTAGCAACTGCTTCATCGACTACAGGATTTATTAGTAAAAGCAGACTCAAATATGAAGGTTTGGGGCTTGGCCTGTTTATTATCGTTAGTCTATGTTTATAAACAGAAAGTCTGTCATGTCTGAATATTTGTCTTACAGATCTTCTGCTGCTCCCTTGGATCTGAACCCATGCAATGTTTAGAGTGTGAAGTTGGTTCCTTGTTGACATTACTTACTGTATCAGTGAAATCAAATTGTCCTGTTGGTTCTTGCCAGGAATTTCTCAACAAAATGGAATTTTTTTTCAGTATTTCAATAAATGTTGATATGCCCAGCCTGATCATTTTTAGAAGTTTTTATGGTGTCCTCATTCTGTTGGGTTCTAAAGCTTCTACGCAACTCAGATCCTCGACTAGGAATGGAGTCCAAAGAATTCCACACGAAGAGATACTTTTCCTTCTCTAGATGCTTTCTCAGGTGGTCCACTGTCCTTAGTTGGATACTTGAAGCGTTGAACTCAATCTGTGCGTCACCTCTCCATACATGAAACAAAGCAATTTGTATCATTAACTGTTACAATTGTTGGCAGAAATCTCTTACGGTATCTGTCTTTGTAGAGCTCACAGTGCCCTAGTCACGTGGCCAGGTGTTTCGTTAACTCACTCAATCCTCAGATCAGCTCCACGAGGTATCATCCAGCTCTTACAGCTTCTTGTTCAAAGTGATACACTAGTCAGTGGGAAGTGTGGCTCTAAGACCCACGGCCTTAAACGTGACAATATGCTGTCGCGAAACGAGGGGTTTGCTTCAAAAGGAAAGGAAAATCAGGCATCAGGTACTAAGTTATTGATATTTGATATCAGTGTTATCAATGATATTATTGATAAAAGCCTTTAAATTTTTTTGGAGTTTAACCCTAAAATTTAACATCTTTTTGTTCTAGACATTAGCCTTCTCTATTTATTTATTTAGCTATTTATTTATTTATGGCCACACGTTATGTGAGATCTTAATTCCCCAACCAGGGATCAAACCCGTGCCCCCTGCATTGGAAGCGTGGAGTCTTAACCACTGGACCGCCGGGATAGTCCCTAGCCTCCTTCAATACCATTGAGCCTTTGGAGCTGTTTGAAGCAAGAAAATACCTCCACAATCCATTTTGGAATTTAACAATTATCTCTATTACAAAATAGTGCAAGGGCCACAAAACACTTAAGGCTTATGATATATGGTGGTCCAGCCCTCCCCCTTACACACCCTGCTTTCCCCTCCCTCCCCCTGCCAAGACCAGCAGGAGGTGTCATGCCTTTGCCAGGCAGACACTGATTCTTCTTATGGTCCCAACAAAGGATACCGAGGAATCAGATCCAAAACGCCATACCTAGAGTCTAGTAGATTGCAGAGTTAAGATTTTTAGTCAACTAAATAGTGGCCCACAAAACACGTCTCCCTTGTCAACCTCTTACTAGGAAGAACTTTAAAAAAAAAATTCTTGCTGACATATGAAAAAATATGTATGTATTCATACTTAGTTGGAAACTAACTTCACATATAGAAACGTGTACAGTTTGATAAACTTTTACATATGTATACACCCAGGTAATCATCACACAGGTCAAGGAAGACATAGAACATAATTTTTTTTAATGTTTTTATAAGTGGTTATATACATTTGTTAAAAAATTGGTGGAGGGGGAGTCTTTCTGAAGCCCAGCCCGACAGCCAGCAGAGGTGATTCTGAAGAGCAGACACCTCACTCACATAACTTGGAATTTCTAACTCTCACAAAGTTGTTGAATCCATCAGCATGAAGCAGCCCCTGGGGGGGGGAAGAAAAAAAAAAAAGGTTCTCGCTGATGTGCATTTGATTGTTATATTCGATATTCACAAAAACTTTGAAGAGGTTTGTACCTTTAACTAAGTTTGACGTTCGGTTTGAAGCCATCTCTGATGTATATTTTTATGAGAACCATGTGGAAAGTTTGTTCTCCATAACACAGGTCAAAATGCTACGACACTCAGCGATCTTGACATTTCCCTGGAATAATAAAGACCAATTTTCCTTAAGGCTGAACAGGAAGTGTATGGTTTAGTCACTCAAAATAAATATTCCTGCAGTACTTTAACTGTTTCACATAGGCATTTGTTTTATGTTAAGTGAGGAATTAATAATTCAGTGACTGAGATCAGGCTGTGATGGTGGTTTTGTTTGTAGAAAAGCTTAGAACCAGTCTGTGAAACGTCGCATATTTAATTGTTGCTAGGAAAGAGGGGAAGAGGCAGAAGGGGTGTAATTAGACTAATCGCTGAGTATCCCTGATGTGAGTTTGACACTAAACGGTCAAGAAGCCAGTAGACTGGTGATTGCTGGGCCCTTCACGCTCCCCTCCTGAGCTGAGGCCAGCATGGGGCGGACCCTGGGTGCCCCAAGAGGTCTTGTGGACCCCAGCCCAGCCTCCCTGGGACACTGGGCTGAGACTGTCCCCAGGACCACGTCTCTGAGACAAAGCCAAGGGGAGACAGGAGGCATCCTTCCAAGGGTGACTTTTTGAAAAATTCCATTCATTCATTCAAAACTGCTTCTCCAGCATCTGCCATAGAGTAGAGGCAACTTGTGGTGGTGGAGGTGCTGGTTCCCCACATACACCTCCTCTGTGGGCCACAATGCCCTGAGGTCAGATGAGGTGACCCAGGAAGGTTGCTTTCCCAGCCCTTCCTCAGAGCGCGCCCTGCCAGCTGACAACAGAGAGCAAATGAAAGAGGTTGCACTGGGGGCTTCCCTGGTGGCGCAGTGGTTAAGAATCCACCTGCCAATGCAGGGGACACGGGTTAGAGCCCTGGTCCGGGAAGATCCCACATGCAGCGGAGCAACGAAGCCCATACGTCACAACTACTGAGCCCACGTGCCACAGCTACTGAAGCCCGCGCGCCTAGAGCCCCTGCTCTGCAACAAGAGAAGCCACCGCAATGAGAAGCCCGTGCACTGCAACGAAGAGTAGCCCCCACTCGCTACAACTAGAGAAAGCCCGCGCACAGCAACGAAGACCCAACGCAGCCAAAAATAAAGAGATAAATTTATAAAAAAAAAGAAAAGAAAAGGAAAGAGGTTGCACTGGAGAAACCCACGCCATCCACAGCAACGTCTTAACTGAAAGAAAAACAGTTTGCTTACTAATCCAGTATTTCTCACCTGAAAAATACTGAGCCTCTACTACGTTCCAGGAAATGATCTCATTGAGGAAATGCATCCAAAGAACACATATTAGAAATGATTCAAGAAAATAACAGCATCTCTCTTTAAGCATTTATTATGTGCTAGGCATTGTGAGCTACATACTGTGACAGACTTGTTAGTTGTCTCCCCCAGAATCCATCCTTCCTGGTTTCCTGGACACATGGCTCCCCAGTGAAAGACTACATTTCCCAGCTTTCTTTGCAGCTGGTGTGATCATGTGCCAAAGATGCACCAATGGTGGTGGAACGTGGGCGGAAACGATCATCCCACTTCTCACCCTTTTCCAGCGTCAGAGACTAGCCACTTTCTTTGGACTTTGGCTCTTACCTCCTTCCCTGCCTGGACCCGAGGTGTGGACTCAGGTGAGAGAGAAATTAACTGCTCTTATTTAGGCCACTGTACTTTGGAGTCTCTTTGTTTCAAAAGCTTAGCATTTCCCGTAATATACAAAAATGATACTATTGAATCCTCGAGCCAACCCCATCTTACGACAAGGAGACTGACATTTACCGAAGTTAAGTAACTTGCCCGGGTCTCATAGTCAGTAAGTAGTAGGGCAGGGTTCACATGATTCTGTTTGATTCTAAACCCCGTGCTTTGAACCCCCTGCAGGCACAGACCGGGCATCCTGCAGGACCTGTGTTCATTACTGAGCCTTTTCTTCAGGACTCAAAAGAAGCAACGGTGACAGACAGTTTTTTAAATAGTGGCACCCAAAACACAAAAACATTCTTTGTCCCAACGAGCGTGGGAGTGATCGGTTATAACCACTGGCGTCTAAAACAGGTGTCGATTGCCCAGGACCTCGGCGACATCCACAACATACAAATTCTTTGAGTCTTACATACACAAGAATCGCGGGCTGTAAACCTTTATTTGTACACCTTCTCGACAGGAAGTATCACCATCATCACCTCCCAAATGTTGGCCCTGACCGTGTTGTAACTTTAAGAGCTCCCCTAATTTTCTCATACTTTAGTCCAACTAGTAGTTTCCCTATTTATTTTATCACAAAGTCATTCAAGAAACATCGTATCTGCATTCACTCTTCATAACATCCTATCTACGAATCCAAGGCAATAATGTTTACGAAGAAAAGACATTTTGTGCCTGTCATTTCGGCTCACCTACCTTTGCCATCGGCCCACTTACTAAAGTACTCACTACGTTAAAAAAAAGAAAAGAAAAAGATCTTGTCCCAAGGATTTTCCCCAGAAATAAATTAAGACTGTCAAAAGCTCTCTGCCACTGAGGTGGAGCGGCTTCTATAAATAAGCGTGGAAACACGTGTCGCGCTGCCCCTGGTGTGGCCGTAGCAGTTTTTACTTCCCCTCTGTTCCTGCCGTGTGGCCTTGTGTTATTCCAGTGTCAAATGTTCCTACAACTATTGTGTGGCCTGGATTGCGGCCAAGTTCCCGGGGCGATGCCCAGCCGGTGCTCACCCAGCCTCCTACCTCCCTTAAAGGAGAAGAAAGTGTGCAAGTACCCAGGGGAGGCCTCACATCTCCTACACCCACCCACGCACCCACTCCCAGTGTCACTGATGAGAAAAGGACGAGGTCGGAGAACCATAATCGTGCCCTGCGCCATTCTGAGCTGTCATTTAATCAGATCATCTCCTTTGATTCTCACAACAAGCCTCGGAGGTGGGCATTATTTATCCCTGTCGCATCACAGATGAGGAAACCGCGGCTGAATCACTGCGGTTTCCTAAGGTTGCCCAGCCGCTGGGTGGCAAGGCCGGGACGCTAACCCACCTCCATTTCCCCCACGGAGCCGTGTGTTTCACTCGGATCGGTACAGAAACTGCAAAACAACACAGGAAGAGGTGGATGCTACGCTCCGCAGCTGCTTTTCTTGTTTCATCATCATGCTGCCTGACTGTTTGGGACGAACCCTCCCTTTGCCCAGCTTCAGTTGAGATCTATATACATCTCAAGAAAAGGCAAGAACACACACCCCATCATGTGATAATCTCACATCTGTAAAAACCACCGTGGCATAACAAAGCCCAAAAGTAACAGCACGCCTCCGCGGTTTCAGCTTTTGAGAAAAAGCTCATTTTCTCTTTGTTCACTTTTGCTTTGTTTTGTTTTAATGTAAAGGAGCTCAAACGAGGAGCTGGGTTGTTTTCAACCCTAAAATGCAGCCACCTTCTCCAGCTACATTGGTGCCTAGAATGTTACTGGCCAGAGAAGCTGGTGGAAGGTGCAATATTTAGATGTGGGTGCTGTCCACAAAGGCGTGAAGGGCTGAACCTCGGGTGAGTACTGAGGAACAAGAAGTAGGAACCAGGTGCCGAGGGAGAGTCACAGACATGAGAGCCCAGAAGGACAGAAGGATGAGTTCAGAACGTAGAGGGATGAAAGGGGGGTGGGGGGCAGACGGGATGTGGCCGCCCCTCTGCAAAAGAAAAAGCCTGTAATCTGGGATCAGCCAGGTAACAATGAGAAGTGTCATTGTTCTCCTGATATTAAAACTGTCACTGTATGACCTCACTCTGTGAAAAACTGTGGCCAAATAAGGAATGACATCAAATGATCTTACCCATGTGTAATTATTTTAGCTCCACTGAAGCACCCTCAGAACTTCCTGCGTTTATTTTCATGCAGAGCAGTAAGAGCTTCCATGGCACTGAGCGTCCGAGCAGGGGGTTTCCATCCAGCTCTGATTTACGACCCACAGAGGTGCCAAGTTCCTGTTTTTCAAGCTCTGCGGGAAACTTTCCCAAATACAATCTGATGTGCAACAGAGCCACCTAGCAGATTTGGGGACGGGAGGGGACTGCGGGAGACCTCGGGGCCACGAGTGTTTTTATGTTGTGAACACAATTCGTGATCATTAGGGGGAATAGGGAAACCCGAAGCCTGCTTATTTTGTAATCCATTGGTAAAACACTTGTTGCTAATCATCTCTGTTTGCTTCCGAGCCCTCCAAGCCGAATGAAAGCCTGGGACCTCCCTTCTGTCTCTCAGGAGGGCAGGAATGGAAAGTCGCTCCTGTCACCCCCTCGGTGCCTACAAGGGGGTCCCGGCTCCCTTCAGCCCCGGGTTAGAAGTGTCGATAGCAGTGGCTTTGCAAACATGGGGCTGCACACCTGCCACTTGTGTATCTGGGGACACCCCAGAGAAAGCGTCAGGCTCCCAGAGATGGAGGGAAGTGGGGGGAAGGGTAGCGGGGAAGGGGTTCATCTCCCCGCCCGCCGCACCTTCCCGCTGTGTCACCAACCTTTAAATCGGGTAACTGTGCTCCCCACACAGGCGAAGACCTTGTCCCCAGCTCGCTGGATCTTGCTCTGCATCTTGTGTGGGCAATTTCGCTCCCGTACTTTTCTTGATCAGAGGAATGTGAATAGGCTGTTTACCCATCCGTGGTCAGGAGCTCAAGACAGCGGTGGTCCCGGTCCAGGTCCAGATGCCCCAAGGCGACGACCTGTCCTTCCCTTCCTCCCTCCCTACTTCCTTTCTGACGAATTGCCTGCAAAATACAAACCTCCCAGCCCAAAAGACGCATGTCCCAGTTGGGTACTGTGCCATCACATGGGGCTAAAGAATTAAAACGGAATTAAAGTCTACTGAACGCGCCCTGTGTCTTCCACCCGGAAGCTGTGAGTGGTCAGACCCTCCGCCAGGGACCCATTCCTGTTCCCAGCCTGAGCTGCATGCAACTCCACACCTACCCAGAATAGGTGCTTGATAAATGCTTCTTGGATTGAATCAAATATTCAATGGCTTTTCTGGGAATTTAACATATATTTGAAAATACAAATAATTTGAAAAGCAGTGTTAACAGATCTTTCACCTTGAAAGATCCTGATTTGTATGAAAATCTTCCTCTTCACCTTTCTTATAACTGCTTTCAAAGAGAACCTAATAATCTAAAATTGTACTTTCACCGATAATTTCTATGTCAGTAGATTCTTTTTATTTTTTCTTGAAGTTTTTTCTTTTTTAAAAATATTTATTTATTTTTGGCTGTGTTGGGTCTTTGTTTCTGTGCGAGGGCTTTCTCTAGTTGCGGCGAGCGGGGGCCACTCTTCATCGCGGTGCACGGGCCTCTCACTATCGCGGCCTCTCTTGTTGCAGAGCACAGGCTCCAGACGCGCAGGCTCAGTAGTTGTGGCTCACGGGCCTAGGTGCTCCACGGCATGTGGGATCTTCCCGAACCAGGGCTTGAACCGTGTCCCCTGCATTGGCAGGCAGATTCTTAACCACTGCGCCACCAGGGAAGCCCTATGTCAATAGATTCTTGATTATCTAGGATAGAGGAGATATGACTTAGAAAATAATTCTTAAAGCCATTTATGGTCCAAACATGAAAACCTACTTGACTTTTCATTGTCAGTTGACTCACCATGAATGTTCATATTGTTTGAAAGTTAAAGCAATCCGTACCTTTAGCACCTAAGATACAGATGCTATGAGCTTCATCAGTCCTTGCAGTCATTGCATCATAGACAACAGAGTTCTTACTTAGATGAATGTTTTGTTTGGCCACTCTTTGATCTGAAAATCCAAGTGAGAAAGACCTTATTTCTTCAAATCTAAGATCAATTCATTTCATGTCAGTTGTGAGATGATGCCATGATTGTACACACCACTGAAAAGGAAACATGCTTCTGGCATTGTAAGACATACTCTGACTTGGAATACGTTTCGTTGGGAAAACGTATGTCTTAGAAGTGATGATATAAAGTCTTCCTTGGCTACACATTCCTCACCGTCAAGTTCCAGAGCCCCAAATCCTCGAGCCACGGAAGGGCCACGCCTCAAGCATTGTACCTCTGACTGGTTACATCCAATATAAAATGGCCGCTGGGCTTGTCTTAGGGTTTATATATGTATGTATGTTTCCTTATTCAGAAGATATTCCTTTATACCTAATATACGTGTTAGACACCGTTCCTGCCCGCCAGGACTCACAGTCTAGAAATATATGACTTTGGGGCTTCCCTGGTGGCGCAGTGGTTGAGAGTCCGCCTGCCGATGCAGGGTACACGGGTTCGTGTCCCGGTCCGGGAAGATCCCACATGCCGCGGAGCGGCTGGGCCCGTGAGCCATGGCCGCTGAGCCTGCGCGTCCGGAGCCTGTGCTCCGCAACGGGAGAGGCCACAGCAGTGAGAGGCCCGCGTACCGCAAAAAATCAATCAATCAATCAATAATTATTTTAAGGGAAGGGAAATTGGGAGGGAAGGGGAATAAATAAAGAGGATGTAACCCTAATAGAGAATAAACAGTAGTGATTATTTAAGAACTTCCTGCTCTGTCTCCTCCGTGGCTGCTAACTGTGGCGTTCCGAGAATTACGCCAACACAGATGAGGAAAGAAATCTCTAATCCGACAGTACGGCAGCTCACTAGCAAGTCTGGGGTTCAGTCCGTTGTAGGTGACATCTTATTAACGACAGTGGACTTGAGCCGTGGCCCCCATAATCCTTACCAGGGACGCCCTCAGAGCCTGCCCTTCATACTGCATTCAGCCCTCCAGTCACCTGATACCGATGAAGCAATTGCTCTGTGCCAGGCTCTTCTGGGCACTAGGGTGACACAGGGGACAACAGGACACACATTCTACTGATGGAGTTTGAACTATAGTGGGAAGAGACAAAAGTAGGCAGGGTCATAAACCTGTACATATCGGGCGATGGTGACAGTTGCCAAGATGAAATCAAACCGCATCAGGAGATGGAAAGGGGCAGCAGGGGGCAGGAGAGACGGGCTGGGAAGGGCTCTGCCGCCTTGGACAGAAGGAACAAGCCGTCTGGACCGGTTTCCAGGGCGGGAAGGGTGTCCTGCCCTGAGGCGGGAGCATCGCAGGCCTGTGTGGAGGGGTGGCGCACAAGGGAGCTGGGAAGCCAGAGGGGAGAAAGCCCGAGAGGGTGCAGGGTGCAGGGCTGGGCGAGGACGCAGGGTCCGCCAGGGGGAGGCAGGAGGGGAAGCCCCCGGAGGCGGTGGGCGGAGGGGCGCGATCCGGCACTGGGTGGAGACCGGGGGCTGGGCGGTGGGAGAGAGGAGGCGGGGGACAGTTGGGGGCTGCTGCGATAACGAGGGGTCTAGGATAAGGGAGACAGAGGGATATGTAGGGCGCAGTGGGCGGTCTGGGCACCTTCCAAAGGTGATGCCTGCAGGGTCTGCTGATGGGTTGGCTGTGGACGTTCACAGAAAAGGAGGCAAGGAAGTTAACCCATTCCCTGTAATGGACAACTGACATTTCCTCAGCCCTATATGAAATGTGGACAAATGCCTCTCTAGAAAAATCGAATGTGAACTTGGTCACATGTAATCCAAGCCATGGTGGGTTGTCACACAGATGCAACTTCAAGACAAATTGGCCCCTCTTCCAGCCAGAGGGCCGCCCAAAACCCCTCCTAGGAAGAAACGCATAGCTTGTTAGTTACACTTCACTCATCCGTGTGGTCCTTTTGACAAGCAGAAATTTCCTAAATGGGAAACTAATCTGAAAAAGAATAGATAGATGTGTATGTGTAACTGAATCACTTCGCTGTACACCTGAAACTAACACAACATTGTACATCAACTATACTCCAATATAAAATAAAAATTCTAAAAGAAATTTAAAAATATGGGAGGAGACGCAGGAGGGAGGAGATATGGGGATATATGTGTATGTATAGCGGATTCACTTTGTTATGAAGCAGAAACTAACACACCATCGTAAAGCAATTATACGCCAATAAAGATGTTAAAGAAAAAGAAATGAAAAAAGAAATTTCCTGTATCTGCAATAACATCAAAGGTAAATGAAATTTTATTTTGTATTAAAAATCACTCCTGAAATTAGCATACTAGGGTTTTAGGAAAAACTTTTTTTACAAATTAGCTTAGAATAATACAATTGTATTTCAAAAAAGCGTTTAAAAATCTGAATTACAGAATTATTTTTAAAGAAACGCGATCGCTTTACTTGCAGCTATCTGAAGCAGTGTGAAGGGTCCCACAATCACCTGGAGATCTTATGAAAATGCAGATTTTGATTAGTGGTTCTGGGGAGGGGCTGACACTCTGCATTTCTAACAAGTTCCCAGGTGACCCTGGTCCTTGGACCACAGTTCAAGGAGCAAAGACCTACAAGCTAAGAAACTAGGCTAAGAGTAAACTGACTAGGAGATGGCCTTTTGTAGAACTAGTTTAGGAAACAGGTACAAAGCGCTTATTCAAGAAATATTTACTGAGTGCCCTCTGAGGACCAGGAAGTGTATTAGATGCTGGGGTTCAGAGGTGGAAGCCAGTCCCTGGTGTGAGGGCTCGCTCAGTCTGATGAGGGAGAAACCACCTGAATAAGCAGTGACAGCTGCCCTGGGTGCCCCGATGGCCAGGCTCTGTGGAGGCCAGAGGAAGAGTGAATGGGGTAGGACAAGGGGGTGATGAGACCCGTGAGTGGTCGCCTGAAACACAGATAAGGAAGAGGACACAGCAGGGAGCGACGTTGCTGCTGGAGACCCCCTGGTACAGCCCTGGTAGCTCCTAAGTCCCTGTGTACTTGCAAGTTGTTCGGCGTGATGGAACTCGAGTGCCCAGGGGAGGGAGACAGGGAGGATGGAGGGCAGGCCAAGGAACCAGAAGGGCTGAAGGGTGTTCACGGAGAGTGTGCGGGGAGACTCGGGTCCGCATCTTGAAGAGACCATGGGATGCGGGGGAGGACGGGGCACGTGCTCTGAGCATCACTGACACCCAGGCAGCTTCTTTCTATTGGGACATGAAATGCATACATTTTTAATCCGTTTATGTGTACTTGATAACGTGAGTGGTATACACAGTAAAGGCGATGGGATATAATTAACACAGCAATGATCTGCAAGATAGTCATCTACCCAGTGCTTGAAAAAAAGTTTATTCTAAAGAAGGATAAACACTTTAATCTGCTCGCTAAGGCTGAGGGTAAAATTCAAAATAATCTAAGAATCACAACTTCCAAATGGATAAATTAAAACCAGAGTGACGTCAACCACCAGCTTCTTCTCCTGCCTTCGTTCTGCTCTGTGGCTACCCTGCGTGTGAGTGAGTGCGGCCACGGCCACGGCCACGCCGGGTTTGCCATCAGCGCTGAGCTCTGAACAGCAGCTCTGAACAACTGTGCCCCATGAAACCGCATTAGCGCCTTGGTTATAACTTGGATTCCTGTGAAATTTCAGCCTGATGCACGTATGTATAGGAGGGTGAATAATTCTGATTTCCAAGACTGAGATCTGTCTCCCACACAGGAAGAGAAAGAGAGACAAATCCCGCCTCATAAACAGAGGAAAGAAGCCAGGTAAGCTGTGGATACCCTGAGGCAATTTGTCTGCAACATCAAAGCAGCCTCAGGACAAGGAGGCCGGAGGCTTCTTCAGAAACCACAGTGTGGTCCTCCCGTCAAAAAGCCTGGCCACACTGGGGTTTAACCCAGCAGGGTGAGACTCACACAAGGAGAGAGAGTCTAACTAAACATCATGCTGATTAAGAAATCAGACATGAGCAGATCAATGATAAGCAATTTTTACTGGGAAAGACCCAGCAGGGTCCCACATGTACCGTTTTCCCTGGTGTTGAGGCCACGTTAAAATTCCAAATTGCATTTACAGTCTATGCAAATAAGGAGAATAAGAATAAAAGTAGCCACACTTACAGCAATAACAACAGCTCTCCTCGGGAATTAATTTTATCCGTTGACTAGATCTGCTTCTTATAACCATCTGGAAAAATCCAGGCAGGAGTTATTCTCCACCCGTTTTACAGAGCGGAAAACTGAAGGCACAGATCACTCCGGGGGAGTGCTTTTCTATGTCTTCTCCATGGCTCCGTGACACTTAGTTCTTGGGCAGTGACAGGGCAAATAGCCACTCTTTCCAAGCAAGTTGGTGCTTGCAAAGTATACACACATTCTTTTCTTTCCATTTATTATTTATTTATGCGTTTTGGCTGCGCCGGGTCTTAGTTGCGGCACACGGGATCTTCATTGCGGCATGTGGGATCTTTAGTTGAGGCGTGCGGACTCTTAGTTGCGGCCTGTGGTATCTAGCTCCCCGACCAGGGATGGAACCCGGGCCCCCTGCATTGGGAGCACAGAGTCTCACCCACTGGACCACCCGGGAAGTCCAAACATATTCATTCCACCAAAAATATGGGCAGATTTTACTCCTGTTTTCCCACAGGTGGAAGCTCCTGCTCTCACACCCCCGAAAGACGCGTCCTTTCCAAGTCAGAGCATAGGTGGCAATAGTTAATAAACAACTTAGAAAGCCACTGGAAGGCACAGCCATCTGCGCCAGGAAATAAGTGACGCGGAGTTACAAGTGTGCCTAATGGCGCGACCAGCAAAGTGGGAGTGGCGGAGGCTGGGACAGGGCATCACGTGACCGCCCCCCATCTCCGACGTGCTGCTTCCCTACCTCCAGAGGAGGTTCCCCAAAGGCGGACCGGATCCCAAAGGAGCCAGGCTGGCTCCGGGCTCACCCGCGGGGGTGAAGATGGAGCGGAGCTGGTCACACTCGTCCCTGCAGAGCCGCGGGAGCCTCTGGTACAGCCCCTTTCATCCTGGCGGCTCCACCGATCTCACACCTGACACCAGGCCTTCTGGAGTAGCCAGTCCATACCCAGCCCCCTCCCCGAGTCTTCAAACACAGCAGGTACTTCCCTCCCCCGACGGGTCTGCGTTGCAACCTCGAGGTCCCATGACCCACTCCTCCCAAATCCCCAGTCCCTGTGAGGGTAGTTTTATGTGTCAACCTGCCTTGGCCACAGAGCCCAGTCACTGAGTCAAACACTGATCTAGGTGTTGCTGGGAAGTTATTTTGTAGATGGGGTTCATGCTACAAGCATTGGTTTTAAGTAAAGAGAAAATGTTCAGTAAATGTGGGTGGGCTTCATCCCATCAGTTGAAAGGCCCTAAAAGAGCAAAAACTGAGGTTTCTCAGAAAAAGAAGAAATTCTGCCTCAAGGCTCTAGCATCAACTCCTGCCTGAGATGCCAGCCTGCCCTACTAACTTCAGGCTTGCTGGCTCCCTTAAAATAAATGTATTGATGTGTGTGTGTGTGTGTGTGTGTGTGTGTGTGTGTGCGCACGCATATGTGGTTGTGTGTGTGTGTGGTTCCCACACTTCCAGGCACACCCGTGTTGGCAGAAAGGATGGACGTCCCCCTGCCCCTCCACTTCATAGCTCATCTGTGCTTCTGTCAAACCATAAATGACCCATCCTCCAGCTCGGCCCCACGCCCCTTGCAGGGGGGCTGCCGTCCCCCACTGACAGCCCGGCCACTCCCGTCCTTCACTGAAGAGACTCTGGTCCCAGGGTTGCCAGTTTCTGCATCCCCGCCCACAGCACCACTCACCGCCATGCACACATTTTTCTCACCTGTCCCGGCCCTAATCTCAAACGTTCACTTGACTGTCTTCCTGCGTATCTCACATCCAGTCCATGCGAATCCAATGGATTCGATCTTCCCTCTACACTCAGTTCTGCAAGGGTCCCAAGTTCAACGTGTGGCTCACCCGTCCGTTGAGTTACATGAGCCCAAACACAGTAGCTTTTATGCCTCCCTCTTCTTTGTCTCCTTATTTCTTAAATATCCCTCAAATACACCTCTGTCTTCATCTCATCACCACCCTAGCTCAGACCACCCCTAACTCTCATTTAGGTTATTGGAGTAGCCTCCTGAACCGGCCCCCTTGTTACCATGGTGCCAGAATAATCTTTTCAGATGCAAATTTGATCATCCTCTCTGAGTAAAATCTTTGCACAGGGACGTCCTTGGTGGCGCAGTGGTTAAGAATCCACCTGCCAATGCAGGGGACACGGGTTCGATCCCTGGTCCGGGAAGATCCCATATGCGGCGGAGCAACGAAGCCCACGTGCCGCAACTACTGAAGTCCGTGCGCCAAGAGCCCACGAGCCACAACTATTGAGCCCGTGCACCACAACTACTGAAGCCCACGTGCCTAGAGCCCATGCTCTGCAACAAGAGAAGCCACCACAATGAGAAGCCCGCACACCCCAAAGAAGAGGGGCCCCCCACTCGCAGCAACTAGAGAAAGCCCACATGCAGCAATGAAGACCCAACACAGCCAATAATAAATAAATAAATTTATTTTTAAAAAATCGTTGCACAGATAAAGATTTGAGGATTAAGTAAACAAACAAACAAAACCCTTCCTTGAACGTGTAGCACTGCCTCCCCTCCCAGTTCATTTCACATTATGTGCCCCTTCTGCCCCTCTGCCCCAAGCACCCCTCCTACTCATTCTACAGCTCAGTGAGGTCAGACCCTCTGGGAAGCAGGGACTGAGATGGAAACAAAAGTGCAGGAGATTTGCCAAGGAAACTCCTGTGAAGGATAAAGGGAGAAGGGGCAGGGAGCCTTCAGAGTAAAAGAAAGTTCTGACACTTGTGAAAGGACAGAGGAAGAAAGGGTTGGACAAGAAGATCCTCAAAGCAAAAAGGGAAAAGTGAACCCTCCTACGCTGTGGGTGGGAATGTAAACTGGTTCAGACACTATAGAGAACAGTATGCAGGTTCCTTAAAAAACTAAAAATAGAATTACCATATGATCCAGCAATCCCATTCCTGGGCATATATCCAGACAAAACTATAATTCAAAAAGATACACGCACCCCAATGTTCATAGCAGCACTGTTCACAATAGCCAAGACATGGAAGCAACCTAAATGTCCATCAACAGATGAATGGATAAAGAAGATGTGGTACATATATACAATGGAATATTACTCAGCCATAAAAAAGAACGAAATAATGCCATTTGCAGCAACATGGATGGACCTAGAGATTATCATACTAAGTGAAGCAAGCCAGAAAGATAAAGACAAATATCATATGATCTCACTTAAATGTGGGATCTAAACTGTGACACAAATGAACCTATCTACGAAACAGACTCGCAGACATAGAGAACAGACTTGTGGTTGTCAAGGAGGTGGGGGAGGGACAGGAGAGGGATGGATTGGGAGTTTGGGGTTAGCAGATGCAAGCTTTTAGAGAATGGATAAATAACAAGGTCCTACTGTATAGCACAGGGAACTACATTCAATATCCTGTAATAAACCATAATGGAAAAGAATATGAAAAAGAATGTATATATGTATAACTGAATCACTTTACTGTACAGCAGAAACTAACACAACATTGTAAAATAACTATATTTCAATTTAAAAAAAAAAAAAAAGAAGAAGAGCCTTATACCCCAGTGTAGCTCTGAGGACGTCGTGGCCATCTGGGGTGAAAGCAACCCTGGGTGTACGTGACGCTGCGTCCGAAGGGCCAGCGGCTGGAGGCTGTGCGCTGACCACCCACCCTCCTCTCGAAGGGAGAGCCGTGGGGCACACCTCCAGGATGGCCACAAGATCTCAGCTCAAACAGGGCATTTTTGAGCAAAAACCTTTTCCTGTATTTACAGTCGATTCCTTAGAGTCTAGAGATTAGCAGAGCAAGATATAGAAACATTTCAAAGGCTCTTGACATATGTCACTAACATTCTCAATCCGTGAGAAAAGACTAAATCACTTTTGCTACACTGTGTTTTATAAGATATGCAAGCATACCGATACATTTTATAATATTTTGAAGAATAAAGTTAAAAGGAATGGTAGGGGGAAGCTTTGGACGTAGCAAGTTGAGAAAAAGGAAATTCGATTACATTCCCTTTTCTAAATATTCTACAAAATCTCAGTTTTATTATAAAAAGATGAGAGCGATAAATATGTGTGTTTGCTGCTAAACAGTTAGAACTCTTACGCTTTCCATTCAATTTTCCTTATAAATAACAAACCCCAAACTAAAGATTGAGGTTGGATCAGGCTATGGTTTAGAATACACCCCTCCCCCCATTTTTTTTTAACAACACTTATTTTATGTTTCCTGAGAAGGTGAAGAGACACATATAATACAGTCCTGCCCTTGGGGAACCATATCCCAGCCAGAGAAAAAGACATGTAAATAGTTAACCATCTACCACACCACAGTGTGCTTTATGATAAAGAGAACAGAGAGCTAATGGGACACAGATGAGAGAGGCAGTTTTTGAGCCAACATGCAGAGAGCGAGGGAACGAGGAAACAGAATAATTCACAGAAGTGACGTACACACTGGTCTTTGGAGAACGAAGATGGACTGGCCAAGACGAAGGCGTTACCAACAGAGAAATGGGTACACGTTAAAGTGTGGAAGCCCCAAGTGTGGGCAGTGGCAGAGGACGGCAAAGGTAACTAAGGACAGGGCGTGCAAGGGTTTGCTCCGGTAAGCTGAGGAATTTGCTTTCACCTCTATAAACAGGGCAGGGGTTGAAAGGTTTTTACGTAGGTAAGTGTCATATTCGGAGCGTTTTAGAAAGACCATGCCGGTGGCAGCGTGGAGGAGGGGCTGACTGGGATGAGGCCAGTGAAGCTGTTGGAATAGTCAAGAGGATGGAGTTGAATCAGAGAGTAGTGGCGATGAGGAAATTAGAAATGGACAGAATCAAGCAAGCTTTGGGATCTAAACCTGGGTCTTAGGAAGCGGTAGAAGGTCTAAGTCTGGTCTCTAGACTCATGGCTCCAACCTGAGCTGGACTGCACACAGCCAGCATCCCTGAGAACAAGACCTTGAGAATCATCTCTCCAAGATCCCATGGAACCACTTTACAGCCTGGCATCTGCTCATTCAGATTCAAAGGGCTTAAAAGAGTTAACATAATCTTCTGGCTTGGCACCAATACATTCTCAAATCTCACATGGTTCCCTGAGCCTCGGGTTCAGAGTATGAAACCTTTTTAATGACTTGGGTAAGATTCACACCATCTCTATAAACAGCTGAGGTGTGTTACAGTAGGAGGAGGAAGAGGTGGACCTGAACATCCCCACATGTGGACCACCTGGCTCTCAAAGCAGACAGAGTGACTCTTCTAACTCCCTTTTTGGTGAAAACACGCCATTTCCTTCTCATTTAGATACACACTTGGGATACAGCCACTCCACTATTTTCAAGAAGATCAAAATTAATCAACCAAGAAAAGGATCTCAGAATGAAATGATGATCCAGCATTTATGGTCCAGAACCATGTGTGGATGCAGAGCTCAGGGAAGCATGACCAACGCTCACTAGGGGCAAGCGGACTGTGTGGACGGCACTGACCCTCTGCAAGAGGCAGCCTCTTAGGGAGCTCAACACAAATGGAAGATGCAGACTAAAGGTTTTAATAGGGTGCCCACCTTTGGCTTCCAGAAGCTTCTTATGAGTAACACAGAGTCGTGTGCTGTTTCAACATACACTCACATCTCTGATGGCCCGACAGACGCCCCCACCTTGGGTGTCTCACTGATTCCCCAGAGTCAACATCTAATCATCTTACTCCTGGGTTAGCTCTTCCTTCAGCCTCCCCAGGACTGTTTATGGCCCATCACTTGTAGCCCTCATCCATCTTTGATTTTTCCCTTCCCCGCCACACACACGAGTCAGATGCCCAGTTACTCTATTAATTCTTCCTTTTCTGTGGAGCTCTTCGTTTCTCTGCCTGCTGTCCCCACCTCATTTTTGTCCCTGGTTCCTCTCACCTGGAGTACAGTCCTCTAACAAGCTCTTAACTCTCTAATCTCGTCGTATTCCTCTCCATCCAGTTTCTGATTCCTAAATTAACCTTTCTAAAGCAAAGCTTTAGAAAATTCAAAAATAGTTTAATGGTTTCACCTTTTCTACCAAATAAACTCCCGACTCTTCAGTCTGATAGTCTAATGTGTTACCAATCTGGCTCCAAACTTCCCCTCAGCCCAAACACCACCTCAAATCGCACATCTACTCTTGAATCACACCCTACAATCCTTTCCGGATCCATGGTCCTGTTAAAGCTTTCCTCTGCCTAAGATACCTCTGCCCTCTCCACCCATCAAAACCTGTGACCTACTTCCTTAAGATAACATTGACTAAATAAACAAAATCAACAAGTGAAAACAATACATTAGTACCCCCCCAATAAACATGCTTATTCTTCTCTCTTTCTCCATCCATCTACCCACCAGTCTACCTAGAAAAAGGAAATTAGGTTTTAGAAGATATACACCAAGTTGCTACCTTGTAAATCAACTATGCCTCAATTAAAAAAAGAAGATATACACCGAGTTGCTAAAAGGACATCTCTCTTGGTAGCACAATCCTGGGTGGGTTTTTTTTTCCTTCTTTCTTTCTTTTTATTATTGAATTCTCTACTTTTTCTGCAGAGAGCATGTATTATTTTTATAAGAAAAAAATACTGTTTTATACCAATAATGAGAATTTAGAATTTTTTAAATGCCTATCCATCTTCAAGGCTCTTCTCACATGTAACCTCTTTAACTCTCTTGATGATGAAAGGTGTGTACAAACTCCCCTTCTTTCAACTTCCTGCGAAAGTTGAAAGTAGCTTCACACACACACACACACACACACACACACACACACACACGCGTGCGCACACAGACAGAGTCATGTGGTCAAGAGCATAAGTTTTGAAATCAGAAACACAATATGCAAAATCACTTTTGACTGTCCTGTTTGATCCGTCCCTGACCGTTCCCACCAGTGCGCACCATGCTGGTTGGGGCTGCACAGAGCCATCCACTGGTCAGTCCCAGCCTGGCCGATCTCACCATCTCCACTTTGCAACACACAGCAGCACACTGATTTTTTTACTTTACCATGCTGCACTTTTTTTTTTTTGAATTTTATTTTATTTATTTTTTTATACAACAGGTTCTTTTTAGTTATCTATTTTATACATATTAGTGCATACATGTCAATCCCAACCTCCCAATTCACCCCACCACCCCCACCCCACCCCCAGCTTTCCCCCCTTGGTGTCCATACGTTTGTTCTCCACATCTGTGTCTCTATTTCTGCCCTGCAAACCGGTTCATCGGTACCATTTTTCTAGATTCCACATATACGTGTTAATACACGATATTTGTTTTTCTCTTTCTGACGTCCTTCACTTTGTATGACAGTCTCTAGGCCCATCCATGTCTCTACAAATAACCCAATTTCATTCCTTTTTATGGCTGAGTAATATTCCATTATATGTATGTACCACATCTTCCTTATCCATTCATCTGTCGATGGGCATTTAGGTTGCTTCCATGTCCTGGCTATTGTAAACAGTGCTGCAGTGAACATTGGGGTGCATGTGTCTTTTTGAATTATGTTTTTCTCTGGGTATATGCCCAGTAGTGGGATTGCAAGGTCATATGGTAGTTCTATTTTTAGTTTTTTAGGGAACTTCCATACTGTTCTCCATAGTGGCTGTATCAATTTACATTCCTACCAACAGTGCAAGAGGGTTCCCTTTTCTCCACACCCTCTCCAGCATTTGTTGTTTGTAGATTTTCTGATGATGCCCATTCTAACTGGTGTGAGGTGATACCTCACTGCAGTTTTGATTTGCATTTCTCTAATAATTAGTGATGTTGAGCAGCTTTTCATGTGCTTCTTGGCCATCTGCATGTCTTCTTTGGAGAAACGTCTATTTAGGTCTTCTGCCCATTTATTAACTGGGTTCGTTTTTTTTTTAAATATTGAGATGCATGAGCTGTTTATATGTTTTTGGAGATTAATCCTTTGTCCGTTGATTCATTTGCAAATATTTTCTCCCATTATGACGGTTGTCTTTTCATCTTGTTTATAGTTTCCTTTGCTGTGCAAAAGCTTTTAAGTTTCATTAGGTCCCATTTTTTTATTTTTGGTTTTGTTTCCATTACTCTAGGAGGTGCGGCAAAAAAGATCTTGCTGTGATTTATATGAAAGAGTGTTCTTCCTATGTTTTCCTCTAAGAGTTTTATAGTGCCTGGTCTTACATTTAGGTCTTTAATCCATTTTGAGTTTATTTTTGTGTATGGTGTTAGGGAGTGTTCTAATTTCATTCTTTTACATGTAGCTGTCCAGTTTTCCCAGCACCACTTATTGAAGAGACTATCTTTTCTCCATTGTATATCCTTGCCTAATTTGTCATAGATTAGTTGACCATAGGTGTGTGGGTTTATCTCTGGGCTTTGTATCCTGTTCCATTGATCTATATTTCTGTTTTTGTGCCAGTACCATATTGTTGTGATTACTGTAGCTCTGCAGTATAGTCTGAAGTCAGGGAGTCTGATTCCACCAGCTCCTTTTTATTTCTCTCAAGATTGCTTTGGCTATTTGGGGTCTTTTTTGTCTCCATACAAATTTAAAGATTTTTTGTTCTAGTTCTGTAAAAAATGCCATTGGTAATTTGATAGGGATTGCATTGCATCTGTAGATTGCTTTGGGTAGAATAGTCATTTTCACAATATTGATCCTTCCAATCCAAGAACATGGTATATCTCTCCATCTGTTTGTGTCATCTTTGATTTCTTTCATCAGTGTCTTATAGTTTTCTGAGTACAGGTCTTTTACTTCCTTAGGTAAGTTTATTCCTAGGTAGTTTCTTCTTTTTGTTGCTATGGTGAATTGGAGTTTTTCCTTAATATCTCTTTCAGATTTTTCGTCGTTAGTATATAGGAATGCAAGAGATTTCTGTGTGTTAATTTTTATCATGTAAATTACCAAATTCATTGATGAGCTCTAGTAGTTTTCCAGTGGCATCTTTAGGATTATCTATGTATAGTATCTTGTCATCAGCAAATAGTGATAGTGTTACTTCTTTTCCAATTTGTATTCCTTTTATTTCTTTTTCTTCTCTGATTGCCATGGCTAGGACTTCCAAAACTATATTGAATAATAGTGGTGAGAATGGACATCCTTGTCTTGCTCCTGATCTTACAGGAAATGCTTTCAGTTTTTCACCATTGAGAATGATGTTTGCTGTGGGTTTGTCATATATGGCTTTTATTATGTTGAGGTAGGTTCCCTCTATGCCCACTTTCTGGAGAGTTTTTATCATAAGTGGGTGTTGAAATTTGGCAAAAGCTTTTTCTGCATCAATTGAGATGATCATATGGGTTTTTTAATTAATTAATTTATTTTTATTGATTTACTTTTGCGGTACATGGGCCTCTCACTGTTGTGGCCTCTTCCGTTATGGAGCACAGGCTCTGGACACGCAGCCTCAGCAGCCATGGCTCACGGGCCCAGCCGCCCCATGGCATGTGGGATCTTCCCAGACCGGGGCACAAACCCGTGTCCCCTGCATCGGCAGGCAGACTCTCAACCACTGCGCCACCAGGGAAGCCTGATCATATGGTTTTTATTCTTCAGTTTGTTAATATGGTGTATCACATTGATTGATTTGCATATATTGAAGAATCCTTGCATCCCTAGGATAAATCCCACTTAATCATGGTGTGTGATCCTTTTAATGTGTTGTTGGATTCTGTTTACTCGTATTTTGTTGAGGATTTTTGCATCTATATTCATTGGTGATATTGGTCTGTAATTTTCTTTTTTTGTAGTATCTTTGTCTGGTTTTGGTATCAGGGTCATGGTGGCCTCGTAGAATGAGTTTGGGAGTGTTCCTTCCTCTGCAATTTTTGGGAAGAGTTTGAGAAGAAGGGGTGTCAGCTCTTCTCTAAATGTTTGATAGAATTCACCTGTGAAGGGACTTCCCTGGTGCTGCAGTGGTTAAGAATCTGCCTGCCAATGCAGGGGACACAGGTTCAATCCCTGGTCTGGGATCTGAGCCAAAAATAAATAAATAATTAATTAATTTTTAAAAAAGGAATTTACCTGTGACACCATCTGGTCCTAGACTTTTGTTTGTTGGAAGATTTTTAATCACAGTTTCAATTTCATTACCTGTGATTGGTCTGTTCATATTTTCTGTTTCTTCCTGGTTCAGCCTTGGAAGGTTATACCTTTCTAAGAATTTGTCCATTTCTTCCAGGTTGTCCATTTTATTGGAATAGAGTTGTTTGTAGTAATCTCTTATGATGCTTTGTATTTCTGCGGTGTCCGTTGTAACTTCTCCTTTTTCATTTCTAATTTTATTGATTTGAGCTCTCTCCCTCTTTTTCTTGATGAATCTGGCTAAAGGTTTATCAGTTTTGTTTATCTTCTTAAAGAGCCAGGTTTTATTTTTATTGATCTTTGCTGTTGTTTTCTTTGTCTCTATTTCATTTATTTCTGCTCTGATCTTTATGATTTCTTTCCTTCTACTGACTTTGGGTTTTGTTTATTCTTCTTTCTCTAGTTCCTTTAGGTGTAAGTTTAGATTGTTTATTTGAGATTTTTCTTGTTTCTTGAGGTAGGATTGTATTGCTGTAAACTTCCCTCTTAGAACTGCTTTGCTGCATCCCATAGGTTTTGGATCATCCTGTTTTCATTGTCATTTGTCTCTAGGTATTTTTTGATTTCCTCTTAGATTTCTTCAGTGATCTCTTGGTTATTTAGTAGGGTACTGTTTAGCCTCGATATGTTTGTGTTTTTTACGTTTTTTCCCCTGGAATTTGTTTCTAATCTCATAGCGTAGTGGTCAGAAAAGATGCTTGTATGATTTCAACTTTCTGCAATTTACCAAGCCTTGATTTGTGACCAAAGATATGATCTCTCCTGGAGACTGTTCCGTGTGCACTTGAGAAGAAAGTATAATCTGCTGTTTTTGGATGGAATGTCCTATAAATATCAATTAAATCTATCTGGTCTATTGTGTCATTTAAAGCTTGTGTTTCCTTATTAATTTTATGTCTGGATGATCTGTCCTTTGGTGTAAGTGAGGTGTTAAAGTTCCCCACTATTTTTGTGTTACTGTCAATTTCCTCTCTTATAGCTGTTAGCATTTGCCTTATGTATTGAGATGCTCCTATGTTGGGTGCATATATAATTGTTATATCTTCTTCTTGGATTGATCCCTTGATTATTATGTAGTGTCCTTCCTTGTCTCTTGTAACATTCTTTATTTTAAAGTGATTTTATCTGATATGAGTATTGCTACTCTAGCTTTCTTTTGATTTCCATTTGCATGGAATATCTTTTTCCACCCCCTCACTTTCATTCTGTATGTGTCCCTAAGTCTGAAGTGGGTCTCTTGTAGACAGCATATATATGGGTCTTCTTTTTGTATCCATTCAGTAAACCTGTGTCTTTTGGTTGGAGCATTTAATCCATTCACATTTAAGGTAATTATCGATATGTATGTTCCTATTACCATTTTCTTAATTCTTTTGGGTTTGTTTTTGTAGGTCCTTTTCTTCTCTTTTGTTTCCCACCGAGAGAAGTTCCTTTAGCATTTGTTGTAGAGCTGGCTTGGTCGTGCTGAGTTCTCTTAGATTTTGCTTGTCAGTAAACCTTTTGATTTCTCCATTGAATCTGAATGAGATCCTTGCCAGGTAGAGTAATCTTGGTTGCAGGTTCTTCCCTTTCATTACTTTAAATATATAGCACCACTCCCTTCTGGCTTGTAGTGTTTCTGCTGAGAAATCAGCTATTAACCCTATGGGAGTTCCCTTGTATGCTATTTGTCATTTTTCCCTTGTTGCTTTTAATAATTTTTCTTTGTCTTTAATTCTTGTCTCTTTGATTACTATGTGTCTCGGCGTGTTTCTCCTTGGGTTTATCCTGCCTCACACTCTCTGTGCTTCCTGGACTTGGGTGGCTATTTCCTTTCCCATGTTAGGGAAATTTTTGAATATAATCTCTTCAAATATTTTCTCGGGTCCTTCTCTCTCTCTTCTCCTTCTGGGACCCCTATAATGCAAATGTTGATGCATTTAATGTTTTCCAAGAGGTCTCTTAGGCTGTCTTCATTTCTTTTCATTCTTTTTTCTTTATTCTTTTCCACAGCAGTGAATTCTACCATTCTGTCTTCCAGGTCACTTATCCATTCTTCTGCCTCAGTTATTCTGTTATTGATTCTTTCTAGTGCATTTTTCATTTCAGTTATTGTATTGTTCATCTCTGTTTGTCCTTTAATTTTTCTAAGTGTTTATTCTTTAATTCTTCTAGATTTTTGTTAAACATTTCTTGCAACTTCTTGATCTTTGCCTCCATTCTTTTTCTGAGGTCCTGGGTCATCTTCACTATCATTATTCTGAATTCCTTTTCTGGAAGGTTTCCTATCTCCACTTCATTTAGCTGTTTTTCTGGGGTTTTATCTTGTTCCTTCATCTGGTATGTAGTCCTCTGCCTTTTCATTTTGTCTGTCTTTCTGTGAATGTGGTTTTCGTTCCACAGGCTGCAGGATTATAGTTCTTCTTGCTTCTGCTGTCTGCCCTCTGGTGGATGAGGCTATCTAAGAGGCCTGTGCAAGTTTCCTGATGGGAGGGACTGGTGGTGGGTAGAGCTGGGTGTTGCTCTGGTGGGCAGAGCTCAGTAAAACCTTAACCTACTTGTCTTCTGATGGGTGGGGCTGGGTTCCCTCCCTGTTGGTTGTTTGGCCTGAGGCAACCCAGCAACTACAGGCCCTTTAGTGGGGCTAATGGTGGACTCCAGGAGGGCTCACACCAAGAAGTACTTCCCAGAACTTCTGCTGCCGGTGTCTTTTTCCCCCTGATGAGCCACAACCACCCCCTGCCTCTGCAGGAGACCCTCCAACACTAGCAGGTAGGTCTGGCTCAGTCTCCTATGGGGTCACTGCTCTTCCCCCTGGGTCCTGATGTGCACACTACTTTGTGTGTGCCCTCCAAGAGTGGAGTCTCTGTTTCCCCCAATCCTGCCAAAGTCCTGCAATCAAATCCTGCTAGCCTTCAAAGTCTGATTCTCTGGGAATGCCTCCTCCTGTTGCCGGACCCCCAGGTTGGGAAGCCTGACGTGGGGCTCAGAACCTTCACTCCAGTGGGTGGACTTCTGTGGTATAAGTGGTTCTCCAGTCTGTGAGTCACCCACCCAGTGGTTATGGGATTTGATTTTATTGTGATTGAGCCCCTCCTTGTGGCTTCTCCATTGTCTTTGGATGTGGGGTACCTTTTTTGGTGAGTTCCAGTGTCTTCCTGTCAATGACTGTTCAGCTGTTAATTGTGATTCCGGTGCTTTCTCAAGAGGGAGCGAGCGCACGTCCTTCTACTCTGCCATCTTGAACCAATCTCTGTCAATGGTGCACTTTTTAAATGGGTAATTATTGATCAAAAAATCTTTTTAGGGCTTCCCTGGTGGCGCAGTGGTTAAGAATCCGCTGGCCAATGCAGGAGACACGGGTTCAAGCCCTGATCCAGGAAGATCCCACATGCTGCAGAGCAACTAAGCCCGTGCACCCCAACTACTGAGCCCGCGTGCCACAACTACTGAAGCCCATGCACCTACAGCCCATGCTGCACAACAAGAGAAGCCACCACAATGAGAAGCCCGTGCACCACAAAGAAGAGTAGCCCCCGCTCGCTGCAACTAGAGGAAGCCAGAGCACAGCAATGGAGACCCAATGCAGCCAATTAATTAATTAAAAAAAATCTTTTTAGAACAAACTTTTGTGTACACTTCCAGTTAAATAGTGATAGTCTTCTGCTGTACTTCCATCTTTAATGATGGAAAAAAAGGCTTGTCGAAGTGAGAGGAGCACACATCCATTAGCCCCTTTTAGGCTCTCCCGACCTCCTACCTAAACAGCTCTTCTATCTTGACTTACCTGACAGTAAATAATTCCCCTCTGAATCTACCACTGTTCATTATCTGATGTTCAGAGCTTCTGATATTTGTGGGTATCTCCATTGTCTTCAGTCAGTGTTAGGTTTCAATTGTCAGTATTCCCATAAATCTGGCCACTGGGTGTTGGGTTTTGTTGGGAGGGGAGCGGACAGCTAAGAGGAACATTTCTACAATCTTTTCTTAAGTACTTCCTTAGGTGGAAGCATCCTTCATTACTGCCGTTCCCAGGCCAGCTCTTTAGTCTCTGCTGCTCTGTCCAGAAAGAATCCTAGGAGAGGGCTGCTGTCCCCTTGCCTCATCCAACCCTGCTTCTGCTTTTTCATTAGAAATCCGTTCCCTTGAATATGTATACAAAATATCTGACTTTTGCCATGACTTTCACAGAAAGTCAGCTTCTGAAAGCAAGAACATTTTTATTAGTATTAATACACTAGTTCCCAATTGCATTTAGCTGAAACCAAGGGTACAATTCCATTGATTTAAACACAATTTCTTAAGAAGGTACTTGAAGAGAAGGTCAGTAAAACAGGGCTGGGAGAATTTCCCTGTACCCATTATGCCTCTCTTGGCCCACACAGAAGTCAAGAACTTTCAAGTATCGGGACAGAATGTTCAGCGTTCCAATAACTAGCTGACCAGAACCTGGAAATGAAAAGGGAAAAAAAATAAAACAACTCACTCAGAAAACAGAAATAGTGACTTTAGACCCCTCAGCCCCTCAGCACAGATCCCCAGCTTAGCTGCAGTTGAGCTGTACACATTTGGCTGGAAAAGAAAAAAATCTGAGATCACATATTAAGCATTTTCAATTAATTACGGTATTTAAAATAGAAATATACACTTTTTCTTCTATATTTGAACCTCACTTTTATTTTGTTTTCTAATGTGGATTACTTGGTAACATGCAACTTAAGCATTACATGGCCAATTATTTTTGTTTTGTTCAATTATTTTCCTCAAACTCTTATGTTTTTTCTATCAATTGGAAAATATATCAATAACTTTATAACATACTTATAAGTTCTCTAATTTTTAAAAAAGATCGTAGTTTAAGAAAAGAAGACCTAGATGTATCTAAATGATAAAAAGTCTTCCCTTAGTAGGGGGAAATAAACAAGGTGATATAGGGGAAACAGTGAAGTCTGGAATCTATGTACTTAGGGTGTCTTGGATTAAAGTCTATGACAGGTCAATTCTCATTTTTAAATTCCCCTAATGATAAACTCAGATTTTTGTAATTATCTAAGGGTCCCCTAAGGAATGTAAAGAAGATAAAATTCCAATTTCAAGACTGAAATTAAATGAGGATAATTTCATGAGGAATTTGGGGTAGCTCTACAAAGATGAGAATATAATATGGAGTTTTAGACTTTTTTTTTTTCCTGTAGCTATTTCATTATATTAAACAATCCGTGAAAACCGTAAGTAATGGCAGGAGTGAGACTATTGATTCTTCTCACTTGATTTGTCCTGCATTGGTGTTGACCGAGCATTAGAAGCTCTCTCTCCCTGAGCTACAGCCCCTGACATGCAGGGCGTTTTACTGCTGCGCTCAGGGGAGTTTAACACGCAGACATCCAGCCTGCAGGACCGCTGGACTGTGATAAAATACACCATTACGTGAAACACTGGATGGGGAAGCTGGCTCATTGGTTTGTGGTAATAGTCAAAAGAAACTCTTTGGGATGCTCATAGATTAAAATGAGTGGTTTCAATGTCCAAGATAGACCTCTCGTTGTCATCAACAGCAGAATAAAAGACCCAGGTAACATCTCAGACAGCGCGTGTTGTGATTCTGACCCAGTCTTAGATCTTAGACAATTGTTTGCTTCCCTAGACCTCAGTTTGTTTATCTGGAAATGAAAATGGATCATGGCATCAGCTCAAGAGTTTCTTCAGCTCTAACATCCTGGGATTCAATGGGTAATAAATCTACACGTATCATATTCCACAACCAGGAAGAAATGAATTCTCAAGGGGAAAACAGAAGTAATCCAACCGTTAACGTCTTAATGAGGGTAGAAAGAACAGAATTTAAGTTCACAGAAGTTAAATAGAGAATGGCTAAACATATTAAAAGATGCTCAACTTCATTTCTAATTTTAAGTTGCAAATAAAAACAAGGATATACCCTTTTTGCCGGTCAGATTAACTAAAATGAAACATTTAGATCCCCAGTGGTGACTGGGTGTCGGGAAACACACTCTCAAGTGCTCTGGGTATGAATGGAAATGGATGCAGACTTCTCGGAGGTCGACTTATTAACATCTACGCAAAGTTAAAACGCATACAGCCTTTGAACAAGTTCACTTCTAGGGAATTAGCTTACAGATATACTTGTAAAAGTACGCTATGTGTACAGCAATGATCATGACAGAATTGTGTGAAATACAGCCATGAATAGAACATGAACGTCCATGAATAGGAAAAGGGTTAAGTAAATTACAGTGCCTCCATTTAACGGGATATTATGCAGCTACTAAATGAAACTTTGTGCACCAACAGGAAAAGATGCTGCGAATATCACTAAGTGAAAAAGCAAGTTGGAGAGCAATATACATAATATGAAACAATTTGTTAATAAAAAACATAAAAGGATAGATAGATGGTAGATACGTAGATACTTGCATATATGGAGACGTTTTCCAGACCTCTACCATTTTGGTCACCTTAGGGACTGGGGGCTGGTGGTTAGAGAATTTTATAATAACTTTTTATTTGAATTTTTTTACTGTGACTGTTTACATTTATATATATAAAGAACTACTTAAAACAAGAAACAGCCTTAGGAAATAGTAGGGAAGGAATGTCACAGAGCAGCAGTGTGTAGCCTGATGCTGGGGGATGTAGTGCCAGGGGGCCAGTCTGATGGGGGAGCAGAAGCCCGGGGGTTGTTGTCTGATGAGGGGGCAGGGGTGTGCTCAGGGGCCAGTCAGGACATCAGCTGTAGGTGCGGAGATGACAGGCTCCTCGGCCGCGAGCACACTGGCACACACCTGTTCTCTTCACCTGTCCCGCATCCCTTTCCCCTTCTCTTTGTAACGAGACCTATTTTCCTTCTGGACACCAGGCTCCTTCCACCCTCCATCGAATGTTTCTGGTTGGGGAGCTGGACTTTCACCTACAGTTCCAAGGGTAAGCCTTGACCCTGGCCTGGCCACAGCACCACAGAGCGGTCACGATCGCCTCAAGGACGGACACTGACCCCACACGGCCCGTGAGAGCACCCTCATCCTCGTGCTGGAGCTCCTGGACAGAGGTGCCCTCTGTCCCTCTGCGCTCAGAGCGACTGGAACTAACTGTAACTGCAGTGGCCGTTGCGGACACCACCTGTGTAGAAATTTGCCTGAAAATCAAACACAACAGAGGAAAGCAGAACTTCTGTGATGAGAGTCAGCTCCCTGTGAACCCAGAGCTCGTGGACAAGGCAGGCAGAAGCCTTTTCCATTGCTTTTCTGTTCTCTTAGGCTTGGCCTGAGTTGATAAAGTCTCATTCTTTCTTGAGCTGCTTTGAGTTGGGCTACTGTGAGTTTCAACCAAGAGCCCCAACAAGCATAAGCACCTTAGGACTTCCTCCAGCAGCTGGCAGGGCCATACTCTGCCTTTTCAAGCCCTCGCCCGGCACGGTGGACCCCCAAGCAGCAGCACGTAGAAATGTTTTTTGTCCCTCTGCCTACGATTTCCTATCCCCCCACCCCAGCCCTAGACAGGAGGAGAAGCTCAGAGGAAATTCTGCTGCGTGAGGTGTTGGCTCTAGTTTTCAGGATCCCAGCAGTGCCTCTGTGTAAGCCATAAGTAGGATTTTGTGTCCATATTTTCTTACCTTTTGGGTCTTGTCAGGGGTTAAGACTATGAGATAGAAGAGTTTGAACCACAGATTCCTAAGCCCCAACCCTTGACTATGCAGCCGTGTTTGCAAAATCTAAACGATCAAGTTCAGCCCTCACCAGCTGAGCCACGCGAAACCCTCCTGAAATCTGTTTCTCTCATGCTTGGGGTTTTTTTAATATTTATAAATCACAATAATGGCGTGAGCGTTCTAAGGATGGAAGAAGTCTTCTAATTGGTCAGTCCCATTTATTATTTTTTTTCTCATACTTCTCTCGTTCTTGATTTCTATGTAGATGGATAACGAATTCATAAAAAACTTTCTCAACCTTGAGTTTTAGAAATTGAAACAGATGAAAATGACATATCGTATACAGACAGCTGATTCACTTCATTGTACAGCAGAAACTAACACAACATTGTAAAGCAATTATACTCCAATTAAAAAAAAACATAAAATTCACTTTTACAATTTACCTAAAAAAAAAAAAAAAAGGAAATAACATATCCTCTCAAGGTTCCATTTGTTTTCCTAGTTCTAATAGCTGTTCAATATCTTCTTTTAGACACACGACGAATTTGGGGCCAGGCATACGAATTCTGGCTCAACGCCCACTGACCAGCCTCTTCCGGTCCAGGAACCTGCTGTACGTGACATGGAAATTCTCCCACTGCATCAGAAGCAACACGTTCACTACCTATCACTCAAGGTAAATTTCACACGCAGGTGTAAACACAGCTATCCCAGAAACATGACCACGAGGGAAACTTCACAGACCCCTGGAAAACGTTCCCAGTTCCGTCCTTCCGGGCACAGCTCTCCTTAATGGCCAGGAGCTCAGGACACACTGCTCACCATGCTGACTCATCAAGATCAGGGCCACCTTGCTGCCCCCTCACGCCGCACCTGCGCTATCTCCCACACTCCTCCAGCCAGCTGCAACTCTTGGGAGATTTGGGGGCCCTGCCAGGGGCCGGCTCCGTGGTCCCCTGCCGCACCTACCGCAGACTCAGAGCCACCCGACAAGGCCTGCAGCAGAGAGGGTCAGTCTCCACGAGGCCCCCTGCAAGCTCGGATCACAGGAACCGGCGAAGAGGTATCTGGTAGTCCCGACCCCTCCTCCTGCCACTCTGCGCGCAGGGTGAGCGACCGGCTGTGACCCCGTGGCAGCCACAGCTTGTAGCAGCGCCCCTGACTGCGTCTGGCTGTCAAGACTTACAGGGCTCCTGGGGACCCCGGAGGCTGCCGGCTTCGTGTTTCACTGTTAGACTTTTTGGTCTCAATAAACTCAAAGGCAGGTACAAAATTGAGAGAATTGGAAGGTCCTAGAAGAAAAATACCACTGGCATGTTTTACTCAGCTGTTCTTATGACTCCATGACATTTAAGCAAGGCCTCTCCTGGTCCTGGTGACAGCCCCAGGGGTTCTGGTCCTATACGACTAATAATAGCTGGAAAAAACCATTGCGACCCGGGGGTAATGATGAAACGCTGGCCTGCGAGGAAGAGCTGTTGGCAATTCATCTTTTTTTTCAATCTGCTAATCCCAAATGTATCCCTCCCTTCCTTGCCCCTTTGGTAACCATAAGTTTGTTTTCTACGTCTGTGAGTCTATTTCTGTTTTGTAAATAAATTCATTCGCATTATTTTTTAGATTCCACATATAAGTGCTATCATATGGTATTGGTCTTTCTCTGACTTACTTCACTTAGTATGATCATCTCTAGGGCCAACCATGTTGCTGCAAATGGCATCATTTCATTCTTTTTTATGGCTGAGGAACATTCCATTTCTGTATATGTACCACAGCTTCTTTACCCATAGCAATGCATCTTGATTCTGTTTCGGGTGATTAAAATGCTCCTTAGTTCAGAGGTCTGCTTTTCCCGATTTCCTACCTACACGTACTGTCTTGACTCCGCCTCCCCGATCCCTCTGCCGTCAGTTCTGTCCTCCGTCCACCCTGTCCCACTTGCACCTGTACAATCACACTCACCTGAAAACATGGGGCTTGGGACCAGGCAGCCCAGGATTCAATCGTGTTATTCTCCTCCAAAGAATGCGTGTGCTTAGCATGATGGGCAGAGGTGGTGAGAGCACAAAAGAACTATATGTTCATAGTATTTAAATGATTCCTCATTGGCTGCAGGAAAAAAAAGAATCTGGAAGCCGCTTAGCCATCCGCTACCTGGGATCCTCCTATAGTACTCACGAAATCGCCCCTTCCAGGCAAACAGGCTCAGGGACGGTCCCCTTGCACTGCAGCTCTTACTATTCCAGCCCCCTGGAAACTTCCATTCTTTTTAGTAATATCCCTATTAGGTTGAAGGTATCTTGAATGCAGAAATCATTTTGTATTTACCTAGTCTGATGTGAGATAAAATATAAGCATATAGAATAATAGGCGATTAACAACTTCTTGAATTGATTGGTTACTCCTCTTTCGCCTTGAAAGACAGAGTTCAAATCCCATCGCTTCCATAAAGCCTCCCGGCCCTTCTGCCCTGCAGGTTCCCTTCCTCCTTTATTCCTCAGCCATAAAAGAGAATGAAATGATGCCATTTGCAGCAACATGGATGGACCTAGAGATTATCATACTAAGTGAAGTAAGTCAGACAGAGAAAGACAAACACCATATGATATCGCTTATATGTGGAATCTAAAAAGATGATACAAATGAACTTATTTACGAAACAGAAATAGACTCACAGACTTCGAAAACAAACTTATGTTTACCGGAGGGGAGGGATAAATTTGGAGTTTGGGATTAACATATACACACTACTATATATAAAATAATCAAGAAGGACCTACTGTATAGCACAGAGAACTCAATACTCTATAATAACCTATATAGGAAAAGAATCTGAAAAAGAATAGATATATGTGTATGTATAACTGAGTCACTATGCTGTACGCCTGAAACTAACACAACACTGTAAACCAACTATACCCCAATATAAAATAAAAATTAAATTAAAACAAAACTACCCTAGTATCTATTTTCTATACAGTTCACTTAGCAACCAACCAAGAGATACAATTCTTTTGCTATTTTTCATGAGTTAATGCTTTATCTCCTCAGGCACCATGAAATGTCTTCCCTACTACAATCTCTGAAGTCCTAAATAGGTCTTTCAATAAACACAAATAATACTTATCTATTTAATTTGCCAATGTGAATTCTAATTGTGTATGTTAATTATAGACAATTAATATTCATTATTAATTAAAGCCAGATAAGTTTTTTTAAAGCATACTAAAATATTGTAACCCTGCATTGTTTTGTTTTTTTTGTTTGTTTTTTTTGTTTGTTTTTTTTTTTTGCGGTACGCAGGCCTCTCACTCTTGCGGCCTCTCCCGTTGTGGAGCACAGGCTCCGGACGCGCAGGCTCAGCGGCCATGGCTCACAGGCCCAGCCGCTCCGCGGCATGTGGGATATTCCCGGACCGGGGCACGAACCCGTGTCCCCTGCATCGGCAGGTGGACTCTCAACCACTGCGCCACCAGGGAAGCCCCCTGCATTGTTTTATAATAAAGTCAAACTCTCGACATTTTCTAACAGTAGTGAATGACACATAAAACATGCCCATTTAGTACTAAATTTGGAAATTGAAGTATAACTCCTATAAACGTAATTTTAAAGGACACGGCTTCTGATTTGAGTTGCCGTTTAACTCCCCAAAATTCGCACTTGGAAGACACTCAACAAATCGGTTTATTTAACTTAATAAAGGGCATTTAGGTCCTTGATTTGAGGGCTATCTAAACGCTTCGTGCCTCTCATACCTTCTACCATGTTGTCCTAAATTCCCTCATTCTCTGTCATCTCTTGAGAAGCCCTCTAACCGCAAATAACACACTAAATGAATAACATCTTAATGTGAGTTAATTTATCCAAAATTAAATAGTCCATTGCTTTCCAAGACCCCAAGAAAATAAGGCAAGAAACAAATGAGTTGTAAAAAAGGAAGAAAGTTCCAGAAACTTCCCTTTTTTTCCCAGGCTCTGAGCTCTTTGTCTGACAAGAGATAGTTATAATAAATTGTAAGACACAATTCCTCCCCATAGTAAAGTGAAAGGATTACTGGACGCTAATTAGTTTTCCATCATCTAGACCAGCAGTCCCCAACCTTTTTGGCACCAGGGGCCAGTTTCTTGGAAGACAATTTTTCCACGGGCAGGGGATGGGGGTGGGGGGCATGGTTCAGGCAGTAATGTGAGCAATGGGGAGCGATGGGGAGGGCAGGTGAAGCTTTGCTGCCTCACCACCACTCACCTCCCGCCGTGCGGCCCAGTTCCTAACAGGCCGCGGACCAGTACCGGTCCGCAGCCCAGGGTTTGGGGACACCTGATCAAGGCTGATCAGGACACCACTCTACAACCACACTCTTTTTCCCATTCTCGTTTTTCCAAAACATGCTTTCAACCAGGGGTGAACCTAGGTTTGGGGGACCTGAAGCGAATACAATTTCGGGGAACTTGCTTATGAAAAATATGTAAAAGTACAAATACAAGTGTCTGTGATCATTATGAATACGAAACACCCGCATGTTCTCCAACATCAGCCAACACGAGGAAGTGTGAAAGGGGTTGTGATTATAATTTCTCACTTTTTCAAGTGTTGCACGAATGTCAGTGTGATCCCACACGACCATGTACGCACCTGCACTGTCATGTAGACTCGACCCAATCCTAATCCAGCTCCGCCTTCCAGTTCCTGCGGAAAGGGCCATCTCTTATTGCACGTGGAAATGTCAGCTGTCTCTCTCAGGCCAGCCCTGTCCCTTGTTACGGACTCTTTTTCCTTTAGCTCTGCGACAGCTCGTTTTTGAATCTTCTCGTGCACTGTAGTCGTCTCCACCGTCAGTCAGTCAATCAATCGACACATCGTCTTTAGTTTTAGTCATTGTTAGTGAGCCGCCCCGTGCGCCCGGCTCTGTCTTAAGCCCTGGGACACGGGCAAGAACACGAGAGACCAGGTCTAGGCTTTTGCCACTAGGGTGTCCAGGAGGAAGACAAGAAACAGATCAATAAACAATCAATTACCAGGGAGTCATAAGACAGGCATGGCAGGGAAGGGCGGGAAAGAGTGCCCAGGTGATCTGCCACAGCCTCTCTGAGAAGGTGGCGTCTAAGCTGAGACCTTAGACGTAGCCATTCCAAGCTGGTCAAAGTCAGCAATTCGTGTGAAAGCCCTCAGGCAGCAGCGAGCCCGTTCGAGGAGCGGGGGGAAGGCCAGCACAGCCCCACCAAGGATCGGGGCTTCGGGGACCAGGGTAAGGAGTTGGATCCTACTCTAAGTGCAGTGCAGAGCCTCGAAGGGAATGAAGTGAAATGGCTACATGGTGGGATTTGCCGTTTTAAATAACGTCTCTGGCTGCCGTGTGAAGGATGGATTTGTCGCCGGAGCCGGAGTGGAAGCCTGGAATCCGGGGAAGAGGATGATCGGTAGACATAAGGGTCAAAGTCGAGCTTCTGGTCCCCAGCTGAGCCGCCCCCCAGGGGCCCCCTCCCTCAACCGCAGGTCAGGCCTTTGTCAGGACCCTGAGGAACTAAGACAGCTGCCAGAGGCCTGTAACGCTGCCTAAGCTTCCCCAGACCTGCTCCTTCAAATGCCTCCTCTTGATATCGTATACCCAGGAGGTGGAGAGGGAGGAAAGTGGGGAGTAAGATGAGAAGACCACTCGTTCTCCATTTTCCCTTTTAAGAGAGGAACACACCATTCCCCTAAGCTGGGGGCACGAAATCAGAAGGAGCCCGTCCCCCCGGCTCTAGAGACAGACAGACACGGGCTCCAGTCCCAGCTCTGTCACTCCCGAGCACGTCCCCTCGCTTCCCTGCTAGGAACCTCAGGTTCCTGGTCTCTGGAATCAGGTGCGTAACGTCCAGCGGCGTCTCAGCAGGGGTGACTTGAGATAATGGCTGGTGCCGGGCAAAGCGGAGGCGTGTTCCTCCCCAACCTCGTGACAAGTTGGCCCTGGGCACAGGTTCTAACGGGGTCAGAGCAGCCGTCTCCCTGCCCTTCACCTGCTGCACAGACCCACCCTTCCCGGGCTAGCCTTTGATGCCCAGCCAATCTCACAGAGCTGACTTGTGGGCGAGACATCTCTGAGAAGTTCAATTGTATTTCGGTCCAGAATCGTTTGCCACTCTCCTGTCCCTAACACACAGGTCCCTGTGTGTTGACCTAACCAGTTGGTGGTGCTTCGAGTCATACATCATGGGGCCAATGGCGCCTTAACCACGAATCACATTAATATATCATCAAAGCCACGGCATTGTTATGATGTATAGCTTTAATACATCATTGTAGTGCCGGGCTGCTAATGATATATTACTCAAAACCATAGCAACAGCTAGAAAGATCAAGATAAGTTTTGTATTTTTAAAACTTATTCTCAATAAATACGATTGTTTTTTCAGTTTCCACAATAAAATACGTGTTCCAAGGATATAGGAGGATGCAAGTTCACCTGATAAGTATCAAGATGTTTTCTTGGTTGTCTTTCTTTCACTGTTTACTCTATACCCTGCTCCTAAGTTCACGTCTAAATACCATATGCAAGTCTCAGAAAAATAATATCACTGCTGAGGGTACGCTTCTCTAAGTCTTCCAGGGATCTCCAGTTCAGTGTCACAACTGCACGTCTGTAGAGCAGTCATTTCACTAATGGAAGTTCAAGCATCTTCTACCCAACTTTCCAAAGGATCCTAGGCTATGTCGGGGCGGAAGTGCCCTTCAGTCAACTTATGGGCAAGTCTGCTTTATACAACGCGATGTGGGAAACGCCTGCATCTCTTCTCCCTCCCCTCATCGTTGTCACCTGAGTGTGGACACTCAGGATACACCTGAGTGTAGGCTCTCCCTAGAGATTTCCAACATGTCAGAGGGGTTTAAATCTGAATCTCAAATCTTCCACCCGGCAGCCCGGAGCCGTTGCTATTTTTAGCACAACGAGAATTGGCAAAGAAGTGAGAATCGTGTAATTGCACCCATTGCAGCAATAACTCCATGGCTAACAGGGAAATCTTTTAACCCAGAGCCTCGCTGCCAATCTCAGCTGTGTGACACGAGTTCCGGTCCCTTGGGAATGGTCTCAAGAGCGAACAGGCACTTAGCATGTGCACATACATACAAGCACACACGTGCACGCTCACATATACACACCACACACACACACACACACAAAGAGGGAGAATGAGACATTAGGGCCAGAAGCTGACCCCAAAGCAGGCTTTCTTAAGAAGACGTTGATATTCTGATAGCCACAGGCCCTTGGATCGACTTTTCAAATTCAATTCTTGAGAAACTTCAGAATCGGTGTCATTTAGAGAGGGGTCACCCAGCCCTGCGCAGAGGCGGGAGTCTATTTCTGAAATTTCTCAAGTAGACTTTTATACTCTCAGCACTTGACGTGTTGTGAGATTCAGAAACATCCCATAGCATCCCGATCTCTGGGTATGGGTGTCTCTCGCCCTTTTCCCAGGGAGGCAGGAGTCTTTCACCCCAGATGTCTCTGAACCCCTCTCGGGGCAGGAAAGCCTGTTCGCATTCCAAATGCCTGACGTGGGAATTGAAGTCTCTCCCCTTCTCTCTCTTCATCTGGGCTGGAAGGCTGCAGGGGAACCAGCTGCGTGAGGACGGATGAGGGAGAAATGATGATTCAGCACCTACGCTTCCTGCCAGGACCTCAGTGATCAGTTTAGTCTCAATCAGCAGATAGAGAAAGAAAATGTCCGGAGCAGAGACAGGAAGATTCACACCAGAAAAGGGAAGAGTGGCAACGATCCTCGACTCAGAAATGGGAGATTTGTGATGGGCTTGGGCTGAAGAAAGAAGCTCCCGGATGTTTTTGTACTTTGCTCTTGAAGGCAACCAGAGAAAGGGAGCCTGGAAGCTTATAAGCCACAATTAACCACAGAGCTACGAGGGGCCTCAGAGACTGGAGTCCAGACCCTGGTTTTACAAATGAAGCACACGAAATGCCAAGGGTGCCTGCAATTCCTAGACCATTGTTGTTTCCAGCATGACAAACTTTTTGTCTTATTTCTTTTTCCTTGCTGGTTATTTATTTTAAATATAGCAGTGTGTACATGTCAATCCCATCCTGGACCATTTTTGGAGGCATTCATTCATTATTACATTCGATGGGACTCAAATAGGAGTGGAAGCTTTTCTCTGCCCAGAATGACCATCCTCCCCAACTTCTGCACTTGGCCTGAGTCCCACTCCCCCTTTAAAAGCCAAGCTCAAGTCCCGTCTCCTCCAGGAAGCCTTCCTGACTTCCCCCAGCCTCTGGTGATTCCCCCCAAGGCTGACTATCCCTGAGTTTTACTCAGTGGTGCTTTGTATTATCTCTCGCCCTTTCTAAGATACGCCCAGTAAGTTCAGGTTCAGAAAGAGCGCCCTTCGAGGACCGACAGACCTGCTGTGGGTGGGGTTGGGAGTGGTGGGAAGGGGAGGGCCAGAGAAACAGGCACCTCTCTCAGAGCAGCTGTCTAACGCAGAGTGTTGATAAAGGCGGGAAACAGACAGTGTGATACAATCTCTTGTAAAGACCGAAGATATTCCTAATGCCTTTCTGTATATTTGCCTTCGTCCTGCCTCATGGATAACCTGACTATGTGAGTTATTTGCAAAGAGGAAGGAAGTTCTGTTGCGAGTCCCTTAATCAGGGTGCAAAATAAAACGTTTGTGCCCTTTTCACCATTCTGCAGTAATCACTTCTTTCTAAGGTTTTAAGCTGGATTGCCACAGTGTCATTTTTATGGACAGTTAAATATATGATGATATAGTTATATGGGGGAGAGAGATATATGCAATCTGCAGTTTTCTACCCTAAAGAATAGTTTGGAACATACACACGTGTAAACACTACAAAGTATTGGGTAATTTTTGTCTAGATTCTTCGAAGAAAATTAGAAATTTATGGCTATATCAGGATTCTTATTAAGAAACAGATATTATTATGTGGTGTCCTGAGGATTCTTGTCCTTTTTTTTTTTTTGGCCATGCCACACCGTTGGTGGGATCTTAGTTTCCTGACCAGGCATCGAACCTGCACCCTCGGCTGTGAAAGCAGGGAGTCCTAACCCCTGGACCGCCAGGGAATTCCCAGGAGTCTCGTCTTTAATTGCTTCAAGTAAACAAAAGTTGCTTACACTCATCCAAATAAAACGTTTTCTAATTCTTCTAACTTTTCCCGCAAACCAGCCAGAGAGCTCTTGGGAATCAACTGAATTTTCAAGATAAGAGAAAGGCACATTCGCTGCACAGTATCCATCTTTCACATTTGTAAAACATGGCCTTATGAGATGACACCTTGGAAAAGGATCTGCCAGCTACTCAATTAAAATATGCTTTATATTAATAGAAGACTAAATACCATGGTTTATCACGTAGATACAGAGAACAGAGTAGCGGTTACTAGAGGGGAATGGGGGAACGGGCGGGGGTGGGAGGGTGCAACGGGTAGAGGGGACCGACTGTATGGTGATGGATGGAAGCTAAAGTTTTGGTGGTGAGCATGTTGTAGGGTAAACAGAAGTGGACCTATAATGTTTTACACATGAAACATATAACACTATAAACACATGTTAGTTCAATAAAAAAATAAATTAAAAATAAACAAATACATATATCTCATGGTTTACCAATCCAGCAAGACAGCCCAGTGAATTGGTTTCACTAAATCTAATTCCATGAGCCACACCGAGTGCATCCCCTTCTTCCTCTAGAGTATTCAAACGCACTCCACCGTTCAGCAAGAAAAACACAAAGCGGAGCTTCCCGTCAGGATCAGGATGTAACATTTCTGCTTCACGGACAATGAACAGACTCCTTTCCTTCTTCACTTTCCAGCGATCGTGTGTGTTGGGCAGATACACACAGCACTTCCGCAACCTCCCCATCAAGCCCACGTGACACCCTCCTGAGGCCAAACACTTCTCCCCAGGAAAAAAACGTGGCCAGGCATTATACGTTTCCCCAGTAACTCTAGGCTCTTCTGACCTTCCTTCCTGCTGGTGTTACATCCTTTGTTACCAAGATAACTTGTTTATAAAAGTGCTTGTATCATTTACGGAAAACAAGTGACACATGTTCTACCTGGGGCGTGCTGCAAAAGTAAAGGCCAGAATCAAGCGAGAAACCAAAGGCTCTCGTTTCTGAATCTGAGGTTCCGTAACAAGGAGAATTTGAACTCACAAGACTGTCATTTGGACACAAGAACTTCCCCGGGGTAAAGGTTTCGCTCTGCAAGCTACAGATACTTTACCGTTCTTTCCTTCTTATGAATTTCACCTTTCATAATAGTATTCTCTTGTTTCTGAAGTTTAAATATGCATGTGTGCATTTGGGTATAGGCGCATAATATGACAGATATTAATCAGACTTTCTGTAGCGGTCGTTTCACGATATATACAAATAGGGAATCATTATGTCCACCTGAAACGAATAGGATGTTATATGTCAACTATACCTCAATTTTTAACTTTTTTTAAAGTTTTAATTTCATTGGTGATTTAAGATGTCGTGTTACTTTCAGCTGTACAGCAAGGTGATTCAGTTATACATATACATATATTCACTCTTTTTTAGATTCTTTTCTCTTATAGGCTATCAGAGAATATTGATACCTCAAGTTTTAAAAATGCATTCGTGCGTTGCTCTATCGTGCACAGTTTGCACATCTTGGGAACACTGCCCCCCTCACTGTTTGCTGTGTTCACACCGCACTGCCGTCCCCAAACAAGCTTGTTCTCCTGTGACCCCTGACCCTCACTTAGGTAAGTCCCTGCACGTGGAATCCTCCTTCCATCCCTTCCCCCGCCAAACACTGCTTGTACCCAAGTCTCACATCAGGCTTCCCTTCCCCCAGGAAGACTCCCTTTCCCAGGACAGATGCTTTTCTCCATGTCATCACAGAGGTTTATCACACAGCGTGGCACACGTCCGACACATCTGTATCTTCAAGCATCCTCCCGAGACTGAGGTTCCTGGGGACAGGACTCCACCTGTCTCATCACGCCTAATCGGGCTTGACCCTGGTGGATGTACTCACGGCATCTTTGGAGAAAGGGTCGGTGAACGTGACCTCTAACTGCCTAAACTAACTGTTTGGGGGCTGTACAAAGAGCAGCGAGGCTACGTTTCTGCACAAAAAGCAGAGTGTGGGTTGAACCCAGCTCTCTCTCACCAGCTGCCCTGTCTCTCTTCCTTGAACGGGCTCTGCTCTTTCCTCTCTAAAATTCCATCCTCCAGATCTGCATGTGGTGGATGCTGTCTTCACACCATCTCCTCAGAGACGCCTCCCCTGGACGTTGGGTCTAAATGAGCCACCTAGCCCCTGATATCCTTTCGCCTGCTAGAGTTCTCTGCACAACCCTCTTCCTACCCTGATATTGCATTTCTGTATTTGCGTATCTTGTCACTCTACCACCATCAGAGTGTAAGCCCGTGAGGGTGGAGCCCTCGTCTGCCTGATTCACAGCCATATCCCTGAGCCTGAAACTTCACTGCACATAGCAGATGACGAATGAGCGAATGAGTGATGAAAAGATTTAAAAGTTCTTCCACCTAAGTCGAAAATTATCATAAAATATTCAGAAAATGCTTCTAAATCAGCTAGAAAAACCACTAGATTTACATCCTAATTATTGATAGTAAAGCTATCATTTTGTGTTTGTATCCGAGTCACCTGGTGTGAACACAGGCAAGACACTCGGAAAGGAGGGAGTCGGTGACCCTCAGTGCCTGTGAGCAGCTGAGCTGGTGGAAGGGGCGCCCTCCTTGGGGAAAGGCTCTCTTTCCCGTATGTAAAGGCCGGAAAGCCTGCCCAGGTTGGTGTGAAGGAATCCCAGGTACCCGGAGGCCCAATGCCTAGAATAGGCGAGGCTCTTGACAAGAAGAGCTACAGAGAAGAAGTTGAGTTCTTTGAAGACCCATAGGGATTTGAGTCTTACCAGGATGTCTCAAAGCAACCAACAGGTTCAGATATTGGCACCCCTAGGCATTTCCTAGATGTTACAAGGCATAGACCCAAGATCTGGATAAATGTGCTTCCCACTAGGGAGACATGAGGGATCCCAGGAGCATCTCTAGGTTCCAAGACCTGGAGCAGCCCCAGAGACTCACGGGTGTGAAACCCCAGCTCTCAGGACAATCTGTAGTCAAACTACAGAACACATTCCTTTTGGAGCTCAAGGGCCAACAGCCTCTTTCCTCCAGGAGCATCCAATACCCTCGAGACCTTCAAGGCACAGGAAAATTCAGTCACACGGAGCCCCAGAACTAGGAATGGCCCAATTAGCCATCCCCAACTGAGATGAGCAATACTGCACAGGCTAAGCTGGCTTGGAATCCAGGCTGCCCCACTTATTTACTGTGTAACCTTGGGCAAGTTCCTTAACCTCTCTGAGCTACCATTTTCCATCTGTTATAAGATAATGGAATAATGCTCTCTCAGGGTTATTGGCAGGGCTAAATGAGCTAGGGCATATAAACCACTTAGCAAAGAGGAAAGGTTCAATCATTTTGGGCTATGGTAATTATTATTGTCATTAATAAACAAAAGCGGTTGTTATAGAGAAGCAATCGTTGCAGAGTAGAGGATTGTGGCTCAGAATTTTGAGTTATGTGCCTCCATTTACAAAAGAGCCACCAAAGAATAGTTGAACGTGCAAAGCTCAGATGGCTACCCGCTGGTTCTTTGTCATATGTACCCTTTTAAAGAAACCCCTTTGGAATTGGGGGGATATAAGCTAATATGGCCTGGTATTAACAACATGTCTCTGCTTCTCTAAAAGGAATTATATTGTATATCCGCAGGATGAGACTCACCACTCTGGGGCTATAATTAGTCCACGTCTGTTAAATAGCAGTTGCACAACTTCCTAGTAATTTACTGGAATCCTAAATTATAAGGCTGCTTTTTGAAAACGTTTTTGCCTGCATCATCTTAACCTCCCAGTCTCAATCAGGCTCGGGTCTCTTAAACCAGAACGCGAACTAGCTGCTCTTTGCCTAGCAGAGAAATTCTAAAAGCATCCATTTAACTCTGTCCTAAATTTCACCAACAAGGGAGAGAGAAAGTTTATGTGTCCACTGAGAAAGTAGTACAGCGAAGGGAGCCTAACAAGTCGATCTTTCCCGTATCTCCACAGAAACACAGTTGTAAGAAATATCATCCGTGTGTGCGTGTGATATTTCGTGATGTTAAATTGATCATCAACAGATTGATTAGGTAGAATGTGCTGTGTTGGGCAAGAAAATTTAAATCAATGACAGATGTTATCCAAAGGTCTTTAAAGAGATGATCACTTTTTAATAATAAGAAAGAAGGAATGCACGGATTGCTATCATTTCCAATGCAACTGCAAGAAAACAGACTGTAAAAATCTTTAACTAAGATACATTATGAATGCGAAAAGCAGAGCCCTATTTAGGAAGAGAGAGTATCTTATGTCAAAATGAAATAAGTTTGCATCCGTTTAGAAAATTCAAAGTAAATCAATACAACATAAATTACAGGTACTGGAAATAGTGCAGCTGGTTTTAAAGGAAGAGAATGGACACTAGCCTTTATTATGGTATTAGACAACATAACCAGAAAGCAAAACCTGGAAATTAAGTCGGATGCAAAGCATACTGATCGTCCTATGTAATCGGTACCCCTAGCATGTACCTGATCAATGTATGTGACATTCAGAGTAAGTGACTGATGGGTAACAGGTGTACTAAGTCATCAGCGATCAGGTCTGAGCTTTGCTCTTGAGGGTCAGCCACGCCACTGCACTGGAACAAGTTTCATTTCCATTTTCTCATTCAATTACATCTTGTTCCGTTCCTCACTAAAATTTATAGCAAACTTTGCAAAGCTTTTGACCTGTAGCATCTTATTAAACTTTTATGAAAAATCAATGGAGTTCCATCCTACAGAGGCACTGTTCCTCATGCCGTTGTCAGGGGTGAGTGAAGCCTATTTACCCCCAAATCTGATGAGAGAGATTGGAACTGCAAGAAGTTTTCATCTCACAGGCCAGGGCGCCATAAATAGGAAACACTCATATTTTTCTAAAATACGGCATTTCAAGAAATGCCACCTTGTGAAAATGAGTCTGAAAATGTTAGCGAAAGAGTACATCTTTAATCATTTGTCTGTTTTGTTGTTCTCATCTCATCGCTCTTCCCCGGAATAATGCATCCGTCTCTGGGCCACAGAGGGAGCCGACGAGCCCTCAGAGCTTTGCCGAGAAGGGAAAGAAGCCGTGCTGGGTGGGGCGGGGGGGGGGACGCAGTGGTGAGGCGCCCAGAACCCCACCACCTGCCCTGTGGGGCTTTCCTCGGGTTCACGTTTTTAAAGAACTGTCAGATTGTCTGTCACCACTTCACCAAGCAGCACCGCAATCCCTCCTCTTCCTCTGCTGACCCCCCAAAGGTTTTGACCCCCCCAAACCTGTAGCAGAACACGTTCCAGACACTGTCAAGAGGCAAATTCTAGCCCAAGTCAAGAACTGGGGAAGGAACCAGCGTCAGCGGGCAGGCTTGTCACCCCTCCCCGATGCACTGTATAGAACGTACCACGCGGAGTGCTTGGCTAGGTGCTCTCCCCGGAGCCCTGGATCTGTCCGTCCAGCCACCTACAGGACACCTCCCCTCGGCTGCCATCTGGGTTCCTCGTAGGGGACACACCCGACCCTCCTGGACAAGCCGGATCCCACGGTCCTCATGCCCTACAACTGTCTCACCACCGGTCACCCGGTCACTCGGATCAGAAACCTGACAACCATCCTAGAATCACCTTACCTCCTAAATACTTCTTGAATCTGTACCTTTGCCCCCTACCCACCCCTCAATCCCAAGTTTGTCTTTACATCCAACACGGTAGCCCTCCAATCTCTCTCCTAGACTCTCATGAGTAGCTTCCCAACTGTGCTCTCGTTCTCCCGTCTAGGCCACATAAATCCATGATAAACTCTGACTCCTAATGACCTCCCCCGGCTTCCGGTCCTGAGCACACGCTCCCTGCCCTGAAGCCCTTCTGGGTCTCCATCAGTCACCTCCAGCATGAGGTCCAGACACTCCGTGATGGGGGCCCGACCTCCCCCTCAGCCCCGGGCTTGGCCGCCATTTCCTGAGCACCCCATATGTGCAAGGCCACAGGGTTTTGGGTTTTTTCCACATAAAATGTTTGTCAGAGCTATGGGTTCACAGGCCCCTTAAAAAATGCATCTCTCTTGAAGCCTAGGACCCAGTGACTTGAGTTTGGTTTGTGGAGATTGAAAATTTAACAAATCACAAGAGAGTGTGAAACCCATACTCCATCCTTCTTTGGCCAGTGGTTTCTCTCAAGTCTTCTGAGTGAGAAACGTCTGCAGTGAAAAAAAACAGCTAGTGACCACCTAGAGGGGTGGGATAGGGAGGGAGGGAGGGAGACGCAAGAGGGAGGAGATATGGGGACATATGTATATGTATAGCTGACTCACTTTGTTATAAAGCAGAAACTAACACACCATTGTCAGGCAATTATACTCCAATAAAGATGTTAAAAAAAAAAGTCCACCCACAGGACTTCCCTGGAGGTCCAGTGGTTAAGACTCTGGGCTTCCACTGCAGGGGGCACGGGTTCGATCCCTGGTTGGGGAACTAAGATCCTACAGGCCACGCACCGTGGCCAAAAAGTTTTTTAAACTTTACAAGAAAAAAAAAAAGAAAAATGTGTTTCAAAACAACCCAAGACCCTTCTTTCTCTTCACCTTCCTGAGGTCTGGCTTTCCCCAGGATTTCGTCCCAGACCTGCTTTGTTCTCCTTCAGTTCCTTCGGGAAGTTCATGTGCTCCTCAGGGAGAGTGAGCCTGCTTGGTTCTCCACCGTGGGCCTTCTGCTGGCAGAATACTGATTCCCACTCAAATCCCCATCTCCCGCCTCTCTAGACCACTGACCCCACCTGTGCCCAGACTGTTCAGGTGGGCGGACCGAGAGCTCTGGGAAAGCTTCTGTACCTCGTTCTTCCAAGAGACACACTTCAGACCCGACATCTCCTCTTTGGGACGTTGTCAAATGTGTCCGTGAATGAGGCTGGTGGAGCCAATGGAGCCCTTGGCCACCAGGGCACAGTAGCCCCAGGCAGAGAAATAAGGCTACAGCCCCAGATGAAACAAGCCTGACCGCCAGCCTACCTCTGGGCTCTTTCATTCTTCTGAGCTAAAAATCTCATTTTTGAGTCAGTTTGAGTTGGATTTCTGCAGTTCCTTGCAGCCCAAAGTATTCTGACTGAGGCACGTGGCTTTGATCAACACCCATAAGCTCAGATGGACATCTCCGGCAAGCGCCTTCTTCCTGAGCTCCTGCCCAGATGTCTGGATGCTAACTGGCTCACCTCCAGCACTTCACAGGTGACAGAATCCACTGCCCCCCACCATTCCATTCTCTCTCTCCCTTGATTAATACCACTATCCACCCAAATACCCCAGCTAGAATCCTGGGGACCCCCGACCCCTCCCCCCTCTTCCAGTAGGTCCTTCCCCTACCCCCACCCTGTCCAGTGGATCACCAGATCCTGTTGCTTTACCTTCTAAATCCCCCATAATTTATACCTCTTTCTCCCCACCTCCACGCCTTAGTTCATCATTTATCCCCTGGATTAATACAAAAGGGTAGTTAGTTACCTGGCCCCAGAGCCTCATCAGCCACTCCAGAGTTAGGACGATAACAACAGCATGTACTGAGCACAAGTGCTAAGCATTTCACATGTATCACCTCATTCGATCCTCAGAATACCGTCTTGAGTCAGGTGAGTTCCCAGAGAGAGGCATTTAAAGTGACAGGGATGTTGTGGGGGGATAAATTAGGAATTTGGGACTAACAGATACACACTACTATATATAAAACAGATAAACAACAAGGACCTACAGTACAGCACAGGGAACTATAGTCAATACCTTGTAATAACCTATAATGGAAAAGAATCTGAGAAAGAATAGATAGATATGGATAAGTGAATCACTTTGCTGTACACTTGAAACACTGTAAATCAACTATACTTCAAAAAAGCAATACAATAAAGCAAATACAATCTGCAATAATGAATACATTTGCAATAGATGCTAAATATCATTAAATTATTACATAATTTAGACAGTAAATATGGTCTATTTTTGCTTCTTTCCAATAGAATACATTTGATTACATTTTTTTTTATACAGCAGGTTCTTATTAGTCATCAATTTTATACACATCAGTCAATACATGTCAATCCCAATCTCCCAATTCATCCCACCACCACCACCTCCCCCACGGTTTTCCCCGCTTGGTGTCCATACATTTGTTCTCTACATCTGTGTCTCAATTTCTGCCCTGAAAACTGGTTCATCTGTACCATTTTTCTAGGTTCCACATATATGCATTAATATACGATATTTGTTTTTCTCTTTCTGACCAACTTCATTCTGTATGACAGTCTCTAGATCCATCCACGTCTCAACAAATGACCCAATTTCTTTCCTTCTATGGCTGAGTAATATTCCATTGTATATATGTACCACATCTTCTTTATCCATTCATCTGTCGATGGGCATTTAGGTTGCTTCCATGATCTGGCTATTGTAAATAGTGCTGCAATGAACATTGGGGTGCATGTGTCTTTTTGAACTGTGGTTTTCTCTGGGTACATACCCAGCAGTGGGATTACAAGGTCATATGGTAATTCTATTTTTAGTTTTTTAGGGAACTTCCATACTGTTCTCCATAGTGGCTGTATCCATTTACATTCCCACCAACAGTGCAAGAGGGTTTCCTTTTCTCCACACCCTCTCCAGCATTTGTTGTTTGTAGATTTTCTGATGATGCCCATTCTAACTGGTGAGGTGATACCTCATTGTAGTTTTGATTTGCATTTCTCTAATAATTAGTGATGTTGAGCAGCTTTTCATGTGCTTCTTGGACATCTGTATGTCTTCTTTGGAGAAATGTCTATTTAGGTCTTCTGCCCATTTTTGGATTGGGTTGTTTGTTTTTTTAATATCGAGCTGCATGAGCTGTTTATATATTTTGGAGATTAATCCTTTGTCCGTTGATTCCTTTGCAAATATTTTCTCCCATTCTGAGTGTTGTCTTTTCATCTTCTTTATGGTTTCCTTTGCTGTGCAAAAGCTTTTAAGTTTCATTAGGTCCCATTTGTTTATTTTTGTTTTTATTTCCATTTCCCTAGGAGGTGGATCAAAAAGGATCTTGCTGTGGTTTATGTCAAAGAGTCTTCTTCCTATGTTTTCCTCTAAGAGTTTTATAGTGCCTGGTCTTACATTTAGGTCTCTAATACATTTTGAGTTTATTTTTGTGTATGGTGTTAGGGAGTGTTCTGATTTCATTCTTTTACACGTAGCTGTCCAGTTTTCCCAGCACGACTTATTGAAGAAACTGTCTTTTCTCCATTGTATATCCTTGCCTCCTTTGTAACAGATTAGTTGACCATAGGTGCGTGGGTTTACCTCTGGGATTTCTATCTTGTTCCATTGATCTATGTTTCTGTTTTTGTGCCAATACCATATTGTCTTGATTACTGTAGCTTTGTAGTATAGTCTGAAATTAAAATTAAAACTTAAAAAAATTAAGTGACAGGGATGGGATTTGAACCCACCTAGTACAGCCCTTAACCATCAAACTGTCCTTTCTTATCATGTCACTTGATCACCTAAAATCCAGGGCCTCCCATTTTGCCTAAAGAGCCTTCACGTCAAAAGCCCCTGGGTGGTCCCTGAACCCTCCTCACCCACATGCATTGTGGTTAGTTCCTGAAATTGCCCTCTAACCTTCACGCTTTCTACAGTCCGTTCCCTCCACCGGGAACTTTTATTCCATCATGAGCACGTTCAGATGACTAACTCCTATTCCGACTCAGCCCAGGTTCGCTTTCTCCCCAACACCCCAAGTTATTAAAAGCCAACCCCGACATCTTGCTTTTCACACTGTAAGCTGAATGTTGGTTGTCTCCCCTACTAAACACTAGGCTCTCTGGACGGTGACCTACTCCACCGTGTTAACAGCGAATGACATAGAGGAGATCTAAATAAATATCTGCGGACTGAATGAATTCATTATACTTGCAGCTGTCCAAAGGACAGGAGTGCCTTGTATTAGAAACAAGATTAGGAGGCCTGACCATTCTTAAGAAGTGACCTGTGAATAGTAAAATTATTTTACAGCTTCAAACACATTACTAAGTTACTAAAACTCTGTTGAAACTGTGTGCACTGAACCAAACAAATCTTATAGCAATCTTTATAACAAGCAATTGAAGAAAGATAACATATAATAATAAAAGAAACAGTATACTCCCGCCTTCAGGCAAAAGGTATTAGAAGTCAAGATTTTTTTCAAGAAAAAAGTCAACAAACATCTTGGCAGTGAAATGGGAAAGTCAAATTTAGTCAAGATGATATCATGGAAAGAACTTGACCCAGTAGGCTAGTCTACTAAAACTATTCAACTCATCTTGATGTAGTCTCTGGAGGGAATATAATTTTTCTCTGATTTTAACCTTGATTACCATGGGGAAAAGCTTTAAACGGGATGCTCTTTTGGTGATAGATAAAACGTGTGCTGATGCATCATCGAACGTGAGCGCAATTCTCCAAGGATGTAAGTGTTTAGTCATTGTATGGCCAACGGAATATCATGGCCTATTTCTATGAAGCTATGTTTATAAATATGGCTGATTGTGGAGTACTTGCTGAGATGCTGAATTTTTGCTGCCTTTTAATCAATTAGCCATATAACACAGAAATAAGACAGTTCATGAAAATTTTCTTTAAGAAAAAAAAACAAGGGAACGTAGGTAAGCAATATCGTCCAGTACTCTAAATATAAACCGTTCCAAGCTGTTGATAATAGGAAACCATGGTACAATAAGGACATTTGGGAAAAGACTGTGTGCATCTAAAGATGAGGGGGAAGTAATTTGAGAAAGTAGCCAAATCAGACTATGTTAGAACAAGAAGACTCCTTACAGATCACAAGACCTTCGTTATTAACTACATTCCCAAAGCCCAGTAAAATCAACAACCAAGTGCAATAATATTCCAGCTACAAGCTTTTCAATCCCGTAGAATCTTATATCTAGACCTGGATATATTTCAGACTTAATCAGATAAATAATTGCTGTACTTTTAATTCTTTGCAAAGCCACTAAGTCTTTGGTATTTCTTTTGAAATTATACTGGGATAAAATCCCTTGACTTTTTACTGCATGTTTACTGGTATCACACCTTATATCAGATATGTTATCGGGAAACCTAGTGTCAGATTAATCCAATCTTTCCAACTTTAATCTTGTGCTTTTTTATAAATCAGAGTGCAATGTGTTGAAACATTTTCCCATCAATTACTACAAAGCAAAAATATTCCTCTTAGTGTAATAATTAAGGCAGAAGCTACAAATAAATATTGCAAATTTTATAGAATCAAAGCAACAATCTTCAATCAGAAGGTTCATTTTATCAGCTTTTCGATAAAAGCCTATCACCGTTTACTTTACACATTTTATACTTTCATCTCCCAAATACTTGAGTGACATTTGATGCCCAGGACACCTATGGCCAACTTATAGGGGTAGGTGAACAGGGGAAAACTGGAAACTGGGACAGCATTTAAGTTTTTGTTTAAAAATAGGAACTTTTTAAAAAGTCAATAAAATTTTTAAAAGAATGTAACGTTCATAAAAATGATTTCATGAAATTCAAAAATGTTTGAAAGGATGGTATATTTTAGGAGAAATAAGGAAATGAAAATAAGGCTTCCTTTCTGTTGAGATAAAATTAAGAAATAAGGTCATCAGATGATTTTGGGTGGGGGGAAACATAGACATCTCAAGTGTGTAACTTCTCACTACATAAGAGTAAACTTGGACTGTATGTGAATTCAAATTTTTTTTAAAAAGCATACCACACCATCTAATAAATACAAGAGAGTACAGCACAGATTTGGGTTTAAAGAAACAAATTTTTAGTTGATATTGATTACAGGGGTGCTGAGAAGTTTTGTCATGCACCCAAAATACCCCTCCTACCAAGTTAACTGAAGCCTAAAATTTCAAATTTTTATTTTCTTAGCTTAGAATTGTATCTTATTTTAAAGTACAAATAGCCCTAGAAAAGGTCGACTACTCAGCAAACTGTCATTTATACTTGAGTGTAAACTAAAAATAGGTTGTCATAATCTCTCCAAGTGTTGCTAAGAGACAGGCAAAAATGGTGGAGAACCTGGATACAGATAGGTAGACGGAGGCAGATAGAATGAGGACCACACAGGGTGAACTTCAGCTCACTCGATATTTGGCTGGAGCTAAAGAGATCTCTAAATTTTGACCACGTTAGTCAAGACAAATAAAAGAACTTCTTCCAATAACTAGACAGGCTTTGACTGTTGTTCATGTCAGGTTATAGATGCAAAGGCTTGGAAGGGAATCAACTTGACCTCCATCTTCGCTGTTTCCTAAACTCCCTGATCAGGTTTGTTTTGCAAAGGTCACTTTTATTACTCTGGGTAACAGTTATAAGTTAACATTATGCATTTTGCATGAGCTAAGTCAAACAGAAATTAACGAAATTCCGATGGCTTACTTCAATGATAAATAACGAGCCACTTTAAGGAAGCGATCTCCTGGGGTGTGTGGAAAAGCCTGTCCCACTGAAGCAGGCTCCTGGGTGTGGAAAACAGGAAACGGAGCAGCCCACGGTTGGAAGGACAGGCAGCTCAGCGTGGGTCACCCAAAGTGGGCACAAGCCCGTGCTCTGGCTTTGTTACATTTTCTTTTTTTTTCTTTTTTGTGCTATCCATATTTTTTTTAAAAAATCCAATCACTCTGAGACATCTACGAAAATACCACACACACCAAGAGCCAATAAGATGATCTCCCTAATCCAAATTATAAAGGTGCATATCGTGTCCACTGCTCCCACGCTGCCTTCCTGAAATATCATTTGACAAAATTATCATCAGCGAAAAATTTCAAACTCTTAAAAGCCTGTAGGGAGGGTCTCCGTGTTTCTGCTTTAGTAGCATGACATACAGGAAATATACTGTTCTAGATTAAATTTTTATGGACAATACCTTTTTCTTTCATCTTAAACCTGGGAGCTTAAAGCTTTCAATTTCATGTGATAATGTAAAGAAGGTCTATAACCTATAAAAATATAGGAGATCAAAACCTATTCCTTATCAAATCTATTGAAATGATCTGATTCTCCAGGACAATTGTGAAGATGAGAATGTTCCCAAGCAATAGAGGGGAGCTGTCTTTACTGTCTCCCTAACAGCCTCACATCAATCTTGCTTTGAGGACATTACATACCATCAGTTAAATTCAGTTCTCTATCACGTCACATGACATTGTTCCATACCCATCTTGACCTTAACTTAAATGTTGTTTCTGGAGAAAATGGGCCAACAAATCATATTTTCTTAAACATTTTACTTTAATCATTTATGAGCTCACCCATCTTGAAAAATACATCAGAAAACTTGAAACATGGTAACTTAGAAATAACACAACAAATAATGCCTTTTTTTTTTTAATGTTTATTTATTTGGCTGTGCTGGGTCTTAGTTGCGGCACGCAGGATCTTCGTTGCAGCTTGCGGGATCCTTAGTTGCGGCGTTCAGGATCTAGTTCCCTGACCAGGGATCGAACCCGGGCCCCCTGCATTGGGAGCGTGGAGTCTTAACCGCTGGACCACCAGGGAAGTCCAAATGTCTATTTTTTAAATGCATAAAATTTAAGCCAATATGATACAAATTGGTTTAAATTATCTATTTATATAGAAAATAATTATTCAAATTATTCTGTTGAGGGTCTTTCTGTTCTTGTAATAGTTTGAATTTCAGGGCAAATTAATATACAATATGCTTTTCGTATTTACTCATTTTTCAAGTATGTTACAATGAGAGGAATTGGTACTGATTAAAAATCTGAGTACGGGGACAGTTTTTCCAGATTCTTCTTTAACGAGGAACTAGCTGGACATCTTCCCCAACGGTATTGCTATGAACAGCACAGTACAACACATCCTGAACAGCATCGGCAGCGCATCTGGAATTTGTAAGGGAGGTGCTATGAGGAGGTCGAGGGAAGCAGACAGAAGAATGTAGGTCTGTCCCTCATGCAGACAGGGCCTGATAGCAGAGCGTCTCGGAGGAAGAGGACAGAACCCTTTACAGCGTAGACATCCCCAGCGAGTGGCTGAGGAGACCCCTGTCTGCAGAGGCAGATAGCGGGGGCTCCGTCCGTCTACCCCTGACGCCCACCCACTGTAGCCGAGGGTCCGCCGTGCGTTCATCGGGTCCAGGGCCGAGGCTGCAATCCACGGGCAATAAAACAGAATTAGGGGGAGTTCCCTGGTGGCCTAGTGGTTAGGACTCGGGGCTTTCACTGCCACAGTCCCGGCTCAATCCCTGGTCGGGGAACTGAAATCTCGCAAACCTCGCAGCGCAGCCAAAAAACAACAACAGAATTGGGGCCAAGCCACTCAGGACGTCTGCAGCGGAAGGTCTAGTTACCATTATTCCATCTCCTACGTTACTGTCCCATTCCCCTCCGCTAGAGTGCAGGGACGCCAGCAACAGGACTGTGTAAAAGGCCGGTCCTGGCTGCGGACAGGGCTAAGCACCTCGGTGGTGACACAACATAAACTTCACTGCATGACATCCTGGAAGTTGATGTAAACAGCTTTTAATAGCAGTGAACATTTGTCGGCTTTGTTTAGACCATCTGGATGTTCCATTGTGTTCGGCTGAACGCCGACTGCCTCTGGGTGACAGTTGATGTATGTTAAGTACAAGCAAAGTGCCTCGCCCGCTCTGGGACCCCGAGAGAGAACTTTCAGGATTTTGTGGACTATTCTGTCAGCTCGCAGCCGAGTCGCCTGCATCCTTCATGGCTCCGTGCCAAAGTCCTCCGGCTTTTTTTTTATCAAAGGAGAGGTTTGCTTTTACTGTTTAAAAGGTTAGGAAAACTATGCCAAAGTTCTTCCAGGCAGCTTGGAGAGCTCAGGCTGACAGGAACGATTTTCAATATGGAGGAAAGAATAAAGAGACCCTGGAAGGATGCGGGCTCTGCTTGTCTCACATGCAGTACGTCTGAGGAACAAGCCATTACAGCGCCACCAAGGAAACCTCGCCAATAAACACAAAACCGCTGATGATCCAAAGAGGAGAGGTCGTCCCTTCAAAGCACAGCCTGTCCCGCCTGCACAAGCCAGCACGGGATGTGCAACTGTGCGCACGTAGGTGCCCCTTCCAACCCGAAGCGGCTTCTCCTCTTGGCCCTGAAGCTGCACAAGTGAGAAACGCCACGACAAAAAGAGCGGGGGAACTAAGCTCGCGACCGAGCACAAAATTTACACAAGCACAGCTGGAGACCCGCAGAGCAAAGGAAGGGCTTAGAAGTCTTCCCTACTCACTCCCCAGCCTGCTGGCCTTTTTGGAACATCTGTGAGATGCTCACATGCCCTTCTGTCGCGCCCACTGCTGGCGCTGCCGCCTGTGTGAAACTGGGGGATGTGGGCTCCGGAGCCGGGAGTGCTCGAGATTAAAACACTGCTCTGTTTTTTTTTGTTTTTTTTCTTTTTACTATGTCAGTTTAAAAACGGTTTAATAAGTGGAATTTCATTTTACTGTACAAGACGGAGAAACTAGATGATGGATATGTAATGACTTGATCTCAGATGGTTCACCTGGGAAACATGCTGATAACCCCCTGTGTTTGGAGCATTGCCAAATCTCGATGGACAGTAGAAATAAGGGGCAGAAGTTCTACGCGTAAGTGAATTCTATGATTTATGTAACCCTGGATACATGATTCAGACAACACGTGGTTCTTACAAGGACCACAATTGCTGTGTTGCCCTTATTTATCTTGGGGGGCATACTATAAGTCCGGAGAAGCCTGCAGGCAAAGAAGAAATGGTGAGAACCAGATAGACTAATCTGTGAAATGGGTATAGTGCACCATCATACAGTTCTTCTGAGGATTAAAGAGACAGTGCATGTAAAGATGTCATGTACAATACAATGTAATGTATTCCAACAAAAGGCTGAAAAATTATCATTATTATTAGAAAATCGGTACTGAAAATTTGCTTATGTAAAGTTGTTACATGGGCAAATAAGGACCCACAAATACCGTTTTTTAAAAATACATTAATAAACAGGTAAAGAAGTTATTTTTTTGAGAGAGAGCTCTATGTTCTTTGGAATAATTTATATCAATTATTTTATATATTTTATAAATTTTATAAAATATATAAAAATATTATTTTATATATTTTATATATTATTTGATATATTTTATATCAAATAATATATATCAAATTTATATCAAAAGTTACACTAGGGATTAACTATGTACCAAGAGCAAAATAAACCTCCCAACGGCCTTCTAAAAATTGCCCTTATCTCCTAATTCTTTTCACGATTACAAATTAAACAAAGAAACCCTACACAGTAGTTCAGAAGAAAGGAGCACAGAGAAATGTGTTACAACCGTTAAAGAAAATTTATACGTCCATTACTGTGTACCTTGAGCGTACCACTCTGAGAATCATTTTCGAAGGGCCTAGAACAGTGGCTGGCACAGGATAGAAGCACAAGTATTCACTGAATAAATGAGACAACTCTTAATGATCCCAGATACATAACGCTACAATGCAGTCATCGACTGTCAGCAAACATCCAATGTGATTGCCACAGCAAATGGGTTTCTAATGTAACAACATACAACAAAAACTGACAAAAGAGTTAGGATTTTGGGGGCTTCCCTGGTGGCGCAGTGGTGGAGAGTCCGCCTGCCGATGCAGGGGACGCGGGTTCGTGCCCTGGTCCGGGAAGATCCCACATGCCGCGGAGCGGCTGGGCCCGTGAGCCATGGCCGCTGAGCCTGCGCGTCCGGAGCCTGTGCTCCACAACGGTGAGAGGCCCGCGTACCGCAAAAAAAAAAAAAAAAAAAAAAAAAAATTAGGATTTTTGGAAACAGCGTGGCTTCTTTTCATCAGAACCTAACTGATTTTCAAAGGATGGTGAAGTAGATGTTGACTAAACAATTGTTAATTTTTTTTAATTCACAGTTTTTATTTCCCATTGAATCTTACATTATAGATTACAGATTTCAAAGTGCTTCCACACTCATTATCTCATTAAGAATGACCTGTCTCGAAATTAGCACAACATTGTAAATCAACGATACTTCAATAAAATAAAAAATAATAAAAATTTAGGGCTTCCCTGGTGGCGCAGTGGTTGAGAGTCCGCCTGCCGATGCAGGGGACACGGGTTCGTGCCCCGGTCCGGGAAGATACCACATGCCGCGGAGCGGCTGGGCCCGTGAGCCATGGCCACTGAGCCTGCGCGTCCGGAACCTGTGCTCCGCAATGGGAGAGGCCACAACAGTGAGAGGCCCGCATACCACAAAATAATAATAATAATAATTTAAAAAGAATGACCTGTCTTTATGCCCTTCTCTCTGAAACAAAACACAGCTTAAAGTATGTTGTTTAAAGAATCACTATAGTTGAATTATTAGAATCTTGCTTGATTTTCCATTCACTTCTACCTCTCTCAAATTAAATCACACCCAAAATAATATGTGTTATGCAAAGGGATTGGACAAATGGTTTCTGTGACAAATCGTGTCACCCAAAGATGGCTTCCGCATCTCTCATTCCACAAGCTCTTCTGAAACCTGACCTTGATACTCCCCTCTCCTCGAAGCTGAGTAGACCTTTACGCCTGCTTCAACCAAGAGTATGACAGAAGTGATGCTGGGACTTCTGAGGCTAGAGTTTTTACATGTCGTGTACTTTGCCTTGTTCTCTTGGGACACTCGGTCTTGGAACCTGGCCATCAAGCTGGAAGGTAACCCTCGGGGCAGCCCACCTGGGGAGGCTCCTGGCCCACAGACCTGGCTGAATTCCTAGCTGACAACCAGGACCAATTTGCCATCCACCTGAATGAGCCACCTTGAAGGTGAAGCCTCAGCCCCTGGTCCAGCAGATGAACCAGCCTTAACTGAAAACACATGAGCAAAATAGATGGTTTTTTTGTTTGAGATGACTACGTTTTTATGCAGCATACAAGCAAGCATTCGAACACTCGAATTCTAAGATCCTGCCAAAACTATTCTATGTTTTTTATTTATAATATTTTGCTTACGTGGTTGATAGAGTACAATGACTATTTATGGGACTTAGAAATAGTGAGTTAGATTTTAGTACTAAACAGACTATACTGAAGCTTTTATCTGAACTTCCTATTTCCCTTCACCTACAAAACACAAGTAACAGTGTAGCTTCCCTTATGCTTTCCAGAAGCTGCTCATGACAGAGGCTGTGAAACTACAACATAGCTTCAAATTATTAGAACTGATAAATATTATTGTCAGCTGAATAAACTGAGCCAGAAGTATATTTTAAAAAATTATAGGGCTTCCTTGGTGGCGCAGTGGTCGAGAGTCCGCCTGCCAATGCAGGGGACACGGGTTCGTGCCCCGGTCCGGGAAGATCCCACATGTCGCGGAGCAGCTGGGCCCGTGAGCCATGGCCGCTGAGCCTGCGCCTCCGGAGCCTGTGCTCCGCAACGGGAGAGGCCACAGCGGTGAGAGGCCCGCGTACCGCAAAAAAAAAAAAAAAAAAAAAAAAAATTATAAAACCTTTCTTTAAGGTATAAAGCTTGCTTGTTGATCAAATGAAGGAATGTAAATGGAAAAACACTTCGTAAACTATAAAACATTTTACTAAGAGAAGTTGAGATTTAAAAATTAAAAACTTATCATTTCGAAGTCTAACTGTTAGCTCCAGTTAGATATACATGATCAAAACATTGTAAATTATACATTTATAAATTCATTAATCCTTTTTAAAATTCCAGACTGATGAAAAATTGTGCATTTTTAAACAGCTACTTTGGCAACAGGGGATTGGATTAGATGACCTCCCAAATTTCTTTTCAGGGCCCTTGAATCTTAGAAATGCAAGCTGCCTTGCTATCCACAGACACCAGATCACAGAGGATTTTAAATCTAATTTCATGTACTTAAATTCTGTGTGTTCTGCAAAACTGAAGTTCACCTCAATGCCTGTATTAACGAAGTAATAATTAAATCACGTGTCGTAACAAATATCACGAATGTAAAGATCATTCGTTTCTCAAAAACATGAATATTATTTTCCTCTGATTTTATAAATCATCACTGAGTATTTTTAATTTTTAAAATACAACACTCTTACAACAGCTACAGAGAAAGTGGGATTATAAATCAACAGAATGTAGTCTTCAAAAGAGCGTGGTCCTAAATAATCGCATTTCATGCAGGTCCCCAAAACAAGTAGTAAAATATTTCTTAGAATCCTGTTGAAGATACTTTACTGAGGGGATTTTGAATGTGTTAAGTGGAATCAAATTAATATTCATGACTTATCTGCATAAGCACTGGAAGAGCCTTATTTGATTCCTCAGTTATCTGTATAAATATGTGTTTAAATATTTGCTACCTCGGAAACAAAACCAGCAACTCATTAGACGTTGGGAAAATTAAAGCAAAACCTGAAAAGTAAATTTTGATCCAACGTAGCGGTAGGAGTGAGCCAATGATTCCCAAGCATCTGTACGATGAAATGTAATGTCCCCCAGTTTTTTAAAAAGTGAAGATGCTAATTCTGCTGATGAAGATATTGTTTCCCCCCTCTTGTGCCCTATTCATTATGCAAGGCTGCAGAATAGGAAGTGTGGCGGTGTGATCCGGCCGATCTAATGATCTCCCACACCTGCTCATCTGGTACCATTTTAATTAACACTCCAAGGAGGTTTGTCAAGAGTAATCAAAAACATTGTCGCTTATAAAGCTGTGGCGAGAAATCAATAGTTTTCATCAGAAAAGGTAAGGTCTGGCATAACTGAACCATTTAATTGCTTCATTCCAATAAACAACAACTGCACATTTTAATGACTTGATTCGGGAGATCAATATCGAGCCGCAGATCGCATTAAACAGCAACACGTGGTGGGGTATTCGCAGCCCTTTCCCTTCCGAAAGCCGCATTCCTCTTTTTTATTTCATCCCCGAGTGGCAGTGGGTGGCTGCACCCATGCGGGGCTGTGATTTATATCCGAGGGGTGACCTCTAGGGCCGTAAGACTGGGACGGGTGACTAGTTCTCAATGGTAAGCTACTGGCACTTGACAAAGTGCCTGAAGCAGAATGAATTTATTTCTCTTTTCCTCAGTCGTCAACAGGCTCTGCCCTGACCCCTGCTCTGACTCCTATAACAAGATCTCCTGTCGCCGCCGGAAAAATTTACTGTCGTGTCTCCTCTCATTGAGCCCGAGTGAGGACTGCTGTCACCTTCAGTGAACTGAGTCCGCAGGAGATTTAACTGAACACCAGTCCTCGTTTAAAAGCTAAGGAAGCACATTTCCTATAAAGCAGGCGGCGTTCAAAGGCATCTGTTTGCCAACGGCATGATTTTCTAAAACGTGAAAACTTTCTTCGGGCTACATTTAAGGCAAAGCAACATTGGGGCCCCCAAACTCACTGATTCGTGTGGTACCGTGAACGCAAAGCTCTCGTGAAAACTACAGACCTTAAGAACTCTCTGTTCATCATCAGTTGTCATAAGAAGACGAACGTCCCCACGGCATTTACGTCCTTTTGAAGGTTACTCGAAAACAGAAATTCTTAGCCGTGGAAAAATATTGTATGTGATTTGCATACACGGAACCCTGTCAAATTCCGCTGGCATAAATACGCAGATATGCAACAGGAAATAAAGACATCAGGTTAAGCATTTTAAGCAGTCTGATGTGCTCTTGCATCTTTCTTCATGGCGATCTTTTTAAATCCATTGTCAAAAAAGACTTTTCAACAGTGACTTCAAAAATACCCAGATATTAAGTCTCAGCCTATTGGAACATTCACTACTGAAACACAGACATGAAGCGTAAACCCACATTTATAAAATGCACACGATCTTAATAATCTGCTTAAAATAATTAAGCAATCAAAATGAACATTTGCAAAGGCTCGTGTCAACAAGGCAATTAAAAGACTGACGTTTGACGGTTTCTTCCATCTCACGAAAGCCTTACACCAAATTTCCACTCCCTCTTTAATTTTCAATTCTTCCACCCTCCCTGCTTCACAGCTCCTGGCTATTGGCTTTTACAGTCTGTCCCCAGGGAGTGAGGAGTTATTACCCCTGTCGATGGAAGAGAAAGGGATGTTATTCCCTTGTCACCCTCTGCGGCTCCAGCAGATTCCGAGCGCTGATGGATAGCCTTCATTGGAGAAAGGCGCCTGAGAAGTTGTTAGTCCTCAGGCCTGTCAGATCCATCTACCCGTGCCACTGACATTACTTACTGGAGTCAGAGTGACACTTGGTGTCCCCAGAGTCGACCAAAAAACTGCAGGAGCAAACACTGCACGGGCCATTCTGCTGCCCTGAGGTAAACACCATGACAGACGTCCAAGGATGCTACACCCTTGCATCTTTGGCATGATGGCAAATGCAAAAGTTGCTCGGCAAAATCCTTCAGAATTGCACCAAGTTTATTTTTTTAAGATTTCTTCCTTTTAATTAATTAAGTTATTTATTTATTGGCTGCTTTGGGTCTTCGTTGCTGGGCGTGGGCTTTTTCTACTTGCGGCGAGCGGGGGCTACACTTCGTCGCGATGGCTTCTGTTGTTGTAGAGCATGGGCTCTAGGCATCCGAGCTTCAGTAGTTGCAGCACGTGGGCTCAGTAGTTGTGGCTCATGGGCTCTAGAACACAGGCTCAGTAGTTGTGGCACACGGACTTAGTCGCTCCGCAGCATGTGGGATCTTCCAGACCAGGGATCGAACCCATGTCCCCTGCACTGGCAGGCAGATTCCTATCCACTGTGCCACCAGGCAAGTCCCACGCACCAAGTTTATTTTTTAAGGCACTGAGTATAAAGGAAACATTGTGACAACTTATGAGAAAGCTGAGGGAAGCTAATACAAAGCATTTGGGCATGCTGCCGCCCTTGTCAGACTGTTTTCCATCATTTGATTTTTCTTGTTGCTGTGATTTCATCACTCCATCATGACAGTTAGGAGACTGGAAATCTCTACTTAATTCGTAACTTTCAGGCCCACATTTCTGTCTTTTTCTCTCGGATTTAAAATATGAATAACTGCTTCCGTCAATTGTAAAAAAGTCATTATGTACAAAATGATTTCTTAAATTTTATTATGACAAATGTAATATTTTACAGGGCAAGAAAATAAATATTAATTTCTAGAATTCAGCCGTGAGTTTCCCATCCCAAGAAATGTCTTGGCAGGCTCTAAGCTGTAAGGATTTTCCTAACCAAGGTACAGGGAACGTTTTGTTCTTTCTGTCTCTGGTTTGCCCCACACCTGTCCTTCTACCTGCTGTGTTTACCCCAAGATGAGCGATCCGTGGGGCCTCGGCAGTCACCACACAAGGCACCTGAGGACCTGCCCCGTGAGTCAGGAGGCCTCGTCCAGGCGAGGTCAATGTCAGAGGCGCCGGCCTGTGTACTGGACTCCAAGATTGTTTGGTCACAAGACTTACCAGGAGCCTGAACCCTGTATATTATTCATTTATAAATATATAATATACAGCTACAGGTCCCAAACCCTCAGACAAAATCCTCAGAACCAAACATGCTTCAGAATTTTTCCGATTTCAGCAAGGTAATAGGGTGCGTACACCATACATCACGTTACGTTCCTTGGAAATCAAGGGCACCCCCCAGTCCCCCGTGAGGAAACTTCAGGACTTCTGCACAGAAACATATGATTTTTCTGATGACTCCCATGAATTGGGCTCAGTAAAAGCTAGAAAGAGCCACACATCCATTCCGGTCAGTTCAGGCTGAGCTGACAACTGAATTAAAAAATAACTTGTGGGGGCTTCCCTGGTGGCGCAGTGGTTGAGAGTCCGCCTGCCGATGCGGGGGACGCGGGTTCGTGCCCCGGTCCGGGAGGATCCCACATGCCGCGGAGCGCCTGGGCCCGTGAGCCATGGCCGCTGAGCCTGCGCGTCCGGAGCCGCAACGGGAGAGGCCACAACAGTGAGAGGCCCGCGTGCCGCAAAAAAAATAAAAATAAAAATAACTTGTGGCTTTGGGAGCTGTTGGACACCAGGATAAGGGACTGTGAACCTTTACCACTACATTAGTCAGGCTGTAAAACTTATGCCAAAAAACAGATAAAAGGGAGATGAGATAAAATTAGAAAGGGAAGCTCTCACATTTTCCTTTTGTAAGCCTTCACTGCACACACTTCATTCTGGAAACCACTGGACGCCAGTAGACACACTGTTCTCAGGTTATGGGAGGTGCGTGCACAGCTGAAAACTGCCGCAAGCAGGAGGACACAGGGCCACGGAACAGCTCCATGGTTCTCCCTGCCCGCACAGAAAATGCGAAACTTCAAATCGTCTACCCTTGAAAGCCAGCTGACACGCAAGCCGCCGGCCCAGCCTCTAACTCCTAAGGCTACCCAGTGCCTGCCTAGGTAGACTTACCTACAACCAGGAGGGAGGAGGACAGGTCACAGCTTGAAATTAGCATGGTGACTGGAGAAGAACAAGTCCTTTGCTAAACTGACTTGTTTATTCATGACTGGGGGACGTACAATCGTTGACGGTGTGTGTTTACTAGAACTCTTCCAAGTAACTATAGGATTAACACCAGTTTTATTTCTCTAGAATTGACCCAGGCTTACCAGGTCTCATAGTAACATTTTAGTACGAGGCGATAATCATTTCCCAGACAGACCTCTGCTCTCCGCCCCCCCAGGGGCCAGGTGAACTGAGGAGGAAAAGAGGCAGAAGCACATAGATAAAAGGTAGGTTTTTGCTTGACATCCTCAGTGAAGAACGTTTAAAATCGTAGCATAAAGCACTTTCCACAAAGAGCTGCCATTCATCCTAAGTGGCTCTTCCCGCAACCCTGATGGTCAAGCCCTCGTTCGCTCTTATTCACATTTTCTTTTAAAGAAAAGAACCAGAAGGAAGCCCAATGAAGGACTGGTGATGTCAGGGAACACCTAGACTACTCCTAGAGGTGATAATTGTCTTTCCTCTAGATTTTCCCTTTGGTTTATACTTATTTTGCTTCTGCTTAGACCACAGGGGCAGTGTATTTCCCACCGCCGGTCCCTGCCCCAGGGACAGTACTAGGAACTCTAGCAGAGAGTGGACTCCACCCTCCACCCCTCCACCATCACCCCTCACCCCTCCAATCTCCCCCAGGGAGGACCCTGGGCCTGATGGGATGGAAAAGAATCTTTGTTGATTAATGCAGAAAGTTCTAGAAGTTCACACCAACTGTGCTTTTTTTTTTTTTTAAACAAATTTATTGATTTATTTATTTTTGGCTGCGTTGGGTCTTCGCTGCTGTGGGCAGATTTCTCTAGTTGTGGCGAGCGGGCTTCTCATGGCAGCGGCTCCTCTCGTTGCGGAGTACAGGCTCTAGGCCCACGGGCTTCAGTAGTTGTGGCTCGTGGGCTCTAGAGCGCAGGCTTGTGGGATCTTCCTGGACCAGGGCTCAAACCCGTGTCCCCTCCATTGGCAGACGGACTCTCAACCACTGCGCCACCAGGGAAGCCCTACAGTACAGTATTATTAACTATAGTCACCATGCTGTACATTACATCCCCAAGACTTATTTACATTATAACTGGAAGTTTGTACCTCATGTTTTAATAGTAAACTATTTTAATAGTAAAACTGTATTTCTGATTAAAAAAAACACCTTATATATTAGGTACAGTCCCATTTTTCATCTTAGAAAGGTTTGTATTAAAGGTATTACATTAAATGGTATTTGTATCTCCAAACTACAATCAAATAATTCTATTTGGGGCTTCCCTGGAGGCGCAGTGGTTGAGAGTCCGCCTGCCGATGCAGGGGACACGGGTTCGTGCCCCAGTCCGGGAGGATCCCACGTGCCGCGGAGCGGCTGGGCCCGTGAGCCATGGCCGCTGAGCCTGCGCGTCCGGAGCCTGTGCTCCGCAACGGGAGAGGCCACAACAGTGAGAGGTCCGAGTACCACAAAAAAAAAAAAAAAAAAAATTAAAAAAAAAATAATAATTCTATTTGAAAATTCAGTATTTAAAATACTCAGCATAGACAGAACACTCACGTAAATCACAGCAATCTTTTTTGGGTCTGTCTCCTAAGGCAAAAGAAATAAACCAAAAATAAACAAATGGGACCTAATTAAACTTAAAGGCTTTTGCACAGTAAAGAAAACCATCAACCAAATGAAAAGACGTCCTACTGAATGGGAGAAAATATTTGCAAATGCTATGACGGACAAGGGGTTAATATCCAATACAGTTCATACAACTCAACAGCAAAAAAGCAAACAACCCAATTAAAAAATGGGCAGAGACCTGAATAGACATTTTTCCAAAGAAGGCATACAGATGGCCAACAGGTACATGAAAAAATACTCAATATCAATAACCATCAGAGAAATACAAAGCAAAACCGCAATGAGATGTCACCTCACACCTGTCAGAATGGCCATCATTAAAAGTCTACAAATAACAAACATTGGATAAGGTGTGAAGAAAGGGAACCCTCGTACGCTGTTGGTGGGGATGTAAACTGGTGCAGCCACTGTGGAAAACAGTATGGAGGTTCCTCAAAAAACTCAAAATCGAGCCATCATATGATCCAGCAATTCAATTCCTAGGTTATTATCTGAAGAAAACAAAAACACTAACTTGAAAAGATTCGTGCATCCCAGGGTTCATAGAGCATTACTTACAATAACCAAGACATGGAAGCAACCCAAGTGCCCAACACCACATGAACAGACTAAGAAGATGTAGTGTCTGTGTACAATGGAATACTACTCAGCCATGAAAAAGAACGAGGTCCTGCCATTTACAACAACACGGATAGACATAGAGGGTGTTGTGCTTAATGAAGTAAGTCATCCAGAGAAGGACAAATACTATATGTTATCGCTTAATTGTGGAACCTAAAAAATAAAACAAACGAATGCATATAACAAAACAGATGTAGAGAACAAACTAGTGGTTACCAGTGGGGAGAGGGAAGCGGGGAGGGGCAAATAGGGGTTAGGGATTAAGAGATACAAACTACCATGTAAAAAATAAATAAGCAAGAAGGATGTATGGTACAGCACAGGGAAATATAGCCACTATTTTGTAATAACTTTAAATGGAATTTATAAAAATATTGAATCCCTATATTGTACACCTGAAACTTCAATAAAATAAGTAAATAAAAATAAAATGTTGAGGCAAAACCCACCAGAAGCAAACTATTCCTAACCTATTAATCACCTAAAATATTCTAATATGTCTCCAAAGACATTTAAAGCCAAAATCAGATTTCCTTTAAATGCAAGAGGGAAACAGAATATTAACTCCCTTCAAATTGCATTCATTATAGATTTAATACACACGTAGGTAGAAACAGCTTCTAAGACTGGAGAACATTAAGTGAGCAGACCCTTAGTTCCCAGGGAAGGGCCTAATACCCTCCTAAACTTTGGAAAAGCAACGTAAAATTCATCCCCAGTCACGTCGGGAGGCTTGCAGCCCTGAAGGCATCTTCCTGGCTCATTTGATATTCTCCGTGGGAGCCGCTGAGCCCCTCATGGAAATCTAAAATGATAATATTTCAGAAACAGGTGGAGCTTTCAATGCCCACGTTGTGGACTGTTATGCCCTCACATTTGTCCGGTTCCTCTCATTTCCAAATGACGACACAGGTGCAAACACAGAACGTGGTCTATGCAGGCAGTGACTCGTTCACTGCCTTCAATGCACCGGCTAACTGGCTGGGGTCTCCTCCCCAACCTTCAAAGAGGGTCACTGAACCAGAAAACCACTCTTCCCTCCAGGCTCTGGGCCTCCACTGAGAAACCCATCAGAGGGGCTGCGTACTTACACGCAAAATGTTGATACTCAACCGAGAAGCTAATAAATAATACTAAAGGTCTCTATCCAATCATTAAGCTCTGCAGATTCTCTCTCCTAACACAGCTCAGCATGTCCGCTTCTCTACACCTCCACACCCATCGCCCCAGCCTAAGTCACCATGATTTCAGGCCTGGTTTATGGCAAGACCCCCCTTACCGCTTACTGATTTCCCTTCATCCTCCTTTGGGACCTTCCAACCACTTGCACACCAGCCTGAACTCTGTGCTGAACGTAACCTGGTGGGATCACCATTCCACATCCTACTTAAGGCCCTTTGACGGCTTCCCGGTGTTCTCAGAGTAAATACGCTCCGGCTGACCCACCCAGCCTCGGGTCATCTCCACCCTCCAGCGACCCTGGATGAATGCCTTTCGGCTCCCCGAGGGCACCCCATCCAAGGCCCTTCCTCTGCTGCTCCCTCAGCCCGTGGCCTCAGCCACCACCAGCTCTTTGCTGGGTTAGTCGTCAATGAGAGAGGAGTCGTGAGGACCACGCAGGTCAGTGTCGGTGAAGCCCTTAGAGCAGCGTCCAGCAGCACACGTGATCTACGGGTACGACTGGTGTTCGTGGTGGTCGTATCATTATCTGTCATCCTTAAATCTCAGGTCCACGGATTCCACGGCAGAGCTGCAGACTCCACTGTCTAAGGCAGATTCCCTTGGTTATGCCCTCACAGAGCCGAGTTCAAGGGGTTCTATCTCAGTTTGTAATCATGCAATTTACCTACGTGGTTATTGAAGCCCATCTTCCCCATTAGACTTTAAAGCCCCGGGCCCTAACTAAGGTTCAGCACAAACACATAGTACTATACTTTCAAAATGGCTAAACTCATGCAAAATATAGTCTTCATATAAGACTCTGTGGCACATAGAAAATACAGTCAGAGGAGCTCTGGGAAAGAACCGCCGGGGGGCCGTTGATTCAGTCAGCTCTCGCCATCAATTGTGCTGCGGGACAGACCACGCAGACTCAGGGCCTTTATGACAACATGTTTCCTGCTTTGAGGGGTCCAGGCTGGGCTCAGCACAGTGACTCTCCTACAGGCAGAGGCCAGGCGGGTGATGGCTGGGGACAGGCCGGCTCCTGCATCTCTCACCCTCCCCAGACTACGGCCCCTGGCGCGTGCACCCCTCAGCGCGGGTTCAGGCCCCTGTCTGGCCGGCACGCAAGCACATCTAAGGCCCCAGCTTACAGGACGTCAATTGCAGGTCCTTTGACCAAAGCAAGTCACGTGGCCAAGTCCAAAATCGACGACACAGAGGAGGAGAGTCTGCCCCTGGCAGGAGAGGAGGGGAACGAATGTTTGCCAGGAATGATTTAAACTATCGCAGGCGGCCACGCTCGGAGCAACCGAACCTCAGGTGACACGAGACGCCAGTGTCACACAGCTTGAGGGGACTTGCAGTTATGAAGCCCCGCCGAGCGGAGAAAACAAACAATGGTATCAGATATGAGCCCAGGTTCTAAGTCACAAATAAGAGCCACCACTGGAAATGGATTTACAGTGGAGATGCTCCTCCGTGGGCAGCAGCTCCCATGCTCCGGGGTGGGTAACAGCTGGGGTTTACTTGGCCGCGGTTAATGAACGCCAAGGCAGCCCCACGCTGCCACGGGGACTAAACCATGAATATGCAAGGAGAAACAGAATGCAAAATAAAAGACATTAAGTCTCGTTGAAGGAACAGAATTGTGAGTATTTCCTAAGTCAGCATGTGTTGAAATTTTCTTTATGATGGTTTCAGAGTCGCTCAAGTCAAATGAAAAGGGCTGTTTTGCGGTTTGTTGGGGGTTTTTTGTTTCACATGACTGCACAGCAACTATCCAATCAATCCTCCTGCCTGCGGCCACGGTGATTATTTGAAAATGTAAATCTGATCATGTCCCCTCCCCGCTGAAAACTCTTCAAAGGCTTCCAATTGCCTCTGGTTAGAATCCAGTCTCCTGCCAGTGGTGTTCCAGAACCTTCTCTACTGGCCCCCCCATCTACCTCTCCAGCCTCACCTCCCAGCCATCCTCTCCCTTGGCTCCAGCCGCTAGAGACCTTTTTGTTTTTAATAAAATGTCATACTCTCATCTCTAGGCCTTCGTTCCTGTTGTCCCCTCTTCCTGAGAAACTCTTACCCTTCCCTTTTTGGCTAATTGCTAAGCGTCACTTAGGTTTAAACATCACTTCCTGAGACAAGGGGGCCCACGGCTGCTGCGTGACCCCAAAGATGGTGGATGGTGTCATCCACCATCACAACAGGCATCCCACTTCTGTTGTTATTCTGTCTTGCTCGAGTCCCCTTACACCCACGCAGGCAAGGACCATGTCTCCGACCCACTACCCACTATATATCTGTATATACTCAGAAGGCATGGTTTCCCCTAGTGTTGCTGGAATCCTCTCTTGTCTACTTCTCAACAGCTGCTGACTCTAATTCCAGAGGATTTTCTTTCAAAACAAATACTGTTGGGCTTCCCTGGTGGCGCAGTGGTTGGGAGTCCGCCTGCCGATGCAGGGGACACGGGTTCGTGCCCCGGTCCGGGAAGATCCCACATGCCGCGGAGCGGCTGGGCCCGTGAGCCATGGCCGCTGAGCCCGCGCGTCCGGAGCCTGTGCTCCGCAACGGGAGAGGCCACAACAGTGAGAGGCCCTCGTACCGGAAAAAACAAACAAACAAATACTGTTGAAACTTTTTTGAAAACTATTATCAACTCGGTATATTGTCGGTAATAGGCACTTTATCCCCAACCTCTACGCATCCTTCAAAGTTCAGATTTCCCCACATCCAGGAAGTCCTCAGAGTTGCCTTCAAGCTAAGCCTACGGAGCCTCCCCTGGGCTCCCAGGGATGACTGTGTACACCTTATCTCAGCACCGACCTCATCTTGCTTATGAAGGTCTCAGTAAATATTTGCTGAATCCGGGGGAATTGGACACACGAGGCAGGTGACGCATGTGTGACCTTTGCCGGAATCCCTTTAGCCTGTGCCTCTTCTGACTCGTGGCTGGCTCTTTTCTGAAAGCACTACGGTTGTCTCAAATCAAGACAAGCGTGAAATAGTGTTCCCATAGTTACACACACCTTTTATATCAGTAAAATTATAATAATCTTATGTAAATATATACTGGCATATCCCCCCTCCCCCAGAGAACCGGTTATTAAGTATTTACCAGCACATCACTGCCCACCACCCGCATGAACACCCTGCCTTACTCGTTACTAAACGTGATCTTTGAGGTACTCTTTTTTATTTCATTTTATTTTATTTACTTTATTTATTTATTTATTTTGGCTGCATTGGGTCTTTGTTGCTGCACGCGGGCTTTCTCTAGCTGCGGCGAGCGGGGGCTACCTTCCGTTGCGGTGCGCGGGCTTCTCCTTGCGGTGGCTTCTCTTGTTGCGGAGCACAGGCTCTAGGCGTGCGGACTTCAGTAGTTGCGGCTCACGGGCTCAGTAGTTGTGGCTCGCAGGCTCTAGAGCGCAGGCTCGGTAGGTTGTGGCGCATGGGCCCAGCTGCTTCACGGCATGTGGGATCTTCCAGACCAGGGCTCGAACCGGTGTCCCCTGCATTGGTAGGCAGATTCTTAACCAGTGCACCACCAGGGAAGTCCCTGAGGTACTCTGGAAGGTAACCTTAGTATGTAGAAAAGAACATTCAACTGGGTTGAAAATTACTTTTTATTTTCCTAATCAATACTTACTTCTCATTGTTTTCAAGTTCAAAAGCCTATTTTTTCCTTGAATTTTAAGAACGACTTCATATCTTATTATTTTATTTATAAAACTACAAATATTCACATCACCTTTAAGGGTATTGATTAATATTTCTTGCCTTTCACTAACTTAGCACATTAAACTTCTTCAAAAAATTTAAATTGCATTTGTAAATGTAATTTATCATATTTATGTTAAGTACCTCAATTGACTGAAAACAAATAAATGGAGCTCATGTGCCTATATTATAAATATAATACATCTAACTTACATGTATTGTGAAAGCTGCCATGAGAGAGCTTGGTGTGAAATGCGTCTCCCCATGCTGGCCACCGCCAGTGTAGCGGCACCGCCAGTACACCAGTACCGCCAGTGTAGCGGCACCGCCAGTACACCAGTACCGCCAGTGTAGCGGCACCGCCAGTATCCCAGCACCACCAGTAGAGCAGCGATCTCTAGCGCTCGAACAGCACGGTGTTGGGCTTCGTCTGTCATTAACGTTCTTTCTTAAGCCTTTGTGTCAGTCAGGGTCCTCTGAAAAGTGGATGCTAAGATGGGATTAGAGTGCAAGGTGAGTGGGAGAAACCAGTGAGGGAAGATGTGGGGGGCCTGGAAAAGGCTGGCCCTGCTGTCAGAGTGAGATGCTGATCTTGGGGTTGGGAAGGAGGGAGGGAGGGAGGGAGGGAGGGAGGGAAGGAAGGGAGGGAGGGAAGGAGGGAGGGAGGGAAGGAGGGAGGGAGGAGGGAGGGAAGGAGGGAGGGAGGGAGGGAGGGAAGGAGGGAAGGAGGGAGGGAGGGAAGGAAGGAAGGAAGGGAGGGAGGGAAGGAGGGAGGGAGGAGGGAGGGAAGGAGGGAGGGAGGAGGGAGGGAAGGAGGGAGGGAAGGGAGGAAGGAAGGGAGGGAGGGAAGGAGGGAGGGAGGAGGGAGGGAAGGAGGGAGGGAGGTCATAAATTGCAGAGCAGTTTTTTTACTTTTGCCAAGGCCAACAGGGAGTCCTCACGCCAAACTCTCCCATCCGAGGGCCCCCCCCTACTTCCCAGGAACAGGCCTGCCTGAGTTCCCCCTCCCTGCCCCCCACACCAGCACTGGCTGGGAGTAGCCCCTGGAGTGTGGCACACCATGAGGGACGTCAGGGTGGCAGCCGGGGTCAGGGGGCAGTTACTTTCTGCAGTACAAGATCTAAGAGACACGTTCTTGGCCGTGGCCACCCCTTAACTTTTTGCTTTCCATTATTACTATTATTATTATTATTATTATTACACAAGTAAAACATAGTACATAAACACATACCTGATTTCTCTCTCCCCACCTAGCCTGAAGTTGTTCGCCTCCTCAGAGAGAATCGCTGTTAAGAGTTTGGGGTGAATCCTTTCAGACCTTTTAATACTTTGTACATGTACATTTATATGTAGAGAAAGACTGCATGTAAGGAGAATTTATTTTGTTTGTCGTTTATAAAATAATACAGATCGTTCCATTACTTGCTCTTACTTTTCTTCTTGTTTTCCTAAAATGTAATCTACATTAATATTTCCTAACCTTCCTTGACGTTCAAACCCATTTCACGGTCTCACACATTCCCTCTGGAATTTTTTAATTGTGTCACTTGTGTGAGGTATATGATTGAGGAATGATTTCGAGAAAGAAAAGATATTTTATTGTAGTTGGGAATTATTAAAGAGTATTTAAATATCATATGTAGGGCTTCCCTGGTGGCGCAGTGGTTGAGAGTCCGCCTGCCGATGCAGGGGACACGGGTTCGTGCCCCGGTCTGGGAAGATCCCACATGCCGCGGAGCGACTGGGCCCGTGAGCCATGGCCGCTGGGCCTGTGCGTCCGGAGCCTGTGCTCCGCAACAGGAGAGGCCACAACAGTGAGAGGCCCGCGCACCGCAAAAAAAAAAAAAAAAAAAAAAAAAAAAAAAAAATCATATGTAAGGATGTGCATTACATAACTATAAATTTTGACATTTTCCCATTAATAAGTATCATGCTTGATGTACTTTAAAGTATTTGTATCAAGAAACATGATTTGATGACAAATTTTAAACCTCCATTTTATATTTGCTTTGGGGACGAAATGTACATTAAATATAGTTAATTAATTTAACTGCATCTAATATAGATGAAAAACTGTCTTCAGCACCAGATGTTTGAAACACACTTTACACTAAAAATGTTATTTTTATCATCTGTTTTATTTCTAGATGACAAGGTAAAAAAGAAGGTTTCCCGTTACCATTTGCAAAGACTTTCCTATCGCCCCCATGGGTAGTTGTAACGCTCTATAAATGAAGAGCTAAATTGGATATCATCATCATTCTATTTCCCTCTCTTGCCCCTGGCTTTGGAAAACCAGAGGCATCTTGATGCTATATTAGAATTCACATCAGACGAATGCAACTTACAGATCTGATGAAGAGCAACTTTAGGTAAATTGGCAGAATTACTATAATTTGGAGGCTTCACATGAACTTCTTTTTTTTCAAATTCAATGCTTCTTATGCTTCCCTCTGTGAATGCACGGTCCACTGCAGGCATAGACCAAGCAAAACATGACTACAAACAAAGCACTGTGCTAACTACCGCAGTTCAGCTCCGGGTGACGGACAGGGTAGCAAGAGCTGGTCTGATCACCCCAGTCACCGGGCGTCCTGACAGACCCGAGCCCTGCAGGCTGCTACTCTCGCTGTTCCATTTCAAAGGGGAAATTTTAAAAAATTCTTTTCTTTATTGATATTGTAAAAAACAGATATTTAAAGCAGCTACGAAGGTTGTCAGCTACAAAGAACAGTTTAGCATCCCAGCAGGTACACCTCCAGAGGGAAACGCCCCTCCCCGTATTACCAGCTGCCTGGTACCCACCGCACAGATGAACAAAAGTGACCTACGCCAGCCCTTGGGTCTTTTCCAAAGCCGGATCCTGTGATACCAAAGTGGAGCATGAAACACGGTGGTTAAGTTCAGAGCCTGGAGACTCCAGCCCCATATCCCATTAGTGACTTCATTTATCACACGATTTTCTTCTTCTGAGTAAAGACCTGGATGTTGGAAAAGGCTCTATTCCCTTCAACAAACTATTCAATGTCGGTGTGGTGTCCTGACCGATAACAATGACAGAAATAATCATACTTTCATTGGAGGATTTCCAGGCAACCTTGCAGTCACTCCACATTCCCCCAGGGGTCTGGGAGACCACAGGTTACTGCTGATGACATCTAAAAAGTGGATAGACAGCAAAGACTTCAGGCACTCCTCCATAAATATTGTTTCTCTCTGCAGAGCTTTAGAAAGATATTAATGGCAGTGAGTTTGCAATTATAGTTCCTGATAAGAACCTGGAAAGCAACTATTCCGGGTAACCAGTTAAAAGCAAAATAGTTAGGGACTTCCCTGGTGGTTCAGTGGATAAGATTCTGCGCCCCCAATGCAGGGGGCCTGGGTTCAATCCCTGGTCAGGGAACTAGATCCCACATGCATGCCACAACTAAGGAGCCTAACTGCCGCAACTAAGACCCCACGCAACCAAATAAATAAATTAATTTTAAAAGAACTATTTAAGAAAAAGCAAAATAGTTATACGATGAGCATTAGCTGATCATGTATGTGTATGTTCATTGGGTAAAAGTATTTTGGAGAGTTTCTGAATAATAAAGCATGCCCTCCTTTCCTTTCACAATCATCATAAACACAGTTCTTTCTACCTATTAATTTTGCTAATCAGCTAAAATAACCACTCATGCATCACCTGCTATAAGGTATGACACGCCACTAAAATGTCACTTTGAAAATTAAATGCACAAACAGTGATAAGTAACGTGAACTCCTATACATTGTAAAATAATAACAGATGGAATTTTGCAGGATTCAAGCCTTGAAGGTCAAACCAATAATTTTATAAGCAGGGGCAATGTTTCACCATACTATTTGTAAAGGCACTGAAATGATTTCTTAAGTTGCTCCTTTGGTAGCCAAGAAAACTAGTTTCCAGAGATGACCAGTCTGCATAGACATAGCGGATCCATTAAGTCAGTATTTGGTTCCTCAGCTGTACTGAGCAGTGAGCACATGCGTGTCCCTGTGCCAGGAGCGGCCCCTCGTCCCTGGTCCACAAGACATTGACTTCTGGGTTAGACACAGAGGTGTGAAATGGGATGTGACACACATGTCACACGGGAAGGCAAGAAAGGCATGGAGACCATGGCAAGGGGTTTTGTCGTAGGCAAAGGGCACTCACCCCCAAACTGAGCCCCTCAAATCCATTCACTTTCTCAGACGATGAGTTAGTCAACTCAAACCTCAATAAAATGGGACCCATGCCTGAGAGGTAAAAACTCCTGTCACCTTCACTGTGAAGAAAGGCCATTACACCACGGCCTGCACTGCAGCCCCACTTCAACTTCCCTTTCAAGAAAGATTTCTGCTAAATGTTTCCTTTTGTTTTCTTAATTTACATCCGTTATTTCAAAAGAGAAAACCAAAAGAGTTATTTGTCTCTGAAGAAATAAAATCCTCAGGTAAGCCGGCAACGTCTGTGAACTACATGATCAATTCCGTGATTAGGCAGAGGGGGCCTGTACATCCACATTGATTTTAAAATGCAAATCTGAACACAGCTAATCTTCGCATAAATATAATAGGCACAGCATTGATTTTTCCCTCGCATCATATGAAAAATTAACTAAAGTGATGGTAGCGAGGTAATATAATGTTATTTGAAGGTAGACTAGGATAAGTTAAAGATGTGTATTGTAATCTCTAATGCAACCACACACACAAACACACACACACACACACACACACACACACACAAAAGGTATAGTTAAAAGTCAATAGAGGAGATAAAATTGAATACTAAAAAATATTCAATTTACCAAAAAAAAAGGCAGGAAAGGAGGAGGAAAAGAACAAAGAATCATTGGGGGCAGATACAAAACAAAGATGGTAGACTTGAGTCCAACCATATTCAAAGCTCCATTTAAAGTGATGGTAGAGGGAATTCCCTGGTGGTCCAGTGGTTAGGGCTCTGTGCTTTCACTGCCGAGGACAGGGGTTCAATCCCTGGTCGGGGAGCTAAGATCCTGCCCGGGGAGCTTAAGATCCTGCCCAGGGAACTAAGATCCTGCAAGCTGAGGGGGAAGAAAAAAAGTGATGGTGGAAAATCTATGGCAAAAGTATAAGTAATAATGACACCGGCCGCCATTTAACATGTTCTATTTAAAACAGACGTAGGTTAATATATTTTAATGTGTGTTTGTTTCACATGTGCCAAGTGGTAACTGGCCCCACGTGGAAGGAAAAACTCACTGGATAATTCTCAACTATGGTTCCGTCAGCAAAGTCCCTCAGTAGAGACTAACGTGGTGGGTGCACCCCCGCTGAGGCTGCCGTCACAGAAATGCTTGTTTATTTAACTGATGGCTGCTGCCTTCACTGGGGGGCTAGCTTCTCCTAGAGATGCACCCTGGACATAGCAAAGGGTAAGTCACGCTTGTGTACTCACTCTGCTCCCCTACTAACTGCTCTTGTGAGTCTGAGACATCTACTTGGTGCCTAAAAAAGGCAAGATTCAACAGAGAATGGGTAAGACGTTAGTCACACACACATGCGCGCGCACAGAAGTCTCCGTAAGTTTGACATTAGAAAGAATGTCAACATGATGTCTGCCCACCTGGAGCTACAGATATTTAAGAATCAGTGTCTGGATCTCCTGAACGCGATAATGTAACAATATTTTTATAGCAAAGCAGGCTGAAATCCTGTGATAAATAACTCCCAGTCCCACACAGGCAGGAGTCTTTACGAATTTCTGCTTTAATAACAAGAGAGTTTAATTACAAATCCATGAGTTATGATCAACACTCCCGGACTCCCCCATCCCCGCTTCCAACTCCCAGCACCACTGCTGCATTCACGAGACTGACAGACTGACGTCCTTGAAACTAACATTTTCGTAGAGGGGGGCCTTTGGCTAGAGAGGTTCTGGCTAACAGGTAATTACACCCGGATGTGTAAGAGATCCTTTATTAATCATTCAGAGAAATAGATATGTATTTTCTTCTAGGAGTTGTAACGAGAGGTGTGCCATGTTAAGCATCGGTTAGAACCGCAACTTTACGAAGAAAAGGGACTTTAGAGCTGTGATTTAGCACCAGGGCACCCTTCCCCATCACACCTCCTTGGCTGGCCATCTGACCCAAAGCACCACTGTCTTTTGCCTGGAGTCTCACAATAACCTTCTAACGGACAGATTACTCTGCTTCCACCCCTGCCCCCTTACACGGCATCCTTAACACAGGCACAGAGTGAGGTTGTGTGAGTGCCAAGTCGCATCATGACCCTCCTCTACTCCATACTTCACTCAGAGTCTTTACGTGGCCTATAAGATGCCGCGGGACGCGACCTCCCCTCCCACAACTGCTCTGACCTCACACCTCCTCCTCCTTTTTGAATGGACAGACTCCCACCTCAGGGCCTTTGCACAGGCTCTCACCCAGATACCCACGGGGCTCACGCCCTTGCAGCTTCAAGTGTTTATTTAACTGTCTCCCACTCAGAGGCCTACCCTAGTGACCTTCTTAAAATGGCAAACCAGCCCTCCACCTAAGAACCCCTGAGTCCTCTCACCCTGATCTATTTTTCTTTCCACGTGGCAGTTATCACCTACTTATGGCCAAGAATGTTAATATCTACTCTTTTATATAATTTCACATGAACGTATAATTCATTGACACTTTCCTTTGTTTTCTGCGTTTGCTCACTAGATTGTAAGACCCACAAGAACAAAGATGTCTGTCTATTTTGTTTCCAATGTCTAAAACATGGTCGTATTCAATAAATGTGTGTCGAGTTCCTGAATGAATGAAGAGAGGGTGCATTTTCATCAGGGGTCAGGCATGAAGAGCCCTAAGGGCCATGATGAGTCTAGACTTGACCCTGAGGGCAAGGAAAAATGATGGAGAATATCAGTTAAAATAACCTCCAGGGGCTTCCCTGGTGGCGCAGTGGTTGAGAGTCCGCCTGCCGATGCAGGGGACACGGGTTCGTGCCCTGGTCCGGGAAGATCCCACATGCTGTGGAGCGGCTGGGCCCGTGAGCCATGGCCGCTGAGCCTGCGCGTCTGGAGCCTGTGCTCCGCAACGGGAGAGGCCACAGCAGTGAGAGGCCCGCGTACCGCAAAAAAAAAAAAAAGAATTTTTAGTTTCTAGACATGTTTCTTTTTTTTCATTTGCTACGAACATGGGTAGAAACAACTCCTCATCCCAGCAGCAATGAGCAAAAGTAATTGCTGGGCTATTCGCCTGTTCCTAGAGTTTCGGGCTAAAACAAATGATTGTTATTACCAGGTTATAAACCCTTAAAAAAAATCCCTAACGGAAATGCTAACAACTCGTTAACTGTAACGAGTGACATCGTAAAGGACGCGAGCCAGCAGACGGATGGCAACTGTGTTAACGCGGCCCTTCAGCAACAGCAGGGCTCACGGCCAGCACGGCCGACACCAGGACCTCACGTCAGGACCCACTCCTCTGGGTTCCCAGATCAGGCCTGCAAACCCAGCTTATTCACACGACCTCCTTGTACCTAGAGAGAGGGCAACACACCTGTGGGGCGGTTGACAAGGAGGGGACTGCAGGGAATTCCCTGGTGGTCCAGTGGTTAGGACTCCGTGCGTCCACTGCAGGGGACACGGGTTCGATCCCTGGTCAGGGAACTAAGATCCTACAAGTCATGCAGTGTGGCAAAAAAAAAAAAAAAAAAAAAAGTGGGGACCTCAGCTCTGGGCATCAGTAGGCCTGAGACCATTAGCTCAGACATCAGACGCAGGCAGGGGGCTGTTTCTGAAGACTTTACCTGCATGAAATTACTCATCCACTGGGGCAGAGTTCGGAGCTCAAAAGAGAAGTGTGGTCAGCTGCTAAAAAGATGCCAGCCTGGGACGTAAGGGGGGAGAACAATTAGAGTAATCCTAGCAAAAGTCTCAGTGCCATAAAAATGAGAAGGCATTCTTTTAGACCATTGATTAATTTTAATTCTGAAAGTTCAAAGCCACTATTTAAGGGAACTAATTAATTGCCAATGTTCTCCCCAGAGAGATCCCCTGGAAGGTTTACAGGAGGTTTACAGGTTTACAGTGCAAGTGCACTGAGGGTCTAACTGTTCCATCTCCCATGGTAATTACAAGAAAGTAACGCTAGTCTGAGCCCCTCCACATCAGGTCTGGGAGTTCCCATGTCAGGAATGGTAGCCACACTTAGTAGGTCTTACCCAGACCCTTCCTGAATTTTAGTTACTATGTCTCTGGGGGATTTGTCTCACCACAGTCACCCTCAGATTATGACCACGGTCACCCTCTGATTACGACCACGGTCACCCTCAGATTATGCTCAGTGGAGAAGTTGTTCCTCAGGCCCAGGGCCTGTCGTGCCCCATGTAGGTTCCATTACACTGTTCTTCCCATAAACATCTCCAGGAGACAGTCCTTATTTGCGTTTTTAACCTTCAGTGCAGACTGTTGAGTCCCTGAGACACCTCATTTCATGGCGCACCATCATCACTGGTCCACACACGCGCCCGTCCTTTAATTTCTTTAAATTCCCTTTTGATCCCCGACTCACTCTCACCCTCCTCTCTCCCACCCACAGCAGCCAGCTCAGGTGTTGAAGGTCGATTTCGTTCCCTTGGATACTGAGACGTTGCTGTTTGTGTCCACGTGTTCTTTTTGCTCAGAATCCTCTTACCCAGCGTTTCTCCTGTTCATGTTACAACCTGGCCCGTGTTTGTCTCTCCTCGTCTGCGCATTTTAAGCGAGAGCAGAGATGGAATCTTTGTGTTCTCATTTTCTATGGAACATTCCTATCAAGGGGTTTTCTTCCTGGTCTTTGATAGTCTTTTTTTCTTATGTCTCTGCACCCCCAGCAGGTGACCACTGTTAACAGCATGGGCAGGGCCCATCTCCACAACTTCTCCAGATCATTCACTCCCTTAAACTAGTGGATATATAAAGACGTGTGTGTGTGTGTGTGTGTGTGTGTGCACGTGTGCACGCATGTGAGGTCTGGTTTAATGAGACTGGATTCGTAAGCCTTATCTCTGCCGCCTGCTTTTCTCACTTAGGCTTATTTCATGGTCATCCTTCTCGGTTAGTAGAAGCATCTCTCATGCATTCTTTCTAATCATTGCATAATATTTCTTGGTACAAATGTTCAACTATTCACTCAGCCATTCCCTTACAGATGGGCGTGTGGGCTGTGCTCAGTGTTTTATCACCACAGACAAAGCTGCAGTAAATATCTGGGTACGGGAACCCATACATACGGGTGCTTGTATTGCTGTGGGATAGAGTCCTAGGACCCGCATGTATTTTTCACTGATACGATGGTATTCAGTTATATACCACATTCTACCCCTTACTTTCTCCACCGTGCACCATGTCTTTGAGAGCTACCGATGTTGTAATTTGCAGGCCTGATCTGCTGATGCTGCGAGGTGCACGATATCCCGTAGTGAGCCCCGCTTCTCTGCCCATCACCCCCTGAGCTGATTTAGCATCACAGCAACACAAGGAAGAACGTACAGTTCTTTCAAAATACTGCTGAATGGTTAATGTGCTTGAAAATAGAGCGCCGAACAGAAAAAAATAATACTTCAAGCTTTTTCAAACTCTCAACAAATTTGATTTTGGAAAATTGTTCAGACGCAGGGTACAGAGAGAAAGGGGAGATTGCAGAGGGGGGCTCACATTTGTTGAGAATCTACCGTGTGCCTGAACTTTAGAAAAATCTTATTTTGTGCTCGACACAAGCCTTAGAAGTAGCATTTTACCCGCTGATCAGATGAGGAAGCTGAGGTCTGGAGGTTAGTTGAGTGCGTTTCTCGCGCTGAGGTCAGGTGGGGGGTTCCGAGCCACACCCACCTGCCCAGGCTTAGAAGCCACACCCACCTGCCCAGGCTTAGGAGCCACACCCACCTGCCCAGGCTTAGAAGCCACACCCACCTGCCCAGGCTTAGGAGCCACACCCACCTGCCCAGGCTTAGAAGCCACACCCACCTGCCCAGGCTTAGAAGCCACACCCACCTGCCCAGGCTTAGGAGCTACACCCACCTGCCCAGGCTTAGGAGCCACACCCACCTGCCCAGGCTTAGAAGCCACACCCACCTGCCCAGGCTTAGGAGCCACACCCACCTGCCCAGGCTTAGGAGCCACACCCACCTGCCCAGGCTTAGGAGCCACACCCACCTGCCCAGGCTTAGGAGCCACACCCCCCTGCCCAGGCTTAGGAGCCACACCCACCTGCCCAGGCTTAGGAGCCACACCCACCTGCCCAGGCTTAGGAGCCACACCCACCTGCCCAGGCTTAGGAGCCACACCCACCTGCCCAGGCTTAGAAGCCACACCCACCTGCCCAGGCTTAGGAGCCACACCCACCTGCCCAGGCTTAGGAGCCACACCCACCTGCCCAGGCTTAGAAGCCACACCCACCTGCCCAGGCTTAGGAGCCACACCCACCTGCCCAGGCTTAGGAGCCACACCCACCTGCCCAGGCTTAGAAGCCACACCCACCTGCCCAGGCTTAGGAGCCACACCCACCTGCCCAGGCTTAGAAGCCACACCCACCTGCCCAGGCTTAGAAGCCACACCCACCTGCCCAGGCTTAAAAGCCACATCCACCTGCCCAGGCTTAGGAGCCACATCCACCTGCCCAGGCTTAGGAGCCACACCCACCTGCCCAGGCTGAGGAGCCACACCCACCTGCCCAGGCTTAGAAGCCACATCCACCTGCCCAGGCTTAAAAGCCACACCCACCTGCCCAGGCTTAGAAGCCACACCCACCTGCCCAGGCTTAAAAGCCACATCCACCTGCCCACGCTTAGGAGCCACATCCACCTGCCCAGGCTTAGGAGCCACACCCACCTGCCCAGGCTTAAAAGCCACATCCACCTGCCCAGGCTTAGGAGCCACACCCACCTGCCCAGGCTTAGGAGCCACACCCACCTGCCCAGGCTTAGGAGCCACACCCACCTGCCCAGGCTTAGGAGCCACACCCACCTGCCCAGGCTTAGGAGCCACACCCACCTGCTCCAGAGCCTCTGCCCTTCCTCCTACTGAGTTTCAACCCACACGAACTTCTCACTTTTCAGAAAAGGGCTCATAAGCGGCGTAAGGAGGCATTTAAAGTATCGCGTCTTCAACCAACAGTCTCATCCAAGGATTCGGAGAACACTGAAAACGGATATTCTTCCCATCAAAAGTTAATGGGTTTGAATGAATGTTCCGGACTTCCCTGGTGGCGCAATGGTTAAGAATCCGCCTGCCAATGCAGGGGACACGGGTTCGAGCCCTGGTCCGGGAAAATCCCACATGCCGCGGAGCAACTAAGCCCGTGCGCCACAGCTACTGAGCCTGCGCTCTAGAGCCCGCGAGCCACAACTACTGAAGCCTGTGTGCCACAACTACTGAAGCCCACACGCCTAGAGCCCGTGCTCCGCAACAAGGGAAGCCACCGCAATGAGAAGTCCGCGCACCGCAACAAAGAGTAGCCCCTGCTCGCCGCAACTAGAGAAAGCCCGCGCGCAGCAACGAAGACCCAAGGCAGCCATAAATAAATAAATAGATTCAATTAAAAAAAAATTAATGTTCCAAGAAGCTCTGAAAGTGTAACAGATTTATCGAGCTTTTGTGGGAAGGTGCCAGAGGTAACAGGAACATGATTAGGGGTTGAATTCAGAGTTTTCCTGCGTCAGGCAAGAGGCTGGCCTAGTTAGCTAGTTAGCTAGGCCTAGTTAGCTAAGCAGGCCTAAGTAGTGAGGAGAAGGCCTCGGGGAGCCGTGTGACACAGGCCCGAAACATTAGGACAATGCTGAGTAAGGAGGAGCGTAAAATGAATGCTCCGGACACAAGGGGACTCCTGCTAGGGTCCTGCGACTGTCACGACGGTCACCGGTCTCTTGTCCAGCACTGGGCTTTCTCTTCCCCAACACATGGGTCTGAGCTGGCCACGTGCTGTGGTCAGTGTGCGTAAGGACCCTAGAAACCATCACAGCAGCATCAGCAGGATCCAGACCATGGACACGGAAAAGCCCAGAAGGAGAAGATGACTTGGTCACACTACAAGATGGTAAAGAAAGGAAGGCTAAGGGTTTAAACCATCTCCTACCCCGGGACCCAAAGTCAGAACAGAGGCCCCGAGATCACTGAGATTTTTAAAGTGAACTGAGACCTAGGACCTCATGGGCTCAGAACGCTGTGCGGTACCATCATCTCTGTGACGCACGGGCCCAAAGGCACAGGACGCCGCAGGTGAGCCGAGGTTCCACCACTGAGCAGGCAAGCCATGCAGCTCCAGTTCCTGAGCAGGGAGAGGAAACAGGGGAGCCCTCGAGGGAGGGGGCACAGGAAATGCCAAGCATCTGACAAACGGCAGCGAATCTCCAACCTAAACAGCTCACGGGCCCCCATGGAAAAAGACAAGCGTGACAAACTGTGCGATGCAGGCAGACGCAAGCTGTGCGGCAAAGCTAAATACGGAATTGATTCTGCCTGGGGAGGTGAGGTGGAGGGGCTCACGCAAGAGAGGGCATCTGGTCGGGGCCTCGAAGGACGACCGGAAACTAACAGACACCCTCCTGGCCAACGTTCGTCATGGGGTTACCGGGGGCCAGTACTCTTCTGGCAGATCGGCGTGTAATATTTCATCTACCCTTCACAACCATGATTATAGACGTTGTGTATTTGAAATGTGCTATAGGGTTAGGAAAACGAGGTGCAAAGAGGTTAACTAACTTGTAGGCAAAGTCACAGGTAAGCAGTAGAACAAGAAATTGAATCCAAGTCTTTTTTACTCCAGAAATTCTGGGTTCTCCCTATTCCCCTGGGTTCAGCCGTCTTCCAATTTTCCCACAAAAAAAGTGGGGGGTGTGTAAGGGGAGAGAATTCAGACAAAATGACTTTTAAAAGCCTTGGTTGGGCTTCCCTGGTGGCGCCGTGGTTAAGAATCTGCCTGCCAATGCAGGGGACACGGGTTCGAGCCCTGGTCTGGGAAGATCCCACATGCCGCGGAGCAACTAAGGCCGCGCGCCACAACTACGGAGCCTGCGCTCTAGAGCCCGCAGGCCACAACTACTGAAGCCCACGTGCCTGCAGCCCGTGCTCTGTAACAGGAGAAGCCACTGCAATGAGAAGCCCGCGCACCACAACGAAGAGCAGCCCCCGCTCGGGGCTTCCCGGTCCGGGAAGATCCCACATGCCGCGGAGCGGCTGGGCCCGTGAGCCATGGCCGCTGAGCCTGCGCGTCCGGAGCCTGTGCTCCGCAACGGGAGAGGCCACAGCAGTGAGAGGCCCGCGTACCGCAAAAAACAAAACAAAACAAACAAACAAACAAAAAGCCTTGGCAACGAGAAGGTGCCTGGAGGTCGGATGGTGGCCACTAGGGGGTGGTAGAGAAGAGGGGAGGCTGGACCTAGGTGGCACGTCGGAGAGGCAGGCCAAGGCGGGTAGGACGCCAGGCCCAAGGTGGGCCTTCTTTAAGAGTCATCGTAAGGTTATTTTACTTTTTCAACTGAGGTGACATTCACATAAGATGAAATGAACTATTTCCAAGTGAACAATGCCGTGGCGTTCAGGACGGTCCCCGTGCTGTGGAACCATCCCCTCCGTCTAGTTGCAAACCATGTCCATCATCCCCCACATAAATCCACACCTGTTAAGCAGTGTCCCCGTTTCTTCCCGCCCAGCCTCTGGCACCACCAATCTGCGTTCTGTCTCTAGGGATTTGCCTGGTCTGGACGTGCCACGTGATGGAGCCACACAGCACGTGGACTTTGCTGTCTGGCTTCTCTCACGTGACGCGGCGTCTTCTAGGTTCACTCTGTAGCAGGTGTCAGCGTTTCATCCCTTTTTGTGGCCCAAGGATATTCCCTTGTGTGGACACACCACGATTTCTTTATCCAGTCACCCGTGGATGGACACTAGGAACAAAGCAGCTATGAACACTGGTGTACGTCACAGGAGTTTTTAACCTGATCTGTGGGTGAAAAAGACGAGAAAGCGTTACAAGAGTGAAGCAGGCCAAACTGGAGACCAGCAATAAGTCTGAGAAAGTGCAAAGATCCGAGAGAGTTTGGAAGTAGAACTGGCTGGCTGTGCTCTGCATTACCCGCGCTGGTAGGTGAACACACGGCAGCTGGGGCAGAAGGAGGCATCTCCCTTTGCAGGGAGGTGATGATGGACTCGGGAGGGAAGGTAGGGCAAGGCTAATGCTCAGAAGGTGAATTTAGGGTTGAGTCTGAAGTGCCCCTGGCCCCTCAGCTGTATAAGCAGTGGGCACTGAGGAACCCCATCCAGGACAGCGTGCTGGGCTGAGATGGAAAGGAGGAAAAGATGTGCAGAGTGAGAGGTCGGGCCAAAACGCTGGGGGGACTGTCGGGGTGGAGGGGGCAGCTTCTGGACCATCCGCTCTTCCTGGAACGCCGCCCCGGTCTCCGAGCCTGCGGCTCAGATGACACCCGATTATGGCGAAGTTCTGCTAGCCCCCCATCTGAGGCAGGCTCTTCACAGCACCCCGGTCGCAGCCCTGCTCACGCTGTGCCGCAGTCCTGGGGTCCTGATGGGTGCGCAGGCAGGGATGCACGGTATCTCCCTGTGCGGCACCAGCAAGGGCAGTATAAATATTGGCCAGATGAGAGCGTGAACGAACGAAGGGTGTGGGAAGAAGACAGAGGAGGAGCTGCCAGGAGAAGAGCCAGGGCAGGGCTGGTTTTGGGGACTCCAAGAGAAGGGGATTCCAAGGCAGAGCGATAAACCAGACAGAGCGCTACAACGAAATGAAGCCCGACGAGAAGGCTCTGGACTGGGAATTGGGGGTCTATGGACTTATCTCCACGGGGTCCTGGCGTGGAAGGTCGCAGTGAGCTGAGGAGTGGCCCTGGGGCTGCAGGGCAGCGGTGGCTGAGGACAAATGCGGGGAGATGCAGGGCAGGAACTCGGCGAGGAAGAGCCGGGGGGGGGGAGGGGGGGGGAAGCGAGAACGAAGAGAAACGAGTTTCTCCTCGAGGACAAGGGACGTTTCACTTGTTCGTAGGGTGTGAGAGCCAGTGAAGGATGGAGAGGGGGGCGGCGGGGTGAGGAGAAACGGGACGGGGGCCGGGGCTTCGGAGGAGGCGGGCGGCCAGCGGCCCCGTTGCTCAGCAGGAACCCCCAGACGCGGGGTCTCTTTTCCTGCGCCACTGATTTCAGGACGCGGTTTGGTTTGACCGGTGGAATGCGGCAGAAAAGGACGACATGCCGGCCCCTAGCAGAGGCCTGAGGGGCCTGGAGGGTCCCGCGTCCCTCTTTCGCTCTGGCCGGGGAGCAGGTGCCTCGTGCACCAGGGCCTCCAAGGCGAGCCTCGGCACACACCTCAACCGGACCTGCCCCCCTCCTGCCCTGGGACCCTGGAAGAGAAACCAGGCTGCGGTGTGAGCGCTAGGGCCGTGGGTTGCTTGTGAGCGCCGTGAAAAGCCGACTCCCACGCCGCAGGATGGAGCCGTGTGTCTGGGAGTGTCCAGGGCCGCTGCGTCCTCAGCAACGGGGGGAAACAGAGATGGATGAAGACAGACTCGGCTGTGGAAGTAAAAGAAAGGGAAACTGAGGACCTTCTCACCTGCCGCTCTTTCAGCACCTTCAGGTGGGTCACCTACAGAGACGGGTGCAGACTACGCTGTGGACTGGGGCCACAGGGGTGCCCAGGACAGGAGGTCGGGGATCCCCACCTCCACGCCAGATGGTTTCAGATACAGAGCAGAAGGCGGGTGAGGGAGGAAGACTCTCCAGGTTCAAGATTAGAAGCAAACGTTTCTGCCGTGTTAGGGGCACATCTCTCGGAGCAAGGCCGATGCCCTGGGCCCGGATTCGGGTACCACTGATGACAGCGAGGAAGAAGAGCCTGGCCGTGAACTTACCCTTCGCCCTCGCTTGCCACGGCCTGTGCCCCCTGCCCCGAGCGGCGGGCACCTGTCCGCCAGGCCCCCCAGGCCTCAAGTTTCCGGTGGTACCCGGGTCCTGCCACCTCCCCGGCTCTCTCTGACCTTCTCTGGAAGAGTTCGAGGCAGACCGCAGGCTCTCCGAAGCTGCTGCTACCGTTCCGACAGTATCAGAAGTGCCCGGACATTCTAGAAACTCCAAAGATAGCCCACTGGCAACAATATTTATTTTTTTAAGAAATGAAAGATTTGCTAACCTGTCCAGAGATTCTCTTTTCAGTTAGCGTAGCTTCACGGCGGTCACCGAACGGCCAACGTAAAATTAGAAACGCCTTTCATCGTACCACGTCATTTCTCAGTCCTTTATTTTATTTAACAAAGTAAATATGTGATTTTCAATATACGATTTCATATACATTTACAAACATAGGGGCTTCCCTGGTGGCGCAGTGGTTGAGAGTCCACCTGCCGATGCAGGGGACGCGGGTTCGTGCCCCGGTCCGGGAAGATCCCACATGCCGCGGAGCGGCTGGGCCCGTGAGCCATGGCCGCCGAGCCTGCGCGTCCGGAGCCTGTGCTCCGCAACGGGAGGGGCCACAATAGTAAGAGGCCCGCGTACCAAAAAATAATAATAATAAAATAAAAAATAAATAAAAACATAAATTTTGGGGGGGACTTCCCTGGCGGTCCAGTGGATAAGACTTTGCCTTCCAATGCAGGGGGTGCGGGTTCAATCCCTTGTCGGGGAGCTAAGATCCCACATGGCTTGCGGCCAAAAAACCAAACATAAAAAAACAGAAGAAATATTGTAACAAATTCAGTAAAGACTTTAAAATAAATAAATATTTATTTTTAAAAAATATTTAGTTTATTTACGTATTTATTTGGTTGCGCAGGGTCCTAGTTGTGGCAGGCGGGCTCCTTAGTTGTGGCTCTCGGGTTCCTTAGTTGTGGCATGTGAACTCTTAGTTGCGGCATGTGAACTCTTGGTTGCAGCATGCATGCAGGATCTAGTTCCCTGACCAGGGGTCGAACCCGAGCCCCCTGCATTGGGAGCACGGAGTCCTAACACGGCACCACCAGGGAAGTCCCTAAAAACATAAATTTTTAATGTGATAGTGGAACTGAAAACATATTACTTTCCCAAGAGAGAAGGAAACTACGTATGTTCCAAGCCCAAATCCTAACTAAATAAATCCAATGAATGAATTCATTTATTCATTCCCTTATTCAAACCACATGCATCGTTCATCTTCCTAATTAAAAAACACGGCACTGGGTGGGGGACAGAAAGATGAATAAGAAGAAAATCACTGTCCTACATGAGCATTAAAAAAGAAAAAACACACATAACTACAAGAGAGTATATTATGGGCACCAAAAGAATTAGAAGAAACTAGGACCTAAATTCAGAGGAGGGAAATCACAGTCGGTCGAAGGCTTCGTAAAGAAAGCAGTACTCAGACTGGGCCATTTAGGATGCAAGGGCATTGAACAGATGGGTACGGAGTGCTGTTTGGACATAAACCATAGGGTTTAGAGACCCTGAAGCTGGGCATTCAGGTGAGAGCATGGACACACCCCATTAGGAAGGAGTAGCAGAGGAAATGGGTAGGAAGGCCACTGACACCAAAGTAAAAAGGGACTTCAATGTCAGGTTAAGAAATGTGAAGTTTAATTCTGATGGCAAAGTGCATATGCATTAAACCACGCTAGGTGTTTGCTTTAAAACAACTTCACAGGAGCTTCCCTGGTGGCGCAGTGGTTCAGCATCCGCCTGCCAATGCAGGGGACACGGCTTCGAGCCCTGGTCCGGGAAGATCCCACATGCCGCGGAGCAACTAGGCCCGCGAGCCACAACTACTGAGCCCATATGCCACAACTAGATAAAGCCCGCAGGCAGCAACGAAGACCCAACGCGGCCAAAAATAAATAAATAAATAAATAACCAGATATAAGACAATCAACGGAATTCCCCACAATTCACACCTAGAAACGGCTCTTTAAAAATAAAACAACTTTACACACCAATGTCAAGTATGTGATTTCAAGCGCTGAGTGGACATTTGGATTCCACCCAATTGCTTGGAAAAGGCATTTTAATTATGCGAAACTTTTGCATTATTTCGCATTGTTGTTCTAAGCGTTGTCCTTTCAGTTCCACTGCAGCCGCCATGTGCGCGTTCACCAAGAAAAATGAGAGGCTTCCAACAGCCCTTCTGCATCCCTCACCCCGTCCCGCTCTCAGTGAGCCCTGAGTGTGAGACAGTTCATGCACGCGAAATTACCTGCGTGTAACGCCGCCAAGCACAGCTGTGCAGGAGGACGGTGGACCGAGCTCTCTGTGACCAGTCGTGTCACCTGCCAGGAGCCGCAGGAAGGGCTCACGGTCCCTACTGGGGCAACGTCAGAGCCCATCCTCCAAAGCGGCCCTGAGGGCCGTGTGTGCCCACAGGGGTCACCTTTTCCACATCACTTAGAGCCACCCCATTTGTAGCTGCTCCCCTCCTTGCCCCTTTCCAGGCTTTAAACAGGGACCTCAGCCCCTTTTGCAGGAAGATCCTCACATATGCCTCCCAGCTCCAGCAAAGCCTTTCTTTATCCACAGCTGTTCTTTGATCGATGGAACCAGAGTCCAGACCAGGGTTAAGCAGAGGTCATTTTGATGATGGTACCGAGAAGCCTTCAACAGAAATAAAATAGAACCCGTGGCAGCCTAGCTTCATCTGACCGGGGACTATTTTTTTCCCACCAGTACACCACACGGGGTCATAATTCTCTGTCTAGTGAAAACATCGGCCCCTTTTACATATTCATTAAAAATAATTTTTTCATTATTTTAAAATGCTTTTAATTTTTATTACCTAGTTAATAATAAACATGAATCACCAACATTGAGATGAGTATTGTCAAGAAACAGTGAAGATACAGACTCAGTATTCCAGTACTTGCGTATTCTTAAATTATCCAACAACAATCTAAGATGTTTGTAATTATTATTAATGTTCACCATCAGAAAGCTTGATGATGTAACCCAGGCCAATAGCTCTCGTTCTTCTAGATCCTTCTGCCAGAGCAGAAATCACAGGAGGGCTTATTCCCTAAACATCCTGCCTATCACGGCACATGAAAATTGCTGGTGCAGTAATATTGTTTTAAAGCTCTAGACGAACAGAGTGACAGGCAATGTGGTAATCCCTCCCGTGCATATAGGAACGAACCAGCCTCTGTTTTGTTTCATGAGGTAAACATTATCATCTGACTCATAAAATGACTGCTTGCATTCTAAATAAACTAATCTTGGTTATTCCCCTTAATAACATATATTGGTGCACATATAAACCAAGGCAAGATTTGCTAAATTATTGTGGCTAGCTGTGGGCAAAAGAGCCGCACCAAAGGAGGCACATTCCATGGCTTTAGCGCTGTCAGGAGTTCATACTGTTTCAGTTTTTAAAATTTCTGGTTTCTCCACTCCAGCAGCCAGAGAGCTGCAACTGTAGACCTGGGTTCTTGACGTCGGGCACCGCTCGCTGTTATTTCCAGCCAAGTGAGACAAACGAATCCTTTCCATGGGATCCCCTCCAAGTTTAGCTCCCTTTGCCGTCTTCACACAGATCGCTTCACCTCCCGAGCACGACAAGTCTGGGCATCACTCAGCGGCAATTACAGAGTTCCGATTCCCAAAAGCAAATGGCAATGCAAGGGAAGCGTCTAAGGGTCCCCCCAGAACGTAAGTCACAGATCCTAAGAACCTACTTTCACAGAGGCCCAGAGTAGTTACCAGTTAATCTCCCAGGTCTGTTGTACAATCAATTCCACAACAAAGGAAAACATTGAGAAGTTGTTTAAAATGCTGCATGCATTTTAAAAGTCAATAAATGCCATCATCTTCAAAACAACAATACTAGAAAATTAACGTCTAACCACTGAATTAGAACCGTTTGGTCAGAAGTACTGTGTAACACATCTAAACCATTGTTGGGTTTACGTGGAGGATGGAGAAGAAAAACCACATCGGTGGGCAAGGTCCCCACAGGCAGGTCCAGGGCGGGACCCCCAGAACGTTTCCACCTCCTGTTCAGGTTACTACCACCATTGCCTACAAGCGGGTAGTTCTTGAGCTAAAAGTACCCTCCAAGCTGGTAAACTGGAAGACAACTAAATCTGCTCAATATTTACCAGCAATGACTCCTTTTCCCTGACAAATATTATATTGAATTTGGTCGCTTTGCTAAGAGGCAGTGAACGACTGGACATTCCAGAGCATCTGCGCCATAAAGACCCCAACACAGATTGGTGGTCAGTCATGTACAAGCTAAAGTTATTGTGTCCTCAAGAGACAGGGAGTAAAACTGATAGGAAAGAATGCTAACGGCAGCAGGAAATATGAATAAACTACCCTAAAGGGAAAGCTGTGTGGACTGAGAGGTCGAGTCTATATCAACAATTAATAAAACAGGAGTTAACAAAATTAACAGATACCGTTTAATATCAACAATTAACCTATAATTAACACCGATGACTAAAACTGAGATATCCTACATCACGATCTTTAAAATTGGCAACTCAACTCCTGGTAGAGATTAACTAATGATTTTCTAACTTGGATTTTGCCATATATATATATATATATTTTTTTTTTTTTTTTTGCCATATATTTTTTTAAAAGCTTAAGAATAAAACTGTGCCCGCAGAACCTTTGCTTCACTCGCCCTCACCCCGCCATTCAACTGGCTCCTCTCAGCTCCTTGACCTCTGGGACACCAAGACCCCCAGGCTGTGTTTCCTACCCACTGGATTTCACCTAACAGAAGAGCCACTGATTATTAGATGCACTGTTATCTTTTGGGCCTCAAAGAAAGAAAAAGAAAAAGGCCAAATCTAAAGCCTTATCACAATTCATTGTAATTAACAGGGTCTACCTTAACTCGTAGTTCCTTCGGATCCCAACGTCACCGCCCTAGTCCGGGTCCCTGCATAGCTCACGTGGACTCAGCAGACCCCCCAGCTCGCCCCCTTCCTCTCGCCCCTCCAGCCTCTTCTCTAGACCACTGCCAAAGCGACAGGTTTTTCAATACAAGTCTGATCATACCGTGCAAACCTGATCGCTCTGGGCTTAAAGACCTAACTCCTCCGGGGAGGCTCCAAGACCCCGAATGACCTGACTTCTATCACCTCCTTGCCTCACCCCTCCGCAGCTTCTTAGTCAACTTCTCACCCCCGATCGCATCCCACCCCTCTCGGTTCTTCACACACCAAGCTCTCCCCGCCTCCAGCCTCCACACCCTCTGCTTCCTCCGTCAGCTACCCCTGCTTCTCAGCCTTGTCCACTCTGTCTGTATTCACCCCTCACCCCCACGAGCACTCTCCCCAAGGACAGACCCCCTGTGACACATCCCCACCGCCTTCTGCGCTATGCCTGCATAGCCCTTTGTATACCTGGGATGACTGACCTAATTACCAGCTTAACTATGTGTCTTTCCACCTTGAAATTCTCCGATGACAGGGATTCGTTTTCATCAGAGCGGATTCCCCAGCGTCTAGCACAGGATCTGGTACGTGTAGGTGCCCCGTGTTGGCTGACGGACCAACAATTGTGGGTGATGGTCAATGCGGTTCTACCAAACATTATTTGGCAAAAACCAGTTTTTGCTGCAAAATATTAATATGTGTTCTAAGGAAGAGGTTCTCAAAGTGTGGTGCTGGGCACACATTAAGCATTTAATAAATCTTAGGTGCGCTGCTACTGCTGACTATGATGACAGCCACAAACGCAACAATAACTAACAACATATCGTAAGAGGTTTCGCTTTTTAAATACTCCATGCCTGAGGTCTCTGCGGTTTTCATCCAGACAAGTGTCTAAGAGCAACCTCTCATAACCAATAGTAACCGTTGATTCTAAAACCCCAGGACAGGAAGACAATCCCGGGGCCAGTTTAAAAGGCCGACGATCAAGAACTGATACTGACGACAAATGCTGCCAGGGAAGTGTATTTTCCTCTCACTTACAAGGATCAAACTGGATTATCTGCAAGTGTGATAGAAGAACAACGTTTGCTGTCTTTTAAATGTTAAAGAACATAACATATGAGCTACAGCAAAGAAATTACTTTTCTCATTTGCCAACTCCAGTGATATCTGGTCATTTGTAATAGGACAGGTATTCTCCAGGGAAACGTGCCCTGGACACACGGTGTAACCATTTCACATCAGAGAGTCCCCAGCTGGCCATGATGTTCCTAGCTGATTACTTGGAATTTGCAATGAATTTTTCCACAGACATTAAATTCGAAGACACGGTCTTAGCAATTTTCATACCAATGGTACCGTGGTATGCGTGACACACTGCGGATTAATAGGCTTTATGTACTATGACATGATGCAAAACACTGTGCGTTAAACAGGCTTTAGGAGTCCACTTTGGAACCCAGACACATTTATTAGAATAAGGTTTCTATGAGAAAATAGGTCTCAGGGCCCAGGAAGACCAGAAGCGATGAAAACGCAAGCCTCCCCTCCCTTTCTCCCCCTTCACTCCTTCACCTCCACCCCAGGACGGCGGCCACAGCCCCAGGTAGGAAGGCAGCCCAGGGATCCAGGTGCACCCCATTCTCACCCCAGCGTGTCATTCACCACCCAGAGCCGAGGCCCCCCAACCTCCTTACCTTCCAGCTCTGGCAATCTTAACAAAACATGAAGGAAACTGCTCATCAGATGCCGGGAGACGTGCCCTCTCCCAGGTGCCCCCTACTCACCGCTCACCTGGCCCAGCCCCCAGCCCTTAGTCCCCAGCCCCAGCCCAGGCTTCCAGCCTGGTTCCCAGACCCCCTTCCTAGCCACAGTTCGGCCCAGGCAACGGCCCTTCTCCCCTTGGCGGCGTTCTCAGACCCACGCCCCAGGGAGGGAGTCCACGTGGCCAAGCCCCCCTCAGGCCCCACCGCGCTCCCCCAAACAGACACCATACACACACGCACAGCCACACACATCATACACACACTCACTGCAACACACATACCATGCAGATCATACACACACAGCCACACGCACACCACATACATCATACGCACACTCACTGCAACACACACCACAGATCATACACACACAGCAACACACACACCAACATGCCACACACATTATACGCACATGCACAGCAACACACACACACACACACACACACACACACGCAGCAGCGGGCTCAGGCAGGCACTGGGCGGAGAGTGAGTGCCGGGGTCAGGGAGGCGGGGACACACAGGACAGTATCAGGACCCACGAGGAGAGGCGCGGTGGAGCCCGGCGTGAGGGCGTCGTGGGGACGGTCGGCAGCGCCCTCGGAACAGCGAGCTGGAACCGCTGGGGAGGTGGCGCTGCGCCCGCGGGGAAACCCAGGCCGGCCAGTGACTTTGACCCCGGCCCGCGCGCTCCCAACCCTCCTCGGCCTCCCGCCCGCGGCGCCCATGCGGCCCCCGCGAGCGCGCCCCGCCCCCCCGGGAGAGCCGGCCTTGCCCCCGCCCCGGGCCGAGCCGCTCACAGCCACGCGCGCGCGGAACCCGCTCCGGGACCCTGACGGCCACGACCCGGCGGCCGCGCCACACACCGGGGCCTGGCGCCCCGCCGCCACCTCCCCGCGGCGACACCCCTGCCCACGGGGTGGGGGGGCGCACGGGAAGAGAGTCGGGGCGGCGGTCGTCAGGGTCGGCCCTCCACTCCGAGTCCAGGGCCTCCCTCGCACACACGTGGTCAGCATTGACCAGGGTTTCCTGCGAGGGGCGCGGACGCCTGCAAGGCGCGGGGGAAGGATCGCCGAGGGGAGCCGAGAAGCCCCGTGCTCTGCGCTGGCCGCCCCCCTCCCCGCCCCACACTGTCCCCACGAAGGATTCCCACCAGAGTGACAGCCCGCAGCACCGGACACACAGCAGGTCGCCGCGGACGCTGCGAGTAGCCGGGCTCCTGTCGCCTGACGCCCCGCGGCCGTCCTGGGCCGGTTCCCCACGTCGCCGCCCGGCGAGTCCCCTGCGGGCGCCCCCAGGCCTCAGCCGTCGCGCTGCGGCCACAGCTGCCTGGGGGGAAACCGCTTCCCCGCCGGAGGTTAAAGCCGACGATGTTCGACGACACCCGCGCAGTCCGCGCGCTCCCGCCAGCCCCGCTCCCCCGCCCGCAGCCCTGCCCACAGCCCCGCGCGCTCCCGGCCCCGCGCCCGCGCCAGCTCCGCGCGCTCCCGGCCCCGCCCACAGCCCAGCCAGCGTTGCGGGGAGCGAGCCCGGAGCCCAGGGCCGGCCGCCGCGCGGGGCCGCGGGGCTCCCCGGGGGACTGGGCGGGGTGGGGGGTAGCTTGCGCCAAAGGAAAACCGAAAATGAGCACAGGCTTCTCCGAGCCTCCCTCGCCGAGAATTGCATTCACACAGCGAAGAGCCGCGAGGTACAGAGCCGCGGCGGCAACGCTATTTTGAGGGCGATTTTCATTTACACCTTCCAAGAATGACCATCCTGACCATGGCACCTGTTAGAAAGGTTGTGCCTGCTCCAGAGGAGGTTCAAGGTAGAGTCCACCAGCGAGTCCACCCGGCCTCCCGGGCTCGGAGCAGAGAAAGGGGCTTGAGTGGGTCCCCAGGGGGTTCCCAGCACCTTCTGCCCCGGGCAGACGCCCCTCGCCCGCGGGGGGTCTGGGTTAGAACTTCAGTGTCCTTTGTACTGTGACCCTCATCGGTTAAAATTCTTATATTTTGGAGACACTTGGTGTTCTTAGTTCGGTTTTATTTGTTAATCGATGGTCCCGTATGGACTTCTATTAATACGCCCCCAACTCAGAGGCCCGCTGGAGACCCCCAGACCCCTCCGGCTGGAGCCTCAGAGCAGGGAGCAAGGGGGAAGTGGCCTTCCTTCCAACAGTCCAGCCCCTCCCAGGCTGCGGGGTGGGGACGTGTCGCTGGGCCTTGGTCCCCACACGCGCACCTGCTCCACGTCGGGGATGAGCACGCTGCCAGTTTCCCTGCACGCCCCCATTGCTGGGTGAAACCGAGGGGAACGTCCTTTCCAGCAGTCTTTTCTACCAGGAGAAGGGCCATTTCTCTCTAAGTAAGCACCTCACGGGGATTCCCATTAAATAAAATTGCTTGACGATGACCTAATTTGTTCATTCAAGAGGATAAACTCGTCCTATCCATACATTATTTTTGTTATGATTTCCGTTGTTAAATTATACATAAAAGGCCACCAAGCCTACTTTAGAAATGCAGCGTTTTCAGAACATGAATCTTAATGAGATCCTTATTTTAAACGGTGCCTGAGAATGTGTGTTATTTTAGATGCCTCTTCATATTTTCACCAATTTGTAATCCTAAAGGCACTTTCTAAAAATTGTTGTAAAATGCATTTTCTTAGACTATGTTCATTCACTACCTTAGACCGACCTGTTGCCTTTTTGGTTTTAGGTTATTTTGGGGTGAACGAAAGATAAAATATATAATTAAAAGAGGTTTTCCAAAATGATGCACCCTCTCGTGCCCATCACCTGCAAATTAAGCACCTTTACAGTTTTGCCTTTCCTAGGTCCACTCTTCTGTAGACCTTTCTCACTTTTCCTCTGATAAAGTCTTTTCAAACGTGAACAAATCCATAAACGTGTGTTTCCATAAACGCGTTCTTCGGACGCCAGTCCTGCAAGATCATCGGTGGAAAGAAAACTGGCCAGCGCACCTGGGAAACCCGGCTCCTTCGCCCCCTTGGGATGTTTACAGATCACATTACGGCTCTCAGTCAAGACACCTGCAGAACTTGGTGTAGCCCAGCATTTCTCAAATTGGCATGTGGAACCTGTATCCGAACAAGACTCATTTACATGCTGTGGAACTTTTATTTCTAGGATTACATGTTGGCAATTAGTGATTTAAACCATCTAACATACAGAATAGGTCACCTAAAATTGGGGTAAGTCAAGATGCAGCATAAGAATTTTTTTCAGAGAATGAAGAGGAAGCAGACCCTAACTGCCATTTTCTGTGAATTTTGTAAATCCACTGAGTTAAAAAAAGAATGCTTTAAATATCTAGGTGAACAATCAATAGATGAATGGATAAAGAAGATGTGAGATAGATATATGTACACACACACACACACACACACACACACACACAGGAATATTACTCAGCCATAAAAAGGAATGAAGGGCTTCCCTGGTGGCGCAGTGGTTGAGAGTCCGCCTGCTGATGCAGGGGACACGGATTCGTGCCCCGGTCCGGGAGGATCCCACGTGACGCGGAGCGGCTGGGCCCGTGAGCCATGGCCACTGAGCCTGCGCGTCCGGAGCCTGTGCTCCGCAAAGGGAGAGGCCACAACAGTGAGAGGCCCGCGTACCACAAAAAAAAAAAAAGGAATGAAATTGCCATTTGCAGCAACATAGATGGACCTAGAGGGTATTACGCTAAGCGAAATACATCAGACAAAGACAAATACTGTATGATTTCACTTATATGTGGGATCTTAAAAACAGAACCAATAAACATAACAAAACAGAAACAGAGTTACAGAGAACAAACAAGTGGTTGCCAGAGTGGAGGGGAGCAGGGAGAGGAGAGAAATAGGGGAGGGAGGTTAAGAGGTACAAACTCGCAGCTGCAAAATAAATGAGTCACAGGGATGAAATGTACAGGGTGGGGAACAGAGTCAAGAACTATGTAATATCTTTGTACAGTGACAGTAACTAGATTTATCATGGTGATCGATTTGAAATGTATAGAAATATTGAATCACTATGTTTGCAACAGGAACTCACATAGTGTTGTAGGTCAATTACACTTCAAAGACAAACACACAGACAGACTCATAGAAAAAGAGATCAGATTTGTGGTTACCAGAGGCAGGGGGTGGGAAAAGGGGGATTGGATGAAGGGGGTCAAAAGGTACAAACTTCCACAAGAAGGACCTACCATAGAGTACAGGGAACTGTACTCAATATTTTGTAATAAGCGATAAAAGAACCTGAAAAAAAATAGATATGTATGTATAGTTATACTTTGCTGTACACCTGAAACTAACATAACATTATATATCAACTCTACTTCAATTAAAAATAAATGAAAAAAATTTAAAAAAAAAGAAAAAAAAGAAAAGAAAAAAAAAAAAAATGAATAGGGACTTCCCTGGTGGTGCAGTGGTTAAGAAGCCACCTGCCAATGCAGGGGACACAGGTTTGAGCCCCGGTCCAGGAAGATCCCACATGCCGTGGAGCAACTAAGCCCGAGAGCCACAACTACTGAGCCCACGTGCCACAACTACTGAAGCCTGTGCGCGTAGAGCCTGTGCTCCGCAACGAGAAGCCACCGCAATGAGAAGCCCGCGCACCACAACAAAGAGCCCCCCGCTCTCCGCAACTAGAGAAAGCCCGCGAGCGGCAACAGAGACCCAACGCAGCCAAGAATAAATAAATAAATAAAATTTAAAATAAATAAATACACTTTTAAAAATAATAAATAAAAGATCTCTGGAATTTGGAGGAAACAGAACATTTTAAAATATATCAATTATTATGAAAGTAATCTGATTTATTATAGATCATTTGAAAGCAAAAGGCCAGTGAAAAAAAAGGAAAAAAACATCTCCTATATTCCTACCGAAAAAAAAGAAAGGTACAAACTTCCAGTTATATGATAAATAAGTACTAGGGATGTACTGTACACTATGATAAATGTAGTTAACACTGCTGTACGTTATAAATGAGAGTGGTTGAGAGTAAATCCTAAGAGATCTCATCACAAAAAAATAAATTTTTTTCTATTTCTTTAATTTTGTATCTATATGTGATGATGGATGTTCACTAAACGTACTGTGGTAATATTTTCGTGATGTATGTAAGTCAAATCATTATGCTGCACACCTTAAACTTATACAGGGCTGTGTGTCAATTACATCCCAATAAAACTGGGAGAATATATATATAAACTATAAACTAAATGTATATATATAAACTATATAAACAGACACTGTGTCAAAACCCTGAAACTACACAGAATAAGAAGTTTCCAGAAATATCTTTTTTCTCCTGCGGGAACTACAACCCAAAGTGTAGTAGATTTCATCTTTGTTGAGTCAGACTTCCTCAGCCCCCATCTCACCTGGAGTATTTAAAACTCATCCCCTTTATATAGACTCCTACAGTGTTCTTGGAAGTGAATGCAATGCTCAGGAGAAGGGCCCCCAGTCCTAAGCTGCTCTAGTGCTTGAGTCCCACCTTTGTCCCAAAAGACAACCCTGCACCCCAACAGGCTGTGTGCTCCCAGAAGGTCTGCATGGTTTTCAAGTCTTTTTGACACCTTCTTTCCCTTAAGGCAGAGGAAGAAAACATGCAAACATCACCCTTGAGAACGAGAAAAGTCAAACTAGCAGCCTAAGGGCTGCTCAAACCTTGGCCCATCTGGACCAACTTTGACCGAATGAAAACATTTTATAAAAGGAACTCCAGGTGTCTCAAGCACCTGGCCTCATAGGAAGTGAGGGGCAGCCAGATGAAGGGAGTTGCATTTAGTCCTTTTGCATCAGATATTCTTCAGAAAGTGAGAGAGAAGTGTTTACATTAAAACACTTAACAAACTGCTTTTAGATACCCCTTCCCATCCATGGCTCCCACTAGGACCCTTTCTCCTCCACCCTGAACCCCCCACCACACACACACACATTAAGGCACAAAAGGTAACATGAATATAACTAAGAAATTATGCGTTAAATGTGTCTCATGTTCCTCTCCACACTTAGCAGAAACACTAAGCAAAAAATAGATGCTCCATAAATTGATTACTTACTCCATAAGTAATCAATTGGTTACTTAATTGATCAACTAATAGGCCTTCTAAAGTTACTTATTATCAGAGAGAACCTGGACTTACACTGTAAACACTTTGTTCCTGTTTTACCCGGGAGATTATTTTCTATTTCAAGAGAGTCTCACAGTTTAAACTGAACTGTGAAAAATGAACCAAAACAGGCGGGCAGATACTTCTCATATTTTAGTCCACCCACAAAATTTGCGTTATGTCTGATGACATTTGTCAGATGCCACCAAGCCCTTCCTATCCATCATCCTCTCCCACGTAGAACAGCCTGAAACTGTGCACATTTGCTTTCCGTCACCTAATAATTATTAATTTTATGGAAACTTTTAAAAGGAAAGAAAATGATAGGCAAAATATATTTCATCTAAAGCCCACTGAATGGTTGTTTTTTAAGACATAAGCACAGGCCTATTTTCATCACTAAGAAATCCAGGTATCACATTACATAGACCATTAAACACATGAGTTTATCTTGAGAAATTTCATCGTACTCAGCCATAGGAAGACCCAGCGTTTGCTACTTAAAACGCTTATATTGGCTAGATATGTTTAAAGTAGAAAAAGTTATCCAGGGTGCATCTGGTTAAGAACCTGCAAGCGAGGATCCCTATTTCTCATACTTTCACAGAAAATGAAAGTGATACTTAATTAGCAAAATTAAAATCCTCTGAATCTACATGTGTAAGACAACTTCCCCTTTTTCCGTTATTTTTAATCCTCCAAGGAGTGGAAGAACCGAAAGAGATCTTTCGGTGTTGATTCAAAGAAACTAACGTCTTTTTCTGTTCGGAAGAAGTAATTTCTTAAGGCAGCTTATATAGTCTTTAAATAATGATACTTTGTAGAAAAATCAAGTATTAGTCATACCTTGGGAAATTAGATTCGATTTTATGCTATGTAAATGTAAGTGCTTTTGATTCAGGCAATGATTGAGCTCTGTGCCTTCCTGGCATGGTGCTCAGCGCCCTAAGAAAAGGACACCCAACTATCGTCTTTCAATTTTCGTGACCTTCAAGTCCAGGACTGCTCCTTCAGTCTTGTTCTCCCCCTCCAGGGCTATTTTAGGGAGGTTTGATGGCACCCATATCCACAATCTATCTAAGCCAAAGCAAGGTTACTGATGGGATCTCCTCTTGTTATGTTTACCCTTGAGAGTTCTCTCAGGTCAGGAAAATGGGGCAGCTGCATGCTGGTGTCTATGCTGCCACCTCTGAGCCTTATAAGGAAAGACATCCCAGGGAGAGGACCGCAGACCTGTGTCACATGCTGTGTCTGTGTGGTACTCATACTTTTTACATGTGGGGAGGGGAGCTCACAGACCCTCTGGAGAGAACATTAGGAAAACCCTGGACCCTCTTCCTGGAAGAAAAACACATGCACACAAAAATTCGGACTCTGAAGCCCGTCCACATACCCCTGTGTAGACCACACATGCAGCAGATCAATCTCATTTTTTGTGCTCTATCATAAAACTCTGTAAAATGGAAGAAAGTGAGAGTTCTGGGAAGATGATTAGAATGTGACATTCAGAAAGGAACTTTGATTTTTAGTTCAAAGCTGGCTGTGTATTGAAAGAAAAAAAAAACCTCTCCATCAACTTTTCCCTGCAGCCGAGAATGTTTGGATTTCATTTCAAAGTTCATCAATGGGAAAGCTCATTGGGAGTTCAGGGTGGTATTTCCAACAGAAACATTATGCTTTGACACCTCCCTGGTTAACCCCTCAAATCCTCCCAGAGCTGAATTTGGGTCAGATGACGATCTGGAGCTTGTAGTCTCTTTTTTTTTTTTTTGGTGGGGTGGGTGCGTTGGGTCTTCATTGCTGCGCACCGTCTTTCTCTAGTTGTGGCGAGCGGGGGCTACTCTTCGTTGTAGTGCACGGGCTTCTCATTGCGGTGGCTTCTCTTGTTGTGGAGCACAGGCTCTAGGCACGCAGCTCAATAGTTGTGGCACGTGGGCTCAGTCGTTGTAGTTCTCGGGCTTCGTTCGCCGCGGCATGTGGGATCTTCCCGGACCAGGGCTGGAACCCATGTCCCCTGCATTGGCAGGCAGATTCCTAACCACTGCGCCACCGGGGAAGCCCTGTAGCCTGTAGTCGCTTCATTGGCTTAGTTTACAGCAATGTCGTCTGTTTCTACCAACACTTTTGCAGTCCAGGTAGCACAGAATCCTCTGCTGCCTCTACATTGTTTTGAACATATCCCAGCTCTTTCCTGATCTGGAAGCCTCCCTGGTCCAGATGGAAATGAAGCCACTGCCTCCCATTTCTACGTAGGGACGGGGACGCGTCCTTAGAGCATCTGAGAAGCTGCTGGAACTAATCCACCCGGTCTTCCTCCCTAATGGGCGATGGGCAGACACCTAAAGAGCTATCGACTGGCCCAGACAGTCCAGCACCCTGGTCATTTTACCCGTCAGTGTGACCAAGGTATTGACCCAGGAACATTTGAGACTCTATACACATTGCCTCTGTGAAATTAACATTCTCTTTATGAGATCCCCCTCGTACCTGCTGTTTACTGAGGAAGGAAGCTATTTTTAACATCCTCAGAGACAGAACCTGATTGCTCCGTCTGCCTGAAGGACAAGTTCTCCCAATCTGCTTTTTGTTTCCATTGAGTTTGATTTTTATCTCTGCTTTGTTATGCCCATAGCTCTCAGGTAGTGTGTAATTCCATCAACATCCAGTATTTTATCCTGAAAAATAAATCATTATTTTATGGGGGGAAACGTTTTCCCAACGTGCTGCGTGTTGGCTACAGCTAACAGCGATTTGACAGACTCTTAGCTGATGAAGCCATGAGCCCTAATAATATTGCCTCTACCCGGAGCTGGGCTGCTTCAGGAGTTTTATTAATGTAATAAAATGTAGCTTTTACAGTTATCTACAGTATGTAATTACAAATGCATATTATTGATATTATCAGTGTGATGCTTGAGGTTCCTTTTCCTTTTCCATTAATGGAAACTCTGCATTTTATATATTAGTTATACAAAGAATTAATGATGGTTTATACAAGTCTGTCTACAAGCAGACATTTTAGAAGCAATTATACTCACACTAGAGCAGTCCTCTCTTGAATAATGATTTTGTTCCAAAAGATGATTTTAAATGCATTTGTTCATAAACATAACATGGTACTCTACAAGGAGTGAAATGAACACGGTCAGGAAAAGCTCAGTTTTACAAGAGAACAATAGGTGTGGAACATGGCAGCGGTTCTTGCGAAATTTCATCCAAAGATATTTTCGTTTGACTATATTCTTTGCATCCCTAAAAGTGTTGATAACAAGGACTCCGAACTCAACTTCCACCTTCCAGCCCACGCATCACAGGGGCTTCGAGGCACTAGTTCCGCCCCCAGTTGCCTGGATAACTGTACTCGTCGTTCAGATCCCCAGCTCAAGCTCCATTTGCTCAAGGAAGTTTTCCCTTACTAAGTCAGAGTCTCCGACTGTGAGTTTCTTGGCACCTTGTACATTTACCCAATATTGCGATTTTATGATTACTAATATGATTATGATTAATATCTATCTCCCCCATCTCTCCGCTTTGTGAAGGCAATGTCTTCTTGTGGTCCCCTCTCTAGTCCCCAGTGTCTTCAGTAACCAGCGTATAGTAGATCACGAATGATTGAGTGAATGAATGAGTGACTGAATCACAAAACAGTGCCTCATGCCAGGCACTATAAGAATCATGGACTCTGCTGCCAGACTTCCCAGTTTTGAATTCCATTTCTGCCACCTACGGCACGAACACATTTTCCACATCTATAAAATAGGAGAAATGATCATTCTTACCTTATGGGAGTGTTATGAAGTTTAGATAAGTTAATAGGTACAGATCACGTTGAATTGTGCCGGACACATAGGGAGCATGTATATATATCATTAAATAATAATAATTATTATTATTGTTGTTTTTACCTCTGACTTTAACAGTGATAAAGAAGATTCTTAAAAAAACTAAAGACCTCTAAAACCATTATGGGGAATTCCCCGGCTTCCCAGTGGTTAGGACTCCGAGCTTTCACTGCTGGGGGCCTGGGTTTGATCCCTCGTTGGGGAACTAAGATGCCACAACCCGTGCAGTGCTGCCCTCCCCCCCAAAAAATAATTATGATGTTAAATCCCTGGAGTTCTTATCCTGACCCTTGTAGCAAATTGAATTTATGACCCAGCTGAGGACCCGTCCCTTGACCAAGTACAGCACATGTCCTTGTTCACCATTTAAAAAATTTTTTTCCACTTTTACATTGCCTCTCCTTACTAGAATTTTAAACTCGCTTGCTGGTTCTGCACTTGCAGGTCGTGAAGAGGTTAATCGTGTCTGGATGACACTTCAGAAGTAAGTCCTGGCTCAGCAAGTGTCCCATAGGCTAGAGCTGAATTAACACGACCCCAGGCGCCACCGGTCCCATCGTTGGTGGCGGGACTCACTCTTGTCACTCATGCCCTGCAGGGGACCCCTCCGGACAGGCACTCAGAACAGCCTCCGCAGCTCTCCTGCTCTTTCCAACCCATTTTACTTTTCGTTTTGTTTTTAATAAGGTATTTTATTTATTAATTTATTTTATTTATTTATTTTGGCCGCGTTGGGTCTTCGTTGCTGAGCGCGGGCTTTCTCTAGTTGCGGCGAGGAAGGACTACCCTGCGTTGCGGTGCACAGGCTGCTCATTGCGGTGGTTTCTCTCATTGTGGAGCGCGGGCTCTAGGCTCACGGGTTTCAGTAGTTGCAGTACGTGGGCTCAGTAGTTGTGGCGCACGGGCTTAGCTGCTCCGCGGCATGTGGGATCTTCCCAGACCAGGGCTTGAACCCGTGTCCTCTGCATCGGCAGGCAGACGCTCAACCACTGCACCACCAGGGAAGCCCTCTGGCCTATTTCTTTCTTTTTTTTTTTTTTTTTTTGCGGTACGGGGCCTCTCACTGTTGTGGCCTCTCCCGTTGGCGGAGCACAGGCTCCGGACGTGCAGGCCCAGCGGCCATGGCTCACGGGCCCAGCCGCTCCGCGGCATGTGGGATCCTCCCGGACCGGGGCACGAACCCGTGTCCCCTGCATCGGCAGGTGGACTCTCAACCACTGCGCCTCCAGGGAAGCCCTGTGGCCCATTTCTTAAAAAGCTTTTTTTTATTGACGTATAGTTGATTTACAATATCGTGTAAGTTTCAGGCGTACAGCACAGCGATTCAGTTATACGTGTACACGTATCTATCCTTTTTCAAAGTCTCTACCCATTTAGGTTATTACAGAATACTGAGCAGAGTTCCCTGCGCTATACAGTAGGTCCTTGTTGGTTATCTGTTTCAGCCCATGATTTTTAAAACAATGCTAACTCCAGCTTGATTACAAAGCTACCACACAGGTCATCTCTAAAATTCAACGACATTAAGGGTTTAGTCTGGACTTCTTAAGCAAGCAGAGTTAAGTGGAATTGGAATAAGAACTTTTGGTTTATGGAAGGTGAAGAAACTTCTAGAACACGTTTCTTCACAAGAATGGGATGGACCCCATCGGGCTCAAGAAATCCGATGGGAAGAAGCGGTTGGCATCCTTACTGCAGAACTGGGAAGAAGGAGGGGAGGCCACGGTGTTCTGGGGGCAGTGGGCAGGTGTCAGCCCCCAATCTGGGCCCTCTGGGGCAGTTACCTCATCTAATTCACAGTGAGCACAGCCGCTGTGGTCTCATCTTCATTCGACAGATTGAAGACTCGATGCTCAGAAGATTCACCTCTTATGCTAAAGGTACCACAGATATCAGCTGGCAGAATTAATACCTGAACCCTGGGCTGACACACAAGTGCATTATGCTTTTCATAAAGCAGGATGGGTGCCCTGTGAAAACTGTCCCCTCATCTGCCTGAATAGGGAGCTCTTCACCATGGAATGACGTCCACATCCCTTTCCTGTCATACACTACAGCTACTGTTAATGTTCTTTTTTTAATTCATTTTTATTGGAGTATAGTTGCTTTACAATGTTGTGTTAGTTTCTGCTGTACAGCAAAGTGAATCAGTTATACGTATAAATATATCCCCTCTCTTTTAGATTTCCTTCCCATTTAGGTCACCACAGAGCATTGAGTAGAGTTCCCTGTACTAAACAGCAGGTTCTCATTAGTTATCTCTTTTATATATAGTATCATCAGTGTATATATGTCAATCCCAATCTCCCAATTCACCCCATCCCCCCTTTTCTCCCTTGGGAACCATAAGTTTGTTTTCTATGTCTGTGTCTCTGTTTCCGCTTTGCAAATAAGTTCATCCGTACCATTTTTCTAGATTCCACATATAAGCGATATTATGTATTTGTTTTTCTCTTTCTGACTTACTTCACTCTTTATGACAGTCTCTAGGTCTATCCATGTCTCTGCAAATGGTACTATTTCATTCGCTACCATTAATTTTCTATCCATATTTCCCTTCTCACTTATCTTCTAGAATGCTAAAATTGACCTCACCTCTGGGTACCTCACACAGACACCCTCTTTCCCAGCTTTGTTCTCTTCTAGGTGACCTCCACCCACTAGGGACGTGGTATGACCAGGTGTGACTGTTCCCAGCCCTCTGGGACTCTGAGCACACTTACTGACCCTTCCCAGGATGCTCAGAGATCCTCTTGGATTTTGACATTTGACAGAAAAAACATGAATAAAACACATGTAAACTTGGTCTTGTTCATTGGTGACTATATAGTTATCACTCAACAACCTTCCACCCTCGGGAATCAAGCCCGGACCAGTGATGACAAATGACACCAGCATAACGACCACAGTAATTCACTGTCCTGTTTACAAATATTTAGCAAAGTCAAGGTTAAAGCCACGTAATGGAACAAATTAAGGGTTGGTATTACGGGACCCTCCACAAGACTTGGCATCCACCTCAACTAAGACGCATAGCTATATTTCATATTCATCTAAAATTTAAAATTTTTTTTCTCTGTAACAGCCTTAAAATACCTCAGGAGAGATTGTTGGAACCCTCGTGAAAACTCTTTTCAGAACTTTTAGCCCATAGAGTCTTTACTTTTTCAACTTACTTTTAAAACCCCTGACTATGGACAATTTAAGATTAGGACAAGAGGATTGCTTTTTTCATAACTAACTACAGAATCCCATGAGAGTCTGACCAGTGTTAGCCCGATGCTACCATGTAATTCGCATTTATTATGGGGAAAAAAGTCCATTTGGACTTTTTTTTAAGAAGCCGTAGTGAGAAGGTTCGCAGACATGAGCCCTGCCCTGACTGCGCAGAGGGAAGGCCGCTGAGCTTGGAGAGCCGGCAGGGCAGCCGGGATGTGTGCAGAGACTCTGCATCCTTGGTTTTAAAGGGAAAGATGTGAAAAGAGAAAAGTTCATTCTGAGATGAACGGGGGCGCTGCTTAACCTGCCCCCTTGGTAATCACCCTGTGTACGAAACGAAGGGCAAGTGGGCGCTGCATTTTCAAGAGCTCCACCTTTGGTGACACAGAATGTTTACAAATCCCTGGAGGGGAGGGTCAGGGTCCTCAGCCCACAGCCTCTGCTGACCGTCAACGCCACAGATCGGCAGTGATTTCACCCGATTAATAAATAACCACGGAGGTGAAAGGAACCATTTCACAATCTGCAAGTCGCCTCAATTTTCAAATTCCTCCAGGTCAAAAGCAATCACCAGCCAGGCTTTCTCCCCACCCCGGAAATATTTATTCTTCCTCTTCAGATGCGAACCATTCCAGAAGGTGAACAGAAACTACAGCAAGCGTGGCCTGCTTGTCCACAGCATTTACGTGCCTTACGTACCCTAAAAGTACGTAGCTTATTAATGAACTGAGCTTCCATCCTCTTCAATAAGCCCTTTTATTAGCATGACACGCCTTCACTTACAAGTGTCAAGCCATCTCGCCCTGTGTGAGCTTCCTTTCTGGTATTTAATATAAAGACAGAACAGTATTTATATCCCTCACAGTAAGAGAACGGCTTGTTTTCAGGTTATACAGCCATGGTGTGATAAAGAAAGAAGGAACCTTCTTTTCATTAAAAAACTTTAAAACTGAAAGTTCAAAGATACGTTCTCCTCTCTTATTTCTTGTCAAAACATGACTTAAGACCCAAAAGTAATCTACTTTCAATTTTGTTCCATATTTCAGTGCTGTCATAGTACTCAGCGGAGAGTATTGGAATACGATCATTTTTTATTTTGTTGATGTTACCGACAGCTTTATTCACAAAGCAATCTTATACTACGTCTACCAGTGGTAGGGCACGGAGGTCAAATAGTCTATCCTTACAGGTAGCGAACTTATTAAATGGCACGTCTATTAAACCGAATGGACAACATAAAGAAACATTCCAGCAAAATACTTTAAACATAGTTCAATGAAGATATGGCTCCAAAGGGTAGTAAATAATTTAAACGGAGACCAGTAAGGAATTTGTTATACTTTTTACTAGCATCTTCAAAATTATATTTCAAACAAAGTGGTTAGAATAGACAGAAACACAAAAGCTGCAACAAAAGGCCCAGGTTCTATGGCAAACGTTCAAGAGTGTGGCTACTTCGATGCAAATCCCAACATTAATTGCCAGGTTCATTTAAAATAATCTAGGTGTAAATATTACATAATCGTGAGCTGAGATAACCGCTTTTAAAAAATCGTCTTCCTGACTGTCGTTTTTATTCTTGTTTTGGAAAACGGTTGATTTTTAAATTCGATGTAAGATAACACTTATTCATGACACAACTTCGCTTCTAAGAGAAAAAACTGTGTCAGAAGAATACAGTCAAAATAATGTGAAAAATATTTTCTTAATTATTACATATTAAAATATTACATAATATTTTACATACACATCAAGTATTACATAATATCTGCTGTGAAAATAAATGTGATTACAAAGGATTAGAAAAAAAGTTTTGATAATGCAGGATTTTCTTTTTTCCCCTGGTATCTCTGGTAACTCTTCGATGATGAAAAAATTGAATCTATCGTCCTTCTAATCACAGTGTTCCCCCCGTATTTGATTAACCACATTTACCAAAACGAAAAAAGGGAATCCATGAAAGTGAACACAATTTCTTGTCCTCCTATGCAAGCTGTGGGTTTTCTACCAAAATGACCAGCTGAATCGGTGCCTTTTGATAAGTTTATCGTAAGTAAGAGTATTTATGACATAAATAAGAGACAGAGCCTCTTCGTGTTTTTTTAATAAATTTATTTTATTTTATTTATTTTTGGCTGCATTGGGTCTTCGTTGCTGCGCACGGGTTTTCTCTAGTTGCGGCAAGCAGGGGCTAATCTTCGTTTTGGTGCGGGGCTTCTCATTACGGTGGCTTCTCTTGTTGCGGAGCACAGGCTCTAGCCGCACGGGCTTCAGTAGTTGTGGCTCGTGGGCTCTAGAGCGTAGCCTCAGTAGCTGTGGCGCACAGGCTTAGTTGCCCCCGTGGCATGTGGGATCTTCCCGAACCAGGGCTCTGCATTGGCAGACGGATTCCCAACCACTGTGTTGTCCCATGTCCCCTGCATTGGCAGACGGATTCCCAACCACTGTGCCACCAGGGAAGTCCTGAGTCTCTTCATCTTGATGTTGGTTACCTGGTGTCTGACCAGGCAGTTGGGTCCCTGATCTCTTACCAAGAATATAGATGACTTGATCAAGGGTCACTAGCAGATTCTCCTGGCAGGACAATTAATAAGATACAGAAACGGAAAACCTGAGTTGTTAAAGTTAACAATTACCTCCCCACCCAGCATCACTCCACAGGCACCGTCCCTGCTTCAGCGCCCAGTAAATCATCTACCTAAATGCATTTGCACCCAATCATTTTTTAAAGTCACAATCTTTGCAGTGTCAACTTGTCAAGGGTCAAAGGGAAGAGCAGGCAAGATTCCCACATCAATCTGCTTGTAGAAACCGTCTCATTTCATTTCAAATCACCTGCTGTGCTTGAAGCCGACGATGGACAAACCGTCTTCCTCCATAAAACCGTGACAGCCCAGGTCGAACTTGGGCCATCATTCATTGGGGCAAGTCAGGCCGCTTCTGTCATTAACTACTTTTAAACGGCTGTGCGGGGTTAAGTGATCTTGCAGGGCAGCCACAGATATAAATACTGTTTGGACAGTTTAATGTCGAGACCATTCCTCTGAGATGAAAACTGTGTAACCCAATAGAACAGTTGTCGATACGAGGATTAAGGTGCCTGTATTGTTACCGGGAGCCGTGCCTTTACATGGGTTTTGTGTACATGACCCCATAGGAGACTCTGAATGGTGTCCATCCACCTGACACAGCTCCTAGACAGTGTTCTGAGAATATTAAAAACGACTTCAGGCATTCAGAGGGCCACCCTCCGGTAGGCGTTCTTAGAGGGTTTACATTTGCCCTTGAGAGGCTGATGGGAAAATGAGAGCACCCTGCTGCTGTGGGCGGCTCCAGAGCCCCACGGTCAATTGGAATCTCAAAGGTCTACAGCTGGCCATAAAATCAGTGTGGGCAGTACGGTAACTTGTGCACAGAAGGGTCACGATCGAAGAAATAAGGCTGAAATGATGATCCCATCTCCTTTAGAGAGCTCTTTCCTGGAGGCAAACCCTGTAATATCTAAAGGTGACAATTAATATTTACCCAGTACTTAGCATATATGGGGCATGCACTGAGTGCTTTGCATGCATGACCTCATTTAAATCTCACAACCCAATGAGAAATCTATTTTTAGTCCCACTTTACAGGTGAGAAAGCTGTGGAGCAGAACTGGTAAAAATCTGCCCCCAGGTTGCACAGCTGGTAATGATGGAGTATAGAACAAATGTTGTGTCTGATTCAGGAACTAGTACAGTCAACTACGGCGCTAGACCACCTCTGCTATAATGATGCTCCCTGTGAGAAATTCCACTTGCTGGTCTTATAAAGTATTTATAATACACACTGGCTTAGGTCTCTTTAACATGCTTTAGCTGTGTGCAGAAACAGTCTGAATCATTAAAAGAAGAGAGTTGCTAAGTTACTCGGAGACCTCGAGCGAGTTAAATCCAACCAATATACAAATAACATGAAGACTTTCCGGGGGGGTGTGGGCATGGATAGTTCTGAGAAAATCCATTTCGAAATCCTCAGTGTCCGTATGTTTTCTTTGCTAAAATTGGTCTACCTGAGTAAACATCGTACACATTCTAATTTTCTACCCCATTCACAACTGCAATTCTCCAACCTTACTTCAAAGGCACCCTCTCCACCCCCGGAGTCTTACCCGGCCCCCAGGGTGAAAATCTCCAAGTCACCAGAGACTATCTACCAGGTCCCTGAAGATCCCTCCACAATTTATCCTGTGAAGAAATGAATTTCAACCAAGAGGTTTCTGTGTTTAAAACTCATCTATCAGGACTTCCCTGGTGGCTCAGTGGTTAAGAATCCACCTGCCAATGCAGGGGACAGGGGTTCAAGCCCCGGTCCGGGAAGATCCCACATGCCGTGGAGCAACTAAGCCCGAGAGCCGCAGCTACTGAGCCCGCGTGCCACAACTACTGAAGCCTGCACGCCTAGAACCCGTGCTCCGCAACAAGAGAAGCCACCGCAATGAGAAGCCCGCGCACCGCAACGAAGAGTAACCCCCGCTCGCCACAACTAGAGAAAGCCTGCGCGCAGCAACGAAGACCCAACGCGGCCCAAAATAAATACATAAAACGAATACACTTTAAAAATAAATAAAACTCTATCTATCTATCGAATGTTGTAATATACACTTACGGTATTTGATCGATTTCTAATGCTACCTCGATATGGGAGGAAAGTGTTAACCTTTAGTACCTCACAGTTGTAGGAATTGAAAACAAATTCAATTTACATGCAGAGTTTTGTAGCAGAGAATTACATGGTAACTAGTAAGGCTTTCAAACATAAAGATATCTCATCAGGATAAAATTCTGTGGGGAGTAAGAATGGAAATACAATTTCAGGAAGAAAAAAGAACAATGTTATAGAAGATGATGATGTTTTTTGAGTGGATACCGCTGAATATAAAAGCACCATGATATTCATATTCCTTAGGGTACATTCAAATCAAAGTTTCTCAAACCTCAGCACCATCGACATTTTGCCCTGATAATTCTTTCTTGCGCATTGCATCATAAGATGTTGAGCAGCGTCCCTGATCTACAGACGCACACACGCACGCACGCACACACGCACGCACACGCACGCACACGTGCACACGCACACACACGCACACGCACATACGCGCGCACGCGTGCACACACGCACACACACACACAGAGTTGTGACCACCACAAATGCCTCCAGATGTTGCCCAAATGCTTCCCTGGGAGGCAAAACGGTCTCTGGTTGAGAATCCTTAAACAAGGGACTTAACATTTATTACACGTTTTCAAAATTTAGTATTTAAACCTATGATGCAAAATGTTAAATGTTCACTAGGAATTATGCCAGAGAGAACACAATTTTTCAAAATTATTTTTAGAGGAGTACATGGACAAACACATTTTGAGACCATTGAGTTCAATAGAAACATTCATGACCAATGTGGGGTGAGCAGAAAGAACGTGGGCCGAGCCTGGGACCCCAGGGGACCTTGGCTGGGGCTCATCCCTGTCAACCTTAACTGCCAGGTGACCCAGACCCACAGAATTTGAAGAGGAGCCGGACCATCCTAAAGGCAGGAGCAACGCCATATTGGAACATGGCGACTTTGAATAATGAGCAATTTGAAAGAAGCAGAAATAACAACGAGTGTGCACTATTCTTCAACAATTTCAAAGGGACATCTCTTGAAAAATAAATTGAGAAGGCCAGGTCCGGGAGAACATGAAGAATTTCCCAGAAATGTTAAGACCAAAAGGTCACAGATGACATGGAATTTCTGTGACTCTGTTGTAGCGTATCATGGTTATCCATGCTTACAGTGAACTTGCAAAATCGTTTCACTATAATCGTCTGGATACAAACTTGGGAGTCGAGTGGGTAGAGCCCAGGGGACCTTAGCTTCTCGTAGGCCTGATGAGCAAGCCACACACGAGAAGCCAGGCCGGATGAGGCACCAAACCACCTATCAGACTGTGGCAGGAAAACCACAACCCTTAACAAAAACAAAAAAAAATCAATGGAAACCATCCTGTTATTTTATATTAGTTATACCATCACCTAGCTACATCTATTGTATAGTATCAGATATTTACAGTAATGGTCCTCAAGTATCAACTAAATATCAAAGTGTAAGTACAACCTCCTTCTTGGATGTCTTTAATGACTTGTTTTTTAATGACTCAACTAAGTTAAAAAAAAAAACGTTCATAGTAGCAGAACTAGGAGATGCAGATAGGCAAAACCGAGGAGATGAAATTACCCGTAAGCTCATCACTCAGAGATAACAAAAGTAGAATCTCGGGCATATTCTTTTGAAACTCTGTGTTAGAATTGGCACCTTGGGCTCTGCTCCAACCCCTGCTTTTTGCTAATAAACGCTCCAGATGCCCCCTTTTATTTTCATGGTCCTCTGCAATGATAATGCCCTTATGACGGGTCGTCTCTCGTGACCTTGGGGAGAGCATCGCTCCAGCTTTATAAGTGAGGCAGCAGAGGCCCGGGAAGCTCAGGGTCTCAAACCCACATCCTGTGCTCTGTCCTCTGAGCTACGAGCCTCCAAAAACGAAAGTAGCAACAGTCCTGGAAGCGGGCCGCATGTTCACTTCCAGGTGAGCTGCCAACGTGAAAACACTTTCATACATTTGATCCTAGTTAAGAAGGATCAAAGCAGAAACAGACTCAGAGACATAGAGAACAGACTTGCGGTTGCCAAGGAGGAGGGAGGTTGGAGGAGGGAAAGACCGGGAGGTTGGGGTCAGCAAGTGCAAACTACTACCTACAGCATGGATGGACAAAAGGTCCTACTGTAGAGCACAGGGAACTATATTGAATATCCTGTGATAAACCATAATGGCAAGGAATATGAAAAAGAATGTAGGTATGTGTATAAGTGAATCCCTTTGCTGTACACCAGAAACTAACACAACGTTGTAAATCAACTCTACTTCAATAGCAGAAGAGGATGAGCCAGCCAAGGGTGTATTTGGTACCTGAATCTTTAAAAGCAAAGAAAGTCAGGACGCTTCATCCTTGGATGTTCAGAGCAACCTTTCTGGAAAGTGCTACCTGGATTCTAGCAGGCTGGACCTCCGTTGCTGCATGTGTGAATACATCCATCCAGCCCCGGGGGTGGGGATTGGCAACACACAAACAAAGGCTTAACAACAAGAAGGTTAGTACTGATGAGAGGGGTGTGGTACCACGCAAGCCAAATGCTGCAGCGCCCAGCAAACAAAGGAACCGGCAGGGTCAGGAGACTAGCGTTCACAGCCTCGCCTATGTGCCAGAGCGTCCTGGGCTCTGGGGACACAGCGACGGTACAGACCAGGCAGCCAGGTGCATGGAGTCAAGCCAGGCAACTGGGAGCATAAACCCTTCTGCCCTTCCCTCGGCCGACAAGGCAAACTCTGTCCTCTGAACCCCAGCTTCCTCGACGACAAAACGAAGGGAGTGTCTAGTCCATTGTATGAAATCAGGCAATATGTCTAAACTACGTGGTACATAGTAGAATGTTTGTCGGCCGTGGATGTGCTCATGACCTTGACTGAGAGCTGACCAGGTCTGAGGGGTTGTGCCGTCACGTCACACGCGTTAGTGCACTTAACCTCGTAACTCGGAGGCGTGGTAACTGGTCCAAGCACGTCAGGCACGGAGGGTAAGGTCAGTATTCAAATCCAGAGGACCAGCTCCGGAGCTGGTGCTCAGGCATGCTCGAAGTCCATTAAATGAACAGCAAATCTCTAGGGATAACAACCCGCAAAGAGCTGGCGTTACCCGAGCATCTTCAAACAGGAATGTAATAACTACAATTAATGAGACCAGCTTGGGAATTCCCTGGTGGTCCAGTAGTTACGACTCCAAGCTTTCACTGCCAAGGGCACGGGTTCAGTCCCTGGTTGGGGAACTGAAATCCTGCAAGCCGCGTGTCTCGGCCCAAAAGAAGAAAAGAGAAAAAGAGACCGATTCTATGGAACTTCTACAGAAGTAGTATTTTTGACATGGAATTAGTACAGTGCGTTTTATAGAATAGATCAACAAAATAGGGATAATGCTGATTTTATTATTATGAGTTCAATGTCTGCCTGCCAGGGTTAGCACACGGTCACTACCTGCACGGTGCACATCCCCTGGGGGTGAGGCCAGAGGGCTGCACTCTGCCCTTCTTGTCTAAGGACCGCGCAGGAGCTGAGCTTTCCCATGGGGGACTGGAAAACCAATGCTGGAAACTGAGAGGAGCTCCACCCTCTTGCCACCTGGATCCCTCACCCTGGGCAGCCAAGTCTTCCCACCCTGGCAGCTGCACCTGGAGCAGACGCGCCCCTGCACCCCCATCCCATGGATGTAGCCTCTGCTTTCCTGGTCCCCAACCTCGGAGGGCCTTCCGTGCAGCGCGGCTGCTTCTCCATCCTCCTCTCCCGCCTCCCTCAGTGGTCCCCCTGCCACCCCACCTGCAGCTCCCTCTCCAAGCCCCCACCCCTCCCTCCTGCATCTTCAGTACATGGTCTTGCCTCCTTGCCTATGAACACAGACAGAGCCAGAACTCTCAGCTCTCGGGGCTCTACCTGCATCCTCCCACCTGCCCCCCAAGACCTCACCCTCTGTGGGCCAGGCACCACTGCACCGTGAGGACACGTGGAAGACACACTACGGGCTTGCCTCCGCCTGCCCCTCCTCTGCCCACGGTGAGGTCCTGTATCTGGCCTCAGCAGCCCCTCCTGAATCCCCCGGGGCCTTTTTCCATGAAGCATCCCCTCAGCAGGCACTTCCGTTCCTAATCTCTCCTTTTCAACCGCCTCTCCAGCCTAAACACGGGCTGCAGAATTCTCCTTCTGTTTAGTTTCCAAGCATTCTTTTCATACACACACTACTATGTATAAGATAGATAACCAACGAGGACCTACTGTCCAGCACAGGGAACTCTCCTCAGTATTCTGTGATAACCTATACGAGAAAAGAATCTGAAAAAGAATGACTATATGTATAGGTATAACCGAATCACTGTGCCGTACACCTGAAACTAACACAACCTTGTAAATCAACTACACTCCAAAAGAAAGTTGTTTTTAATTAAACAATAAAGCGTTCTCTTAGCCCTCACTCTCCTTCTAGCAACCTTCCACATTCTCCCAACTCTCTGCATTATTGAAAAAGTGAGTCTCACCTCCCCAGGTCCCCTCCCTGCAGTCTGGCCTCTACCCGCAGTGCATGCTGGCAGAAGTCCACTCTGGAGAAGGGAACTCGGAGGACGCCCTGCAGCTTCATCCGACTTCGCGACGACGGGGAGGCCTCTGTCCACGGTATCGGGCCCTTTTCGCCACTCTCTTTTCCCTGACACTATTTTCCTTGGCTCGGCCCCTTTCAGATTCCCTCCCGGACTCTCCTCCTCCTGACCCGTAAGCAGCCGTGTCCACCTGGGCACGCTTAGGTCTCCGGCTCTCACTCTGGACACACATTCCCCTTGACCTATGAACTGTCATCCCTCAGACACAGCCCGACTAGATTCTTCTGCCAGTCCTTTTTATAAGAGGAAAGGAAAACAATAGAGGGGACTTCCCTGATGGTCCAGTGGTTAGGACTCGGTGCTTTCGCTGCCGGGGCTCTGGGTTCAATCCCTGGTCAGGGAACTAAGGCGCTGCCAAAAAAAGAGAAAACAGTATAAATAGCCCAAAAGATGTTCCACAAAACAAGCACCCGTGACTCTGGTTCCCTCGGCATGTCTTTCCCTGAATGTCTCTGGAGCGTGAGTCTCATGTTTCCAGACACTCCTGCCTGGTTCCAAATGCAAGCCACGGCTTCTTCCCAGGTTCATCTCAAACTCTGGAGCAAAAGGTGTGATTGTTGGACTTGGATGTCACCCTCCAACCCACCGCCTTCTCAAGAGTTTTCGAGTATAATATACGCAATTCCACCTCATCCCTTAACTTAATCTGAAGAAGGTGGAAGGTCTAAAGTCAGCGAGACGGTGAAACTGAAATATACTCAGAATGACTCCGTGGAAAGTCCCATGCATGGTCCATAACACACAAAACACTATTCGGATAGATACAGTCCTATACAATAACGCATATGGAAACAGTGAGGCCCGATCTGTGAAAAAGAGTATGCAAACTACTTCAGAGCTGACCACTAGACGCGAGCCAGCTCACACTCCGAGGTCCTATTGCAGGGAAACTGCAGAGGTCGATTTGCACTTGTAAATTAAGTTATATTTGGCACTGCCCTGGCGGTCCAGTGGTTAAGACTCTGCCCTTCCAGTGCAGGGGGTGCGGGTTCGATCCCTGGTCGGGGAGCTAAGATCCCACATGCCTTGCGGCCAAAAAAAAAATCATAAAACAGAAGCAATATTGTAACAACTTCAATAAAGACTTTAAAAATTGTCCACATTGGGGCTTCCCTGGTGGCACAGTGGTTAAGAATCCGCCAGCCAATGCAGGGGACATGGGTTCGAGCCCTGGTCCGGGAAGATCCCACATGCTGCGGAGCAGCTAAGCCCATGCGTCACAACTACTGAGCCTGTGCTCTAGAGCCCGCGAGACACAACTACTGAACCCGCGAGCCACAACTATTGAAGCCCGCGCACCTAGAGCCTGTGCTCCACAACAAGAGAAGCCATTGCAATGAGAAGCCCATGCACCACAACGAAGAGTAGCCCCTGCTCGCCACAACTAGAGAAAGCCCACTCACAGCAACGAAGACCAATGCAGCCAAAAAATAAACAAATAAATAAATAAATTTATTTTTAAAAAAGGTCCACATCAAAAAAATCTTTAAAAAAATTAATTTATATTCATATCTGATCCTTACTATGTAATCAATGCTTCTTAGCCCTCTCTAAAGGGTCCCAGAAAATCTCCCCAGAGAAGAAGGGCAGGAGTTGACCCCTCTTTCCTGCTCAATCAGTGTCATTGAATTAAACAGGAACAATATATAAAAAGATTGAGGGCTTCTCCAGCGGTCCAGTGGCTAGGACTCTGTGCTTGCACTGCAGGGGTTGTGGGTTTGATCCCTGGTCGGGGAACTAAGATCCCACATGCCGCATGACCAAAACAAACAAACAAACAAAAATATGTAGAAAGATTTAGAGAGAAAGAAGAGCACAAGTTTTGTCAGAAAATACCAAGTATCAGTGCTGCGCAGGTGTGAAGCGTGAGGTAGGGATGAGGGGTGGGCGGGGGGAGAGCAGGTGAGCCGTGGTGGAAGATGGTCTGGACAGCTGGGCCGGGCCTACCTGCCACGTAGCCCCCTAGGTACTGGGCTGGGACAGGACATAAGGCCTTGTGTGCCAAGCTGAGGACTAGAGATTTCTCTCTGGAACCTCTGGGAAGCTTGTGCAGGGGAACAAGAAAAGAGGTGACAAGGTAGGATTGGCACTTTCGGGTCCTGGACACCGGACACAGCATCAGTTGGGGTGGGAAGAGAACACGGGCAAGGAAACCCCTTAGGAGTTGGTGAGAGGCGACCTCCTCTTAGAGGGAAAATAAAGACGTGGCTGTTTGACCCTCAAGGCAGTTTTAAGGAAAATAGTCTTAGATTAAAACACATCTGGTAAATTGATGATTTGCTGCTTTGCAGAGATTAAAATCATGACGTGTGTATTCCTTCCTCTCCGTGTTAAAATGTCACCATATCTTAATCCATTCTCCTTTCTCCCATTTGTGTCTGAGTGACTCTCCACACTCCTCACCCCAGCCCTCTTGCTGGCCCCTCCCTCTCCCCTGGCTCCCCTTTGTCTGTGAATGCAAATGCTCGCAGCCACCCAGGGGCTGAGTTTTTTTCTTCTGGAACTTTCTGGAGCCCTCTGGGGCCACCTGAGCCCAGCACCCTACCCCTCGCCCAACGTCACCAAAGAACGAACGGTACTCAGAGCCTCACCACCCATGCAGCCTGGCCTTGACCCTCCAGGACCCGGCCTGCAGGGGCCCTGACTCTTGCAGGATGAAGCTCGTACACAAACTGCCCATCCCAGCGCAGTGCCAGTGCAAACAAAGAACCGGGGGGAAGGAGGCAGGTGATGACCTGAGCTGGTGCGTGACCTGTGCCTTGAAAGACATGCCACCTCCTTCTCGTAAGTGACAAAAACCTAATTCAAAATAATTGAAGCAAAAAAGGGACTTGACCATCTCCAGTGGTGGAGAAGACCAGGCTGAGGCCAAGGCTCAGCTGGCACCCCAGGGCACATCTTCCCACCCTTCACCTCCTGTGCGAAGTTGTTCCTCAGGTACGTTTTTCCAAGTCCTGGAATGAATGGCCAGGCAGCCTTGGAGTCGATGGTCCCAGAGTCCCTCTCCAGGGGTCCACATCAACCCTGAAAAAGGCTGACTGCACAGCTCGGGTCACCCACCCTCTCCCCAGCTTCCAAAGGAGGACAGCCTATGACCCTGAAAGAATACTCAGCCAGTATGAAAGGATTTTAACCAACGATGACATGGAGGCAATGGTGAGATAGAGGTGATGACTGACAGGACATATTTTGGGGAGAACACATGATCCTGTGTGCAGGGAGGAAGGTATGAAAAGACGTTGTAAATAAAAAAGAAGCTGGGGGGCTTCCCTGGTGGTGCAGTAGTTAGGAATCTGCCTACCAATGCAGGGGACACAGGTTCGAGCCCTGGTCCCGGAAGAGCCCACATGCCGCAGAGCAACTAAGCCCGTGTGCCACAACTACTGAGCCCGCGAGCCACAACTACTGAAGCCTGCACTCCTAGAGCCCGTGCTCCACAAGAGAAGCCACTGCAGTGAGAAGCCCATGCACCGCCATGAAGAGTAGCCCCCGCTCGCCACAACTAGAGAAAGCCCGCATGCAGCAATGAAGACCCAAGGCAGCCAAAAATATAAATAAATAAATAAAATTTAAAAAAATAGGCTGTGATAAAACATGGAGTAGGGAATTCCTGCAAGTACAAGGAATCACCAGTCATGGTAGTGACCCTCCTGGACTGATCTGGGTAGGATGGGCATCACAGTCAGAGCCTCAGGTAAGTAGGCAAAATAACGCCCTCCCCAGTAGGAAAACGGGTAACTACTTCCTGTGGAAAGACAGTGAGTAAGACAGCAGACTCGTGGTCCTGAAGATTCCTGGTGACGGCTGGTTGGGGCGGGGCAGTATCAGCATAGTTTCTAGTGATAAATCCTCCAAGCCTGGCAGGACAGCCACGCTAGCTGTTAAAATATTAAAATACTTGTATGTCAGTTGGTAAATAGTCAACACCCTAACACGCCCTCCCAGGGCCACTCCTCTTCATCTGAACCCTAGGACCCTGAGACCAGCCCATGTTCCAGCAACTAGTGCATGGAGTCTGAGCCCTGGGGGGCTTCCAGAACCTTCTGCATCCTTCCCTGGCCCACATGCTCTGTGCCGACTGGCTGATGCCTGCGTCATATTGATTATTGAGTGCTTTGGGCGAGAGCAGACCCCTCGTGGAGAAGCGCTCTCGAACTATTTCCCAAAATCTAGGGAGCTGGAGACGCTGGACCAGGGAGGAGCTGGGGGGTGGGAGCTGCCCCTACAGGAATGGGCCAGTCCCCTCCTGTGAGCTCACTATGTCCCAGGCAGGCACACGCCCCAATCTTCCGCTATGTCCACTTCCACACCAGGAAGTCACCGGCCAATGTGATGTTGGGAGATCAGCAGTATTATCTGTAATCATGTTATTTCCCATCTACCTGCCCTGGGGAACCGTGACATTTAAGCAGAGTCAACATAAACTGGAAGATGAGTGCTAACTCAGACCTGCCCTGGGATTACTCTGTATTCACCCAAATCACAAAAGAGATTAGAGGGCTGCCGTCTGACCCAGAAAGTATAAAACCAAAGTGGACAGTGACAGTATAATCGATTTATAAGCATCCTCTTAAGAGATGCTGGATTTTGCAAAAGGCTGAATATTGTAGGAAAAAGCCAACTCTGGCAGGAAGTAAATAAATATAAGTGGTTTGTGTTTGCTTGTTCATTTAGCAAACTATTCTGAGTGCATTTTGGCCCCAAAGAAACCTCTTAGACTTTTAATATTCAGTCTAGAAATATAACCATTCTTTAACACATCCTGTAATTTATTTTGTAATATCAATCGTGTGGTAAATTTTTATTTTAAGAGGGGCATTTAAGAAGCAAGAGAAGGACTTCCCTGGTGGCGCAATGGTTAAGACTCCACGCTGCCAATGCAGGGGTCCCAGGTTCGTTCCCTGGTCAGGGAACTAGATCCCACATGCATGCCACAACTAAGAGTTCACACGCCACAACTAAGGAGCCCACGTGCCGCAAGAAAGGAGCCGGTGAGCTGCAACTAAGAAGCCCGCTTGCCACAACTAAGACCCAGCACAACCAAATAAATAAATAAAACTTTTTAAAAAAATAAGCTATTAAAAGGCAAGAGAAAAGACAGTTTGGTGGTTTCTCAATAAGTTAAACATAGAACTACCACATGATCCAGCAATTCCACTTCTAGGTGTGTACCTGAAAGAATTAAAAACAGGCTTTCAAATAATAACTTGCACGTGGATGTTCATAGCAGCATTATTTACAACAGACAAAAGGTGGAAACAACCCAGATGTCCTCAACGGGCGAATGGATGAATGGAATGTGGTCCATCCATACAGTTGAATATCATTGAGCCATAAAAAGGCATGAAGTACCGACACCCACTACAACAGGGGTGAACCTAGGAAACACATGCTGTGTGAAAGAAGCCAGATCAAAAGCCGCGTATTGCATGATTCCGCTTGTGGGAAATGCCCAGAAGAGGCGAATCCGAATCCACAGATGGAAGGCGGGCGCGGGGCAGGGAGAGATGGGGAAGGACTTAACGGGGCGGGTCTCCTGCCGGGGTGGAAATGCTCTGCAATTAGATCATGGTGAGGGTCGCACGACATGGTGAACGTGCTAGATGCCACTGAATTGGAACACTTTAAAACGGTTAAATTGGTGAATTGTGTCATATATACTGTACCACAATTTAAAAAAAAAAAAAAAGGGGAAGAGAAGACCACGGGGTTGTGAGGTCCTGAATACCTGGTCTGGTGCCCACAGCTCTGAGGGAGCTTGGCATCAACTCCCCACTCCGTCCCCTGCCCCCCTCTCCCTCTCGCCCTCCCCCGCCCACCCCCCACCCCCGCAAAAAGCATCAGCCTCCCCTCCCCCAGAGCGGCAGTCTCTCACTCTCCGTCCCACAAACAGCAGTGCTTCCTCCCCGGTTGGCCTTTTTTTTTTTCTTCTTTTTTTAAGAACGCTCTGATTAGGTTTTGAATCTTCAGTATTTAACTTCTCTAATGACACTGCAAAGACTTTTGCAAAGTATTTATTTTCCTGACACTTTATGTAAAGAAACTGAGGACAGACTACCTCTTCCTTAAAAGAATAAGGCATGGCTCGAGCAAACCAGAAATGGTTAGCTCTGTTTTTAAGTGCAAGCTTGTCCTGAGGTCCAAGCCAGAGAAGCTTCAAGTTAAAAAACCGTTTGACGGCCACAGATTATAACCTTAAACATGCTGGGCTGACCAGCTCTCAGGACTGGGGCTCACAGAATAAGAAGGATGGCTTCTGTACCTGTAACCCGTCACCAAAATCAACACAGAGTTTCCCTCCTTCTAATGCCAGGGCATCTGCACACGTGCGTGTAGAAAATACAAACATCATCGCATTGTTCGCTACCAGGAATAGAACCTGCTCATTTCTTGTCTGTGGAAAATACGGAAAATTCTTCCACACACACACAGGCACACACATAAAAAGAAAAAAAAAAAGATACAATTTTAGATTTCCTATGGATTTCTGAGTCAAAAACAACAGCTAAGACTGCTATTTTAAAACCAAATTAGAGAATTTTTTTACCACAGGAAACCGTCCTAACAATGACACCTTATTTCCTGAAAACGACAAGAAAATTCCACATATTCCCATGTTGAGTGTGCCACAGTGCAGGTGCTGCAATTCCCACATCGAGTTGCACAAGTGTGTATTTTGAATCTATCATTTGAATCAAAGCATGCTTTATATTCTGGGGTCCTGATACTTTCAGCACTATGTAGAGGATTGGACAAGCTAAAATACAGAAAACGTTGACACTTGAGAAAGGTTTATATGATCCAGTTTACTTTCATTTTTACTGAGACATCACTGTAACTGTAACCGAAAAATTCTCGGGAAACTCCAAGCTAATTCTGTATTATTAATATCGTGTCTGATTATTAATTTCTACAAAACTTTCCTAACAAAGTGTTTACAGAGCCAGAAAACATGGTGTTACCCTCATCCCCTCCCAGCCTAGAAATAGCAGCGAACTGACCCGAGACGCAGACTTTTCTGTAAGTCACTCAAGTGTTTGGGACTTCTTTTTGTTGTTGTTCTTTTCTGAATACTATAGTTTTATTTAATCTTAAAAAATAAATTATTAATAAAAGTTAAAATAAAAATAAATAGATAAAAATAAAAACTCAAAAAAACAAATTATTAAAGAAGCACGTATATATGTGTAGAACCGAGTCACTTTGCTGTACAGCAGAAATTAACATTGTCAATCAACTATACTTCAATAAAAAATAAATAAAATTATCTTCTTTTACTAATTCTTAAAATTAAAGAATATTTCATTTTTCTTCTAAAACCTTCTAGGGCTGGCCTATATTCGTTTGTTTGTTTTAAATGAAGTATAGTTGATGGACAATGTTTCAGGTGTATCGCAAAGTGATTCAGTTTTATATATATTCTTTTTCAGATTCTTTTCCATGATGTTATTGCAAGATATTGACTATAGTTCCCTGTGCTATACAGTAGGTCCTTGTTTATCTGTTTTACATTTAGTGGTGTGGATCTGTTAATCCTAAATTCCCAATTTATCCCTCCTCCCTGTTTGGGGCTTAAACTAAAATGGAAAGAACGAGGCCCGAGGCAGCATTACCCAGGAGCACCTGTCCTGTCCCCTGAGGTGGGCAGGGACGTGGCTGAGTCTGGTCACCGCTGTGTACAGCATCCCCTGTCCCTGCCTGAGGGCCACGGGCGTCTCTGTCAAGAATCCTGCCTGGCTTTGCCGGCCTCCACATTCCCCATCCTTATCTGACCACTCCCCCTTTTCTGGAAATGTGATTAACATTCCACAGACACCTCAGGCATTGCTGGGCTGGTCGGTTCTGCTAAAGGTATGGTCCCCTGATATTCTGGACAATCAGGGTTCGAGTCGAGAAACATCCTGGGTTGTCGCGATGTCTTAACTTTACAAAGTGATGACAACCCCACCCCAGCAGAAAGCACGTCTGTCAGTCCTTCCATCCTTCATCCAGTTTCTGGCCTGCTAGAACTTTCAAGTCCCTTTGGTAGATGATGGTCAGCCTGAGCGACCAATTTTCTCCTTGGCACGTACCTGAGGGCGTGACCAAAAATGCCATTACAGAAAAAAAGAGCCACAGTTCCTACCCACACAGCTTTCAGGTCACAGGATATGCCCACATGCTCGGCCTGTCCCCACGAGATCAAACCGCCTGTGTTCAAATTCCAGGCTCCCTGCTTCACAGTCATGTTCCCTTGGGCCAATTCCTTCACCTCTCTGAGCCTCAGTCTTGCCACCTGGAAAACAGGAGCACAATACAAGTACCTACCATTTAAAGAAAAGATTTTAATGAAAAGATTAAAAACGGAGGTCCTGTAAAAGCAAGGATGCTTGTCCTGGGCACCTAGCTGACTGCTGTAATTTCTTGTTCCTCCAAGCTCCTCCTTAGCTAATGTAGTTTTAACAGCTGGGACAGGGGACAGGAAGTGGAAACCGTGGCGGAAGAGGAAAAAGGGGCCTCTGCGGCTCCTTCAGATGTATTTACAACCCCAGGTGGAGACAGAGAGGCACAGGCAGAGAGCAGGGCTTCTGAGCCTCGCCCAGTGACAGGTGAGCCCAAACTGAGAAGGGTTAGAAAATCCTCATCTCAGGAGCAGAGCCTGCCCACCTGCTTCAGGGCCGATCCTGCCCGAAGTGTAGGGTCAACCCCATGGATGCACGAGCCTTCTTCCTATCGACAGCGACCACCCCCCTTGACAGAGAAGTGTGGGGCTGAGGGGACCGTTCAGCCCCTGGGGCCCCTTGTCCCCAACGCTCTGGACACTCCTCCACCAGCTTAGGGGGACAGTCAGGGCTGAGCCCCTTGACCTATTTGGTGGAAGAAGTAGATGCTCAATAAATATTTGCTGAATAAATAAATGTTTGAGTGAAGTGGAGTCAGATGCGCACATGAATAGCTGAGGGTAAGGAAGCAGAGAGGCTTATGTCCAAGCAACTTCTGTCCATCCTGGAGGACAGGGGTGGGCAAACTTTTTCTGTAAAGAGCCAGAGAGTGAATATTCTAGACTTGGCTGTCCAAACGGGCTCCCTGCAACGAGTCGAGTCTGCAACGTTGCAGGAAAGCAGCCAGAGACAACGTGTACATGTGCGTGTGGCTGTCCTCCCGTAAAGCCTTGTCTGGACGCAGAAATGGGAAGTGTGCCTCATTTGCGCATGTCACGAATTCTTCTTTTAATTTTTTCCAACCGTTTAAAAATGTAAACACCACTTTCAGTTCACAACCTCCATAAAAACAGGTGATGGTGGATCCGACCCCTGAGCTGTAGTCGCCAGCCCCTGCTTTAGGAAACACAAGAGCCAGGAAGGTGAGGAACTAGAGGTGACAAAGTTCTTCCCCCTTGGTGGCCACACTACCTCTTCCTCTGTGTCTTCTCCTCTGTCTCAAATCTCCCTCTGCCAAGGACACTGGTCCTTGGATTTCAGGCCCACCTGAATAATCTCCTCATCTCAAGGCCCTTGACTTAATTATATCAGCAAAGACCCTTTTTCCAAATAAGGTAACAGTCCCAGGTTCAGATAATTCCTGAATTATCTTTACTTGGTTATACAGTCACAGGCCACCAACAAATAAATGTAGATCTATTGGAAAACCACCCCTGGAACAATTGACCTGGGCAAGGATCAGCTTAGATGTTAAAGCCACGGGGTGAAAGGTCCCCGGAAGAAAGGATAATCACACAAACTCTACAAATCATCCAACGGATTACTTATTAGTTACGAAGGAGACCGCTACCTGGCTGGCGAAGAAGCCTGGTGGGCACCTCTGGGCCAGGTGACCAGGTCTTGCACTGACATCACCTGACGTGTTGCTCAGAGAGGACCCACAACACCCGTGTAGGATGTCAACTGTCCCCCTGACTCTACCCACGAGGACCTGGCCGCAGCCAGATCAAGGCGTATTCTGCAGAATAACTGACCTGGATTTTTCAAAACTGACAATATCCGAGGTCCAAAATAAAGGCAGGGGTGGGGTGTTCTTGATTAAAGGAGACTAAACATGGCAAACAGATGCAATGCCTAAACTTCAGTTACATCCTGGATTTTTTTTTTTTTTTTTTTGCGGTACGCGGGCCTCTCACTGCTGTGGCCTCTCCCGTTGCGGAGCACAGGCTCCGGACGCGCAGGCTCAGCGGCCATGGCTCACGGGACCAGCCGCTCCACGGCATGTGGGATCCTCCCAGACCGGGGCACGCACCCGCGTCCCCTGCATCGGCAGGCGGACTCTCAATCACTGCGCCACCAGGGAAGCCCTGGATTTTTTTTTTTAAGCCATGAAGAGCATTAACAGGAAAACTGGAGGAAATGAATATAGACTGTATACTCCATCGTAGTATTGTATCAATGTTAGATTCTTTAGTGGGGTGATTATATTATGGTTATGTGGAAAATTATGCTTATTTTTAGGAGTTACTAAAATGTAAGTGTCATGATGTCTGCATCTTACTTTCAAATGGTTTAGAAAAGAGAGATTCAGAGACAGCACAGGGAACTCTAGTCAGTACTCTGTAATGACCTATATGGGAAAAGAATCTAAAAAAGAAGAGTGCATATATGTATAACTGATTCACTTTGCTGTACAGCAGAAACTAACACAACATTGTAAATCAACTCTACTCCAATAAAAATTAATTACAAAAAAAGAAAGGTAACGTGCCAAAATGTTAACAATTGCTCAGTCTAGATAAAAAGAATACTGACGTTCATGGTATTATTTGTTCAACTTTTCTCTAGATTTGAAATTTTTCACAACAAGTGGGGTACAACTTAAGCTAATACAATGTTATATGTTAATTATAGCTCAATAAAACTGGGGGCGGGGGGAGGGATCATGAAGGGTATCAGAAAAATGACCCCAGGGCCATTCTTAGATATCAGAAACAAACTAAAACGAGAATCTTTGGAAAAACATCTGAATGATGGAAGCCTTGTTTGCCAGAGCTTCATGTAATAAAAAGAGAAAATGGGTTGAAAGGGTCTGCGTATATAGCAGTGGGCTGACCACAAACTGTGGTGGAGACGGAAGAGCCTCTAGCCAAGGACGGCCATTTCTGGTCCTTGCCTTGCTGCGCGAGACCCGGAACCTTAGCGTTCCAGGCCTTGGTTTCTTCACGTTCGTAATGATAGAGTCGCGCTAGGTGTGCTCTAAGTTCTGTTCTGTACACAAAATGACATGGTGTAGGTACACAAAAGGGAGACTGCTTCTGGCCTGGCCTATACACTACGTAATGCACGCAAAGCTAGAAGACGTGAAACCATGGCTGTATTCTGTTGCAAAATACGAGAAAAAAGAAAAAAGTAACACGTTGGGGGAGGCATGATGTCACAGCACATGAATACCATTTCCTTATCAGGGAGCTTCACCATGACTTGAAAACAGACGCTGCTTTACTCGATCCCCTTTCCGCTTTACCCACGCTGCCCTCTCCCAGCTGCCAAAGCCACCCTGATACCCCCCACCCCCAGTACCCTTCCCACCCTCGGCAACAGAAACACAGAGGACGTTCACACCGGATGTGCCCGGCCGGGCCCGCCAGTCACTTTTCTCAAAAACATTGCAGTTCTGCAAATCATTTTGTGCATATAAACCACTGGTTCTCAACCTTAGCTGAGCCTCAGAATCACCCTGGGAGCTTCTGGAAATGCAGACACCCCAGAGCCAACGGTGAAGACTCCAGCTTACTTGGTCTGGGGCTGGGCTAATGTGTCTGCCTGTAAATGTTTAAAGATGTAAGGATTAATCTGAAGAGCTGTCACGACGTGAGCCCCAGAACAGACGTCCCCACCTGAGTTTCTGTCTGTTTATCCACTTTTTTCTGCCTAAGAATGACCATGTCACAGTTAAGAAATTCTAAAATTGAGGGACATTTCCGTGGTTGCCTTACCACACTTGATCGCCTGTACTCTATACACACCTGGACATAAATCTTGTTGTAAGAGGTAGTAGAATTAAATCAGACATATACATTTAATAGAAGGAATACCAGTCATTTACAAAAATCCATCATACAAAGTATTCAATTGCCCACTAATTCAGGAAAAAAAAATACTGAACTATCTGAGAAAAAAATGCATTTCCATGTTTTCCTCTTTCCATTATTACAAGATAAGTGGAGTCAGAGAGCTGTGGGTTGCAGGCAGACGAGCTCTGGGGTCTGAGGGTACCAGGTACCTGTCTATGGTCTGGTAACTGCTTAGGCCCTGGGTACCTTCCGTGGAAAAGTAGGGATAGCAGAACCTATCTTTGGCGATAATCAGAATGACATATACTGACAAGTGTTGGCGAGGATGTGAACAAATCAGAATTCTTAGACAGCTGACGGGAATGTAAAACGGTGTGGCCACTTCAGAAAATAGTCTGGGAGTTCCTCAAAAGAAGAGAGTTAACGTATGACCCAGCAATTCCTTTCCTGGGGATCCATCCAAGAGACGTGAAAACACACATCCACACAGAAACCTGGACACAGATGTGCACAGAAGCATCATTTATAAGAGCCCTAAAGTGGAAACAACTCAGATGTCCATCCACTGATGAATGGATAAATAAAAGGTGCTATTACGTGCCATTGAATATTATTTGGCCATGAAAAGTATGCGGTACTGATACCTGCTATGACACGGACGAACCTTCAGATTGCGTTATGTGAAAGACGTCAGTCACAAAAGACCACATCCTGGATGATCCCATGTATATGAAATGTTCAGAACGGGCACGAGTGGTTGCCTCGGGTTGGGTGAGTTGTGAAGAAACGGAGACAGGCTGCTGACGGGTGGGTACAGGGTTCCTTGGTGGGGTAATAAATGTGTTCTCAAATTGACTGTGGTGATGGTTGCAAAATCCTGTGAATATACCACAAACCACTGCGTTGCACACCTTCAAAGGGTGAATTACAATGGACGTGAATTACGTCTCAATAAAATTTATTTTTAAAATAAACTTATCTTGCATCATGCTTGTAAACTTTAGATAATTTATATAAAGTGCCTGGCACAGTACCTGCTAAGTAACTGAAATTCAGTAAATGGTGTTAGTATTAGTGGTTTTTAATTATGAAATGCAGGTCCACCAGGAAGTGACACGGAATAAACCTGGATGAGCCAATGTTTGCCAAGCTCACTTGATTGTGTTAAACAAGGTTTTTTTGGGTTATTTTGGACACACCTCGCAGCATGTGGGATCTTAGTTCCCCGACCAGGGATTGAACCCACGTCCCCTGCATTGGAAGGGCAGAGTCTTAACCACTGGACCGCCAGGGAAGTCCCCTTAAACAAGGCACTCTTTATAGCGATTCCTAAATTGTGTTATACTTTTTCACATGTGTTCTTGTACTAGACAATCAACTCCTAAAGAACAACATCCCTGTACCAGGAATAGGATATTACTGAAATAATATAAAGCATGTACAATAGATACTCTTGAGCTGTTTAAAAAAACATGGAAGGGCTTCCCTGGTGACGCAGTGGTTAAGAATCTGCCTGCCACTGCAGGGGACACGGGTTCGATCCCTGGTCCGGAAGATCCCACATGCCGCGGAGCAATGAAGCCCGTGCGCCACAACTACTGAGCCTGCACTCTAGAGCCCGCGTGCCACAACTACTGAGCCCACACACCATAACTACTGAAGCCCACGTGCCTAGAGCCCATGCTCCGCAACAAGAGAAGCCACCGCGGTGAGAAGCCCACTCACTGCAACCAAGAGTAGCCCCCGCTCGCCGCAACTAGAGAAAGCCCGCGTGCAGCAACGAGGACGCAACGCAGCCAAAAATAAATAAATAAAATAAATAAATTTATTTTAAAAAAACATGGAAGATTAGTTAATAACTTGAAAATATGATCAGGATATATTAAATGAAAAAAGCAGTTCATACAAGAGTATGATCATTTGTGGTGTGTTTTCCAGAAAAAAGTGAAAGGATTTTCATGAAAATATTAATAGCAGTCACCTCTGGGCGGGGAAGATTGTCGGTATTTTCTTTGCTTCTAGTTGATCTTCTGTATTGTCTACATTTTCTAGAGTAGGCATTGCTTTTGTAATTATGATGTCTAATCATTGACCACACCCGTCTAGCCTAAGAAGTAAAAGAGGCAGCAACTCCTGCCATTCCAAGTTAACTAAAACACATTATTGCACCTACATGCACACTAACATTTTATAAAGCAGGGGTACCTCTCAGGTCACGTGTGCTTTTTCAAAATACAAATGTCTGGGCCCCACCTAAGACCTAAGGAGTGAGAATCTTCAGGGAAGCACCTGGGCATATGTCCTGGATAAAAGCACCAGTGTTGCTTGCTTGCTGTGTCATTCCTGAATGAAGAACCAATGTTAAGGATTTCCCTGGTGGCACAGTGGTTAAGAATCCGCTTGCCAATGCAGGGGACACAGGTTCAAGCCCTGTTCTGGGAAGATCCCACATGCCGCGGAGCAACTAAGCCCGTGTGCCACAACTACTGAGCCTGTGTGTGTGCCACAACTACTGAAGCCCGTGTGCCTAGAGCCTGTGCTCTGCAACTAGAGAAGCCACTGCAATGAGAAACCCATGCACCACAACCAAGAGTAGCCCCCGCTCACCGCAACTAGAGAAAGCCCGCGTGCAGCAACGAATACCCAACACAGCCAAAAATAAATAAAATAAATAAATAAACTTATTTTAAAAAAAAAGAACCCATGTTAAAAATCTAGGCTCCAAAGGAAGAAGGGAAGGAAGGGAGGGGGTAAGGGGAGAAGGGAGGGAGGGGAGGGAGGGGGGAGGGAGGGGAGGGGGGGAAGGAGGGGAAGGGAGGGGAGGGGGAGGGGAGGGGAGGGGAGGGGAGGGGGAGGGGAGGGAGGGAGGGAGGAACGGGGGAAGGGATTAAAAAAAAAAAAACCGAGGTTCCACTGCATAACCTGCAAAACTTCATCAGTGCGTGTGTGTTTCCAGGACCGTCCTCAAGACTCTCCCTCCCCGACACCAACCGAGCTCCTGGAGGTGGGAGCTTTGCCTGATTCATCTTCATGTCATACAGGCTGATGTGTCAGCGTTAGTGGGATAGCCGGACACTCGCATGCAAAAATGATAAACGCATGCAAAAATGATAAACACCGTCCACCTGACTCCTTATTTCAGCCACTGCTTTGTCATCCAAATCCAGCTGCTTATCTGTAAAATCAAGTTAGGCAGCTTGAATTGTAACCCCACCAATGAAAAGCAAACAACTTCAGAAAAATGAAGTAATTCTAGTCGGTAGGTGTTTTCCTTAGAAGTGACAATGAAGCATGAAGATATGGAAAGGCTTCGTGCATGAGGTATTCTTAAAATGCAAACCAAACCTCTGTAGCTTTTTATGCACCCCAGGCGACAGCCCGATAATACTAGGCTTTGGTCATCTGTTTCAATTAATTCAGTTCTACATTGAATTCAGTATTCTTCAAGAACTCCCTTTTCCAAAAATGCATTTGAGGTACTGATGTTGACATTTTATTGACAGCTCTGCAGTAGCTGAGCTCTACATCACACTAATATCAAAGATCCAAAAATAAGATGACCTGGAAAGAGAAGGTCAGTTTTTTCTACGTGTGCTTTGACCCTATTTGCAAAATAAATATAATACGTATATATGTGTATAAGCGGCCAATAATTTATCCAAAAATCCAGATTTCTGGTAAGTGCCTAATATCTATCAGATACTGCGGAATTCCATCACCAGTGAGGTAGTTTGTAAAAACGACCACACATTCTTTTCCCTACATCCATATTCTTGCAATCATAGCAAGGTCCTTCCCATCAAAAGGCAGAGTCTCTTTCCCCATCCCTTAGCATCTCTGTTGGTCCTGTGACTTTTGAAGCAAATGTGATGCAAGCAGTGGCTTTAATCCCCTCCACTCCTGGGGGCGGGTGGTTACTGCACCTGGGGCCCTAACACCACCATGTGAATGAGCCCAAGCTAGCCTGCTGGAGGAGAGACACATGCCTATTGCCAGGCACATCAGCAGGGCCCTCCTGGGTTATCTGGCCACCATCTAACCCACTGCTGGCTCTAGATCAGCCGCCCGCCCAGAAGAAATCAGCTGAGTTGCCCAGACCAGAACAGTCTGACTTCAGAATCACAAGCTAGAGACTCGGTTGTTTGAAGCCACTAAACTGGGGAAAAGGGGGAGAGATTGTGTTCCTAGCAAAAGCTATCTGATTACAATGGGGCAACAGTTTAACAATTCAGAACACTATATTGAAACGAATTCTAACTCACGGACTTAACGCGGTACATTCTTATAACGTCAGAGATACAAAGTCTCAAGCCCACTTGCTCCGCGTGGCAGACAGAGCAGCTATCCTACTGAGCACGCGGAAGCTCGGGGACAACACCGTGATTCCCAACCACCTGTCAAGTCCACAGGAACACGAAGACTATTGAGTGGGTCAGGCTCCGCCCTCAAAATCCTTACTCGGGGAAATGGGAAAGCAAATAGGAATCAGATGAGAATACAATCTGGTCATCACTGGAGGTGGTGGGGAGAGAAGAGACTAAGACCTCCTGGTCCTCACACCCCGGAGTTAGCCGAGAAACTGGGGCAGGAGTTTACAGGACAGAGAAGCAGAGAGACCTAGCTGGGATCCCACACTGACAGACCAGGCGGGGGATGCCTTCAGATAGGGGTATCTCCTCGAGGCTGGAGGATGGAGACCAACACCAGACTTAGGCACAAAGCCGGGTGGGGTGAATCAGGAGAGTAAAGACATCATCAAGGGTGACCTATGGGCTCAGTGATGTCATGGGGGCAGGCTGGTGGTCAGAGTTGTTAGGCGAGTGTGGACAGATTCAGTTTGGTGTCCATGGAAACCCCAAGTGGAATCTGTGCTGGTGACGCGAGGGCTGCCCCGGAGCTGGGTAGAGAGAGGGAAGCTACAGATGCAGACCTGGGGAGACGGACCCAGAGACGTCCCCTTGGGAAAGCAGCTTTCGGCTTTGAGTCCGCATCTGTGAAAGGAAGATACGAATCCTTATGCAACAGGGGTGTGTTGAAAATTATGTGTAATATTGTTAAACACAATGGTTGGTGCGTGACAGACACTCAACACAGGCTGCCTGATGATCAAGGAAAATCAGGAAGAGAATGGATCAGTGTAAAGGCCCAGGAGCGGCGGGGGGCTGGGGGGCTCCAGTATCTAAGAAATGGGCTGAGGAGCAGACACAGGACACCAAGAGGAAAAAAGTAAATAAGCAAAATAAACAGAACAAAATCCGATAGCAGGTAGCCAACCCTCCAAAAAGCTACTGACTCAGGCTTCTACAGAAGTTTATATACACTGACCCAATAATTCCCCCTCTAAGCATCTATCCTAAGAAATAGTAAATCTTTTAAAAATTAAGAAATATCTGGGGGCTTCCCTGGTGGCGCAGTGGTTGAGAGTCCGCCTGCCCATGCAGGGGACACGGGTTCGTGCCCTGGTCCGGAAGGATCCCACGTGCCGCGGAGCGGCTGGGCCCGTGAGCCATGGCCGCTGAGCCTGTGCGTCCGGAGCCTGTGCTCCACAACGGGAGAGGCCACAATAGTGAGAGGCCTGTGTATCACACACACAAAAAAAAGAAAAATCCTTGGATATAATGCTGAGCCTTAAATAAACGTGAAGAACACCAACAGACGAGTTATCCAAATTGTGGTAAATTCACAGGATTTATTTTCTGTCTGGGGTGGCGGCTCGGAGCTGGGAGAGGGATAAGAATGTTCGCCGACTAGAACAAAGTACGTCAGCTGTTAAGAGAGATCAGATTATAGTATACGAGAATTTCTGATTTTTGTCAACATCCTTAATTTGTGACAATAAATATGTATTATGCACCTATACACACCCCAAACCTCCACCTGAAAAATAAATAAATAAATAAAAGACCTGGTAAAGCAATTATACTCCAATGAAGACGTTAAATAAATAAATAAATAAAAGGAATTACAGAATATTTTACGGGGAGTCGGGGGGGGGGGCAGGGAGGAGTACTCACCTTGCTTTCAAGTTCACCCACCATATGACCTCTCCCTCCTTTTCTATTGTTGTTTCTGACAGTTCCATAGTCTTCCTCCAGTCAAACTGGGCATGTCTGCTCCCTGGAGCTTTCCTACTTCCACTGTTCCCCCCACCCACCCCCAGACATCCCCCTCTGCCTGGAATCGTGCCTCCCAGAGACTAATCCAATTGGGTATTAGTTGGGGGGATGGGGGTGGGTATTAGTCCTATTTGATAGAGAGGACTGTGTATCCAAACACTACCCAACCCACCAGTCCCACCCAGCCTTTATCTGGAATCGCTGTCTCATCAGTGACTATGGCTTTGTGTTTCCCTGAAGGCATGACTATTTCGCTTCAGGCCAAAACTACTCACCCCGAGGTCATTCCTACAGACCAGCTCTCGAGAGTCTAAACACTGAAATCGTTGCAAAATCATGTGCGTGCACGTCTGTGCATTTTTCTGGGAAAGAGGACCCACGATTTCACCAGATTCTCAAATCTTCCATGACCCAGAAGAGGGTAAGGCACACCGTTTGATCCTCATTTGGTCCTTCCGTCCTACTCACTCCAGGGAAACCTCCAGGGTTTACCCAGCTCGGCATCCCCCTGATGTTTGGAAAAGAGCCTCGCTCCACACGGGCACTGGGCTGTGGAATCCTCGACACATGCCGGCCCTAACCCCGTGGAAAGGGGAAAGTTTTAAGAAGAAAGGGGGAAAAGAAAACCTTAACTCCTCCAGTATAAAGATCCTATCACAGCTCCAACACGGACAAAAGTGAAAGTGAAATGATTGCACTTTTCTTTCCAACGTCAGCCAAGCCTCCAGCAAGGCTGGGACTGGGGAGCAGGCAGCCCAGTCAGCCCCTAACTCGCTTCTGTCTTGAGTAACAATCCTCACACGCTCCCTGAACCTCATTTCCTATTTGTGCAACATGGATAATAGCTCTTGCCCCTTATCTACCAAATGAGGGGGGTGTGAGGACAGCAGGAGACACACGGAATGCTTCTTAGACACTCCATCAGGCAGTTTCTTCACTAATCCTCTCATCAGAGAGCCTGTGGTTGCAGAGACAGCTGAGTGCTTGTTTCCACGTCCTGCGGGGCTGCCTGCTTGCAGGTCTAAAATATTTCCAAATGTGCTCAAATTTAGCAATGGTGGTAAGAGAACCCAGGGCTGAAACGCACTCTGGCCACACTCCAACGCAGCGTTTCTCAATAATCTTAAACCCACGTTCCCATTTGATAAGGATTAGGAAACTTGCTCCCTTTTTACATTTTGTTATGAAAACCAGGCTTTGGGTTTGTTTGTTTGTTTGGTTGGTTGGTTTTTTGCGGGCCTCTCACTGCTGTGGCCTCTCCCGCTGCAGAGCACAGGCTCCGGACGCGCAGGCTCAGCGGCCATGGCTCACAGGCCCAGCCGCGCCGCAGCATGTGGGATCTTCCCGGACCGGGGCACGAACCCGTGTCCCCTGCATCGGCAGGCAGACTCCCAACCACTGTGCCACCAGGGAAGCCCCGGTTTTCCCCTTTTTTAAAGCACACAAATTACTCGGCGGCAAGAAGGAATGAACTGGTGATTTATAACAGCCTGGCTGAATCTCAAACGTGTTACACAGAGTGCAAGAAGCCAGGCCAGAAAGAGGATGTGGGTTATGAGTCCATCACATAAAACTCTAGAAAAGCAGACAGGTCTCCATGACACAAGTGGATGAGCAAGTGCTGGGGATGGGAGGCTGGAGGGGCTGCAGGACACTCTGGGGGGGGAGGCATGATGGAGGCATTCCTTACCTTGACTGTGATGTTTTCACGGTGGATACCTACGTCACAACTTACCACATATGTGCATTGATTGCACGTGAATTACACGTCAGTGATGCTGTTCTGAAAAATTTTATTATGCCATTGAATTTCTCCAAGAAAAGTGAACGCTGTCCACCCTGCCCCATTAAAAATGGTTCTAAAAATGAGCTTAGGACTTCCCTGGTGGAGCCACGGTTAAGAATCCGCCTGCCAATGCAGGGGACACGGGTTCGAGCCCTGGTCCGGGAAGATCCCACGTGCCGCAGAGCAACTAAGCTCGTGAGCCACGACTACTGAGCCTGTGTTCTGGAGCCCACATGCCACAACGACTGAGCCCGCGAGCCACAACTACTGAAGCCCGCGCGTCTAGAGCCCGTGCTCCGCAACAAGAGAAGCCACTGCAATGAGAAGCCCATGCACCACAACGAAGACCCAAAGCAGCCCAAAATTAATTAATTAATTAGTTTTAAAAAGTGAGCTTACCGGCCCCCTCGGCTGTCTCTGAGTCATTCCGTAGCCTCCGGGACTCAGCACAGTACTCAGCACTTAGCCCCAGTACTCCTCGCTTCTCCAGAGCGCCCGCACCCAATCTGCTCCCTCCCTGGAAACGACCTCCTGTGTCTCTCTCCTCTTCACTCCTCCTTCCAGGTGCAGCTCAGAGCTCTCCAGAAGGGGCCCCTGAGGCTGAGCACAGTCCCTCCTCGGGTCCCCGTGGCTCCTGGGTATTTTTCTCACCGCCACTCACCACTTCTTACGACTTTATCTGTTCAGGCTTCTGGTCCCCCTAGCCGCCGCCCCAGACTGTACACCTAAAGGGGTTCTTAACCTTTCTGTGCCCTGGTTTCCTTCAGCAGCCTTGTGAAACCTCTTCAGAATCAAGTAAAGGGAGTTCCCTGGTGCTCGAGTGGTTAGGATTCGTCACTCTCACTGCCAAGGGCCTGGGTTCAATCCCTGGTCAGGGAACTGACATCCCACAAGCTGCACGGTTCGGCCAAAAAAAGAAAAAAAAAAAAGAATCAGGTAAAATACACAGGCATATGCAGAAAGTTGATTACGAACTGGTTATCAAAACATGAAAATACATATTTGATGTAATACATAACATCTATGCCTTTTTATTCAATGCCAAGGTCTTGTGGTAGGTCAAATAACTACCATTATTTCAAAGTAGTGATACGTATGAACAATATTTCAAGAGAACTGCAAACAGCTCTAACGCGACAGGAAAATACGTGTAATTTCCCGGTGACAGTCACAGGGACAGCTGATACTACCGTGGTTTTCCATCACCATTCATCTCTGAAGGAACTACGACATCACAGCTGGAGGTTACTGAACATGTAATCTTTTCTCCATCCGAGTTCACAAAGTCCCTGAATTCCAACCAAGGACAAGGATCCGTGGCCGCCTGGATAAGAACTGCTGTTTAGAGAGGCCGTGTACAATTTATCTTTGTGTCTCAAGGCTCCTAACACACAGACGGAACTTAATATCCCGCTCCAAAACACTGTAACAATAACAATGACAATACTAAGTATCAATTCAAAAACAAAGATAAGGGACTTCCCTGGTGGTCCAGTGGTTAAGAATCTGCCTTCCAAATGCAGGGGACGCAGGTTCAGTCCCTGATAGGGAAACTTAAGATCCCACATGCCGCAGGGCAACTAAGCCGGTGGGCCCTAGAGCCCACACGCCACAACTGGAGAGAAGCCCACACGCCGCAACTAAAGGTCCCACGTGCCTCAACTAAGACCCGATGCAGACAAATAAATAAATAAATATTTTTAAAAAAACAAACAAAGATAAATAATTTCTCCTGCTAATAATTGTTACCATTACTACTAGCATGCTGACACCCAAGTAGAGGCTGGAAGACTGTTCACGGACGGCCAAGGGGCTTCAAATACATCTACCTGGAAACACATCATTCCCTGGCCACCTTACAACACAGTCTTCAATTCTCCGAGCATTAACACAAAACCATGGAAAGAGAACAGAGAAGATTCAGGGGCCATACGGGGAGGACATCAGTTCCCTTGCCGTGACCTTGCCACGTGCAAGGTGACCTTCAAATGGGCCGTGCGGCTCCAGATACGTGAGTGACAAGAGATTCCCTTTGCTCGGTCTCTTTCCTCGCGCTGCCGCGGATACTAAAGCGAGATGCCTCATCCCGACCGCACCTCTCTCTTCCTGTTCCTAAACAAACACCTCCTTTCTTCTCTCTTGTTGGGGCAGTTATTGTCGAGAGCATTTTCTAAGAGTGTAAAAATGCTGCAAGGGGGTCAAGTGAACTGGAGGGATAAAACAGCACCGCGGGGGGCCCTGTGTGTCCTCACAGGACGCCTAGTCTCGGGCTGCACACTGGACCATGATTCATGTGGCCAGAGGGTTGGGGGATGGGGGGCGGGCTTGGACGAGGGCAGCTCCCATGCCTCCACCCTTGGACCATTGCCTTTAGCACTGGAGGCGGATCCGCTTCTAACTTCCAGCATCATTCAAATGAGCTAAGTGAGTAGAAGTGTTCACCTGTGCACTTCTGTTCCCTCCAACCCAAGATACTGAGGAACAGCTCTTACCCGCAGTCCAATTCAAGACTGCCGAGCAAGCGTATCACTCCTCGCGCCCCATCCGCATCCTGTCGTAGCCTAAGCACCCGCCCATTGAACGTGGGCTGTGTGGAGATAGGCCGTTTGGGGAGTGGGGTGTCTGAAGTAGCGGAGAACAGGGAGATTCCCACGGGGCTCCCTTAGCGCCATGGCGCCCCAGCTGCTGGGAGCTCTGCGGTCACGGGAGGCGTCCTCTCCACCTGGTTGATCTGCAGGACGCCCTGCACATTGCGGGGATGAACGTCTCTCCTCCACTTCACTCTCTCTCACCAGCTTCTCACCTTCCATCTGCAAACATGCTCAAATTGATTGCATCCTTAGAGTAGCAGCAACTACCTTTACCCCACTTCTCCCCAGTTACCAAATTTCTGCCCCGTTATCTGTTCCAACTTCTGAAGAGCGAGGTCCGAGGTCGAGGTCTTCACTTCCTCCATCTTTCTACCTCCTCTGACCTCCCTAAACTCTGCTTCCAGCCACCAGCTCTGCACTGGACTGCAGCTAGTTTATTAAAACGGATGGTGCCAGGTCGATGACCTCATCATTGCCAACTGGTCCCCGAGGATGGCTTTGCATCTTTGGCCGGAATAATCCCAAGGGATGTCTGACACCCCCTCCACATGGAAACTGCCCCCCACTCTCCTCCCCCCTCTTAGTTTCTCCTGCATGCGTCGTTTGTGGGATCTTAGTTCCCCAACCAGGGATTGAACCCTGGCTCCAGTAGTGAAAGCACCGAGTCCTAACAGCTGGACCGCCAGGGAATTCCCAAGGCTGGTGTTTCTAATTCTCCTTCTTCAGTCTTTGGTCTCACTCAATCTAGGCATTGTCTTTAGGAGATCTAATCCATTGGGCTTCAAGCTCTTTCGATCATGAATCCCCTAAAATACAAACTGCACGCCCCTAGACGATGTCTACTTTTGGCACCACGTTGTTTTAACCCAAGTTTCAGTGGCTGCAAAGCATCTTGTTAATTGTGTTTTGCACATGCACAAATCTTTTTAGTAAAGCTAGAAATGGTACATCATTCTTTTTTCCTGTTTTAACTTCCATTTCCACTCCACTTACCCCACAGATTTTTTTAACAGTTTTATTGACAGGTAAGTCACATATTATACAATTATCCATTTGAAGTGTACAATTGCATGGTTGTTAGCGTAATCACAGACTTGTGCATCTATCATCACAGTCACTTTTAAAACACTTTCATTACCCCCAAAGAAATCCCGTCCCCACCGGCAGTCACTCCCCATCCCCCGGTCCCTGCCACAGTCCTGAGCAACTACTAATCTATTTTCTGTCTATAGGTTTGCTTACTCTGGACATTTCATACACATCCGATTACACAATATGTGGTCTTTTGTGACTGGCTTCTTTCATGTAGCATAATGTTTCCAAGACTCATCCTTGTTGTAGCATGATCCATTCTTATTCCTTTTTATTTTCCAATAATATTCTACTAGACAGATAGACCACATTTTGTTGAGTCATTCATCAGCTGGTGGACATTTGGCTTGTTTCTATGTTTTGGCTATTATGAATAATGCCGCTTTAGACATTCTTCTACAAGGTTTTGTGTTACAGATTTTAAACCAAATTTATTTTTATGTTTCAGCATCTTTTATCGATAACCTTTTCATGGATCTCATCCGCAAACTGTGTACACAAGTCAAAACTAAAATTTACGAGCGCCACGACTACTGAGCCCACGCGCCACAACTACTGAAGCCCGCGCGCCTAGAGCCCGTGCTCCGCAACAAGAGAAGCCACCGCGATGAGAAGCCCGTGCACCACAACGAAGAGTAGCCCCCGCTCGCCGCAACTAGAGAAAGCCTGCGCGCAGCAACGAAGACCCAATGCAGCCATAAATAAATAAATAAATATTTTAAAAATAAATAAATAAAAAGTTTCTGTGACCATAATTCATTAAGTACACACACAAAATTCTTCTGGATTGAGCAGCAGTAAATTCCAATTAATCAAATCATCATAAGTATATTGCAAACTTTGACAATTATTAAACATAAAAGATAAGATCTTATTGGAAATACATCTCTTAATGAGAGGAACTGGGTTTATTTTCCAATGATTAGCTCATGGGTCTGTGGATGCCTCATTATTACAATGAAACATTTTGGCATAACCTGGCATCACTGCTTTTCTTTTTAGAGATGCGATCCCTGAGAAACTCTTTTCAAATAAGTAAGGGAAGCAGGAATTCCCTGGCGGTCCAGTGGTTAGGACACTGCACTTTCACCGCCGGGGCTCCGGTTCAGTCCCTGGTTGGGAAACTAAGATCCCGCAAGCCACATGGTGCGGCCAAAATAATAATAATAAGTGAAATAATGAAGTATTCTACTCAGAGCAGTGTTAGTCATATCTTTGAAATCTGTGTAAGTCACAGCCCCAGAATCACTTTGTCATCTCTACTCAAAAATCACATTCAGGGAATTCCCTGGCAGTCCAGTGGTAAGACTCTGTGCTTCCACTTCAGGGGCCACGGGTTCGATCCCCGGTCAGGGAAATAAGATCCCACAGGCGGCGCGGTGCAGCCACACACACACACAAAATTACATTTCGGTCCCCACAACGTGGTAAAAGCAAGCAGCCCAAACCACCTGACTTGCAAGGAAGCGCCTCCAGGCCCTCATGCATCACCCCTTTGTCTGGAGCCCAGGGGTTTTTTTTTTTTACACACGCCCCAGAACACGCCAGACAAAGAGATGTGCCCTTTTTCTGCAAAGTGGGAGACGGACTTGTTCTCAGGGGATCCATTTCAGAAGAGGGTATATACATGGGTGATGAACATCTGGAATTGCTTCCCTCGCCCGGACCGCCGACCCCATTTCCTTCACCCACTGCTGCACGGCTCCGTCAGCCCTCAGGCCCCTCAAGAGCTGAGCTGACCTGCCCCAAATCTATCTCCCTCCCCAGCTCCCAAGCACCCTCATCGCCTCTCCCCACGCTGCTGCCACCGGCACCAGTGCATCAAAGCAAATCCCATCAAGCCATCGTCCTGCTAGACACCATCTCCTCTGCCTGTAAAGTACCTCCTCTGGGGGACAGAGTGAAGCCAGGTGTCGCCAGGCAAAGGATGCAAGCCTCAGCTTCTGACCCTCTGACCCCTGGCTGAGAAGGGCCAGACCCAGGAGAAGACAGGCTAGTGGTTAAAAGGAGGGACCCTGGAATAGGACCACCTGGACAGTTACCAGCAGTTACTGGAAGATAACCTTGAGTGACATCTCTGACCCCTGGGAGCCAGTTCCCTCAACTACAGAAGATAAGGACACTCCCTTTCTTACAGGGCATGTATAAAGATTAAGTGATTAAAGGTACGTCATGTGCTTAGCGAAGTGCCCCGCACATGGCAAATGACAGCAAGGTCTCAGTACACCCAGCCGCCATCACCTTGAAAGAAACAACCAAAGTCTAACATGGAGCGTCCACATCCACTGCAAGTTGGGGACGCCTGGTCCTCCAGCCTCACGTCCAGTCTCCCCCCACCACTTGCCTGCAAGCTCCCTGGGAGCCCCGTCTCAAGTCTCCTCTGCTGACCCCACTCTTCTTCCAGGACTCTCAGGGTTGGCGTGCCCCAAAGCCCAGCCCTTTGACCCCTTCTCTTCTCTATCCACACCCCCTTAGCAGTCTCTGTTAAGTCTCCAGGCTTTAAACATTTATATGTTGATAATTTCCAAATGTGTGTCACCAGACAGACCCCTCCCTTCCCCCCTGGATGCCCAGGGGACATCTCAACGTGGACACAGACAAAGTCCTGGTCTCCCCCCAGACCTGCATCTACATCTCCTTCCCCATTCCACGTGCTGGCACACTCCACCCCCACAGACGCTCATGCCTGAAACATCCCACGTCTAGCCCCTGAGAAATCCCGCTGGCTCTACCTTCAAAACACACCCAGGACCTGATCTCTTCTCACCCCCTCTGCTGTCACGAGCCCCGGGCAGATCCCTCCCCCTCTCCTGCCAGGATTACTGCCCTGGCTCCTCTCCTAACGGGCCCTCCCTGCTTCAGGCTTGATTTCAACACAAGCCAGCAGAGTGATCTTTTGAAAACCTCATCACCTCCTCAGCTCAAAGCCCAGCAGAGACTCCGTATTGCCCTCGTAGTAAACGTCCTGGAGAGGGAACAGTCTGACCGCCTGGCCTCTCTGACCTCACCCTCTACTACTTTCCGCCTCACTCACTCTGTTCCAGCTACACTGCGTCCCTTGTTCTCCTTAAATCTCGCCAGTAGGCAATTTCCTGTTTTGCCTCAGCTGTTTCCTCTGCCTGGAAACCTCTCCCACCGAGACCCCCGCACGGGTACATCACTCCACGACTTCAGCTCCTTGCTCACATCTCATCTGCTCAAGGAGCTCCGCCCTGAGCTGACCACGGACTCAGATGCAGGCGCCCGCCTCAGAGCATCCCTCCCCTCCAAGGGTCTCCCGGGATGCTCTGTCCCAGGACTGGTCATACCTGGGCCTCTGAGGATGTGAGAGGAGAACATCCACCTTGCTGCATGTCTCCTCCAGCCCACGCTAGGACCTGTGAAGAAACCATCCAGATTTCACAGGCGTCAAATCAACTGTCCCAGCTCACCAGGTTCCTAACCACTGAGACTCAGAGCCGTGTCTGCCTGACGCCCGTCTGCACCGGGTCGGGCCCGGCTGACCGCCGGCACTCCGCGTCCTTGCCCTGCCCGCGGCAATATCTGCTTGCCTCCGGTTCCAGACCGAGTCAAACGAAAGGCAGGTAGCCTAGGGTTTTTGTTTGTTTGTTCTCTTACTGCCAAGTCATTGTATTATGGCCATCAACCTAAGCTGGCAAAAAAACACAGCAGATTTTCAATCCAGTTCACGTCTTCAGCCCTGTGAATTACACACTAGCTCTGAGCAGAAAACTCACTAAGTTAGGATCTTTCCCTGAGCCCCTCCGGCCTCCTGGGTGGTTATTTGCAGCTCTTCTGCCGTTTCCCCCTAAATTGCTCACTGAGAGAAAGCAAGGATTCCAACCCACTGAGGACGTTCTTCCCATAGTTTAACGTTACTGGCCGGTGAGTAGTCACGTTTACGAGCTAGAGGCGCTCTCCACGGGGACATCAGGGCTTAGGGTCCTGCCTGGGTGCAAACTCTCACTCTACCACGGCGAGGTAGTAGATTTAGTCTCTGAGTGGGTATGATTTAGTCTCTGAGTTTTCATACACCCGGCTTGAAGGTATTAAAAGTACAAGCTGCTCGGGACTTCCCTGGTGGTCCAGTGGTTAAGACTCCACGCTCCCAATGCAGGGTGCAAGGGTTCGATCCCTGGTTGGGGAACTGAGATCCCGCATGCCACAGGGTGCGGCCAAAAAAAAAAAAACAGGAAAAAAATGTACAAGTTGCACCTCTGTAGGTGACTGAGGCCGGGATGGAGAAGGCAGTGGACGCACCTGGCACCGTGGCCGGCGTAAGAAGCAGGCACACAGGGCAGCGCCTGTGTCACTTCACAGATGGGTTCAGGGACACTGGTCACCAGGGCTCAGCCATGCAGAGACCAGAGGCCGCTCCCCACTCGTGACGCAAACACGCTGGAGGATGACCACGTAAACTGGCCCCATAGTAAATTTCCACCTTGTGAAATGACTTTAGGGTGTTGGTTAATACCGGTGAACAGACATTTCTGACTTCCTGGAATGTGTGCACTCTCTTTAGTCCCAGATACTAACTTTAAAGGAACCACCTTTAGAGTGTGAAAATAAAATAGCACTTACAAATACAAATTATTCCGACTTTTATCTCCATCTGTAGTCCACGTTCCCATCAGGAGTTCTATAAACTTTCCTTCTGGTTCGAAGGAAACGGCAGCTTCCTGCCACTTCCGCTGTCGGTACAGTTGTAGTCATACCTGCTCAGGGGCTCTCCAACTACATGATCAAAATAGGAAAACAGACTTCCGAAAAGCTCAACTACAGTTAGATATCAACTATCAATATCTGGTTCACTACTATATTTTGTTTGTTTGTTATTACTTATTTCAAACTAATTCAAGAAGCTTAATTATGCAAAACTTCAGAATAATGGCCAAGAAGAATTTTCTCCTGTTCTCTAAACCACACGAGACAACTGCTAGACCATTTATATTTGTTTTCCCTTTCTAAGAACGGGAAGAAGTATTTAAAGAATTTCAGCAACACATTACCAGTCAGAAAGAGCACTTACCAGGCTGTTAGAAATCTCCAAAGACAAGTTTTAAAGTTAATACTAAGTTACTCTGTATCGATGCAATAGCCCTTTCCAGTTTTCTTACTGGCATTTAAATTAGCCACATACCAGCTCACAGTTTGTCTGCAGTACTTTCCCTGGGTGCAAAACATTTGACTCAGCAAAGACCAGGTGACTCAGCACATTCAAACTGCAGACCTCAGGTTTACAGGGTGGATCCCTTCCTGTCCTCTTGCAAATACTGCTGAGAAGATATCAGGGTGGGATCTTTTGTTTTTTAATTTAAGGTTTGAAATGTCAAAGAATCGAAACATACGCCTCTCTAGCAAAAAAAAAAATAGAATAGAATAAAATAAATATAGAACGGAGAAAAGAGAAATAAGATTTTCATAAAAAACAATTCTAATCTGATTGCTAAAACGATTGTTGGACTTAACTGCATTAGCATTTAAATTGCCCCAGTAGGACGCGGGGGAAATAGCCCCCTGGTGTTAAAAATGTTGGGAAGACGGTGAGGTTTGCACCTTTCCTTCTCCTATTGTTGAAGTGGAGCCAGTTTTTTCCACCAGCAGGATAAACAGTTAAGATAAAACAGGCCTGGAGAGATCGAATCTTGTTTACGAAAAGGCAAATAAACTAGTTTTGTGTTTTTTTTTTTAGTTACACAGACGATAAAGCCAAGAATATTGAACCCTAGGCTTTTCTAGTGGCCTGTGTGTTAGTGGTTCCCAAACCTTGCAGATGATCAAAACCACAAAGGAGGTTTTTATAAATATAGATTTACGGTCCCCTTCCGGCTCCCTGTTGTGATTCAGTAGGTGTGGGGTAGGGCCCAGGAATCTCTAAAACACTCGCCCAAGTGACCCCTAAGGCCGGCCGGGTCTGCGATCAAACAGAGCTGATAAAACACAAAAGTGCAGCAAAACAAGAGGTGGATCCCACCCGCCACCCCCAGCCCAACTGCTCATTGTACGGTGAAAAGTCAAAGAGTACTTTAAGATGTAGTTGAATGCATCTTCTTAGGGGAAAGCTGTTGGAAATATGAGTGACATTCTTAACTGTCTTAACTTTTAAAATTCCCAATGAAAGTCTAACTTTAAAAAGTTATTTTAGGACATGATCTTGTCTCCCAGGTCCTGTTTAGAGTGATGAGCTACACACATCTTTGTCTGAAACAAAGACTCCTTAGCCAGGCCCCACGCTGGCTAATATCCTTCCATTCGCTCCTATAATCTTCTCAGCCACCCCTGGAGGCGGTTCCAGTTATCCCCATTTTACAGACGAGGAAGTGGAGCCTAAGAGAAGCGAATTGTTCTAGTGATAAAGCCAAGATTTCAACCAAGGGCTTCCACTGGTCTGTTGGTTGGTTGGTTGTTTGGAGGAGTTTATACCTGAGAGTTGGATCCATTCAAATCATAGGCTCTCTGGTCTGGTGTCATCCTTATACATTTGGCAAACACTGGCTGCGTTGGGCATCGGGCCAGCCTGGGCAGACCCGGAGAAGGCCGACAAGTCCCTGCCTGGGAAGGGCCTTCCGGGCCCCTTCACGGGGCGGAGAGGGGCGAAAGGGAACGATCTCCTGTGGTTCTCCTGGGCCTGGTCCAACCTTCTGTCTCCGGGGGCTGTGGGAACTGCCCTTCTGATTGAGAAACGGGTTCCCCCAGATGATGGGCCCCCGGCGCCTTGGTGAGACGGGCTGCTGCGAGCCCTCTTTGAAAGGCTTCGCAGAGGATGTGGCTTGCGAGCTGAATGTGGAAGGACGAAAAGATGTCGGTAGGCAAACGGGAGGGAGGGTGCTCTAGGCCCCGCGTGGCCTGTGCTGCGCCCGCCCCTTCACCTGGTCTAGCAGGAGACCTGGGGGCAGAGGTGCAGCCGGGCAGGAGAGGGGAGAGAAGGAAAAGACCGAGGAGGGGCTTCACGCAACGTGCGGAGTTTGGACTAAAAGATGCAAAGGGAACCAACCATGGTTTCTAAGAGCGGAGTCAAAGGACTAAAGTTGTATTTCAGAAAGACACTGAAGACTTGTCACAGGGTGGAGAAGAAGGGGCCGCGTGAGAGGCACAGGGTCTGAGATATCAGGTGGAAGTTTGTTGCGACTACTGGGGCCAAACTGGGGGTCGTGACCCTGACGCTGGAGAATGTCTGAGGTCAGGGCGTGAGCTCAGGAGTCAGGAGGCTGGCCAAAAGCTGGCTCCACACCTCCAGCCTGCATCCCGGGCACGCCTGCGTGGCTGACGGAGGAGGGAAGAGTCCAGGTTTTCTCCCAGGCTTCTCCACGGGTGGGTGCAGACCCACGTGGTCAGCCAGGCTGGGGATGGCCTGAAACAGAAGGCGGGGTGGGGCGGGGCAGGGGGGCTTGGTTTAGAACAGGCTGAGCCGGGGAGGCCTACAGGATTTTGCTTTATTAATGGTTAGCTGGAAAGACGGGGGGAAAGAGGGGTCAGGGCTAGAAGAGGAGACTCACGAGGCATTCGGGGTCATATCTGGAGCTTTGGGAATGGAGTTTCAGGGACCAGGATTTCCTAGGGCCTATGGACGGGAAACCAACACAGCATACAGAGAGCCTCTCAACAAGCGCGCACTGAGGGCCAGCTGCAAGCCAGGCGCTGCCCCGGAGCCCAAGGCCCGAAGGAGCAGACGAGCCCCAGGTGCAGGGGTGGGGGGACCTCCAAGCGGCAGGAAGGTGGGGCGCAGACGGAGGGCAGGGGTGTCCGGTGCCCGGGGGAGGCTCCTGCACCAGGAGAGTCCTGGATGTGTGAGCTGAGACCTGAGATACACAAACATCGCCTGAGAGCTCCCCAGATTCAAGGCTCCTTCTAGGCCTTTCGTGTATTATCCCCTTTAATCCTTATAAGAGCCCAAGGATGTCGCTACTGTTATTATCCCCACCTTAAAAATAAGGAAACCCAACCACAGACGTGATGAGTAACCTGCCCACACAGCCAGTGAGCTGGTACGGAAGACCCTGACCCAGGCAGTCGAGCTCCAGACAGAGGCCGTGCTCTCACCTTCTGCACAAATTGTCTCTCACTGTCTGACAAACGGTCAGAGAAAAGGAGAGCTCGAGAAGGAAGAAGCGACCCGCAGTGTATCTTAGTGGTCAAGAGCACAAAGGCTGTGCCTAGAAATAGTAGTGGTTGGTGTTTGCTATGTTAGTATTTAAAGCATGGCCGCTTCACAGAGCCATTTGGGTCAGAAGCCCCAAATTTAAAGGCAGGCTTACTTGTTCACTAATTCTGTAACCTGGGGACAAGTAACGACCTCTGTGAAGCTCAGTTTTTTCATCTGTAAGAGAAATCTAAAACACAACTCAAAGATAGTCCTGAAGATAAAGGGACTTAACTCGTAGGAAAATGTATTTCATTCTCTCTACACAACGTTATGTTCATAGCTGGTGATGCTGGAGAAAGGTCCCCACTACGGTTAACACACCATCACTTCTTCATCACGGGCTAAACCTCAGAGTGGACACAGCATCGAAAACAAGATTGTTGATTACTGTTAAGTATAAATCACTCATTGTTATTCTGAGAACAACCCTGGGTGGGGTGGGAAAAGTCCCGTTGAGACCTACAACTGGTCTTACCGATTATTAAGGAAAATTAAATTTCTTTTATTTATCACTTTATTTGAACGTCAGCTTGGACCCACCAAAGGAAAGTTGGTTTCACCGAAACTCAGTTCATTCCAAAGTGACTCCAGGGACTGCCCTGGTGGTCCAGTGGTTAAGACTCTGCACTTCCACTGCAGGGGGCGCAGGTTCCATCCCTGGTCAGGGAACAGAAATCCCACATGCCGCGTGATGCGGCCAAAAAGGAAAAGAAAAGACACAAAGTTGACTCCATCAGAAAATCAGAAAGGACAGGCTTCCTCTGCACTGTACCTCTTCCCCCTCTACCTACTCATTCTAGGTAGACACAAAACAGCAAAACGAAAGCACACATTAGCTTTTGGGAAGAACGGACACCAAGGTCCCAAAGCAGTTTGCAAAGTGCCGTGAGAGGCACCATCCTGGGCTGTGGACGTCCAGAAGGATCCTCTGGGCCAGCACACTCAGGGATGGCTATGCAGAGGGTTGGATCACCGCTCGAGAGGGCGCTGCCTCTCCCGGCAGCTGCCACGCTCCTAGCCCGTCCAGGCACCCAGCCCCGAGGGCAGCCCTGGGCTTCCGTGCACCTGGGCCCGTGAGTGAGGCCCACGCCACATCTTAGGAGGAACAGCGCCTCCCTGAGTACCTGCCCTTCTAAGGCTCCCACCTGGGTGGGTATGGCCGCGACTCCCGACAGCAGGCCCCCAACACACACACCATACAAAATCACACTGACCTTCCTCCATTTTGCTTTCTTCACGCACTTAAAACTATGAAAAGTTATCTTGTTCGTATCTTTACTGGTTTCTTTTCTGCCCCTCCCCACCCTCTGCTCCATCACAGCCTAAATATTGTCTTTCTTGTTCGCCGTTATACCCCCAGCCCCTGGCAGGAAGCAACGAACTCAATAAATATTTATTGAATCAATAAAGAAACGCAGAAGAGCATGATCAAGCTGCAGAGGTAGAAAAGGAAAAGCTGAGTCTGGGAACGTGGTGAGCGGCTCGCTCTGGAGCAGCTGCCCAGGGGCCTGGCTGCCCTTGGACCTGGAAGGAGGGCAGGGCCCCCGGCAGAGTTTGACCAGGAGCACCTTGGAATAGAGTGGATGGAAGTGAAGCTAGAAAACCCAAGAGAAAACCACGTCCCCCCCTAAAATCAGCAACAATTAAGAAGTCTGCCGGGGATGCCACGTACAGCACAGCATTGACAGTACTGTCCTGCATGTTTGAAAGTCGCTACGAGATTAGATCTTGAAAGTTCTCATTACAAGAAAAAAACTTTGTTCTAATAAATAAAAATAATTCGACCAGCATTGGAGAACATTGGGGAAAGAGCTGAACATCGATTTGGTACTATCTCTTAAAAGTGAAATTGGGAATACTCACAAGGTAGCAATTCTAGATGTAAACATCAAGTCTAAGGAAACTATTCCCTATATCTGACTTAGGGAAAAGTAATACAAGCATTATTATGATTACTTTTTTTTTTTTTTTTTGGCAGTGCCACGCAGCATGCGGGATGTTAGTTCCCCGACCGGGAATCGAACCCGTGCCCCTTGCATTGGAAACTCGGAGTCCTAACCACTGGACCACCAGCGAAGTCCCAACCATTATTTATATTAGTGAAAAAATTTTAACAATCTGCATATCCACTAATGAAATAATTAATAAAATGTGATATTATGCATATCACGAAATACCAGATGGCAATTAAAAACAAGTGTGTACGTACAATATATGTGTATATATAGAGATAGATCTCAAAAACAATGTTCAGTGAAAGTAAGCAAATAATAGAACAATAGGTAGGTATGGACCCATGTATATAAATATATATATACACTCATGAAACAACGCAACGTACTAATTATGAGTACATGTAAATATATATAAGATATTTTAAAAGCACGTATCAAACTGAACATGGGCTCCGTGAGGTGAGGACAGAGGAGGGAATGGGATTAGTATTTAAAGGGAACTTGACCTTATCTCCAACACTTCATTCACTTAAAGAACTGAAACAAATGTAACAAAAAAGATAACGGTTGTTAGTTATTGATGATGGGAATATAGTACAGTTTCTACTGGGAATAAGAAGAGAGATGTTGGACACAGATGGAAAAACTAAAAGGATTTCAGGAGTAGCTGGATTAGTAGAGTAGAAAGAAGGCTGAAAGAAGAGGAGTTAAATATTATACTTTTTTTAATGATGAGAGGCTGGCTGCACCATTAAAAGAACGAAAAAACATTGAGCTCCATATTAGAAAGGTTTGCTCTATTAATGAGATATCCAGGTGATGCCCAACAAGAAGTCAGAATTCAAAAACCCAAGCTGTACTAACAGTTGTCCAGGGAAAGTGAGAAATAAAATGGTTGCCTGCATCGCTTTCCTTAACTCTCTCTCTCTCTCTCTCTCTCTCTCTCTCTCTCTCTCACACACACACACACACACACACACACACACACACACACACACAATTCTGTAAGGTCCCTAGAGAAACCCAAGGACCTTGGCTTTACTCAGCCAATGTTAGTCTCCCTCTTGGAAAGTCAGGTTCCTAAATTTTAATGTACTTTTCTAAAACGCCTGGGGGTCTGATCTCTGCTAATCAATTAACTATTCTAGTAAGGCAACTTGGCAACTGTCTCCTTTCAGTAAACAACACAATTACTAGAGCAAATAAGGACCCAAATTCACACTGTTTAAACAAAAAATTTCAAACATAAAACTCTTTTTGAAACCAAACTCCTTAGTCTTTCATAAAGATAAACTTCCACTTATCCAAAGAATGCATTTATCTTTTTTTTTTTTTTATGTTGGGGGTAGGAGTTTATTAATTAATTAATTTATTTTTGCTGTGTTGGGTCTTCGTTTCTGTGCGAGGGCTTTCTCTAGTTGCGGCAAGCGGGGGCCACTCTTCATCGCGGTGCGCGGGACTCTCACTATCGCGGCCTCTCTTGTTGCGGAGCACAGGCTCCAGACGCGCAGGCTCAGTAGCTGTGGCTCACGGGCCCAGCCCCTCCGCGGCATGTGGGATCCTCCCAGACCAGGGCTCGAACCCGTGTCCCCTGCATTGGCAGGCAGATCCTCAACCACTTGCCACCAGGGAAGCCCCCAGAATGCATTTATCTTTATTCAAGGGTGCCCCCTCCAATGTTTCATATTTACACGTTTGCATAGTGACTTTCTACCCTTTTGTAATGTGTTTTGCAACCCCTGAAAAAGTCAATAGTCTCAGCTCTTCTGTAAAGAGGGACACACAAGACAGTGGTCAGGATGACTCACGGGCAGAGTTAATATTGGAACACAGGAGCCTGGAGCCTGGCATTCCCAGTTCCTAAAGCCGCTGGCTTCCGCTAACCCCATAGAATCTACGCCTTCACGGGACTAGGCTTCTTGGAGGCCTCGGGGACTGGAATGTTAGTTTCCAAAACTTTCTCCTTGCAAAGCCGTCAGCAGTCAGAAATAAGAGCTGGCCTGCAGGTTGGAGTCCTTCATCATTTAAGAACACCTGAATGGAAGGGATTCCACCGTTCAACCTTTGCTTTTTAATAAGGCGTAACTAAATTTCACCGATACAAACTAACAATCTCCTCAATTCATGTAACATTGCTGGTGAGTTTTTTTTAAAGAGTCCTCTGTTCAGACTGGGTCACATTCAAATCAGGGGTACTGTTAGAACTCTCCATGTTGTGCCTTTGCTGGAGTTGGTGCTATCTTGGACGTGATGAGCTCCTCACAGCCTGGAGGCTGGTCAGCTGGGACTGACCTTATAAAGCCAACAGTTAGGGGCTGCGTATAAAAGGACTTAAGGGATTATTTTACCAGAATAAAGTTGCTATGTAGCCATCCTGTGTAAATGGCATTTCTTTCCATTAACGAATTGAAGAGTCCATAAAGCACCTGAAATTAAATGATGGCTTAAAAAAATAAACTAACATACTAAAATTGAGGTTTACCGACAAGATCGGGTGTTTTCACTTAAAAAAAACCCAACAACAACCCGCTGTGGTTTCTGACTGTGCCCTTTTCATGGGATTTTAAAACACTTTTACAAACTTTTTTCACTATCACATATTTCTCATTCGAGTTTTATAAGTTAAAAAAAAAGGGAGCTAAATAACTTACCCTAAGTCGCAGAGCTCGATCATAGCAGAAATCAAATAAAAGCCCAAGTTTATTTAAGGATCTGATAAAGTGTATACTTTTTGCTAGGCTGTAGTACCTCCTTATTTTATGTCCCTTAAAAAATAATTGTTTCCATAGCAGTGAGTGGTAACATCGACATAGAAAAGGGAGCCATTGTTCATCATAGCAGGTCCTTTCTTGAAGCAACGAAAACAATCAAAAATAAGCTATAAAAATAATGTCTTATAATTTTACCTACAAGTTCAAGCCTTCATCGTATTCATTCATTAAAACACCACAAATCTTCCTTTCCTTTTGCTAAAATATTCTCAAACTGGCGTGCAAAGCACCAAAATGCACGTCAGCCACAACACACACAGATCCATCACTCAACCTCGGTCCATTAGTCTCGCCAAGGTCAGTATCGAGTATTCCTGAAATTTTCACTTGTAGAATGAATAGATGTTTTGTAAGGATTATCTATTCAGGCAGAAAAAAAGGGGGGGAGGGAACGAAAACAAGAAACAATTAGCTATTCAACTGGCACTGAGCAAATTCCAAGTATGAAATCCTTTGTTTGTTTTGATTTTGTTTTTGTTTTTCTTACCTACCTTGGGACTCCAGCGCGTGAAAAGAAATACATCTTGTGAGATATTTCTAGAGCCTTTTCCACAGACCTCTGTGGGGACGTTGATGTCAGCCTTGGCTTTATTTTGCAGCCGGGGACTGGAACCCAGAGCGGTCTATTTGCATTTCAACGCCCTTCTTTTGTTTCCTGGAACTCCAGAGGCTCACCCCATTCAAATAACAGGTAAGGCAGTTAGATCATTCTAATGACCCTAGAAAACTCAAAGGAGGAAACGTGCAAACAAAGCGGTTATTTTAGCTAAATCTGCCTCAGAGAAGGAAGCGTGATGGAGGGGCAGAGGGGGGAGGGGGAGGCGGCAGGGCCCAGCTCTGCCTTCCTGGAATCCCCCCTCAATAAATATCAATGAGATGTTCAGATGCTCCTATAGGCGCTCACAGGTCACAGTATCGCATCTGATTCTGAGAGGAACAGCCTCTGTCCTTTCTGCTGAAGGAGCGCTCCTATAGAGCGGGAACAAGGTGAAAAGAAAAATCCGTGTTAGGGGGAAGCAGTTAGAGAAATCAGGTAAAGACCCAGCCATCCCAGGACCTGAAGGACATTTAACCCAGATGCTGCTGGTATACCATTCCCGTCACGCCCCCTCAGATGACCGCATGGTCATGTGACCCGGAAGGCAGCTTTCCAAGAGTTTACTCATCTGAGAGGTGTTGGCAGATAAATATTTGCAAAACTGCACACTTTAACAGGCAAATGCCTCAGGGTCCATGTTGAAGGTCAGTGTTTGGGAAAAGACTACAATCATGATGAGGCCACACAGTCACAGATTAGAGACGGGAGGGACATGAAAGTTCATTTCCTCAAGGCCCTTAGTTATGCAGCCAGTTTGCGCCGGGCTGGGAAACTTGGGGTAGGTCTCTGGGCTCCCGATCCCATGCTCTTTGGATTTTGGTTACCAAACCTGCTTAGGTAGGATCCTAGGACTTTGGGAGGGTCTAGTATATGGATTCCAGGACTTGGCAAGTCAGCCTGGGATGAAGATGTATCTGCCTAGATTTCAAAGGCCCGACCCATCACCACCACTGAGTTGGACATCCGGCTCTTTGATAAGCATCTCTCCTTCCAACCTGCCTGACCTCCAGTGCCACCTGTTCTCAGGAATGATGGAGCCCCCGGTCTACGTTCTCCCCATTCACCAGCCCCCTGCTTCTTTCACTTTCCTCCTTCCTCAGTTCAGATTCCGCAATCTGTTATCACATCCTTCTCGCCAACCCCGTAAACTCCCTTCCCCTTTGTATTTCCTGCAAATCCATCCAGGAAGCCATCAGCCCTGGAGGAAGGCGGGCATCTCCTTTCCCTTTACCTGCAGGTGAGCAGTTCAAACTCTGCTGGAGAACCTCCAAAGGAAGGGGGGTTCATGGCCACCAAGTTCAAATGGGCCCCAGCACTGCCCAGCACCTGTATTCTGTTTCTCCCTTCAGCTCAGTCACCACCGTCCTTAAACTTCCAACACACCTGTCTTGGCCCTCACCTCTTCCAGTGGGGAGGGCTCGCAGACCTCCTTCCAGCCACGGCCCTGCCTTACCTCCTGGTTCAAGATGCCTGGGAACCCCTCCTCCTGGGCTTCGCTTTCTCTCCGCACCATCACCCACGGCACCTCATCTCAAATCACACATCGATTCCATCCTAAAAGCCTATTGGTTCTGCCTTCAAAATATATTCGAACCAACCATTTCTCATCATCACCAGCAGGACCATCTCATCCAAGACTCAATCGTGTCTCATCCAGACGATTAACAGCCCCCAGCTTTCACCGCTGCCCTGTTACAGTCTATTCTCAACACGGCGGCCCCAGTGATCGTAACTTGAGCGTGTTCATCCTCTGCTTGACACCTTCCAGTGGGTAAACCTCTCCATTTACCCAGAGCAAACCCAAAGTCCCTACAAAGGCCTGTAAGACTCTCTCGGCACTGTCCCATAGAACCTTCTGTGGTCATGGAAATGATCTATAGCCCACTGTCAACGCAGTAGCCACCAGCGATGCTACGTGTGGGAAGTGAGCCCCGGGAACGTGGGTGTTACAGTTGAGGATATAACTTTGGGGGGTGGGGGGGGTGCCCGAGCTGCACGGCTTGCAGGATATTAGTTCCGCGATCAGGGACTGAACCCACGCCCTCGCTGAGTCCTAACCACTGGACCACTGGGGAATTCCTGAGGATATTAATTTTTTTTTGGTCCCTCTGTGCGGCATGCGGGATCTTAGTTCCCCGACCCAGGATCGAACCCCGGCCCCCCTGCAGTGGGAGCATGGAGTCTTCACCAAAGGACCACCAGAGAAGTCCCTAAATTTTTAATTAAAAACAAACTTAATTAACTTTCATTAAAATAGTCACCTGTGGCTACCATATTGGAGAACACAGCTCTGTGTGATCTCCCCCTTCCACCTGGTCCCCCTTCCCTGACTACATCACACCATAAAAGCCCCCTTGAAATCAGGCAACGCGCCACGCCTCTGCTCAAAGTCTGCATGGCTTCCCTTCTGACTCAAAATAAAAGCCAAAGAATGTCCTTATCTTAACCTAGGGGCTCTCTGAGGCCTGGCCACCCCACACCCTCCCTGGTCAGTCCCCACCCATTCTCCTCCTGGTCTGCTCCAGCCACAAACAACACTGGCCTGTGCAGGTGACGGTACCAAGGACACTGCTCCTGCTGCAGCTGCCTCAGGGCCTTTGCTCACGCTCTTCTCTCTCTGGGACGTCTTCCCCCAATATTCTCGTCGCCAGTTCAGAGCCCCCGCACTTCCTGCAGGACAGGCCCCGGTGTCTTCCCGTGAGAGGATCTGATCCAACCTTATTTGACCTGAAGGCCCTGCCCCAAACCCACCCTGCGCTCTTCTGCTCCCTGTCTCCATGCCTTTTCTTTAGAGATCTTATCTCCATCTGATAAATAAATCATGTTTGTTTACTTGTTTATTGTCTCTCTCCCCCAGCAGGGCAGGGCCTCTGTCTGTTTTGTTCACAGCAGTATTCCTATTACCTGAAACAGTGCCTGACACGCAAAAAAAAAAAAAAAAAAAAAAGCTGAATTTGAGGAAGGAACGTGGATGGCTTTATGGTGCTAAAAACTACTTCCCTTCCAACTGTCTCCGTCCTTTAGGCCACCCTCCTGCAGCTATTCCCTGGGGAGAGCTGAGAACTGGGTTCCTCTCTAAATATAGTATCCTCACTATACTATATATATGCAAGAGGCCAGCTGGGTGCTTTAACTGCATTGGTTCTAATCCACACAACAAGCAGAACCAGAGAGGTGAGGTAGGCTGCTCAGGTTCAGCAGACGTGAGCCTCACCTTGCCTCTCCAGGTGGCGTTTCCATAAACAACAGAAAATCCTTCTGCGGGCAGCTACAGAGACAAACGTGTGCCAGTGACCACGCAGCCTCATGCTTAAACCTCTCTTCTTACTCTATGCCTTCTTAGGAGGAAATGAGCATAATTACTTTCATAACAGACCAAATGAAAAATAATTCAGCATTGCTAACAGGAAGTGAATCCTGAGCGAACCCACTTTCACCCTTTATCCCTCCCCTAAATGGCCCAAGTCTCTCTTATCAAATTGCCTTCAGATTTTCAAAATGCTATGCTAAATAAAATATGATCGGTCTTCATTTCTGAAGATGTTGCTGCTGAGATTGCTATTTTTTATGCTAAAAATGTTTGCAGTCAGCAAACAAAGTCATGGCCAGTAAATTCCGGACCAGTCCCACAGACTGGGTCAACTTCCCGTCAACCCGCTGGACAGGAGTGAATGCTCTTTTTTTTTCTTTCTCCCTGGGTTTTATGTTTAACATATTAATGCGGAGCAGGGATGACCTAAGTATATTCAAGCCACAGGGAGTTAAAACAGTGTTCGCTATTAGTCCTAATGCTATAGGCCGTGAAGCCTCGGAAATGGAAATGGAAAACTGTAAACACAGGTTTATGTCTCACGTCCTGTTCTTCTCCGCTGTTGCCTGACGGCAGCACCAGTGAACGGGGAAATTACATCTTTGGCTACAGAAATGCAGACACGACTGGTGTCACCCACTGGACAGAAATCCTAAAAATTCTTAAGGACTTTGGATGTTTCCACATGTTTCCAACATGCTCGCTTGTCAGAGGCGGAAACCCAGGTCAAGCGGTTTGCTGCAAAACACAGGCGCTGTGATGCACGCAGGCATCTTGACTTCCGTGCAATCCATGTGTTTTCACTGAAACCTAATGATTCCACTCCAACTGGTACAGGGGGGAGGGAGAGAGAGAGAGAGGGAGACAAAGAGAGAGAGAGAAGTTCCACGGAAGGGCTGCATATGACTCTTTGATGCTATTCGCAGTTATGAATTGAAAATTACTTTTCAAAACTACTTCCCTCAAAATACCCAGACACCTGGCCCCAGGCTGCCAACCTAATGCTAAAATAGGCACCTTGACCCACTCACCCCGGGACTTCAACCACTCAGCTGCCTTTGACCACAGCGACAGGTGACCCCTGCCAAGAGAAATATGAACGACTCTGGGAACCGATTACAAAATTGGGATTGATCCAAACTTTCCAAAAGTGATGGCTCTGTTGTTTGGAATGTCCTGCAGCCAGAACATTTTTCTCAACAAGTCAGCTCTGTGTAATGAAAGCAATTAGAAGAAATTCGGACGTGCACACATCTCTCTCTGCCTAATGTGGGAATAATAATTAACTGCCCCAGAATCCAAGCACTGGCTCACGGCTGATGATTCACCTTTAAAGTTGCGCAAAGAAAAAGGTCAAACCTTTTGTAAAGCAATTTAACAGTGTGGCCCAAGAGTCATAAAGATGTCAATTCCCTTTGACACAGTAATCTTATTGCTGGAAACCGATCTTCAGAGATGACGCAAAGGAAAAAAAGATGTACACGACGAAATCTGAAGCAACCTAAATGCCCGATGATAGGAAATATGTTAATTACGTACGGTACACCTTCCTAGTGAAATATTACACAGCCGTTAAGAGGAATTAAGAAGAGTGTCACGATATGGGGACGATGCCAGGGTCGGCATTACTGTCAGACACAGTGAGATCATACAGGCACATGGCTCCGCCTCTGGAAGACCCCTGACTCACGCCCTTGGTCGGAGAATCTGTATCCCAGGCCCCTCCTGCTTCCAGAGAGGACATGGCTTGTGAAAAGCTGTGGGTCCACCCCCTGAGAGGAGCAGCACCCTCCTGGACACAGCTACAGCTCTCCTCGGGTAGACGGAGGGGACGGGGTGGGGGGGCTGCCCCTGGCGCTGGGGGCTGCTTCCAAAAGGGGTTAATCATCCCCACAGACGGTGCAGGGGAGGACCCCCGCCTACACAGCCGTTCATACAGATACTGGTCCTTGATGTTTACACGTGAAAGGAGACACAGAGTGGATCTGTTATACAAAGCATTAAGTGTATGGGGGGAAATCTACTGAATTCTACAGTTTTGTCTCATTGTTTTGAGATCGAAATGTTCCTAAGAACTCAGGAATCTGCCTAGGGAAGCAGAGCTTTTGCTCAGCTAATGCTTAGTAAACTCAGACACAGTCATCGTGGTGTGTCTGTAAACAAGAAGAAATGAAAACAGTCCCCATTGTCATTACTGATATATGTGACTTACAGTGTTTCAAATGAATGCTTTTGTCCATAGTTCTTCAAAGGGAAAATTTTAAACTCTACAGGATTTGTTCTTATCTGTGGAGCTTTTCCTAAACCGTTGTGCCTCTGTTGCTCAAAAACTGCTGCGACCTTGGGTCAAGGAGACACTGGCTCTGGTGCTCGACAGAAAATGTGCTTCTCACACTAAAATGGCCACTTAAGCAGGAATGTGGAAATGATTTATCTCGCAGTGTTTGGAGTTGGATCTTCCCTCCAGATATGTCAGGACCGCATAATCCGTCAGGGACAACTGGTTATATGCTCCCAAACAAAGAAGAACGCTCTGATGGCCAAAAGAGTTGAGTATCTAGCATACCAAAATCACCTTAATAAAAGTTAAATTACCCACGTCCCAAAGAACACAATCACCGACAATACAAATAACGTTTGTTTGTTTTTTTAGCCACGCCACGCATGTGGGATCTTAGCTCCCAGACCAGAGATCAAACCCAGGCCCCCTGCAGTGGAAGCTCGGAGTCCTAACCACTGGACCACCAGGGAATTCCCTAAATATGTTTAAGGGTTAAGAGCGGCAGAGCATATTGTAAACTGCGTCTATTTACGTCACATAAAGATTGCCTTCCAAATATGACAGGAAGCAGTGACATTCACAGAATATTAGTATAAAGTCAGAAAGAAAAAGAAAAGGAATCAAGTGTCATAACGAGAGGCTATTTATTTGTTCACTTCAGTATCTCCAGGACCTAGTAGGTTCTCAAATAAATATGTGTTGAACAACAAATGCATAAATGCACAAATAAAGAAACAGAGCTCATCAAAATAGAAACACAGTTTGTAACGTGAAGTTAGAGAGGCACGCGTACTTCCCTTCACAAGCCAGAGGAGAGGCTCTATCCAAAAATGGATGTTGGCTACATATATACTGTATTTAAAAACTGGGTGCTGAAATTTAGGTACAGAGGCTACATTTGAACCAAACTGGGGCAAAAAAGGCTGTCTCAGTAGACTCAGTCATGTTCGAGTTCCACGAGATGCTTGGTCAAATTGCCTAGCAGGTTTGGAGCACCTCACCTCAACCCCACCCCACCTTAATCTCCTCCACCCCTAATTCACCATTTCAGTTTTGCACACTAATGGGCTCAGAGGCTGGGACTGTTAGGAGGAGACACCCACCGCCCAAGATGCATCTTCACTTTCCAGAGTCCCGTCTAAAGCAGCCCCATCCACACCCCACCCTGGCTCGGGGTCCCGGGTCCTTCTGCGCAGCACTTATCAAAATCCAGTTATCTTGTTTTCTCTTCTCCATCTGTGACTCCCACTAGAATGCTACTCCCAGGAGAGCAGAACCTGCACTGTCCTAGCTTATCAGTGTCTTCCAGAACCTGACACAGTGCCTGGTACGTGGTAGATATTCAAATTCTTAAGAATGAATGAAGGACTAAAAGAACACTAGATCCAAGGGCAAGGTAAATACCTTATCAGTGACCACAGGAAGAACCCTGTAAACATGGTCTCAGACTGCTTACGCTAGGCTGCTATAGGACAGTACAGAATTCTGTTTTGAAGTAAGATTTGGTAAAAGGCTTTCTGAGTAATTGACTTTATTCTCCGTGGATGAAGGATCCAAGCCTCCCCATTGCAGATAGAGTTCTAAGAAAAATCTTCACAGTTCAAAGTTCAAACTGCTCTCAAATTTAAGGTATGGTCTACGTTCCTAAGAGTACATTTTTTAACTGACATATTAACACCTGCAGGATTCCAGCTATAGCATCACCTGCAAGTCTATTCAACCTAACAAGCAACTCTAAATGTCCTGTCACGTTTCTTAATTATCACCGGTATAGTAAAAATACTCAATTCACTAACTCAACAGTGAATCTGCAGAGACCCCAAATTTCTTCATTTTGCCCTAACCTGGTAACTTTAGGATACTCTAGTTTTTCATTACATCTGGATTCTCAGGAAAAGACGTTACTTAATGGGACCTTTTCTGATCAGAGGTATGAAATGGGATCTAGACCTGTCTCTAACTTTACGGCTCGTTCAATTCGAGCGTCACTCATTGCAGCGCATTCACTTTGTGTTCCCTGAATTATTGATTGATTTTACAATATGGTCAGGTTCCTTGGGTGTCCTAGGCTCATGGTCTGAGTCTACTTTGAGTCATCTTGGGGATAAAAGGGTGTATTGATACGATCCACACAATTCGTCGAACGTGGGACCCAACAACCTAGATGAACGCACACCCGCTCAACCTCCTCGCGGTACATTCAGACACGACACCCACTGATGTTTCATGGTATCACCACGGTAGTTCAAAGTCTAGCTAAAAATTAAGAAGATTGAACATTCACTTTCAGCTGTTTCTTTTGCTTTCATCGCCTTCTCCATACACTGGGTTTGATAGAATAGATGAGATTTTTGCCTACAACCATAATTATTCCTAAATCAGGCATCGCGTAGGTGTATGAACTCATCTGGCTCTGGTTTACTTTTGCACAGCCACGTTAATGGAAATAGAGCAACATTAATGGAAAATCAGTATAAAAGAAGAAAAAAAGTATGGATGGCCTGATACCGCCGTTGCACCAAACCAGGTACATCATTTCTGATCCATACGCGAACATAATCTTACATTGCATTCACAGTATACATGCTATTTGGGGTTTTGTCCTTTTTGCTTTATTTATTTCCATGTTGCCAGACATTTCACATTTATAATTTTCAGTGGTAAAGATTCCACCTGATAAAATTCCATCATTTTTTTTTTAATGCTCCTTCTGTGGGACATATCTCTTGTGTAGGGGAGACCATCAAAAATTAACACCACAGATACATCTGACTAGATTCTAAAAAAAATGCTTGGACCGGGGTTACCAAGTCAAAGAATATGAACATCTCACATCTTGCTTACATACATTTCAACCCAGATTTCACTCTGTTCTCAGAAAGAAGCATGAGTAATCTGGGTGTTCCGCGAAACGCAGAATGAATATGAAAATACTATGGTTTTTGTTTATGTCAAGAAAAGCAGTGGAGAAACAGGAAAGAAGTCATACCAGGAAATGGTCCATCCAGCCCAGGAGTTTATGGGAAGTCACTGTCTCCTGAGACAGCTTAAGAGATGTGTCCCCAAAACATCTTAGGTTTCCTTAGCACCATTTTGGAGTAATTATGCATAAAACTATCTAAATACACATTCTAGAAGGGAATTCCCTGGTGGTCCAGTGGTTAAGACTCAGCGCTTTCACTGCCAGTGCCCGGGTTCAATCCCTGGGCGGGGTACTAAGATCCCCTAAGCCATGCAGTGAGGCCATAAATAAATAAATGAATGAACAAATAAATACACGTTCTGTTCAGAAAACAGCTAAAAGATGCTGGCTATCCACCCTGATGGCCGGGACATCACCTGTTCTGTTCATCACTGTACCCCCAGGATCTCGAACAGTGCTAGGCAGGCACTACGCACCACTTGTCCACCGGCTCTGCTGCATCAATGCTAAGAACACTGAACAAAGCCTGAACTCACTACATACGTGTAAGTTGGGCAAAATTCTTTCCTTTCCACTCAGGGAATCTGAACTTACTGACCTACCTGTTAGTTGACAGATCTCTTGGTCAGAATCCATATCACGGAAGGAAGGTAACAGAAGAGGTGAGCCTCTCAGGGAAGGTCAGGTTCAGATCCTAACCCCTCTCTGAGGTCCAGCCATTCTAGCCACACTCAACTTGATAAGGTGTGTCCCGCACAGCCCAGTACCCTGACACATGGCCACACTCTGCTAAACGTCTTATATTTTTCTGTTTCCTAAAGGACCAATCTCTATATGAGGATACTATACAAATTTAATAGGAAGAAAGAAGTGAGAAACAGCCATGGCGCCTATCAGAAGTAGCCCTCTTTCAAGGAGATGGAGGGAGGGAATCACAGAATGAAAAGACCAAACCAGGGTCTTCCCTGGTGGCGCAGTGGATAAGACTCCGTGCTCCCAATGCAGGGGGCCCAGGTTCGAGCCCTAGCCAGGGATCTAGATCCCACACGCATGTCGCAACTAAGAGTACACATGCCACAACCAAGGAGCCCGCCTGCCGCAACTGAGACCCGGCGCAACAAAACAATAAATATAAAAAAAAAAAAGACCAAACCACACATCCCGAGGGAAACAGCAGGGCCCCTTCTGCAAACCTTACCATGTGCAGCTCTGCAGGGTCACCAGGGAATCAGAACTAAGGGACAGCGGAAAAGAAAGCCCAACAAAGAAGAGGCTACACAACAAACAAAAAGCTTTATTCAATTGCCTTACAATTTGTTTGTGACTTCTAGTTACTAGAATTTGGTCGGTAGTGGAGTTCAGCACAAGCCATCTTTACAATAGTGCACGGAGATTTCCTAGAACGGTTCCTACCGAAGCATTCTTCAGGACGTAAGCAGACCCCACACTTTTCTCAACTCCATGGACAACCCTGCCCAGTCACTCATCACCAGGTTTGGGGCCTCCTGTCTCCAGCCACGCTGCAGTCTCCACATTCGCGCTACCCACGTGGCTCTTGGTAACTAGCCGATGCTAATAGCTGCGCGAGGGGAAAAGAAATGGGATGCCGCAGCTCCAGCGATGACAAAAACTAGAGCGAAACTGCTCACCACGGAGGACAAGAGCACAGCCGGGAGTGTTAAAGAATGTAACAGATCACCTCTGTTAAAGACACAGGTTATAAACAACTAGAATGAGTTTCCGTCACAGTCCTTAATATTTATGTGGTTAAAGAGAAACCCGCTCAATATCATGTAGCAACCTAAATGGGAAAAGAATTTGAAAAAGAATAGAAACATGTATATGTATAACTCAATTACTTTGCTGTACACCTCAAACTATCACAACATTGTTGCTTTTTTTTTTTTTTTTTTTTTTTTTTTGGCTGCATTGGGTCTTCGTTGCTGCATGTGGGCTTTCTCTAGTTGTGGCGAGCGGGGGCTACTCTTCATTGCGGTGTGTGGGCTTCTCATTGCGGTGGCTTCTCTTGTTGCGGAGCACCGGCTCTAGGCGCTTGGGCTTCAGTAGTTGTGGCACGTGGGCTCAGTAGTTGTGGCTCTTGGGCTCTAGAGCACAGGCTCAGTAGTTGTGGCACACGGGCTTAGTTGCTCCGTGGCATGTGGGATCTTCTGGGCCAGGGCTTGAACCCGTGTCCCCTGAATTGGCAGGAGGATTCTTAACCACTGCACTGCCAGGGAAGTCCTCACAACATTGTTAATCAACCATACTCCAATATAAAATTAAAAGTTTAAAAGAAGTAGTAAAAAAAAAAAAAGAGAGAGAGAAAACCCAGTTCAGTCTCTCTTTATAATTCATTTTGCTTCAAAAAGGTATAGGATTTATTTGCCAAACACAGAACCATCCTAGAACCATTCTAGACTTTAGAAAAACTCTGAACACATCCTAAGGACACTGGATTAAGGTGTCTTCTCTGCACGGGAAAGGCAGCATCTCGGCCAACTGACAACGCGAGTCAGAGTAGGGCCAGAAGTTGTCATATTAGCATTTTAACAAAGATCTACCGAAAATCATGAAGGTGAATTTATATTTCACATTAATTCAAGATGGAGCAAATAGTAGTTCAATTAAATGATGAGAGTAAGTTTAAAGACACTTTGCATTAGCTTATTTTAAAACACATAATAATATTCCAACTAAAGCAACCATGTATCAATATACTCTATAACTCTGTGTCAAGTGTGCTTTTTGTTTTGGATAACACTGACACTTTATGAAATTTAGGCCACCTCGTTTTTGTCTTTTGCAGAGCTTTAATTTTCACACATATGTGTACCACTGTAGACAAATTAGAATACACAGATAAGCAAAGACTTAGGGAAAAAACCACCCACAATCCCATCACCCAGACATAACACATTGTTAACCATTCTAGACTTTTCCCCATGCATTTATTCTTATAAAAAGAAAATAGGAGGCATCCTATATCTTACAGCTTTTTTTTTAACACTGAATCAATATTGAGCAGCTTTCCATTCTTATAAATTCCCTTATTTGTTTTGGTCGTGCCACGCCAGGGACTGAACCTGGGCCACAGCAGTGAAAGTGCCGAGTTCTAACCACTGGACTGCCAGGGAACTCCCCATAAAATCACCTTTAATGATTGCACTCTAGAAACAGAATGGGTTAGTCAGCTTGTCTGGACATCTAGAATGCTTCCATTTTTCACTTATAAACAGTGCTGGAATGTACATCATTGCTCATCTTGGTACACGTCCACAATATTCCCATAGAAAACACCCCTAGAATTGTAACTGGGAGCTCAAATGCTCTATGAATACTTTAAGGTTTTTGACATAACCTGCCGTCCAGCAAAGCTGTACTTAAACTACCAACTGGCAGTATAGGAAAGTTTAGTCCATTTCAAAGGGAGGTTACATTAACAGTGTATTTAACTTACGTGATGTATTAAATCAAAACATAGGCAATATCCATTAACAAAAGAAAAACGGCCAATAACCATTAAGAAAACAACCTTTGAAATAATCACAAAAATGCAAAGTAAAACGACTGCATTTCCCCTCTATCTAAATGGTACCATTTCTTAGAACTACCTGGAGTTGGCAAGAGTGGGCGTATGGGGTTTCCCTGGTGGCGCAGTGGTTAAGAATCGCCTGCCGGGCTTCCCTGGTGGCGCAGTGGTTGAGAGTCTGCCTGCTAATGCAGGAGACACGGGTTCGAGCCCTGGTCTGGGAGGATCCCACATGCCGCAGAGCAACTAGGCCCGTGAGCCACAACTACTGAGCCTGCGCATCTGGAGCCTGTGCTCCGCAACAAGAGAAGCCGCGATAGTGAGAGGCCCGCACACCGCGATGAAGAGTGGCCCCCGCTTGCCACAACTAGAGAAAGCCCTCGCACAGAAACGAAGACCCAATACAGCAAAAATAAAATAAATTAATTAATAAACTCCTCCCCCCAACGTCTAAAAAAAAAAAAAAAGAATAGGATAGTAGGAAACAAAACATGGAATTCTTAGAAATTAATTTAAAAAAAAAAAAAAAGAATCGCCTGCCAATGCAGGGACACGGGTTTGAGCCCTGGTCCTGGAAGATCCCATATGCCGCGGAGCAACTAAGCCTGTGCACCACAACTACTGAGCCTGTGCTCTAGAGTCTCAGTGCCACAACTACTGAGCCCGTGTGCCACAACTACTGAGCCCGCGTGCCACAACTACTGAAGCCCACGCGCCTGGAGCCCGTGCTCCGCAACAAGAGAGGCCGCCACAATGAGAAGGCCGCACACCGCAACGAAGAGTAGCCCCCACTCGCCACAACTAGAGAAAGCCCGCGCGCAGCAACGAAGACCCAATGCGACCAAAAATAAATAAAATAAATAAATAAAAAGAGTGGGCATCATCTGGGCACTTTCATACACTGTAGCTGAGTGAGTACACATGCACACGTTTCTGGCGGTGAATTTAGCAGTATCAAAGCCTTGAGAATCTTCAAACTCTTTAACCTATATTCTACTTACAGACTTAATCGTAGTAAAATTATCAGAGAGAGGTACAAAGAATTATACACAAAGGCATTCAGAGCTTCATATATTTCATCATCACTACAGTGAAAAATTACCAACAACCAGTAACAGGGAAGCAACAAACTAGATTTTTAAAATTACACAGAAATATCATAAAAAGGACAAAAATGATATGTGCATAGGGAAAACTGAAAGGAAATATGACTAAATGTTAATTACATGGTTTTCTAAGTGTTGAATGCTTTTTCTTTTTTTTGTATCTTCTAGCTTCTTAGCAATAAACATCATGATAAACATCTTGATAATTAGGAAAAAAACAAAAGAAACATAAAAATATATGCAGTCATTGAACTTTCTTTCAATAAAGTAAAAATGCTACCAAGTCCTCTTTACCTTCTGGAGTTTTATCTTCAGCATCTTGGCTCATACTTTTAATGGACTTTGTTCACCTAAAGGGCTGTAACTGAAAATATGTTTGCTTCTAAATGTTGTCCCATAATTTCTGGAGGCTTCATGAAAGCGTTTAAAATTTGCCTTTCTTTAGGATGATTTATATGAGCTTTTTCCTTTATTGTTTTTTTGTGGGTTTTTTTGGTATGCGGGCCTCTCACTGCTGTGGCCTCTCCTGTTGCGGAGCACAGGCTCCGGATGTGCAGGCTCAGCGGCCATGGCTCACGGGCCCAGCCGCTCTGCGGCATGGGATCTTCCCAGACCGGGGCACGAACCCGCGTCCCCTGCATCGGCAGGCGGACTCTCAACCACTGCGCCACCAGGGAAGCCCTATATGAGCTTTTAACAGCATAGTAACTTTGCAATTAAGGCATACCTATGGCACGTTTGGCAATAAAAGATTTTTCCCTCGAATAAAAACAATTAAGAGTGACAGAAGGTGGATAAAAGGAAAAGAATTAGTCACTTGTTCTCCATTTCATTGCCCTGTGCAACAGACATTTGGAAATAGAGCAAGGAAAAGGGGATGGGATGGGGCCTTCCGAGTTATTTGTTTATTCATTCAGAAATACTCAGAACCTGACCTAAATATTGATGTAAAACCTAGAGTCACAAACAGAAGCCCATTTTCGTCCCTTTCCATCTCTCTCCCTCATTCCCCCGAAGGGGACAAAACCAAGACAGACGTGTAAGCTACTCCATCACTCAGGGGAAGGGACACTCTTCACTTTCTAGAAGTGTTTTTTTCAAGTTATAGGTTGGTTTTTAGTGGGTCCCTTCCAGCACTTTTTAAAAGATGAAATCGAATGAAATATATCAGAGGGCAATAACAAAGATATTTTTTTTTTAGTATTACTGTTATTATTTTTTTTTTTTTAAGAATGAGACTGTTCCTTTATTTATTTATTTATTTATTTGGTTGTGCTGGGTCTTAGTTGCAGCAGGTGGGCTCCTTAGTTGTGGCATGCGAACTCTTAGTTGCAGCATGCATGTGGGATCTAGAACCCTGACTGGGGATTGAACCCAGGCCCCCTGCAACAGGATCGCGGAGTTTTAACCACTGCACCACCAGGGAAGTCCCAACAAAGATATTTTATGTGAAAACTTTGTATCTATTACACGATCTGTATCATAGGTGATGTAAAATGCATTTTTAAAAAATTTTTTATTTTATTTTTTTTGGCCACACCACGCGGCATGCGGGGATCGGCGTTCCCCAACCAGGGATGGAACCTGCGCCTCCCCGGCATTGGAAGCGCCGTGTCCTAACCACTGCACTACCAGGGAAGTCCCTAAAATGCATTTTTGACTGTGGGGTCACAGGCAAAGTTTGAAAGCTTCTCTTCTAATGCTGTGGAGAAACAATGAAACCAACAACAAACTGTTCTTCCCCACTCCCAATCAAAATTAAATCCCCAAATCAAGTATTCCTGGAAAGTATGAAAAACTAACGTGGGGCAGGACTCCATAGTCATGCCCTAATCCAAGCCCTAAACCTGCAGAAGTTTTGAGTTGCCTGAAGCCAAGTGAAGTGTTGGCAGCTTGGCCACACTGAGTCCTGGTCCATTTGTTGACACCGAGTTTCCCTGTGACACTGTGATTACACAGTCTGTTACACCACAAACGCCAAGCTCTCTGCACTCCCACTCTCCTCGCCAGACTGCTCTCTTCAAAGCCTGCCTTTGTAACCTCGGCAACTCACATCCCAGATTAAACTCTCCTACCCCAACCTGCTGTTCACTTCCACCTGTCTCCCCACAGCCTCTCAAGAGGAGGTTGCTCTTCACTCACTTAACAAATATTCAGTGAGCACCTTCCAAGGGCCCAGCCGCGTCTAGCACCATGAGGCAGTGATGGAGTGACCAGTTCGGGGTCCGGCCCCGCCCTACGCCCGCCTCCTGCAGGGACAAGAGGGGGAAGCCCGCGGGACAGAATCTGAGAAAGGTGACTGCCACGTGGCTGGGCGGGGTCTCGCTGGAAGTTTGGATTTTATCCAGAGGAAACGGACTGTGCAGGGGCAAAAATGACAAAGGGAGGAGAGTAAGGAAGTTCAGAGTCTCATCGAGAGGCCTGGGGGGCTGGAACCGGGTCAGGGGGCTGACAGAGAATATACTCAGGGGAATCCGTCCACCTGCTGAAATGGGGAGAATTCAGGAGCACCGTCTCAACACTTCCTGAAAGCTCTCCCCTCCTGTAAGACTGTCTTGGGCCTCAGGGCACGTCCCTTGGTGGACATCTCTTAGCCACGTCCCAGGTCCTAAGAGGAACGCTGTGGAGAGGGCTCCCCTCCTTGCCAAGTCCTGCCACCTTTCTGGAAACCTTCCAGACCCAAGTGGCCTGCCACCCATCCCCTCGCCCCTCGTGTTCCCACGGCCCCTCTGCACCAGTCCGGCCCATCCCCACAGCTGCGCCCACACCGCTGAGGCCCGGGACTGCTCAGCCTCTGGACTAAAGCCCGCTGGACTTCCAGGGACCTCCTCTTCATGTCACCCCACCCCCGCTGCTCTCCAGCCCCCAGCGTCCTTCCTCCCACCACCCCACCCCCGTCCCGCCCCCTGCGTCCGACGCTGCCTGCCCACTGCGGCCCCGTCCTGCTGCCTGTCCAGGGGCACCACTTGCTCTGCGGTCACGGCCATCCTCAGGCCTGCCCAGCTCCTCAGCCCTCCCGTCCCGAGACGCCGCCCCTGGGGTGAGTTCCCAACTACAGGACCTACAGGACGCCCACGTCCCTCTCATGACTCCTTGCGTCGGCCCTTCTCTGCCACTAGACCTTAACGAAGGTCAAGACGAAGGACCACGTCTCGTTCTGAGCTTCACCGTCAGCAGCTAGTAGCGCCTGGCGGGCAGTAATACTGTTACGGAGCGATGTCATAACTTTAAACCTGAAATACTAGAAGTGGAGTGACTTTTGAGTTGAAAACTGAAACCATTACATTACAGCTTACGCTAAACGAACCTGGTTTGTTATTGTTTGTATGCAAAGGAAACACCGTCCCACTAGGAAAGTGATATAAAACTGAATTACCACCAGCAGGGATTGAGCTTACATTGATCCACTCTTTTGACCTCCCCTGTGACCAGTGGCATAAATCTGCAACATACATGGCTGATGTTAGGATCTATTCAATAGCACAGAATATCTGACACTTGGACTGTTAGAAATGCTCATGTATTTATTCTTTTTTGGCGAATTTTTATTTAAAAAGCTAACACCGAAAATCACCTTTTTAAAAGCTTATGGCATTAAATCTGCTACAAAAGACTGATTAATGTGAAGTCTCATTCATCAGTGAAAATGTGAAGTCTCAACAGTGAAGCAAATCTGTTACACATAACTATGATACTATTATTCATCTTATACGGGTATCTTAAGCAATTTGCTTTGCTAAAAATCCCAAAGTGTACTAGTCAAGTTAAGTCCGTAAAATGAGCTGCCTCTTAATGAGATAATAACAAAATACCGGTTTGCATTTAGAAGTGTCTATATTCTCCTAAATTAGGTGTTTTATGCTTGACATCCACCTACTTAGAATACTGAAGTGAGATCCCAGATACAAAACAAATGTTGTTTTCCTTTCTACCTATTTCTGGGGACAGATTAAACGGGCTAACTGGCTACATAGTGAGAAGTCCCAGAAAAACCAGTCATCAGATTATAAACACATGCAGTAGAAAACCACGTGACATTTTTGTTTTTTAAAAATTTCAAACTATTCTCAAATTATCTTCAATTTCTCAGTTCATCCTCTAAACAAGTTCTAAACTAAACAGCTTCAGAAAAGATTCCTCAATAGACTGTAATTCAAAAAATAGTTAATCTGTATAAACACTAGAGTTTTTACTCTTGAATATATCATTTTCTATTTTTTTCTCTAAATTAGTTATTCTGAAAGCAAAACAAATCAAACTGCATGGTATATAAACAACCCTCAGGACTTCCCTGGTGGCGCAGTGGTTAAGAATCCGCCTGCCAGTGCAGGTGACACGGGTTTGAGCCCTGGTCCTGGAAGATCCCACATGCCACGGAGCAACTAAGCCCGTGCGCCACAACTACTGAGCCGGCGCTCTAGAGCCCACGAGACACAACTACTGAGCCACGTGCCACAACTACTGAAGCCCACGTGCCTAGAGCCTGTGCTCCGCAACAAGAGAAGCCACCGCGATGAGAAGCCCGTGCACCGCAACAAAGAGTAGCCCCCACTCACCAAAACTAGAGAAAGCCCACGTGCAGCAACGAAGACCCAACGCAGCCAAAAATAATAAAATAAATGAATAAATAAATTTAAAAAACACAACCCTGATATCATTATACAATTCCCATTTCTGAGCAAATTATATTTCCTTTTATCTACTTATTCATATTTATTAAGTAAGAATGCTGTGACAGGATAACAAGAAAAGTCAAGTGTTTCTATAAATTGTTACATTTTGGGGAAACAAAATGAGGAAGGTGGTGATATTTATACTAAATTTCCTTTATATTCATCACGCCAATGGAAACTACAAAAATAATCTGAACATCACAGAGACAGAAGACAATTTACTTTTTCATGTTATAAAATTTGCTTTCCTCAAAAAACCTTTTCCGGTGTACAAACTGCAAATATTAGCACGATACACTATACACACTGAAAACTGCAAACCAATAGCTGAGCACAGCAGCAACACCACCTAACTGCGGAATCACAAATAGGACATGGACAGTCTGTAAAAAAGAATGGGTAAAAATAGAAACCCTTCACTCCTATACATCCCGCCAGCCCAGTTCTGCCAGTCAACGTCCTCTAAGTAAGGCCACAGGCCCTACCTGTCACAGAGCACTTTCCTGTCCCCGCTACGACAGTCACAGCACTCCTGAGACCCAGGCAGGCATCTATTTTTATATTTATGGGAAGAAGTAATCTAGAACGGTTTAACAGTAGGTCAGAAGCCCTGGAGCCAGGAGCTGCTTTGAGAACTCAAGTCTCTGGATCCCTGGGCTTGAGCTCTTTCCGTCCGTTATCCTGAAACTCAGCGCCAGGCTGGGCGTTGAGCTCTGTGGAAGGTGGAAGGGGTCTGAGCTGAGCTACGCTCGCCTTCCTGGTCTGCCATTCCTGGTGCTTCTCTGGTGGAAGGGTCCTAGCCCGATCTGTTCACCTGTAAAATGAGATTATTATTATCCTGCCTTCCAGGCTTGTCAGGAGAATGAAATGAGGCAAAGTATGCCAGATTTCGCACAAAGTAGATGTTCAATAAATGATAACACCCAACCACCACAAAAGCCAGTGGAACTGCATGAACAGGGTTCTTCAGGACGTGTGCTTGGAGTGTTAGTTAGCACATACGATCCCACCATGACAGGGCACATGACAATCAGGCTCCCTCAGGTTTATGCAGCTCCAAAAACAGACATTCTGACCTATGGTCCAGCGTTCCAGGTCACGTGTAAACCGCTTCTCCTACCGAGATAACCGGCCTCCTCCCTCCTCCATCTGCATCCGTGGCTGCCGCTGATCTGAAGCAGTAACTGCTACTCAATTCCTCAGCCCCAGCTGGAGGCCACACAAAGGCATTATCAGATAACACATACAACATAAGACTTGTCTTTAAGAGAGATTACTTTTTTAAAGAAAAGAGAGTCTTGGAATAAAAGAGAGATTAGGTATCTCTTCCTTCACTGTTTTGATGTTTTAAATATAAACATGAGGGCTTCCCTGGTGGTACAGTGGTTAAGAATCCGCCTGCCAATGCAGGGGACACGGGTTTGAGCCCTGGTCCGGGAAGATCCCACATGCCGTGGAGCAACTAAGCCCGTGCGCCGCAACTACTGAGCCTGCGCTCTAGAGCCCACGAGCCACAACTACGGAGCCCGCGTGCCTAGAGCCCGTGCTCCGCAACAAGAGAAGCCACTGCAATGAGAAGCCCGCGCACCACAACGAAGAGTAGCCCCCGCTCACCACAACTAGAGAAAGCCTGCACACAGCAATGAAGACCCAACGCAGCCAAAAATTAATTTTTAAAAAATTAAAAAAAATAAAAACATATAAATAAGAAATTAATATAAGGAATTTTAGTTAACTGCAAATAGATTTATTCTCATTAAAGAAATTAGGCTGATCTCAAACTCTAAATACCACATAATAATCCTAAATCTACCATCACAGTGAGCCAGAAACTATCTAGAATATACCAGAATCATTAGCGCTTTCAGTCAAATCTCCAGATGCCTCTAATATTCCAGCAGTGATTTTATTCTCATTCATTCTTTTTTATATAAATTTATTTTTAATTTATTTTTGGCTGAGTTGGGTCTTTGTTGCTGCGTGCAGGCTTTCTCTAGTTGCGGCGAGAGGGGGTTACTCTTCGTTGCGGTGCATGGGCTTCTCATTGCAGTGGCTTCTCTTGTTGCGGAGCACGGGCTCTAGGCACGTAGGCTTCAGTAGTTGCAGCACAATGGCTCAGTAGTTGTGGCTCGCGGGCTCTAGAGTGCAGGCTCAGTAGTTGCGGCACATGGGCTTAGTTGATCCGCAGCATGTGGGATCTTCCTGGACCAGGGCTCAAACCTGCGTCCCCTGCATTGGCAGGCAGATTCTTAACCACTGCACCACCAGGGAAGCTCTCCATCGGTGATTTTAATTTAAAGTTTAAGAAGCAGTAAGTTCCTTTAATTAACTAATATCACTGTCAGATAAAACAATGATCAGAAATAAAAGGGTAGTTGGCTTGAAACAAGCTTAGGGACTTCCCTGGCAGTCCAGTGGTTAAGACTCCGTGCTTCCACTGCAGGGGGCATGGGTTCTACCCCTGCTTGGGGAACTAAGATCCCGCATGCCAAGCAGTGTGGCCAAAATAAAAAAGAGAGAAAAAATAAAATAAAACCAGCTTAAAAATTAAATCACTGGGGCTTCCCTGGTGGCGCAGTGGTTAAGAATCCACCTGCCGGGCTTCCCTGGTGGCGCAATGGTTGAGAGTCCGCCTGCCGATGCAGGGGACAGGGGTTCGTGCCCCGGTCCGGGAAGATACCACATGCTGTGGAGCGGCTGGGCCCATGAGCCATGGCCACTGGCCTGTGCGTCCAGAGCCTGTGCTCCGCAACGGGAGAGGCCACAACAGTGAGAGGTCCGCATATCGCAAAAATAAAAAAATTTTAAAAAAAGAATCCGCCTGACAACACGGGAGACACAGGTTCGAGCCCTGGTCCGGGAGGATCCCACATGCCGCAGAGCAACTGAGCCCGTGCGCCACAACTACTGAGCCTGAGCTCTGGAGCCCACCAGTCACAACCACCGAGCCTGCGTGCCACAACTACTGAAGCCCACGTGCCTAGAGCCCGTGCTCTGCAACGGGAGAGGCCACCGCAGTGAGAAGCCCGCGCACCACAACGAGGAGTGGCGCCCACTCGCCGCACCTAGAGAAAGCCCACGCGCAGCAACAAAGACCCAGCTCAGCCAAAAATAAATAAAATAAAATAAATTAATTAAAAAAAAATTAAATCATTGAATCAGGTAGGCCCAAGGAGGTTTTTTAGGAAAGCTTCTTCCAAAAACTCACCCCATCTTTAATCACACTAAGCCCTGGACTCATCTCTTATATAGCGATTGGTCAGGTCATCGAGGTATTCCGGAAGCTCCCACCATCTGTTCCCAAATCACCCCAATAGTGGCGCCATTTGGATCAGCTTCCTCCTGACAGCACGGGGCACATGTTCTGTGCTGGGTAATCCTCTGTTGTAGGGGGCTGTCTAGCAACATCCCTGGTCTCTCCCCATTAGACGCCAGTGGCAGACAGCCTGGTTCCGAGCTGTGACCACCAGAACTGTCACCAGAAATTACCCATCGTCCCCTGGAGGGCAAAACTGCTCCCGGCTGAGAACCACTTTTTCCATCTTTCCTCCGGTGTGACAGAGCACGTGTGCTACCTGGCAGGTTAAAGACGGTCACAAGCCCCAGCCCCTGGGGTGGGTGCAGCATACACTGCTTCACAGATGAGGCAATTCAGGTCCAGGAACTGGAAGTAACTTTACTTCTGTTCACTGTGGAGCCCAGACGTTAACATCTGACATAGTAGGCTATTAGAGTCAAAAGCAAAACAAACCCACAAGACTTAGACCCACGAGGGGTTTCACCGCTTCTCCCAAAGGTGTAACCTTCCCCCGGGGCTCTGTTCGTCACCGGCGACGTGAAAACACTCCCACCTCTGGCACACAGGGGACCTGTGGACTGGCACACCGGTGCGCTCCCCACCGTGATCCTTTTTTATACTCGTGGCTCAACGGCAGCACCCTAGGTCTCTTCCCCAGGTTCATCTCCCGCCTCCCTGGGGAACTGGTTCCAACGTCACCCCTTCCGGGCCTTCCCTCCGAAGAGCACGCACCTCACTCTCACTTTCTGGTCCCTTCATTCTTCCCAGCAGTTCTCTACCCCACAACCTATGGTGTATTTCTTCCCCCAGCTCCCCCTCTAGAACTTCAGGGCACTTAATTTGTCCTCTTTTCACCTCTACCACCCAGAACAGAGCCTGGCACCCAGGTATTTGCTTGGTGGACTGATTTTTAAAAACTAGTGACTGTAACGATGTGTGGTGAGGGATGTATAAGAAGTAAACTCATCGTGGTGATCATTTTGCAATATATACACATGTATATCAAATCATTGTGTTGTACATCAAAAGCTAACACAATGTTACATGTCAATTAGATCTCAATTTTTTTTAAAAAAGTAGAGAGAGAAAAAAAACTAAACAAGAGAAATTCGAATTAAGGACCTGTGGGAATCAGATGGATTTTGATTTTCTCATCAAAGGAAAGCCAAGGAAGAAGTGTGGGAGCCTTGGTGAAAGTTTTAGGACAGCACTTCTCCAACCATATCATCCCTGGAGGCTCTGCTGCTGCTTCTGACGGGCACTCTTGGTCAGGATCTAAAACAACTTTGCCCCAAGACGAGAATCAGGGCTGAGGAAGACTAATTAGAAGAGTTATTTGCCAGTGAAAAATACACGCCATGTCCCTCTGCACTGCTGCGAAGGCTGGGGAGTCTGCAAACCCCAGTACTAAATAATCTCAGATTTATATAACATTTTGTTCATAATGCAATGATTGTTCATATACATTTTGGTCTTGTTTGGGAAGTAATACACTGAGATGTTTAATATTTAAAAATATTAAGCTTAATTCCTGATTACCCTATAAATAATGAATACAAAATGCCGATGACGAACTTATCTGATCTCAGTAACGGATTAGCAAAAGCTTTCTTTTCCACAGTCATTCTGCTTCAACATTACTGAATACTTAATGCAACACATACACATCACCTCTGAATTTAGTAGCCAGCAGACTACAAGCAGCTGCAAATTATGAGATTGCCAGTAGCTGAATGGAGGAGGGGACACTCCAAGTTCAAGAGCAGGCAGCTCTCCCTCCAGTTTCGGTGCGGATGACAATGTCATTGGGACCAAGATGAAGAGCATTGGTCATCACCGTTTCCAACTTACAAAAGTATGTCTGCTCACGAGAGCTGCTGGTAACAGTAAAACGCTCGACTTAGTTTGATTACAAAAGGCAACTTTAAATCAGGAAAGTGCAATTATCAAAACGCCTTTTTAAAAATCTATTCCTAATGTAAAATCAAGCGATGCTGTATTTATAAAAGAGAAAGAAGTGACTAAAACTTAGATTATTTATAAATTAATAAGTGAGTAAGCTTCAGCTAACCTAACAGGTTCATCCAAAACATGGCAGAGAAGAATCACAGAATTTTGGACACCCATTTCCAAAGTGTAGACTAAGTTTTTGATTTCTTTGCTGTGATCAAATACCCTATAGTGATCATTTTCAAAAGAGCAATCATTTCACATGTTACTCAATGTCTTCAAAATGTTTAATTTTCACCTTCCAACAGACACTTCTAGAAATGCACTGTAATTTTACCAAGCGAAAACTTTCAGTTTCTTCGAAAAGAGATCTCTGACTCCCATTTTACTGTAAGCCTGAACTGGTACCACCCAACACCTGAAGGGCCCCTGAAAGGTCTGCAGTGGGTCTTCTTGAAACAGTATGTGAACAACGAATTTCAAAAATAGGATCTGTCCCGTGAAGCTCAATTTTCTAGGCACATTGACCAGAAATGGGTTTTTTCAAACCCAGGTCAAGTTGCGTTCAGGCAGTGGTTGCTTCCCATTGACAGGCTAAACTTTTTCCCTTCTCTGCAGAATCTTAATAGCTCTAAAAACACATTTATCTTGTTTATTGCTGAGCAATGCCCCCACCATCTGTTCTTGCTAGTATTTCATCAGAAAATATAATTCTTTTTTCTTAGAAATATATTCAGCCCCAGTAACTTGTGTTCTGAATATTTTGTTACAAAGCAAGTACATGGGCGGAGGGAAGTAGTGAGGATAAATTTGATCATCTAAATAATTATTTACACCTGGCTTATAAACAAAATCACTGAATCATGAAAGGCAATTCTACAAATATTTTTAATTTCTGTTCTCACATTCAGTTGCCAAAATTCCAACTGATATTTCAGTACTGAACATTTTTAACAAACAGTACCTTCCGACTGTTCAAAATGTTTTTGTATCTTAGCTCCAGATGGAATACCGGTTCAGTTGGGTGGATGACTGAATATAATCCCGAGTGATCATTTCTTGTTAAGTAATAAAACACGTATACAACCTGCCCTTCCTTTTATAGGTCATTTACACTAGCATCATCAGCAAAAATACTCTTGTAGTCTTCATTAATATTCCTCTGCTCTTCTTGCCAAATAACAATTTGTTTTAGAGGTTTAATAAAATCAGAATGAACAGAGTGAAAAGCTGTAATTTTTTGCTCATTCTACCAGTCTTCTCTAGAAAATTCCGCAAATCATATTTTAATTTTGTCTTCATAATACACTCCTGTGTTTCACCAGCAGTAACCCAAAGGAACCCACATCAGTTTACCACTATTGCCAGTCTTCCAAACGGATCTCATTCAGACCTTTAAGGCCCTTTAATGACATGACCAGAGTGAACACACCCACAAATATTAATCTCCTTAGATCCCTTTTCCCTCTTTCCTTTACACAATAGTCCTTCCTTCGCTTTCAAAGACAAATCTGTCACAACAGTTCTAATACTTTGTTTTGAACAAGTTACACTATGTTCAACGTTTATAGGTTTTTTATATTCAAATAAATCTGGAACAAACTGTTAAATCTAGTCATAATCTAATTTTTTTCCTTACTAAATATTAAGCAATGTAAAATGTTAGAGTGTAATTAATGGTTTCAGATTTTCTAGACTAAACCTTTAAGAGATCAACTAAATTACCAACATGAACACCTAGAAGAAAAATACACAGCTTACTATTCCAAATGTGCCTGAGTATAGAAACACCTATGATACCTTAGTGGAGTTCATTAAAAAACAGACAAACATAAAAACTAAACGTTTGTGACTTCTACGGGACTGTCTCCCAAATCCAGAGGAATACAATTTCACAGTAACTTACCTTACAAACAACACAACCCTTAACATTAACCCGATTTTCAGACGTTCACTGAAGGTCTACTTATAGCAAAAGTGGAAAGTAGTACAAGACCAAGTTTTTTAATGCGATCACTTGCAGGCACTTTTGTTGTTTGGGCCACGAAGTAAGAGACGGCTCCGTCAGAAAGGCTTTTTCCAGTCCCCACTCTCAGGGTCACGGCCGTCTACCACAGAGACCCACAAGGATACCCATTATCCTCTCAAAAAGAGGAAGCTCTCTTTCACATGTTTGTACTTGGCTCCCTTGTAGGAAGAGCCCAGTTTATGCACAACGAAACATAAAACAGTTATACTGCTAATCTTGTCATTCAATTTTGCAATCCACTCTTTAAAAAAAAAAAAAAAATCAATCTAAAACGTCACTTTCAGACTTAAAAATCTGCATCCCAAAAATCAAGATTAAAACTTTAGCTCCCAACTAAAACTTTTAACTTTCCAATAGACAATGCTTATAAAACAAGATTTTTAAACTAGAAAGAACAGATGAGCCAGTCACAAGTTAAAATTAAACATTTTGCAATGCAAACCTTAAAAAATAATTAGGGAGTTTCCAACTTTTTACAATCACACTTTTCCTTTGTCATAACCAAGTATGCCTTTATACACTGTACTTGTTAATTTCTTTTTTTTTTTTTTGGTAGGTTGGGCACATAGATTCAGAGCTTTTGTTTTAATTCCTAAATTCTGTGCATATTCCCTTAACCACATAAAACAATAACTTTGACTCGAATCGTTTTTATGAGAGTTATTTAAAATGCTCACCAACCAATGGAAGCTGTGTGATTGAGTTACTAAAGATATAACATATAAACACAAAGATTAGCCATCTTTTTCCTAGGTTGGGAATGTAAACAGAAGTTCACCACAGTTGTCTGTTAAGAGTTATTTATTAATTGTTCCACAATAGTCCTAAAGTTCATACCAAACCAAAGAACCAAAGGAAGTCTGAACTGAAAGAATGACAACATAAGAACTGAGTTTTTCAATCACAGATCTCCTTTACCCTTCTGATCATTTAAACTCTCCAGGACCCCTGCCAATATTGGACTAAGTTTTATATTCCCTATTTTTCTTCAAAACCTATTCCTTTTCTTCTCCATTCTAAGGTATCCCCACCTCTCTCCCTCAACACACCACCTCTGCCCACCATTCCAAAACAGGGAGCAAATTTTCTCCTTTGGGGTATAAGGTCCAAATCATTGCATTTTTCTCTGGCTATTTATCTACGTTTCCCAAGAGATACCGATCTCAACACAAAACATGCTTTATTTACAAGGCTTATCTTGCACAGTGTATTTCAACCCAGCTAGTTACTCAGGCTACCTGAGGTATAGGCTTCGTGTTATTAAGAACTCACAATTATTCCTTCTTGACAAAAAGGCTGTGGCCTTTCATTCTGGCCCATACACTTATGGGGGAAGCGACTTCCGTGCAACTGAAGAACCACAGTAGTTGACTGTAGTTATCATGCGCTGTTAACACATTTCTTTGTTGATGGAAAAGAGCGAACTATTGTCAAGTCTAGCATCTCGATGGTACTTATCAGATGAGGAACTGCCAAGAATTATAAATTCTATTCATTATTTGACCAGCTTATCATAAAACTCTAGGCTTTATGTAACCTGAACGTATGCCATAAACGCTAATTAAATAGCAGATCAAGAAATTTCAATATTAAAAATTAATATTTCATGCTTTTTAAGTTTAGGTATTGACTTTCTAAGTTATCTGTACAATAAAAAGTTCAATGTTTAGGCAGCCTTCCAAAGCAAGTACTCTCAGCCTGGGGTCCATAGGTTAGGAATTTTGTTATCAGGTTGCGGAGGGGGGGGGCTGGTTCTCGCAAGCATATACGTGGGCTTCTAAATTTTCATGTGCAAATATATTTCTGCTAATGTATGGGGATGGGGTGACATCCATTCCATCACCAGCTGCCCCAAGAGTCCATGACCCTAAAAAGGCGATGCAGCTCTTCCCTAGAGTGCGCCCAAAGGTTCGCGAAGAATTGAAATAGAATCTACTTAAGTTACACTCACAGACTGTCATGACTTTTTTAAAAAAGCAAACCAGGTACAAACAAAGCAGAAATCATTTTAAAAGTGCATGCCCTCTTTACGGTAATAGTCTCTTTTAAAACTAACAGTGATCTCACAGACGATTTTCTTTTGTTAGGTTTTTTTGATCAAGGGTAAGACAACAGAATTACCAGATGCTGTCTTCACACTAATGTTCATTTTAATTAATAGATTATTAAGGACATAAAAAACGTAACAAGTGGAACACAAGATTGTTGCTCAAAATCCATCAGAAACTCTTTATCATCTCATAGAAGGTACAAGCAGATTGGCAAACCACCCCAGACCTTGCCTCCTAAACACCAGGAGGGACGCTTAGCATTTGTGGACCATTACCGTGTAATCTTGTACAACATAACACACGGATGGTGCCAGAGCACTACTTACATCGCACTTCAAAACCGAAATCCTGTCATTATGTGTCACAGAACACACACAGACCACAAAACTCTGAAAACGATAGTCTTCAGATGCAGTTCACTCTAAAAATATAACTGAAGTTCGGAAGCTAATTCTTTTCTGAGGGACATTTTCCAAGAACTTACGAATTTGGAAGCTAAGAACTGTGTGTGTCCTCACGAGGCCATATTGCTCACACTGTCACCCAGTTCAGGCTTAAATGCTACTAATGACAGGTAACTACAAAATGAGAGATACCAAGGATGTACAGAAAGTTACGCCCCTCTCATCTGATGAGTGTAATACAGAAAACTAAATCTGAGGTAGAAATATCTGTAAACTGTCTGCAACTTTTAAAAAAACATTAAAAATCCTACAGAGTTTTTTTCTCATTTTTTGTTTTCATTATTGAATGAGATTACCTCCCAAATTACTAACAGGCAACTGCTAAATTATGGTAGCCCTTATCTTCAATTTACAGCAGCAAAATAGAAATTCAAAGCCTAGTTTCCTACCTCATACCCTAATACCTTAGAAGTAAAAACCTTAATTTTAAAATTATCATATTCAGATATAGACATTCCACACAAAGAAAAAAAAAAGGGTGGGGGTCAGTAAACAAAATTAATGTTAGCTTTAATCTAGAACATGTGCAGAGGTATCAAGAGTTGGATTTCAATGCAGAATCAGTGAGATTCTGCTTAGCATGCTTGTTCAAGAAAATGACTATATCTAGGGAATAATCTTGGCAAAGAGAAAACAAATTTACTTTTCCTAATCATATGGGACCACGAGTAGATACGTCTCTACGGAGAAATCCATGTTTATGCTGAACACAAATAATTTATCACTTCTGTACATAGTATCATATACCAAAAAGGCAAAGCCTCGACCTATTCCACCCTTTGATATTTTTATTGATTTTTCAACGTTTGTAGTCACTAAATTTCAAAGCACAATTTTCTCATAGATTTTACACAGACCTACACTTTTTCCCCTTTATCTTTAAAACTTAACATATTCACTAAGTTTCAAACACCTTGTCTGCACCTTAAGTATTCCATGTCTTGGCTCTCTTCTTCTAATATCTATACTTACATCCTTTTGAAACACTGTTAAACTTAGACTAAGCAATACTTTTTTTTCCCCCTACTAAGAATGCTCAGGACCACTTTCATTTGTCATACTGTTATTTTGTTACAACCTTTTGGAGTCAAAAAGGATGCACCTAGAACCAAAAGAAACTGGAATCTGATTTAAAATGAAACCTCAATAAATAATCTCTCTGGAATAATATTTAGGATGGCTAACCCCATTTCAATAAAACACGTTCTCATTTCCACACTGTTAAATTCCTATTTTTCCAGATAGTGTGCCTCAAACTGAAGAAAATATTCAACCAATTTTCAAATATAATAAACCTAGAAACACGAAACACTTAAAACACACACGCACGCGTGCGCACACACACACACACACACATTCCAGTCCCTAAACTGCAGGTTATACCACTGACATGAATATTTTATGAAATGTAGTTAACAGAAAAATGTGAAAAATGTGACTGGATATTAAGTGATATCTCCTTTCTTCAATTTTGTGATTAACAGGTCTTTTATTGGTAGTAAACTAGAGCAAACAATCAGAATAGTACATATGCAGTATTCAGTACACACAATAAAAGTTAAAGAAATTCAAAACCTGTATAAAACAAAACACTGGAGAAAAATCATACAGCTCAAGAGATACAGTGGTAAAGGTCCTCTCCATCCTTCGATTACAGCTTGTACTCTGTACCCAACAGAACTTACCGCACTTAGCAAAATAAGAAATACATACTTTTTAGTACTGAGTGTATTTAAGAGGATTAAACACATTTTCTAAGGTCCTTGCAATGACAATAAGTGACCCTTTAGCTGGTAAAGCAGACTTAAGGGAGGAAAGTGGGGAAAGGAAATTAACTAGTATGTTGTAACCATTTTAAATAATTTCTCATTTTCCAAACACTGCTTTCATAACAGAAGTGTTTTACACTTGCACAATATTAATTACTTTATTATACATGGAAGCCTGTGGTAGGCTGATTACACAATAAGACTGCAAACAACCAGTGGTACTTTTCTGACGTCAGAAGAGTACATAAGACTGAAACATCACCAAAAGTACATAAAAAACTCATCAGCATAAACATCAAAGTACATTAAAAATATAATCAGGAAAAAAATACAATTGCTAAAAAGTGGTTTAGAGCAGAGCCACTGTCTACCAGTGGCTTCAAATGGCAAATTAGCGTTCATAGCAAGTTTGGATGACTTTACAAGACCCCTGTACAATACTGACTAATGCACCCTTTTAAAATGTACATTACACAGGCTGCAATTTCACAAAGAGGTTCTGATGTCATTACTAAATAAGCCACTCTTCCCCCTCCCATCGGCTTTGTCACCAGTTGGAATTACCACCTTATTAATATCCACAGCTCTGAGCGTGTGGGGCTTTATTATACATGGACATCTGTGTGGGTTCTGTTTTTAAAAAGGGGGAGGGTGGATGTTTATTCTACTGTTTGGACGCCGGAAGGCATAGGAAATGCATAACAAATTACCTATTGGAATGTGAATCATTCTAAAATTGAAACTGTCCAGATAGAGAGGAGAGGGAACAAGGAAGGCCCAGAGCTCTGAGAGGACAGGGTAAGAACAAAAATAACACAAAATACCCCCAGAAGTGTGGGTGACATGTAGTAACAGAGACGGAGAACAGTGTTTTTAGGCCATGTATAATAAATAACACACACCCCAAATTTCAAAGAATTATGTAATTCCAACTTGGGTTCTAATACTGCAACCAACCAACCACTTGGGCTTCAACACTGTTCCCATCAACTCTTGATGGGAGTCACACAGCCTTGTTACAGTTGGGATAAGGAGAGGGTGCCTTTTTTTTTTTCTCTTCCTATTATTAAAGCTATCATTCCAGGCTTTGATCAAAGATTCAAGAATATTTGTTCTACCAGGCTGGAATGAATGTGGTTTGGAAGTTCAGAGTACATTTAAAAGCTGCAACAAAATATAGGTAGCCAACATCTCAGAATTTTGGATCAGCCCAGATGGAGACAGCAATTTGAAATGTTTTCGATCCCTTACTTAAATGATGACACGTGTATCGTATCAGCCCAGATAGAGCAATTTGAAATGTTTTCGATCCCTTACTTAAGTAATGAAATGTATTATCATACTATCTGTAAATTGGATATTCCATTACAGTGATAACGTACAGAATTCCCATGCGTTATTACACTTTCCTGAGAGTAAAGCAATTAGAATAACCTTAATCCTAGCAACAAAGTTTTTTTTTTTGTTTTTTTGTTTTTGTGTGTTTTTTTTGTTTTCTTTTGTTTTTTTTGTATGGTTTTTTTGTGGGTTTTTTTGTTTGTTTTTTTTGCATTTAAAACTTTTGGGCTATTCCCTGACGATCTATACATGGAAATTTGATTGCTAAACATTGTCACTTCGAATGTCAAACTATTTTAATCTATTGATTTTGATTAAAAATCATAATACAAACAGAGCTAAAATCACACTAACAAAATAAACTAAATATGAAAAGTTGCATTGAAAGGGCATTACATTATTCTTAATAGGATCGTGTAGAAACATTCCAATGGCAGTGTTCTCAAAATAAAACAAAATTACATTAGAAGACCTCCAGCCTGGTCACTCTTGGGACCTTACCTGTAACTCTGGCTGGTGGGGGTCTTTCCTCTGGTACTACATGGCTCACTAACATCAGACATCATGTTTGTATACCCTGAGAAATCTGACACTGAAGTCCTTGCTCTATGGTCCACTTCTCCATTAGAGTTCGTGATAAAGGTCATTGGCACCCTGCTGCCCGACTTGAACTGAGAACCGAACGCCTGTGCAAAGTTCTCAATCTGGTACGTTGTTCTGGGCTCTACGTCCTTCTGAGGATCCATCTGGCCGGCTAGCTCCTGAGATGGGATCTGAAAGCTCGTTGAGGACTCTAAGTTTTTCTGTTGTTCCTTCTGGCTAGTCAGTTTCTGAGATGAGGACTGGAAGGCTGATGAAGTCTCTAGATTCTTCTGAGAATCTATCAGGTCATCCAGCTCCTGGGAAGGTGTCAACTGCTGATGTGTGGCATCCAAAGCAGACAAATAAAGACCCGGCTGAGACCCAAACAACATCCCAAAAGGAGGCTTTGGCAACGAAGATGGCAACACTGAGGTAACAGACTGGCCGAAACCACACTCCAAAGGAGATGTAGTGTATATCTGTTTTTCTGGAAATAAAGTGTGGTTGTGGAGAGGTGAAGACAGACTGACAAATTGGAAACCGTGTCCCAGAGTAAAACCTGCATTCGTGGATTTCTCGAAAGCCTGTTGGAGGTATTTGGAGTATTCTTGCAACATGCTCGCCTTGTCACTTGAAGCAGTCTGGGTGCCCGGGCTCAAATTTTCTTCTTGAACCAGTTCTGAGTGTTCTCCTGAGGCGTGCAGATCCACTCGTGGTTCTGTTATGTTGAAAGGATCCTCCTTCTGGCTCTCTGACTTGTTGGAGTACTGATCCAAAATACTTTGTAAAACCTCGTCAGGAATTCCCGACTTGTCGTGACAAGACTTAATTTCCGCATTCAGGGCCGAGGAGTCAATAAGGGACAACGGGGCCTCACTGTCCAAAACACCGACGCCCGCCGACTGAATGACGGACTGCTGGGAGACCATGTGTCCCACGTTCACGGAAAAGGCACTGTTGCTGCTGGCGGTTGGTAGGTATCTTCTTTTCTTTGAGAACTGCATGGCATCGTCATAATTACTGCTTATTTGACCTTGTTTGCCACTTGTACTTTGGAGAAGACTAATGGTCTCCACGCTACTGTTTGACACGATGCCAAGGGAGCCACTCGGTTTCCCAGACAAGGACTTCTGTCCAACTATGTCTGGTAACGGTGACACAAAGTTCAGGTAGTTTTTATCCATGCTCTTCCGGCTTCCTTTCTTAAAGATCAATTTTGGCACCCTCTTCTGGAGTTCCTCTATGCCAGTGCCGATGATGCCCCCACTGGAAGACACAGCAGGCATTTCTACTGAGTAACTCTGCATGTTTATGCTGTTTGACATATGGGATTCATTTGCTTTCCCAGTCTTGGGCTCCTTGTTTTCAACAGCTATGCTTCTCGACTTCGCTTTTCTTCTTGAAGAACTTGTACTTCCCTGAGACAACACAGCCAGGTTACCCACGGTGCTATGGTTGCTGGATGACCCAGGCTCTGCACTGGGCGCCCCCTTCGCCAGGGCTTCGCCGCACGTGCGCCTGTGCTTCAACAGTCTATCAGTCCTTGAGAAATACTGCTGGCAAGTGTCACATTTGTATGGCTTTTCTCCACTGTGCGTCCGCTTGTGTCTCTCCATATGGTACTTCTGGATGAACTTCATGCTGCACTGATCGCACCCGAAGGGCTTCTCCCGGCTGTGGATCTTCTCGTGCCTCTGCAGCAGGTACTTCTGGATGAAGCCCATGCTGCACTGGCTGCACTGGAAGGGCCGCTCTCCGGTGTGGATGAGGACGTGCCTCCGCAGGTGGTAGGAGCTGCGGAAAGCGGCGCTGCAGTGGTCGCAGATGTGAGGTTTCTGGCTTGGGGACAGGACGGCGCCTTCTCCGTCTCCCGCCAGCGACGGCTTGGAAGATGCGCCCGGCTTCCTCTTGGCTTTGATTCCCTGAGATTCTGGCTTTGGCCTCTTGGCCTTCTTGACGCTCGCGTCCGGCTTGGGCTCCTCGGGGCCGCGGGGGTCGTCAGTCCGGCCGAGCAGCACGTCGCGGGGGTGGGGGGCGGGCGGCGGCGGCGGGTGCAGGACGCTCAGGTCCTGGATGACGCCCGGGCCTCCCGCGTCCCCAGCGCCCAGCCCCGGCGCCCGCTCGTCTGCCCCCGCGAACAGCCCCCCGTAGTGAGGATGGGGGGCGCCCGGCGGCTCCTCGGGGTCTGCCGGCTTCTCCTGCTTGATGCTGACCAGCGACTGCAGGAAGCCCCAGGAGGTCCTCTGCGCCGGGAAGGCCGCGCCGGGCGCCGCCGGCTCCTTCTTGAAAGTCACGTCCGGGGCGGGCGCCGGGGGGGGCTCGGCGGCCGGGGCCGCGGCCGGGGCGGCGGCCAGCACGCACTGCGGGGGAGGGGCGGCCGCGCCCGCCGGCCGCGCGAAGCTGGCGACCGGGGGCAGCCGGTGGTTGAACATCACCATGCCCGGCGGGAAGCTGGGCTCCATCTCCGCCCGCCCGCCGCTGCCCGCACCGCCGCCGCCGCCGCTCAGGAACGCGCTGCCGACTTTCATGCCCCGGAGCAGGCCTGGCTGAGGAGAGGAAGGAGGAGTGGGCCGGCCGCCGGCCGCGGCGTCCCCACCCGCCCCCGGCCCGCGTCCCCGGCCCGTGCCCGCCCGCCCGCCGCCGCCCGCGCCCCGCACTTACGGGTCCCGCCGCCGCCGCCGCCGCCGCCGCCGCCGCCGCCTCCGGTTAATAAAAATAACGCCGTCCTCTCCACAATGGAATTAAAAGCCTGCGCGGCACTGCGCAGCCGCGGCGCGGGGCCTGCCGGGAGCTCGGCGACCCGGCCCGAGGGCCGCTGCGCCGGCCAGCGCGCCTGCGCCGCGGCTTCCGCCCGGCCGCCTGTCAATCACTCGGGTGGTTGGGCGGAGGGAGCCCCCGGGAGGGGAGGCCCCGGGCGGCCGGACGCGATTGGTGGGCCGCGCGCCGGGCGTCGGGGGGCGGGACCCGGGGCGGGCTGCTGCGCGGCGGCGGCGGCGGAGAAAGGCCGGAGGGATGGGGATGCTGCGGGGCTGCGGAGTGGGCGGGGGGACGGGCCCGGCCGGCCCGGCCCCCTCGGCTTTGCGGCTTGTAGGCCGGGTGTTGCAGCCGAGCCCAGCCCCGGAGCGGGGAGGCTTGGGGCGCTGTGGGTTCTGCCTGTGTGCCCTGAATCTCCAGTGCTCAGCATCTACTGGGACAGGTTGCTTCCGGTACCCCTCCTTGTCTGGCACACACTTTAATAATGGGCGCTTTTCCTCTGCATTTGTGGGAGGGGCCTGCTTTGAAACCGCAGCAGAGGTACCGTTGCAAAAAAAAGCTTGTCTTACTGCCAACCTACCTGAAGGCTACTGAAAGAGGAAGCCGCGTGTAATCCAGGTGCGGCAGCCCTGTAAAACACGCTCACACGCATACTTTATCATCATCAGATGTTCTTTAAATGCCCACAGGCCTTCTCAGTCTGTCTAAGAGTCCGCTGGCCCTGTTGTATTGCTGCCTGGCCCTCTATGTTATTTATGAAAAATCGACTGCCAGGCTCTTCTAAGAGCGCTACTCAGATCCACTCTGCCCTCCCCAGTACAGAATACTGAGAAACGCAGGCAAAATCACTAATTGTTCTCTTAAGGAAACTTACAAAGTAAAATCTTGAAATCAAAGAGCAACAAAAATCAAACAAATATTTATTCCGTGCCTAATGTACACACAAGGCACCCACTTTCATGTTAAGCGAAAATCTAAACCAGCAACTCTCCTAACCAAGAGTGTATGTAAAGCACAGGATTATTTTTCATAAAAGAACCAGCACCATGACAATAATTTCTTTCCATGGTACGTTTTCATGATGAAATTACAAGTCAATTGTCTCACATATTTCTAGCCAAATAACTTATCATAGTTAAATAATAAATGACTTCTCTGAGAAATTTTGCAACTGGAATCATAAAGATTATCAACTAATCCTTACAGGCCCCTCTGAGCCTGCTCAAAAACTTAAAAGACTATGTAATGAGTGTTTTGAGACAAGAAATATTAGTATTTTTCTAACTCCATGCAACTACATAGAAGTATTCTGCCACTTATACTGTGAAACTCTAATACTGTCAAGTATATTTCAGTGTTAAAAGACTGAAAACTCAAAAACTTAAGGCAGTTGTAAAATATTAGTCAACGCCTATGAGAAATGAGGCTGTCCCTTTGCTCAGGGTGGCAGTGTTTAATGGTAAGCTGGGATGCATATAAGCTAGTCCAAGCGTGAAGGGCAGCAGGACACTCATATGAGAAGCCAAATTTGTTCCTCAGTTATCAAGATAAGAAACCTGTCATTTCTCTCATTCACTCTGTCAGCCTTGAGATACTCCAAGCAGACTTACCTCTGTGTTGTACACCCCATATATCAGGAAGATGAAGAGACCCTGTAAAAGAAAATGGAGGGAAAAAGCTGTTAACGCTAATCATTTCAGCAGCAGGAATACCTGAAATCAACTTTCCTGGGAACAGACAAAAGAAGACACACTTCATCAAGGTCAATTTATTTATCTATTCTTCAATGTCAGAAGCTGTACCTTGAGCACTTATAAGATAACATACCAGCACATCACTTACAGTCCTTGTGCTATTCACTTCTTTAGACTACAGCAAGTAGGAAAAATTTGTTACAGTCTTCAACAGGGTAGAAAAAAATCTTTAATATTAAAGTATAAAAGAGCGAAAAGGATAAACCTTAAAGGGTAATAAGTGTGAATCGTTTTTAAATAATATGTAAAATGCCAGTTCAAGTTAAGAAACTTTCACATCATCAGCTGTTGTGAGACTGCACGCATTGTTATTGTGTGCTATGTATAATAAAATTCCAAATATCTGCTAGTTACTAGTTCTTAGCATTAGAAAAATACTTAATTGCAGTATATAAATTAAATCTCTCTCTTAAATCTAAAATCTTAAATTTTTAAAATAAATAAAACTGTAACGATTTAAACTTAGTAGAGATAATAGGGAACAAGAAATTTCCCATGTGTTTTTGTCTTACAGAGGAAAGAAAAATCTATGTTGTACTAGTCTTGTTAGGTACTAATAAACCAAATATTAAGTAGGGGTCTGGATTAAAATCTGGATATGATTCAAATAGTTAAGTAGTATGGCATTTTCAAAAGGAAAATATTACAGGAAAATTTAAATATTTGTTTTACCTCTGAATCCTTACACATTACAGATTATGGAAAACATCCTAGAACAAGGAAACTGAATAAAACAGAAATGAGTTTTGTTCTTGTTAGTTTCTTTTTTAACAGACTTTATTTTTCCTGTTGCAGAGCACAGGCTCCGGAGGCGTCAGGCTCAGCGGCCATGGCTCAGGGCCCAGCCGCTCCGCGGCATGTGGGATCTTCCCGGACCGGGACACAAACCCGTGTCCCCTGCATCGATCGGCAGGCGGACTCTCAACCACTGCGCCACCAGGGAAGCCCCAGACTTTATTTTTTAAGAACAACTTTAGATTTACAGAAAAGTTGAGAAGATAGTACTGAGGGTTTGCATATATCTGCACCCAGATTCCCCTATTATCAACATTTTACAATAGTATGGTACGTTTTTTACAATTAATCTTTTTAGTTTTCAATACTCCTATGTATAATTTCAGAAACTAAAACTATTGTAGTACATGTATTTGTATTAGTAAGAAAGACATAGTTTTGCACAATCAAAAATTTCCATGTGGGTCATAAACTTTTAAAAATTTAATGACAGAGTTTTTCATTGTGTATATATGATTTTCCAAAGCTCGGTATCGACATGCAATCCCATCTTTCAGGTTGCCTTTGTCAAGATCTACAGAGTGCAGAGTGAATTCAAGCGACTTAGATAATACTCATTTTCTAGGCTGTTTGCCCATATTCTAGATCATTCAAGAAAAAAATATATACTTCTTTCTCTGATTTATGAAAAAGACTAGAAGATAATTGACAGTCGTCCTTCCCTTAGTAATTGCTAATTCTTATTTCGTATTGTGTTATATACATATAAAATTAAGTCATTCAAACTTTAGTTCTATTTGTGAGATAGGACTATTTTGCTTTGTGCAATAGATGAGGGTTTTTTTTTAGAATTTAACATTAACACTTTATTATATTTGCTTAATTGCCTATTTATCAATCTGTCCATTCCTCTATCACCCATCAACCCATCTTCCTTTTTGGTGCATTTCACAAGTAAGTTGCAGAAATCAGTACACTTTTCCTAAACGCAATATTGTTTACAGTAATAGATGAGTTCTTGATAAATACGGTTTCCTGAGTATTGAACAACATGCACTGTGATTTCTGTACGTTAAAAATTCAGCTGTTTGCATGAATCTATATGATGCTTTGAAAAATCAAAGAGCCATTCTATAATGTGTATAATCACTCCTATAATTTATCTATCCTGTAAATTCAATTTTCTCCAAGAGAAAACAGTAAAAAAAAAAAAAAAAAAAAAATTCACATTTTTCCCCATGTCTTGGTAAAGTGAGGAGAATATTTGTATTTACTGCACTTCTGTGTTCTTGTTACACATTTTAAATTTTAATACACTTAATCCTTAAAGTAACGTAAAATGATCAACAACAAAAATCTCCCGTTAAAAAAGGGATGTAGACTGAAAAGGGATTTTAAGTAACGGCAGCTTCAGTCTCAAAAGTTTCTTCTCTTTCTCCTTTTTCTTCAACAGAAGCACTGAAGAGCATGATTGAGCAAACCCCCAAAGGATGACTTCCCAAGACCCCGAAAGGGTCTGAAACTCCAAGTCACTCCAAGGAACGTCTGCCTTTCTTTCTCCGGGGCTATCCACCTGATACCACCACAACCAGTTGAAAGGTCAAACATTAGGAATGATAATTAATTAATTTAATTGCATGCTTCACACATGATGCCATTTTCCCCACTGATGTTACCAGCTGTTGACAGTTGTGATAGTTTAGACCTAACTCTGCAGAACTTCATAAACCCTTCACTACCAGATACACATCCCATTTCCTGTATTTCCCAACGAGAAAAATGAAATCAGAAACAGCGAAACATAAAAATCTTAAGCCATAACTATGAGCCACTTCTTAATCCCTGCAGAGAATACCTTTAAGAACAGCTGGAAGGAACCAACCGCCAAACTTCAACCGGCACTGAGGTTTCTGGAACTCCTTATACCAACATTCTGTCCTACCGAAGAGTGAATACTGAAGTATGCCACATCTCTGCAATGCATGACCCCCACGTCTGTTAGGAAGTTTCTGCGATTCCATCCATAGACATACCCGTCCATCATATATTTGGAGTATCTATCTATAGAGGTACCAATTTCTCAATATTCTAGTCCCGGTAAAATTAACACTTATTGGGCAGGAATCTCCCAAGGGTGGCTGGATTCCTGTAACATGTGTGTGTTTCATGGGCAAGAGCCAGGACTAGGGAAAGAACACCAGGGTGTTGCATTTAACGCTGTACAGGAGTTGAAAATAGAAACTTAAGGGAAGGGGGCGGGAATCTTCCTCTATTTCTTTATTCTCATTTATCTATGAAACGTTCAAAACGGAGGCAGCTTTGTAAATACTTTCATTGTTACAGAAGTCCATGGAACAGTATCTGCGGAAGGATTCAAGGGCCAACATCTAGTCTGTTATTTTTATATTGATTGGCCTTGAGTTTTCATAGGGCACGCCATGACTGCAACAAAATAATCTTCTTTTAAGTGCTAATATGTTCTTTCCTGGCGATACAAAGAACAGGAAAGATGCCACCATACACAGTACATTACCTACTCAGGAATCTGAATAAGATTAACAATGCTAATATATGTATAACCCCTCAAAGCACTTTCATTTACATAATCCCGTTCGTTCCTCACTACAATACTGCCAAGTAGGCGACGGGCGTATTATTAGCTTTATTTTAGATATGGGCATTTGGAGGCTTGCTCAAAGTGCCACGATGCTGACAGGTTGGCGAAGCCAAGGACATATGTTCTCACTCCTCACACGATGCTTTTTCACACACACACTGCCTTCAATAGACCCTTTCGTAACTTAAGTCACCAGCATCAAGATAATGCAATTGGTAAGATCTTTGAAAGCTGAGGTTTGTCGAAAGCATTTTGCAGTTTGATTAGCTCAAGGTCAGGGACTCGGTATCCAGTAATAACCCTGCTCCTCTGCCAGTCTAAGAGGGCCTGGCGAGTGCGGCAGGAAATTGGCTTCACAACAGAGATTCTCAGTTGCTATGTGCCAGGCTCTGTCTTTTGTACTTTCCTACCAAATTCTCATTCAATGATGTATACTTGCTAGTTGCCGGGAAACATATCTTTTCCCATCAAAAGGCTGCTAGGTAACCGCATAGTCAAACATCCTTATCATTATCAGCATCTACTGAACTTCTTTGAATGTATGGCCCTAAGCTGTGTGCTTTTATTTATTTATAAATCACGCTCCAACCTACCTGCTATAAACAATTCCCGTTTGGGGGGCAAAATCCCATAGAAACAAAGCATCAGTGGACATTGGCATGTATGCTCCGGGTTGCTCCTGGCAGCACTGGGTAAGGTGGCAAAGACCTGGAAACAACTGCAGGCCCTTCAAGCTAGGAATAGCTGAATAAATCGTGGTATCTTTAGCCCCTAGGATATTAGGCAGCCGAAGGAGTGAGTTAGAGCTATGTTTATTAGCCTGGAGAGAGTCCCATGCATTGTTAAATGAGAAAAGGAAGAGGAACAGACCCCTGCATTATATATTCTCATTTTTGCCAAAAGGACGGCAAAACCTTCCTTTCCTCCTCCCCAAATATAACTGATTCAACAGGAGAAAAGGGTGGAAAGATTCACACCAAACGTTTGTCACTGGTTTCCTAAGGGGAAGGATGGGGCGGAGAAGACGTAAGTCAGAAACAGGGGGGACAGAAACTAACTAGAAAAACAGGCATGACTTGGTCAACAGAAGAGGTGAAATGTAAAATTCTACAGAGCATATTGCCATAAATATAGCAAACAGAATCTGCACCTGGATAAGGATCTAAATATAAGATGAACAAATAAAATATTGATTTGAGGTTAAGACTGTGAGGGTTTTTTTTTTAATTCCTATTATTTTAATATAAAGATGACAGTAAATTTGAACCAACAACATGTGTGTTTATTTAAAGTGAAGTTATGTTAAAATGTGTTTATATTTTTACAGTAAATGTATATTCATTGTGATTAATGGACTAAAAGAAACGTAAGCAGTTTAAACAGTAGAACAAATACTTTGTTTTGCCAGGGAAAGAGGGTGGATCGTGTGTGGAAGGGGAGCTAGCATCTATTAAGGAATGGCCTCTTTTGTGTTATGCATTTGATTTGATGCTGTTCTCAAGATCTGGTTCTTTTTTTTTTTTTTGACATCTTTATTGGAGTATAATTGCTTTACAATGGTGTGTTAGTTTCTGCTCTATAACACAGTGAATCAGTTATACATATACATATGTTCCCATATCTCTCAAGATCTGGTTTTTGAAGGAGTAGGAAGGGTGATCAGGGAGATGGCTGGAAGAGAGTGGGTGAGAGAAGGAAAAGCCCAGCTTGGCGAGAGCATAGAGCTCTCCAGGGGACCTGCCTCAGTTCACAGTTGCTAGACCAAGCGGTTTTCAAGTGAGAGGGGAAACTGATGAAACCAGACAGTGGACACGACCAGCTGTAAGTCATGCCAAGGAATTCAGCCACTCTTCTCTCTTCTCTAGGAAAGGGGGATCCTTAAAGATTGTGAATCAGGAAAGTGATGTCATGAGTTTTCTGTTTTGTTTTGTTTTCAAGTAACACTAGCAGCAATAAGGGAGATGGGTTGAAGCAGCACAGGGTACAGGCAGGGCAACCAGTTAGGAGGTAAGAGAAACCAGGGAAAGAGAACCAAGACAAAGGAAATGGTTATGAGGACTCAGAGATGCTTAGGAGGTACCATCAAACGGACATGGATGCTGACTGCACATGGAGGGTACAGGGGCGAGCTGAGTTACAGATGATTCTTGGATTTCTGGCTCTGGGGATGGGGCGGGGGGTTACCATTTCCTAAGATAGCGGGCTTTCTCTAGTTGCGGCGAGCGGGGGCTACTCCTTGTTGCGGTGCGCGGGCTTCTCATTGCGGTGGCTTCTCGTGTTGCGGAGCACAGGCTCTAGGCACGCGGGCTTCAGTAGTTGTGGCGCGTGGGCTTCAGTAGTTGTGGCGCACGGGCTCTAGAGCGCAGGCTCAGTCGTTGTGGCGCACGGGCTTAGTTGCTCCGTGGCATGTGGGATCTTCCCGGACCAGGGCTCAAACCCGTATCCTCTAGCATTGGCAGGCAGATTCTTAACCTCTGTGCCACCAGGGAAGCCCAAATTTATTATCTTATATATGTTGAATGCGAGTGTGGTCTGGTGAGTGATTGGACACAGAAGTTTGAGCCTTAGGAAGGATACCTGGGATAGAGTTATGGATTCGGGGGTCATCAGAGTACAGATGGAAACTGAAACCATCAACTAGGTAAATATGTTAGCATGTAAATGGAGGTGATGGCTTTGGACAGGGTTCTGGGAAATGTCATCTCTGCTCTAGAGATGAGCAGAAAGAAAAGAACCAGTGATAAACAACAAGGTCCTGCTGTTTGGCACAGGGAACTGTATTCAATATCCTGCGATAAACCACAATGGAAAAGAACATGCATATATGCATGACTGAGTCACTTTGCTGTACGGCAGAAGTTAAACACAACATTGTAAATCAACTATACTTCAATACATTTTTTTTTTTTTTTTTTTTTTTTTTTTTTGCAGTACGCGGGCCTCTTACTGCTGTGGCCTCTCCTGTTACGGAGCACAGGCTCCGGATGCGCAGGCTCAGCGGCCATGGCTCACGGGCCCAGCTGCTCTGAGGCATGTGGGATCTTCCCGGACCGAGGCACGAACCTGTGTCCCCTGCATCGGCAAGCGGACTCTCAACCACTGTGCCACCAGGGAAGCCCTTCAATAAAATTTTTTAAGAAAAGAAAAAGAAAAGAACCAATGAAGGAGGAGTCAGGTTAAAAGAGGGCGTTTTCATGGAAGCAAGGGAAGCGAGTTTCAAGAAGGAAGAAACGATTAACAGCAAACATAGGTTAAAGGGTTCCAGTCCTAGCCCTGCCACTTACTAGCTGTGTGAGGTCGGGCAAAGTACTAAGCATCTCTGTCCCTCACTTTCATCTTGTGTAAAAGGCACACAATCCTTGTACCTGTCTCATCGGATTGTTACAGGAATTAAATGGGTTAAGAGTGTTTGTAAAGTGCTTACAACAGATCCTGGCATGAGGTAACTGCTGTTGAGTGCTTGATCAATCGTCACAGTGAGATCGAATAAGAGGCCCCAACACGCCCCTGGACTTGCGAGTTATTACTCATTCCACTTAATATTTGTGTCCCTACTGTATGTCAGGCACTGAGGGCATAGTCATGAACAAAACCTTGAACTTGCCCTTGATGGAACTCATACTCTGGTGAAGAGCATTTATTGGATGCAGACTACGTGTGCTCTTCTCATCACCCGACAAGCATTACCCTCTCACTCCTCACGGTTACCCTATGATGCGGGTACCATGATTGTCCCCATTTTACAGATAAGAACACTGAGTAGCACAGGGCTGGGGGGCTCAGCAAAGTCCCAGTGGCAGAAGCAAGCTTTGACCTGAGCTGGACTGGCTCCGGAGAACACCTCTTCACCTCTACATGTGTCCTCTCCACGTAGCTGCTGTTGACCTCAGAAACAGTGGCTGTAGAAACATGGGGATGGGGATGGGGGTGGCACGAATACAGACTGCAGTTAAGTTGGCCATTGAATGGCACGTCGTTAACCGAGGGAGAGATTGAAAGTATTTCCACAGAGAAGCAAACCAGCGAAGTCCAAGCTTGTGGGTTTGTGGTGAATGTATTTTGCTTGCATGGTAGAGTAAGAAATGCTAAAGTGTGGAATAATAAGCCTGTCCTTTGCTCAAGTCTGTCTCAAATACCTGTTTCCACTATTCCTTTGCAATGAGCTGGAGGGGCACAAGACTAAGGTGTCTAGTGAATGCCTGAAGGGCATATATTCGGTCCTATTTATTGAAGCAAGTTCAGTATAATTGAAATAACAGATCCACGTGTGGCAGAATCTCACTCTATTACAAAAATCAAAGAAGATGAAATGTATCCTCCACCAAATTTGAGATCGCTAAAGCTTGCAGAGGAGAGATCAGAATTTTTTGGTCGATGTAAAAAAATCTAAAGAGTAGCCTCACCTTTTCTTGCTCTGGTTCTGAATAAGTAGGTCTCAGGAATCTGCATGGTTAACGCATATCCCATTTGTTCTGATGCATCATAAACTTTAAGAATTCATTCCAGCTCCACCGTGCACTAGCTCTGTGACCTAGAGCAAATTACTCCCCCTCTCTGTGCTTCAATCACCTCATTATATATGGCGATAATAATAGTACCTACCTTGGAGATTTGTTGGGAGAGTCAAATGAGCTACATTTTTAGCACACACCTGGCTCAAAATAAGCATTGTGTACATCTTTGTTATGTACAATAAACAAATCACTGGGTTTTTTTTAGGTATAGTTGATTTACAATATATTCGTTTTAGGTGTACAACATAGTGATTTAAAATTTTATAGATATACTCCGTTTATAGTTATTGTAAAATATTGGTATATTCCCTGTGCTGTAAAATACATCCTTGTACCTTATTTTATACACAGTAGTTCGTGTTTTAAGGGATAATCAGCAAATATAAGAGTCCGTTTGACTTTAGGGAGGTTGGAGTTTGCCTTATTTGAAGACCGAATGAATTCTGTCTTGCAACGATTTTCAGGTGGTGTAACCAAAAGGCTGTAGGGAGTAAACAAATTAGGAAGAATTTCAGGACAGAATGTCAAGAATTTTGGCAACAAAAGTTTTCTTCTAAAGCTTTTTTGAAGTTAAGATGACTGGCTAGATATGCTCTAAGGCTTGCATTATATGAGGGTTAGCACTTTACAGCTCTATGCTACAAGGACTTCAAAATATAGTTTAAATATTACATGAGTCAGGACCCTTTTGGCTGCAAATGACAGAAACCCAACTCAAACCAGATGAGACACATAAAATGAGAGGAGATTTATTGAAAGGATACTGGGGTAGCTATCAGAATGGGATAAATAGTTGAATAATTAAATCTCAGAATGGCAAAAAGAGGGATGTAAAGCCTTCTCTGCCTGTTTCTCGACCATCCTCCCAGATCCTTCTCCTCTGGTGGGAGATGTTGTGCCCCATAGGTCCAGGCTCTCATTCTCGTGGCTCTATAGACAACAGCAAAAATGGCTTTTCTCTCTGAAGTCCTGAGATAGGATTCTGCTCCATTTGAGTCACATGTCCCTCAGTGGACCAATCACGGTGGTCTGAGGAGTGGACAGTTGTGATTGGTTCACACTGGTTTACAGTCTTACCCCCTAATCAATCCTGTGACCAGAAAAACAAGATCATAAGAGAAGGTGGTCTCTTCCATTAGGACTACTGGGATAGAGCCATGGGGGAGGGATAAGACAGGAATGTCGGCTCCCCCGGAAAGTGTTTACTGCAGACGTGGTCACTGTCCCCAGGACTCACAACCTAGTGGGAGAGCAAAACAAATAAGTCTGTATATAAGAAATACAGACACACATAAATTGAAAAAATTAATAAATGCAAAATAAATAATGAACTCCTATCAATGAACAGAAGAAATAATATTGCGTTGAATCTGACCAATTTGGTGTTCTGCTTTAATAATGTTTCCAATGAGTTAAGTCTGCTTTGAAATGTTGATTTGAATCCTAAATAAGTTTATCGAGCATTTTAAAAAACTGCAGAAAGGCGAATACATGTGGATTATGGAATTAAAAGAATGCAAAGTTAAATATTAAAGGATCCCTGGTGAATTGGGATTATGAGTCTTAAAAGAGGAGAGAATATCATAGCGACCAATGAGACATCTCCTGCCCAAGAGACAAAGATTATGTGAAAAAACCTGCTTGGATGGAAAATCCTGATTAGAATCTTTGTAGTTTTCCGTTAAGTCCAAAATAGTTATTTACTCTGGAAAATGGCAGAGTTATTAAAGGAATTCTAAGAAGTAAATCACCGTAGAGGCTACTAATGTAAAGGTACATAAGAATAATTAGAAGGGGGAGCGGAGGAAAGGAAGCAGAGAACCACATGAGGAAGATATTGGAAAATCCCAAGTGAGAGTTTACCAGAATGAAGGCAAGCAGTGAGAACAGAGGTGAATGAAAAATCTGAACATGTTCAGGAAATAAAGTTGTGAAGTTTGATTGACTAGATACAAGAAACCAAAGAAACATCAGTGTCAAAGAAACGTGAATATTTTAAACTTGAAGGTGGAACAGCAAAGGGGGATTTGTGATAATAATGTGGACAGTAGGGTCTCATTGGGTGGAGACTGAAAGGGGCTTAACCAGACTGTTTTGCCAGAAAGGTACATGAGTGGATGTAGGGAAAAAAAGAAAGAGAGGGTTGGTTTTCCGACAAAGTGTACAATTTAAAAAACAACTCTCTGCTGGACCAGATTTTGCAAAACAACCCACATTATAATTACGAAAGTGAGTGAGAATACCACAGACCTTCCTATTCTGTGCATGTTCTATTTTCTATGTAATACAATTACCGTCCCCCAGCTATGGTGGCTTCACTGATACTTCAGTCACTTCAATCCTATTAAAATTTTAATATTTCCTAATTCAAGACATTGATTTTTGACAAACATAATGGAATTTTACAGGAGGTGCTGTTTGGTGTCTGGATTAAGCTAAAAGTCACCGGTGTCAAATGGAACATGCACAGATTTGTTTCTAACTTTATTATAACCTTTCTGCCAAGTTTTCAAACCATCAGGATCTGTGCTCCTTCGGACACAAACTTCTTATTTGCTTTTATAATCTTAGTGGAACATAGCGGGGTACTTCAAATGACCACTAAATGACAGAAATAGAGGCTGTAAGAGTGACTTAGTGGCTTACCCAGCTTGCACTGCTGGTAAGTGGCCAATCCAAAACTGGAATTCAGGTCCCCTGGCTCCTAGAGTCATATACAGCCCCCCTTAACACCACGCCCGCAGCTTGCACTCTTTTATAAAGAATTCTCTTAGGTCTCGATACCAGGTAAAGCTGCCCTGCTGAGCTGAACTTGGTTTTCATTGTAAGGAAACTGTGACTCTTACGATTAACTTGCTCTGGCCACTGGATGCTCAAGATGGCCTGCCGTTAGCACCTTTGTCCTTTGTCCTAATTTCTGAGTCTCTCTATAAACCATCTCAAACCCTCTTTGGAAAAGATTAGAAACAAATGTACATTCAGCAAATATTTAAAGCCCAGCGCGGTCCCTGTGGTTAAGAATGACTACCTCTTGACTTCGTATTTATAATGACCCGTTTTCTCTTTCGTAGCTTTGGTGTGAATTTCCCAAGCTATTTGATTCTTTATTGAAAATGAACATTAAAACTCGACTCCTGGATTACTCAAGGAAAGATTTAACCTGTTAGAAAAAGCCTTGACTAAAGAGAGGAATGTTTAAGGAAATATATTGATAATATATGACATACAGATATGACAAGCAAGTATATTGATATGATAGAACATTTTAAGACATTAAAAATATTTTTTATGAAAAGTTTTTAATAATGTGGGAAAGTATTTAAGATACATGAGTGAAGAAAAACAGGATAAAAAATGTATTATCTCAGGGTTTCCCTGGTGGCGCAGTGGTTGAAAATCCGCCTGCCGATGCAGGGGATTTTGCAGGGTTCGTGCCCCGGTCCGGGAAGATCCCACGTGCCGCGGAGCGGCTGCGCCCGTGAGCCATGGCCGCTGAGCCTGCGCGTCCGGAGCCTGTGCTCCGCAACGGGAGAGGCCACAACAGTGAGAGTCCCACATACCGCAAAAACAAAAACAAAAAGAAAAAAAAAACGTATTATCTCAGCTATGGAAAAGAAAATGCATTTAAAGAGAAAAGAAGGAAATATGGCAAAGTATTAATGATGATTACTTTGAGTTGTAGGATTATGGGTAATTTTTATTTTCCATATACTACTATATATTTTCAAATTTTTCTACTTCTCTTATTATCAGAAATATATTTTCTAAAAATGGATTTTAAAAGAGTTCTTTTCTTTTCATTTTTTTTTTCTTCTGGTCACAAGGCTTGCCAGATCTTAATTCCTCCACCAGGGATTGAACCCGGGCCCTCGGCAGTGAAAGTGCCGAGTCCTAACCACTGGACTGTCAGGGAACTCCCTTAAAAGATTTTTTAATAGTATGGGGCAATAAACATTCTAGGCTGTTAAATGACAAAAATCTGCATACAAATTTGTATCACAATATAATCACAATGATACAATAATATGCATAGAAAAAAGTGGACAAAAATATACCTAAATGTTGCTACTACGTGGCAAAATTTAAGGAAATGTCCTTTTCATGCATTTTTTTCTTTCTCTTATTTCTCCAGTGGGTTTGTGTTTCTTTTGTAGTCAGAACCGCCAATCCAAATAATATTAAAAAAGACCCCATGGACATAAAAACCTAATAAATCTGAAGTATCCAGGGTTGCTGCTCCAGTAATTATTTGTGATCTCTAGCTGTCATAAATGTAGACTTCCACTTGCATTTTAAAAAGATGTCGCTACACACTTGCGGGAGAGTTTTGCAAAAGTAGCTTAACATTTTAGCAGAAACTGACAACCTGTTAAGTTTCCTAGAACATCCCAGAAGATCAGAGCTAAGGACGACCTCCACACTTCCTGTCGTGTCTGGAAGATAATGACACGCCATGGACAGTCTAAGGCCAACAGGGACATTGTGCTATTTTGCCGTCTGGAAACAGAACATGGAGACAAGTTGTTGCTACAAACCCAGAAAAGGCTGTAGTAGCCTCTTCTGTGGAATTCAGGTAAATTGTTCCAGGCAAACAAATTCACTGAGCGATTACCATGGTCTGTTGAAAAACTCTAAAAACGAAGAAAACCTCAAAATATTGGCACGTTGAATCGAGTTGCATCTTCTTCCAAAAGCCAACTATGGTTCTTGGAACACGTACCATGTGAACTTAGAGTATATAGTTCAGTAGTTTCTCAGGCCAAGGTGCTAAACTGGCCTGACGTACCCTTCAGGTAGAACTTCATCAGGACCTACATTCCCTGAACAAATACTGTGGAGCTCATACTGTGAGCATGTGTTGCTGAATGCTTCTGTTGCCCAAATATTCAACTTTCAGATTTCTAGTCTCCAGACCGTCTCATCAAATTCAAGGGCTCCTCTATTACACGTATACCAGTTGGTGTAAAATTCGGTGGTGTTCTTATATGTATGTCCCCCCAAAAACCTTTTTGAAAGGAGGAATAAGTATGAAATTTTAAAAATCAACAATAAGATGGCACAAGTCCAAAATGTTTGGAAATTCCCCCTTAAATCTAACCCTGGTCATTGTATTTATAGGAGCCAGAGCTCCCGAGGCTCGCCCGTGCAAGTTCCCTTTTCCACTTCCTGATATTTAATTTATTCCTTGTAGACATTTGCATAGTACATTATACTTTGTAAATTACTTTTATGAAGCATGATCTGATTTTGGCCTCACTACTTCCCATTCTAAAAATTAAAAAATAAGTCATTTCCCCAATGTTACAAAACAAAGTAGCACAGTGAAGACAGAACCTAGATTTCTTGGCTCCTAGTTGGCATTTTTCTGCTGTAGCATTCTTCCACTTAACAAATAGAATGGCTTATTCACATTTGCTTCTCTTTCTTTCACACTTACAGTTTTCATCTTCGCCTACTTTGTAAAGTAGAACAAAAATTAATGGGTGAATTTCTTTTTTTTAATTTTATTTATTTTTGGCTGCATTGGGTCTTCGTTGCTGCACGCAGGCCTTCTCTAGTTGTGGCGAGTGGGGGCTACTCTTCGTTGTGGTGCACGGGCTTCTCATTGTGGTGGCTTCTCTTGTTGGGAGCATGGGCTCTAGGTGTAACGGGTTCAGTAGTTGTGGCTCACGGGCTCTAGAGCACAGGCTCAGTATTTGTGGCGCACGAGCTTAGTTGCTCCACGGCATGTGGGATCTTCCCGGATCAGGGCTCGAACCCATGTCTCCTGCATTGGCAGGTGGATTCTTAAACCACTGTGCCACCAGGGAAGCCCATGGGTGAATTTCTTACAGAAGATAGCGTATAATCACAAATTCCTAAGCTGGATTCAAAACCTCATCTAACCCATCTTTAAAAGGTGAAGCTGACTAAATCTACTATTTCTGCCAAATATCTTGAAGTTTGTAGTTAACAAATTTTTGGACTCAACCTAAAATCTCGTCAGAAGATGAAGCAGCTTTCCAGAGCAGTGAGTCCACGACAGCTGACATTCCGTTTTGTGTCACGCTGGGTAGCTGAGGATAGCGTGTATCTCTGTGGCGTGACCAGACTTCCAGTTCTTGGCTCTGTAAACAGTAACTCAATTGTCCCCAAATCCTGCACTAGTAGGCATTCTTTTTTCAAAATGTGTTCATATACTATTACTGCTGACATCAGGCCCAAGCCCCTTCACTCCTGAAGAGTATGAAATAAGGCTTCGTTGTAGGTTCCTTATTCTTTTACTCTCTAGTTAAATTAACTAACAGTTATTCTATGCACTGAGGGAGCTCCGATCGCTCAGCCAATGGCCTGGAGAGCTCGCTCTCACGTGGGCGCTGACCTCAAAAGCAGCTGAGCCCATTGACAGGAGAGTAGGAAGCGGCACGTTGGCATCAAATATATAGACCGTGAGAGTGTTGCATCCAGTAGAATGACTTTAACATGAAAGCAGCTGTAAAATCATTTTGTCAGTGACACTCAGATCCCCGGGATGCCTCTGTGTGACGTCTTGAGAGCTCTAGTAGGTTGCCTTCTTCAGGCCAGAGTTCTCCAGGCTGAAATAATGGCTTCTGTGCTGCTGCAGCAAGATTCTGGGCTTCTAGAGAGCTCTGAAAATATCCAGAAGCATACCTGCATGTACTCCGCCTCTCACACCCGTGTACAAACGTGTCGGCACACAGCCCACGGGAGGATGCAGAGCTCGGTGTGGCCAGAGGAGGACAGCTCGGCCTTATGTTTTTGGCTTCTGAGCCCCTTGGCACCCCTTCCACTGACAGCACAGAATACTGGCCCTTCAGGCTCTTGATGGAGTTTCAAGCATCCATTGACTGCAGCCCAACGCTTGCCGAAGGCCTCTGGGACAACTGATAGTTGTGAGATGGGGCCTAGGATATCTGTCAACTATTCCTAGATTCTCTGAGTGCTATTTCTGTATGAAGTTAGATCATCAGAAAGCAATATATTCAAATCGTATTAGCATGGCTCCCTTCAGCGAGTAATGATATTATCTACGTGAATTTTTTTAAAAATAAATTTATTTATTTATTTTTGGCTGCGTTGGGTCTTTGTTCCTGAGCGCAGGCTTTCTCTAGTTGTGGCGAGCGGGGGCTATGCTTCGTTGAGGTGCGCGGGCTTCTCATTGCGATGGCTTCCTCTGTTGCAGAGCACAGGCTCTAGGCGCACAGGCTCAGTAGTTGTGGCTCACGGGCTTAGTTGCTCCGCAGCATGTGGGATCTTCCCGGACCAGGGCTCGAACCTGTGTCCCCTGCATTGGCAGGCAGATTCTTAACCACTGCGCCACCAGGGAAGCCCCCACGTGAATTTTTTAATTGATGGTTTACTCTTTTCAAAGTTATACATGCACAGCGTTTATACAGTCAAATGGTTCTCCAAGACCTGTAATAAAAAACATTGACCTCCACCTCCAGTTTTCCATTCCCCAGGGGCAACCAATTTTCACTCTTTTAGCTGATTATTTTTATACTTAATATGTCTAACTAATATGCTTATATTACTACTTCCTAGTTTCCAGTTTTCATTCCACAGTGGAAAATGTGGACCTGGCTCTCCTTAGCCCCACTCTACTCAGTGACCCTCGCTTTCCTCTCTCTGGGTTTACTCCTTTTTTTTGGTGGAGCACATCCTTCAGTAGCTTCCTGAGAAAGGGTGAACGGGAAGCAAAGCTGTTACCACGCACGTCTGAAAATGTCTGTTTTTCCCTCATGCTCAGTGGCTAGTTCTGAATTCTAGTTTGGAAATGATTTTCCCTCAAAAGTTTGAAGGCCTTTATCAGTTATCTTCCAGTTTCTAGGGCTGCTGTTAAGAGCTGGATACCATTCTTATTCTTGAGCCTTTTTGTGAAAACTACTTTGTTCTATCTGAAAGCTTGTTCCTCATTATTCCCAGTGTTGACTGATATTCTTTCTATTTATAAATTTTTCTAAACTTAATTTTTTTACTTTTTACGATTTTTTTGATGTGGACCATTTTTTAAGCCTTTATTGAATTTGTTACAATATTGCTTCTGTTTCATGTTTTGGTTTTGTATCATTTTGTTTTGTTTTGTTTTTTGGCTTCAAGGCATGTGGGATCCTAGCTCCCCGACCAGGGATCGAACCCGCACCCCCTGCATTGGAAGATGAAGTCCCAACCACTGGACCACCAGGGAAGTCCCTAAACTTTATTTGATTTATTTTTATTGAGGTATAGTTGACTTACAGTATTATATTAGTTTCCGGTATTGATGATGTTCTTGGTGTGGGTAATGTCTCACTCACTGAGCTGGGACCTGGAGGCCCTTCCAGTCTGAAAACACTTACCTTTCACGTCTGGGAAATATCTTAAATTATTTCTTTGATCATTTCCTGTCTTTCCCCTAATTTCTCTCTCCCCCACCCCACTTTAAACACTCTATTATTTAAATGTTGGGTATCTTGGATAGAATCATTAATTTTCATTTTTCTTTTCACATTCCATCTTTTTATCTTTTTATTCTGCTTTCTGGGGTATTTTCTCAACTTCATCTTCTTACCTTTTACTGAATTTTTAATTTGCCATGCCGTATTATTTTAATTTTCAAAAACTCTGTTTTGTTCTCTGAATGTTTTCTTTTAACAGTATCTTAGTCTCATTTCATGGATACTGGTGATATTTATTATACAATTTGCAGTTGTCTTTTTTTTTTAAGTTTTCTCTTATGTATATTTAAGAGTAGGACACAAAAAAAGTTGTCTGGAAGCTCTGTACCTGGGATTGGGGGCTTATCAACTGTGGGCTTCTCCAAATGGTTATCTGGCTGGAGTGTTTTATTGGCTTAAAATACTAAATCATGAGCATTTTGCTAGGTCGTCAAAAATTCCTCAAAATAGCCATGTTTAAGGACAGCAAAATAGGATATAATATCGTTTATTTCACTATTTCTCTAACTTACACGTTTCGCTTTTGCATGCTTCTGTATTTATTTTTGTTTGCATTCTGATGATTTTCTTTGACGGGAGGTAAATTCCTAGAAGGCAGGATCTGACAGGTTGGCGAGAGGGTTTGCTTTGATGCAAACTCCTGGAAAGCAACTTGACAATATTTTTCAGGAGTCTTAATGTTCCAATTCTCTGCCCCACGAATCCGTGGCCTGGGGTTTCTAGTCGGCAGGGTCCGGTTTGGCTTCAAAGTCATCACGTACAGCTTCCTTAAGCTTTTGGGCTTCGTTCAGTGCCTGCCTGTAGGCAAGTACTCAATCCGTGATGACTCTTGTTACTATCTTACTCCTCCGCAGCAGCATTAAACAGTTAATGAAAATTTGATGAGGTTTGTTGTCTTTAATTCCAATTTCTTTGATTCAGAATGAGGTCTGGGGACTTCCCTGGTGGTGCAGTGAGTAAGACTCCACGCTCCCAATGCAGGGGGCCCAGATTCCGTCTCTGGTCGGGAAACTAGATCCCACATGCCGCCACTAAAGATACCCACATGCCACTACTAAGAGTCTGCATGCTGCAACTAAGAGTCTGCATGCCACAACTAAAAAAAAAGATCCCGCATGCCACCACTAAAGATCCCTCATGCTGCAGTGAAGATCCCTCATGCCACAACTAAGAACCGCACAGCCTAAATAAATAAATAAAAATTTTTTTAAAAAGAACACTGGAAAAGGTATATATGTGGTTAAATATAAAATATATTAAAAAAGAATAAGGTCTAGTTTTTTTATACCTGTGTTGGACATTGAAATTTCTTCTTTTGTGAACTATTTGTTCAGGCCCTTTATAAATATTTCTACTGAGGCAATTGAGTCTTCTGATTTGTAAGAGCTCTTTGCATATAAATAACATTAACATCATCGTCCATCCAGCTTATTATTTTAAAAGTCAGATTTTTAAAAATATTTTAAATATTATATTTTACATTATATCTTATATGATAAAATATATATTAATAATATAAATATATTTTATACTAAATTAGAACATATCTTAAATATATTTTTAAAAATAACTGGGTTTTTTTTCACCCTCTGTTAAACAAGGAACACATGCCCATTTTAGGCTACCTGTCAGGTGATTCATAAATTAAAAATTAGAGAAAAAAAAAACTTGAGTAATTTGTAATTTTACAACCTAGGGATAACCACTGGTATCTGTTTGGTACGTACCTTTCTAGTCTTTTTTTCATACCTAAATATGTACATACATTCTATTTAAAAAGGAAGGGGAGCTCATTCTGTACTTTCTGCTTTTTTCATATAATAACTGCTGTATCACATAATAACATACCACAAAACACATTTGCATTGTCATTAAATTTCAGTTAAATTGTTTTCCTTTCAGAGTTTTGTCTACATTGTACATAATGTATTAGTCAGCCTCCCTTTAATAGCTTGGAAAAATTTAGGGAAAAACCATCAAGAATGAACTTAAAAAAACATTTATAAGGAAACAGGCTAATAAACTGATTTTGAAACAAGGAACCTTTATTAGACAAACATGAACTTTCACAATATTACTTGCTGAGAAACATAACATAAGCAGATCTACAGAGAACTTGAGTTTTTACCAAAAATGATAACGCATAAATTTCAGTATTTGAGTTTGAAGGAATGTAGAATATGATTTTGACAAGATTGTGATTTGTAATCTGAATGGCACTTGTCAACGTACATGGCAAAAGTTGAATCAACGTTGCAAAGTCAGCTGAGCGAGGAGCTTACTTAGAGGGAAAACGGCCTCTGTTGACCCAAAGAAACACAGTGTCTGGTCCTGGCGCCCACAGTCGGGTACTGGGACCCCAATCCAGGTGTAATCAGGTTGTTCTGAATGTGACCACAGCTCCTGGGGTGAAGTATTCAGGAATTTGGAAGCCAAAATTTAGTTCCTGGACCAGGGGTCAAACCCAAGCTCTTAGCAGTGAAAGCGTGGAGTCCTAACCACTGGACCGCCGGGGAAGTCCTGGTTTGGTTTTGTACAGTGATCATTTCAGTATCTCCCAGGAGCTGAGAAAAACAGAAGAGGACCTAGCGTATATCCAGTGCCTATGGTGTCTGCTAGACACGTTATGTATTTAATCACATTTATTCCCCCAAATAACCCTTTTATAGAAAAGCAAAGAGGCTCAGAGAAGTCGACCAACTTGCCCAAGTTCATAGGTAAGTAGGTAACAGAGCCAGGAATTCAAACCCAGGTCGAAGTGCATTTCCCTTCTCACGGAATTAGATGGAAGAATGATGGGCACTGTGCTTCTATTAACCACTGTGGTACTTTTTAAAGAGTAGAGCACATGTTCAACGTGCAGGGAACTGTACCCAGGGAGGAGAGAGCAAGACCCAGTGACACTATGTCCCAATTTCTGCCTCATCCCGTGAGTATCTCCCTCTGCAACTGAACACGAGCTCTCATTTTCAGTTTATAAAACCTCAGCAGCATCAGTATAGGTTACCTGGAATAACAGACTTCATGATAATGACTCCTTTTTCTAGCTCAGGACAGTAAATGAGGTGCAGAGGATGGGCTCCCTAAACACAGGGATTCCACTCTGCAGTGCTCTGGACAAAGGACAGACGTGGGCAGAAATGACTGATTTATGGTCAGCTGTTCCCATAAAGAAGAAATCCTATGTGGGAGCTGGGAATGGAAGAGAGACAACGCTGCTTTAAGAAAATGAAAATAACTGTCCCTTAATGTAGAAAAGTTTCCTCTAAGTTTCTCTTCTCTTGCTACTCAGCAAGTCTGAGCACATGGTATCTAGACAGTTTGCGGAGAGATATCTGAGCAGAGAGGCAGCTCCAGCACCACTTCTGGAGATGTTCATCACAGGCCAACTATGTTCCCAGCTCGCTCCCAGGTGCCAGGGTGCAGTAATGCGAAAATCCAGTCCCTCCTTGAGGGGTTAACTATCTGGAAGAGGAGAAGGAAAGATAAACAACAAAGCACCCAGGGGATTGATTATTCGTTATCCTATAGCAACAGGACAAACCGGGGAACATGTACTAGATAAGATCCCAGGCGCTATCCTAAGTGTCTTACATAAGGTTTCAAAGGATGAATAGGAGTTTCCCAGAGAGCTGCCATCTTCATAAAAACCCACTTCTTTAAGATTGGCCTTTGGAAGAGAATTGCTAGTAGAGATCACAGCATTACTGTCCCGAGTTTGACCTTAAAGTTTCAAGGGCATCAAGGATGGAGATCCCACCCAGTTTGCAGTGTGGGCATCTGGGAGGCAGGTCTGCATCTTGTTCTGTCTCATGTTCCTGCTACTGAACCCGATGTTCAGTAAGTGTGTGATGGATCAGTGAGTGAATGATTAAAGAAATCAACAAATCAATAAGTGAATCAGTTATGATCCTCCACTGGAAATAAAACTTCTAAGCAAGACCAAGTAAATGTTTTCTCATTATGGAATATAATAGAAAGGAAACAAACAGAGATTAAGAACAAGCAATAAATAATCTCGCTTGAAAAATGATCTTCCCATCAGGAATTTGTAGACTGTATCCCATCCTAGCCAAGGGCTTGCCCTCACATGGGAGCACTATTTTAGCATCTTCCTTTACTCCTTCTTCATTTGACACCTTGCCTTTCAGATTTTTGTATGTAAGAAAGGGGACCCAGAGAGAGAAGAGAGATTATTTTCCCACCTACTACCTTCTGAGTTTAGTTTCCTGAAGAACTACACCCTTTTCTCAATGGGAGAGAGTTAGGAGGAGCTCGGACTGTCACAAAATAAGAATAAGGGGTTGGGTAAGGTTTTGTGATGAGGCCAGACTCAGGGATGGGACAAAAGATGAGTACACGTTAGAATTAAGGTTCAGGACCAAGAAGAAATAGAAAATAGGAACAGAGCAATCATAAGCACTGAAATTGAAACTGTGATTAAAAATCTTCCAACAAACAAAAGCCCAGGACAAGATGGCTTCACAGGCAAATTCTATCAAACATTTAGAGAAGAGCTAACCCCTATCCTTCTCAAACTCTTCCAAAATACAGCAGAGGGAGGAACACTCCCAAACTCATTCTCCTAGAGAAATGGAAATAAAAACAAAAACAAATGGGACCTAATGAAACTTAAAAGCTTTGCACAGCAAAGGAAACCATAAACAAGGTGAAAAGACAACACTGAGAATGGGAGAAAAGATTTGCAAATGAAGAAACTGACAAAGGATTAATCTCCAAAATATACAAGCAGGTCATGCAGCTCAACAACAAAAAAACGAACAACCCAATCCAAAAATGGGCAGAAGACCTAAGTAGACATTTCTCCAAAGAAGATATACAGACTGCCAACAAACACATGAAAGAATGCTCAACATCACTAATCATTAGAGAAATGCAAATCAAAACTACAATGAGATATCATCTCACACCAGTCAGAATGGCCATCATCAAAAAATCTACAAACAATAAATGCTGGAGAGGGTGTGGTGAAAAGGGAACCCTCTTGCACTGTTGGTGGGAAATGTAAATTGATACAGCCACTATGGAGAACAGTATGGAGGTTCCTTAAAAAACTAAAAATGGAACTACCATACGACCCAGCAATCCCACTACTGGGCATATACCCTGAGAAAACCATAACTCAAAAAGAGTCATGTACCACAATATTCATTGCAGCACTATTTACAGTAGCCAGGACATGGAAGCAACCTAAATGCCCATCAACAGATGAATGGATAAAGAAGATGTGGCACATATACACAATGGAATATTACTCAGCCATAAAAAGAAACAAAATTGAGTTATTTGTAATGAGGTGGTTGGACCTGGAGTCTGTCGTACAGAGTGAAGTAAGTGGGAAAGAGAAAAACATATACCGTATGCTAACAAGGTTCCTAGGGGCAGGACAGCAATAAAGACACATATGTAGAGAATGGACCTGAGGACATGGGGAGGGGGAATGGTAAGTTGGGACGAAGTGAGAGAGTGGCATTGACATATATACACTACCAAATGTAAAATAGCTAGCTAGTGGGAAGCAGCTGCATAGCACAGGGAGATCATCTCGGTGCTTTTTGACCACCTAGAGGGGTGGGATAGGGAGGGTGGGAGGGAGGGAGACGCAAGAGGGAAGAGATATGGGAACATATGTATATGTATAACTGATTCACTTTGTTATAAAGCAGAAACTAACACACCATTGTAAAGCAACTATACTCCAATAAAGATGTTAAAACAATTTTTTTAATTAAAAAAAAAAGAATTAAGGTTCAGGGATGGCCTTAAGGGGTTAGAATGTCTCTTGCACTGAATACTTTGTCAAAATGGCCATCTTTAAGTAGCTGTGTTACAGTAATCTTATTAATAACATATTAACCTTATTGTAACTGTTGTAGACACGAGTGGTTCACAGAAAAGTATCCTGGCCAAGAGAGGGTGCTACCATCAATAGGAGACCTGCTGAGTGATTCTAATGGGTCGTCAGGGGAAGGGAATTGAATTGTCATTGCCAATTTCAGGCAGTACTGTGTGTCTATTATTAACGAAACTTTCCTTCATTGAGACAAATACTGTAAGTGGGAAGACATGAGATTGTTAAGCAAGATATATTTCTCGGTTTCTTTGGCATGAGCTCCTAAATGTGGGACATAGGCTACTCCAGCTAAGGATTATGAGATTGTAGTAGTTTTTTTTTTTTTAATTTTATTGGTGTATAGTTGATTTACAATGTTGTGTTAGTTTCAGGTGTACAAAATAGTGACTCGGTTATACATATACATATATTCATTGTTTTTCAGATTCTTTTCCCATATAGGTTATTACAGAATATTGACTAGAGTTCCCTGTGCTATATAGTAGGTCCTTGTTGGTTATCTATCTTACATATAGTAGTGTGTGTTTATTAATCCCAAGCTCCTAATTTATCCCTCCCCTATGAAATCATAGTTTAAAATAACTGATAAAACGGAGATGTAGTCAGAAGTGAACAGAATATGGGGTCACTGAGGATGCATCTTTACGGGGGAAAAATATATAATCTTAAAATTAGAAGGGAGCTTGGCTGTCATCTGGGACAATTCCCCAGCGCTGTAACTTCCTTGTAAGCGATCACTTACCCGCCTTGAACACTTAGAGCAGTGGGAAACTTACTACACTTACTGCTTTGTGGGTAGCCAGCTCTGATTCACAGCGTGATATTGGGCTGAACTCTGCCTCTGTGTGAAGCCCACTCCTTTGCCCTGGTTTTGCTCTTTGGGGCAACATAGAAGGACTCCATCCTGCTTTCCATGAACAGCTCGTGAAATACTTGAGGACATCAGGCACGTGCCCTCTTGCATCATCTCTTTTCCAGGCTAATTGTCGGGAGTTTTCTCAATACTGATCTGTGACAGTGTCTCTGACCTCTGTCCTCTGACCGAACACCCCCTGGATTGTAAGGTCTCTGACTACAGTGCAGAAGTGAAACTGTATCCATGAGGGGCTGGACAAGCTCACATCCAAGGTCGGCATGCTATAATTCTGTTAATGTCACCTAAAATTGCATTAGAATTTTAGCAGATGGAATCAGAGTTTCATCTTCTTTGTTTTGGTAGGTAGAGCAGCTGTTTATGATTTTAAAAGTGCTTTATTGTTTTTTAAAAAATATTTGTTCATTGTAAAAAAAAAATCAGATGGTAAAAGTACAAAGAGCAAAGGAAAAAATCACCCCAAATTCTTTTCCCTAGGAGTGATTACATTTTTAAAAGCACACAAATTTATTTTTATAATGGTATCAAACAAAACAAACATCATTTATTAGTAAGTTTACAGTTGCATGGTAATTATGTTTTGTCATTTTTAAGTATAGAAAGAGGTCTGTGGCATAATACATAAAAACGAATGTTACCAAACTGTATAATCTCACTTTTGTTAGTTAAAAAAGGAATCTCCGGGGACTTCTCTGGTAGCACGGTGGTTAAGAATCCACCTGCCAATACAGGGGACACGGGTTTGATCCCTGGTCCTGGAAGATCCCACATACCGCGGAGCAACTAAGCCCGTGGGCCACAACTACTGAGCCTGCGCTCTAGAGCCTGTGCTCTGCAACAGGAGAAGCCATCGCAATGAGAAGCCTGCGCACCGCAACGAAGAGTAGCCTCCGCTCGCCGCAATTAGAGAAAGCCCGTGTGCAGCAACGAAGACCCAGCACAGCCAAAAATTTTAAAAATAAAAAAATTTTTAAAAAAAGGAAACTCTGGGAGTTCCCTGGTGGTCTAGTGGTTAGGACTTGGCCCTTTCACTGCCATGGCCCAGGTTCAATCACTGGTCAGAGAACTGAGATCCCACAAGCCGTGCAGCACGGCCAAAAAAAAGAGGAAACTCCATGCATATTGATATGAATGAACATTTTTTTAATATAGGACTACACTATATTCTGTTTTGAAACATGCTATTTTCTCTCACCATCTATATCTTGTCAGGGAATAACTACACAACTACAACATTAATTTTAATGGTTATGTAGTAGTCTGTTGCATTCGTGAAGCCAAATTTAATGAACAAGTTTCCAAATTACACTCTTATACACAGAGTCATGATAAACAGTCTTTCTGTCCTTGTGCAATTGTCTCCTTTATATAAATTCCTAAAAGTATTACTATCACAATTTTTTTTCTAATTCCTGAGTTTGTCACCTGACATGTCTTTCCAAGTTTTGTATTTTCTGTAAATTTGATAAACATACCTTCTTTCCCAATCTCAGTAGTTGATACAAATGTCAAGCTCAGGTCAAGTGTTACCTCGTATTCCCAACACCCCCCCTCCTCCAGCTAGGATTAACTGCTCTTTTCTTTCTGTCAACAGTTTACTGCATTCAGATTTCCAGAGCAAAGCATTGTAATTCTCTATCATTCCTTTTTTTTTTACATCTTTATTGGAGTATAATTGCTTTACAATGGAGTGTTAGTTTCTGCTTTATAACAAAGTGAATCAGTTATACATATACATATGTTCCCATATCTCTTCCCTCTTGCGTCTCCCTCCCTCCCACCCTCCCTCATCCACCCCTCTCGGTGGTCACAAAGCACCGAGCTGATCTCCCTGTGCTATGCGGCTGCTTCCCACTAGCTATCCATATCACGTTTGGTAGTGTATATATGTCCATGCCACTCTCTCACTTTGTCACACCTTACCCTTCTCCCTGCCCATATCCTCGAGTCCATTCTCTAGTAGGTCTGTGTCTTTATTCCTGTCTTACCCCTAGGTTCTTCATGACATTTTTTTTCCCCTTAGATTCCATATATGTGTGTTAGCATATGGTATTTGTCTTTTTATTTCTGACTTACTTCACTCTGTATGACAGACTCATACACAGAAATAAGCTCAAAATGGATTAAAAACCTCAATGTAAAGCCAGAAACTATCAAACTCTTAGAGGAAAACATAGGCAGAACACTCTATGACATAAATCACAGCAAGATCCTTTTTGACCCACCTCCTGGAGAAATGGAAATCAAAACAAAAATAAACAAATGGGACCTCATGAAACTTTAAAGCTTTTGCACAGCAAAGGAAACCATAAACAAGACCAAAAGACAACCCTCAGAATGGGAGAAAATATTTGCAAATGAAGAAACTGACAAAGGATTAATCTCCAAAATTTACAAGCAGCTCATGCAACTCAATAACAAAAAACAAACAACCCAATCCAAAAATGGGCAGAAGACCTAAATAGACATTTCTCCAAAGAAGACATACAGATGGCCAACAGACACATGAAAGGATGCTCAACATCACTAATCATTAGAGAAACACAAATCAAAACTACAATGAGGTATCATCTCACACCGGTCAGAATGGCCATCATCAAAAAATCTAGAAAAGGGAACCCTCTTGCACTGCTGGTGGGAATGTGAATTGGTACAGCCACTATGGAGAAGAGTATGGAGGTTCCTTAAAAAACTACAAATAGAACTACCATATGACCCAGCAATCCCACTACTGGGCATGTACCCTTAGAAAACCATAATTCAAAAAGAGTCATGTACCAAAATGTTCATTGCAGCTCTATTTACAATAGCCAGGAGATGGAAACAACCTAAGTGTCCATCATTGGATGAATAGATAAAGAAGATGTGGCACATATATACAATGGAATATTACTCAGCCGTATCATTCCTTTTTTATTTACTTCTTTGCTTTCCCGTAGAGTCTGCTAGACAGCAAAGACGAGGGCTTCTGAGGTTTGCTCATCTGCTCCCACGCCACGCAGTTCCTAGCACACAGTAGGACATTATGAACGAGAGAATTAATGAATGATTGAAGGATTCAGCCCAGGATCAAGGATGCTTTCCCACGGCACGCTAAGTCCTAAGTTTTAGGCTTATTTGAACTCTTAGGCAAAGTGTGTCAAAGAACTTTCGTTGTCGAGTCATCCCTGGGTACCTGAGGGAGATTGGTTCAGGACCCACCTTGGATACAAGTCTGCAGATGCTTCACGCACCCTTTTTTTTTTTCTGGCTGCGTTGTGTCTTCATTGTTGTGCACGGGCTTTCTCTGGTTGCAGAGAACAGGGGCTACTGCTCGTCATGGTATGGTTCAGGCAGTAACGCTAGCGACGGGGGGCGGCAGGTTTAACTTTGCTCGCTCACCTGCCACTCACCTCCTTCTGTGCGGCCCGGTTCCTAACAGGCGCAGGCTTCTCATTGCGTTGGCTTCTCTTGTTGTGGAGCACAGGCTCTAGGCACGCGGGCTTCAGTAGTTGCAGCATGCGGGCTTCAGTAGTTGTGGTTCACGGGCTCAGGAGTTGTGGCACAAGGGCTTAGTGGCTCCGTGACATGTGGGATCTTCCTGGACCAGAGATAGAAACCATGTCCCCTGCATTGGCAGGTGGATTCGTAACCACCGCGCCATGAAGGAAGTCCCGGCACACACACTTTCGTATACTTTAAATCATCTCAAGATTACCTGTAATACCTAATACAATGTAAATGCTACGTAAATAGGTGTAAATACAATACAACCTGAACCATGCCCACGCCCCCGCCCCCCATCCCTGGAAAGATTGTTTCCCACGAAACTGGTCCCTGGTGCCAAAAAGGTTGGGGACCGCTGCTATAAAGGAATAGCAGTTGAAACAGTTTGGCACTGGGATGGATACACGACAGATGGACAAAATAGAACCCAGAAATAGATCAATATATGGGGGGTGGGTGTAGAATATTAACTAAGGTGGTTCAAAGAAAGATACGCTAATGAACGATATGGTGCCACTGGCTAGCTCTTTGAGGAAACGTGGAATTGAACCTCTGTCTTACTGCTTATGACCAGCTCTGAATGACTCTCCTTCCCTCCATTCGCCCCCCACCCCCCACCCCACTGCCTGTTTCCCACACGACCTCCAGAGTAATCTTAAAACCCGTGGTCCTGAGACTTCCCTCGTGGTCCAGTGGTTAAGAATCCACCTTCCAATGCAGAGGAAGCGAGTTTGATCCCTGGTCAGGGAACTAAGACCCCACATGCAGCAGAGCAACTGAGCTCTCGCGCTCCAACTAGAGAGAAGCCCAAGTGCCGCAACGAAAGATCCCACGTGCCGCAACTAAAACGCTACGCAGCCCCAAATTAATTAATTAATTTTTTAAAAAACCCACAGTCTGGCCCTGCCCCTCTCCTCTGAAACCCTTCAGTGGCTGTCATTGCTGAGTCAAGTCCGGACTCCTGGCCGTATTTCCAGGCTCTCTCTCAGCCTCCTGCGGGCCCCACTCACTCCGCTCCCTGTTCTATGGGTCCGGAACACCCCGAGCCTCTCCACACTGGGGACTCTGTGTCCAATTCCTGCTGCCTCATCCTCTCAGGGCCAGCCTCCTCCAGCCCTCGGGCCTCAGGTTCCGTGTCACCTCCTGAGCTGACTCTCTAGGTCGGTCCCCATCCCACACACATGATTCTCCGCCCCTGTGTCCCTCAGACAACCTGCTCACTCCTGTAGGAGTTCTTAACATATGAATTATTAGTATAAGTATCCATTTGTTTATTATTTTTTTGCCCATCTCTCCTAAGCATGTCAATCTGGCCCCTGCTATAGTCTTAGGGTCTAGTACATAGTAGTTGCTCAATAAATATTCATGAGACATTTATGAGGTGGAATCTGGCCTGAAATATGAGAGAGTCAGCAGGTGCTTTGTTCTATCAGCAGAACCCTGCAGGAGCTGTGGACAGCTGTAGCCTTAGGCAGGGGCTGGGAGAGAGCACTTATCCATATAAAGACCCCTACTCAGTCGGGGGTGGGTTCCTCCCCCAGTTAGGAGCTGTATCCCCAGGGTTAGGGTCAGGGTCCTAAGGTGAACTTTTTGCTGAAGCTCTGACATCCAAAGTAGGCATCAAATCCTTCTCAGCCCTTCTTTGCAGTGGAAAGCCCACTCTCTTTCCTGGAGACAAAATTCCGCATTCCATCACAATTCTGATTTCTCCCTATATCTGTTGATTAAGATCAGTTAAAATAGTTATAAATGTTAAAGCTAGAAAATGCCTTAAATACCATCTCCTAGTGACTATAAAATAATCCTGCCTTTTTACCTTACAGATGAGGAAATCAGACCCAGGGAGATTCAGCGGCCCTCGTGATGACTAGCAGTGGCGGGGTCTATGTGTCGCCCCACCTGGACGTGCAGTTCGGAGCCTCTGCTGGCATTATGTGCTAATGCGACTCTCCTTCACGTGGCAGAAAAACCACTTTGAAAACAACTCATTTTGAAACCTTAAATGCATTATTATTATCCACTCGCTTTACACATCTTCTGCAAGCAGCAGGCAATCAGGTTGTATTTGCTTGCTTTTAGAAGCCTTAAAAATAATTGATTTGGCGGGGGGGGGGGGGGGGGTGGGCCCAAACCCGAGACAAGGATTGTCTGCCAGATACACTGGCAGAGAAGTGGAGCTTCGAGGTGACAGAGGTGGGCCGGAGTGGTCTCCTCCAGTGTGACCCTGGAGACAGCACCCAGAGCAGGCCAGCACGCGAGAATGGAGCCCAGGTTCCACGTAAGGGCAGTGCTGACAGCTGCAGACGTGGGTTCTCTGAACGGGTGAGACGGTCTTGCCCATCTCCCGGTCGCCTCTCCTGAGCCGCTTCCAACCAGAAGGGTGAGTCAAGGAGAAGACTTACCTAAGGTTGTGGTACCTAGAACAAGACGAGCTTTGGCCTTGCCCCCCTTTATATTGTAGTTATTTTTGACGGAGCAACTATAATGACGTTTGGACTCCACACATTACACAAAATAACATGAAGCCCCCGCAGATAATGATGACTTACACAGAGTTAATGTCAGACAGTGTCCTTGAACGCCTGTCTTCAAAAAGAATTTTTTTTCTAGTTTCTGTAGCTTTTTTTACTTAAAAACTTTAAGAAAACTAGAACAGATACCACTGTTCTTTAAATTTATAATATTTTAGTCCATTGTGGTACTTGAGACCACGTCTAGCTTAATGGTTAAGGTTCATTCTGCATTGCGAACAGTTATTCTGACTGTTGACTCAAACTTGTCTTCAGTACTGAGCAGTGCTGTCATCAAAAGACCTCAAAGCATTCGCAATAGAATATATCTAAACTTTCAGGCCCTGTGAAAGAATTCTAGTTTGGATTGCCAAAGTATCTGAATTTATCCTTAATCATCAAAAAATAATTGCATTTTAGGATCCTGCCAGAAAGCGTAGCTTGAACTCTCTGGTACCCCTTTCTTATCAGAGCCCACTTACGAGAAATGATATTAATAGATGATTTCCAGAAAGATATACAACCTGTCTTTTGCTAGATATTCTCGACTTGTCTGGGACCAGGCCAGACCATCAGAGGGCTGCACTTGACTGCTGTGTTTCAAACTCTCCCAGGATTGTTGTTTTTTTTTTTTTTTTTTGCAAACATCTTTATTGAGATATAAATGTTCGCTCACTTAAAGCGGACAATTCAGTCGTTTTGGTTTTTAGAGTGCTTACAGAGCTGTGCATTCATCAATGCAATCCATTTTAGAATATTTTAATCACCTAAAACCAAAACAAATTTAAAACCACCCTTCCATTATAACCTCTTCCTAGTCTCTCTCTCCCCCAGTTCTAAGCAAACATTAATCTGCTTTATTTTTAAAATTTATTTATTTAGTTGCACCAGGTCTTAGTTGCAGCACGTGGGCTCCTTAGTTGTGGCTCACCAGCTCCTTAGTTGGGGCATGCAAACTCTTAGTTGCATGCATGTGGGATCTAGTTCCCTCACCAGGGCTCGAACCCAGGGCCCCTGCACTGGGAGCTCTGAGTCTCATCCACTGCGCCATCAGAGAAGTCCCTTAATCTGCTTTCTGTCTCTACAGATGTGTCTGTTCTGCATAGTTCATGTAAGTGGAATTATATAATATGTGGTCTTTTTTGACTCACTTCTTTCACCACTTAACATAATATTTTCAATCTTCATCCATGTTGTAGTTTGTATCTGTACTTCATTCCTCTTTATGGCTGAAGAACATTCCATTGTATGGTTGTCCCACATTTTATTTATCTGTTTATCAGTTGATGGACATTCGGGTGTCTCCACCTTTTGGATATTATGTACAGCTACGGACATTCACGTACAGGTTTTCATGTGGACATATGTTTTCATTTCTCTTGGGTATATGCCTAAGAGTGGAATTGCAAATAATCATTATGTTTAGATTTTTGAGAAACTGCAGACTGTTTTCCACAGTAACTGTATCTTCTCCCCAGTAGTCTACGAGGCTCTGATTTCTCCACATCCTAACACTTGTTATTATCTGATTTTTTTTATTGCAGCCATCCTACTCAGAGTGAATTATTGCCTCACTGTGTGGTTTCAATATGCATTTCCCTGATGACTAACGATGCTGAGCAACTATTCATGAGCTATTGGCCATTTGTATGTCTATTTCGATCCTTTGCACATTATTTAAATTGGGTTGTCTTTTTAATATCGAGTCGCAGAAGTCTTTTTAATAAATTCTAGAAAGAAGTTCCTTACATTTGCAAATATTTTCTCCCACTCTACGGATGGTCTTTTCATCCTTTGTTGTGTCCTTTGAAGCACAAAACGTTTCAATGTTGACGGAGTCCCATTTATCTGTTGTTATTGTTTGTGCTTTCGATGTCATGTAGAATCCATTGTCAAATCCAAGGTCACCAAGATTTACTGTTACATTTTCGTCAAAGAGTTTTCTTTCTTTTTTTTTTTTTTGGCCGTGCCGCATGGCATGCAGGATCTTAGTTCCACGACAAGGGATCGGACCCGTGCCCCCTGCAGTGGAAGCGCAGAGTCTTAACCACTGGACCACGAGGGAAATCCCTTCTAAGAGTTTTCTAGTGTTAGCTCTTCCTTTTAGGTCTTTGATCCATTTTGAGTTAATTTTTTTATATGGTGTGAGGTAAGGGTCCAACTTCATTCTTTTGCAGATGGCTATCCTAAGACTGCTTTCACCAAAGAGCATTTTAGCATTAAAATAGACAGCTCTGTGAAACACAACTTTGTATGTTTGCAAGGGACATGGTTGGGAACAGTGTCCACTACATCACAAAAGTATCCTAAATGAAGACCCACAGAAGAGACTTTTCTCAGGCTGTGATTCCTGGAAATTTTATATCTTATGGATACAGTAAACTTACCACAGAGTGGCACGACTCTTTCCTCTGGCAGCTGAGAAAGCTCAGACCCAAGTGTGCGTACCACAAAAAAAAAAAAAAAAAAATCCAAAGACACTTTTTTGTCTTTTTCAAAAATTTGCCTAGGGTTAGTTTTGCAGGGAAATGAACACAATCTGCTTAAAATTCTATAGGCTTGAAGACTCAGGTGAGCTAGCTTATATTTATTATAAATTCCATGAAGTTGTTGGCTTATAATCAGGGATAGCTATACTGGAAAAATGTGACACAAGAACGGTAATTTTCATAAACAAAAGTTACTTTTAGCAATCCTCTAAATACAGATTGGAGATGGCTAGTTTCCTTTGAAAAGTGGGTGAAAGGGTTATTTTAGCAGCTATGTTGTTTGCTACCGGTCCTGGTGTCTGCCCGCAGGTCATTCCAAAGTGTGAAATTGAAGAGGAATACCAGGCAGGTGGCCAGAGTTTTAGAGATCGTACAGAAAGTAATTATTTTCCTTTTGACTTGGGACAGTGAAACCTAATTATCTCTTCTGCATTTGAAGACATATTTTTGGCATACTTTTACAGTACTAGTGAATAACACTTTTTAACTGGAAAAATTCCAAAACAATCATATAGAAACCAAACCTTGCACTCTTTATTCTTTCCTTATGTCAGCATGGGTCATTCTTGTTTTGAAAGCAGCTTCAGCAGAATCCCCTGGTTTCGATTTTATTGATAACTATTTCATTCATTTCTTTCTGACAATATAATTTAAGCCAAGTTCATGACCCACCCCCTGATTGTGCATCCAGGGAGATCCATTCCCTTGGGCCCCAGCTAGATAGACATGCACCCCAGGATGCAAAGTACTAAAAAATACTTGGATTATATATCTTTCAGAACCTCTGTAGTGAAACCTGCTTGAATTTTCTAAGAGACATAAGAAAAAGATCAGTGAACTTAATAAAGCTGAATTTTAAATAATAAAAGCTGTATTTGATATACTGAGTATAATAGGGAAAAAATAGAAACTTAACGTCCAACGATGAAAATATCGTTGAATAAGTTGTTTCATCCAAATGATAATATTAGACAGTCATTAATTTTTCAAAGAATTTTTAGCAACTTGAAAGTTTGCTTATGATAGATACAATGTCAGGAGAAAAGAGTACAGAGAATGTGACTCCAATTATATAAATATATTGAGATAAATATATATATATTTTAATATATTTTATATATATAATATATATATTAATATATAATGTATATTAATATATAATATATATTATTGATATATATTAATATATAATATATAATATATATAAAATATATAAAATATTTAAAATATATATATAAAATATTTATATATATAATATATATATAAAGATATATATATCTCAATAAATATATTGAGATAAATATATTGAGATTATATAAATATATTGAGATATATTGAGTGAAAAAAACTGAACGGAGACAGCCAAAACAGTAGTGGGGATTTTCTCTAGTTGTAGAACTTTCTGTGATTTTCATTACCTTCTTTATAGTTTCCTAAGTTTCCTAATTTTTTTCCAAAAATAATGCCACTAAACTATCAGTAATTGTATTTTTTTGGTTTTTTGTTTGCAAATTATTTTTAGTATATGTGCTACCAAAGCAAGCACTGAGAGTAAATTTCGAAGATCGAACTGGAAAGATTAAATTATCACGGCTTTCCATTATGATTTCCTGTCTTAGCACTCACCCCCCCCCCCCCAACATCTTGGCCCTTACCCTATATTAGGAGTTTTCGCATCTTAGTGTGCATACGTGTCACCCCCGCAGGCCCCACCCTCCTCTGGTCCCAGATTCACCAGAGGGGGTCTGGAGCACGTCCAGGAACCCGCATTCTTTACAGGCATGCCTGGTGATCCGGTGTGGGTGACAAGTGGCTTGCAGACACGCACCACGCTAAAATCTCCTCACCTCACCCCTGCCTCTCTGTTTGCTCTCTACTTACTGTGCCAATAGTAATTTTTTCCTGGAGTGGGGTATGATTTTATACCAGCTTCTTTTTTTTTTTTTTTTTTTGCGGTACGCGGGCCTCTCACTGCTGTGGCCTCTCCCGTTACGGAGCACAGGCTCCGGACGCGCAGGCCCAGCGGCCATGGCTCACGGGCCCAGCCGCTCCGCGACATGTGGGATCTTCCCGGACCGGGGCACGAACCCGCGTCCCCTGCATCGGCAGGCGGACTCTCAACCACTGCACCACCAGGGAAGCCCTATACCAGCTTCTTACCTCCGTTTAGCGGTGGTGTTAGAAACTCCTGATGGGAATCTGGGTCACAGCAGCCCCGAGAGGACGTCGCATGTCAAGAAATCACTTCCCCTGCCTGTCCTCTTTATCCAGTCATTCCTACCCTTCCCACCACTCTTCACCCCATTTAGGAAGTAGGTTCCTCTTTGGAAGCTGTGTATGGGGTTCCTTTTCTGTAATTGAGCCACTAGTTAAAAGGCTGTAAGCAAGTAATCTACTTTTGCTAAGCCTCGATTTCCTCGTCCGAACAGGGAGAATAACATCTTCTTGTATGGAGGTAGTGAAGATTAGAAATAATATAAGAAAAATCCTGGGACTTCCCTGGTGGTGCAGTGGTTAAGAATCTGCCTGCCAATGCGGGGGACACGGGTTCGAGCCCTGGCCCGGGAGGATCCCACATGCCACGGAGCAACTAAGTCCGTGCGCCACAACTACTGAGCCTGCACTCGAGAGCCCGCGAGCCACAACTACTGAGCCCGTGTGCCACAACTACTGAAGCCCGCGCGCCTAGAGTCCGTGCTCCACAAGAGAAGCCACCGCAATGAGAAGCCTGCGCACTGCAACGAAGAGTAGCCCCCACTCCCCGCAACTAGAGAAAGTCCGTGTGCAGCAACGAAGACCCAACGCAGCCAAAAAATAAAAAGTTAAAACAAAAAAAAATGATGATTGTTAAAAAAAAAAGAAAAATCCTATCAAAGACAACAGTTATTATTATTATTATTCACAGGGCTACAGTTAGTTGAGATGCAAAACAAATAAACTCAAATTACAGCTTCATGTTGCTTTCTCCAGCCCACCTAAAAAACATACTGTCTGGATATACAAACAAGAATTACTCTGAGTATTGGACTCTCCGTATCAAAACCTTATAATTGCCACTTTATTTAACAAAAATAAATGAACCCCATTGAGCTAAATCAAAATATGTTTAAGAAATAATGTTCAGGGCTTCCCTGGTGGCGCAGTGGTTGGGAGTCCGCCTGCCAATGCGGGGGACGTGGGTTCGTGGCCCGGTCCGGGAAGACCCCACATGCCACAGAGCGGCTTGGCCCGTGAGCCATGGCCGCTGAGCCTGCGCGACCGGAGCCTGTGCTCCGCAACGGGAGAGGCCACAACAGTGAGAGGCCCGCGTACCCCAAATAAAAGAAAACAAAAGAAAAGAAATAACGTTCATGGCGGCAGAGTATAAAACGTAATGCACTGCTTTTTTGGGTAATTAAACAACCAAGTGAAGCTGAGACATGTGGGGAGCCTCAGACGTCATGATTGCGAGGCCCTGCCAATGCCAGAAGCATGTTATTAATAGTGGCAAGGGAGAGACTGCAAACCACACAAGGACAAGGGGTGTCGTGCTTCTATCTCTATGACAGTAGGGACAGGGGTTGTGGATGGAACACACGTACACACTCACACCCTGATGTGACCTCAGCTGACAAATTCCGAAACACATGCAAGTGTTTCAGTGTCCTGCTGGGTCACCATGGTGCTGACTATACTTTGTTAATCAAGCCATTGACATGGCGGGTGTTTACAACAGAAGAGGCTAGTTTGCCTCATCTAGGACAGTCGGACAGCAAACTACGAAGGGACTAATACCAAAATATGCTTGAAAAAGGGAAATATGAAAGGACTAATACCAAAAATACACAGGAAAAGGCAAGGGGAGAGAAATTGACCTAAGTAAGGGGAGGGGAAAAGTCAGGTGGAAGAAAGAACAAAAATTAAGGAAAGAAAATGAATGAAAGGCAATACTACTAGTTAAAGACAAACTCAGTACTAATTACAGCCATAATATTATGCACCATCAACAAACACTGATGGAATATCTGCTGCATGCTTGGCAACGTCAGAGATGGAAGGATGTGCTGGACATAGCGCCCGCCATAGTGCTGTCATCGAAAGGCAGGTGTAGACACGTAATGTCTTATTGGGAGGCTCACTTGTTCAGTCAACAACCACTGAGCACCTCTGATAAGGCAGGCTCCATGCCAAGCATTGATACAAATGCATTAAAACAGGAGAACACAACAATGATTTGAGTTCAGAAGAGACAGAGCATTTATGGGATTAAATACAGGATAACAAGTTAATATCAATATAAATAGATATGAATGAATATTCTAATGATGTCATTCAATAGCGGCTCAGACAAGTACTGTATCCCTAATGCAAACATCGCACTTAACGTTAGATTCTTAACAGGGGTCACTTTACGTGTTAAGCCAGTGGCAGGTGAACTTTAAAAATAGGAAGGGAAACTATTCTATATTTCCAAGAATCTAGCTTTATAAAGAAATTAGAAATTTGCCAAACCGATACTTGAATTTTTAATGCTCCTTTATTTGTTTATGATAATCATTTACTTTGAAACCGGAAGTCACAATTCATACTCTCTGCTAATCAAATACTTCTGGTGGTTGTCTTTCTGGTTGTGCAACAGGCTAGGCTTTTGTTTTACATCACAAGTGTTCTAATGTGTAATTCTTCCTAATTAGGAATCTACCTGGAATACCATGTTGTACCTTGAATACTACGAAATAAACTAAGTTTAGTTTTAGGAGTGTCTATAAAATGCAAATAGACCAATCTGGGGCTTTCTTAGAGCACTCACTTGACCATTAAATCAGGCAAATGGATGACTAAATCAACATTTACAGATTCTTTTTCAGATTCTTTTCTGTTATAGGTTATTAGAACATATTGAGTAGAGTTCCTTGTGCTATACAGTAGGTCCTTGTTGTTTATCTATTCTATATATAGTAGTGAGTATTTGTTAATCCCAAACTCCTAATTTATCCCCCCCCAAACACATCCAAGACACACATTCTTATGTTTCACTGGATTAAAGTACAAATTCACCAGTGATAACGTGGTTTGTAAGTTTGATGGGCCTTCATGGTATCAACATTCATATATTTTAAAACGTGTTCTCACCAGGCTAAGAAGGTTCTGAATGTCTTAATATGTTGGATCATAATCAAGAGCCCATAGGATGTGACCTTGGATTTTAACACTCATTTACTAGAGATTTAAGAAATTGGGCTTCCCTGATGGCGCAGTGGTTAAGAATCCGCTGGTCAATGCAGGGGACACGGGTTCGAGCCCTGGTCCGGAAGATCCCACATGCCGCGGAGCAACTAATCCCGTGCGCTGCAACTACTGTGCCCACGTGCTACAACTACTGAAGCCCGCGCGCCTAGAGCCCGTGCTCTGCAATAAGAGAAGCCCGCGCACCACAGCGAAGAGTAGCGCCTGCTCGCTGCACCTAGAGAAAGCCTGCACACAGCAACGCAGACCCAATGCAGCCAAAAATAAATAAATAAATAAAAAGAAAAGAAAGAGTGGGGCTTTTATCAATTCAGTTCAGCACGCATTTATTGTCCATTTTGGAGCAAAAATAATTAGGGCAGAGGCTTTTCATCTCCATGAAATCACAATACAAGGGGAGACATTTTTACCCATTTCTTTTTCTTTTTCTTTTTTTTTTCTGGCTACACCACACAGCTTGCAGGATCTTAGTTCCTCAACCAGGAATTGAACCCAGGCCCTCGGCAGTGAAAGCTCAGAGTCCTAACCACTGGACCTTCAGGGATCTCCTTTACCTAGTTTTTAAACTACTTCAGTTGCCTCCTTTGCAAGGTCAGAAGACCCAGTGTCTATTTCAAGGGCATCTTTGCAGTCTCCTGAACCCGCCTGCACCTCCCTCCCCTCCTGCCCCCCCGAGGCCAGCGCCCCAGGGCCCTTGATCCCATTCTCGCCTTCTTTCTCAGGAATGTTACTTCCGAGTTCTCTTCCTTCCACTTTTTCTCATAGGAGTAATCTCACACTCTCGACTGGATCCTTGCCTAAGAGATTTAAATATGCTCGCTTCTCTCATCTCAATAAAAACAAAAAACCAAAAACCTTCCTTAGACCTCCCTTCTTCTCCCACCCTCCCTTTCTTCCTCTCTACATCAAATGTACAAGAGTCATCTAACTTCCTGTATATGTCTTCACTTCCCTCCCACTCCACTCACTTTAAAACCCCTTCACCCCCAAACAGCTCCCATGGAAAATGATCTCCTCAACACCACGGACACATTTGAGGTCATGTCTTGCTTGGCCTTTCCTTGAAATATCTTCTTTGGCTTTGGTGACACCAAGGCCCCCTCCTTTGCTTCAGTACAAGAGCAAACCCACAAAGGCATCCTGGGGTGTTTCCTTCCCACATACATGGTCACCACCCCTTCCACCCTGCATTCCCAGATGATCTTCCATCCGAATAGCCCAGAGTCCAGGCTGTCCTTGCAGCTTGAGTCTCTCCCCAGGTGAGGTGATTGTTTCTATTTACCTGGAATTATTCCAGGTAAACCACGGTCAGACCCCCCAAAATGGGAGAAGAGGGAGGAGAGGTTTTGCTGGGAAAGGGGCCCGGAAACTTGCCTCCCCCGTTCTCCTCTCCCCTACCCCCGCCCTAAGTTTTAAAGTGGTTCCCATCTACCTATTTATATAAGAAAAGGAAAAGGTGATCAACCTCACTGTAACTCAGGAAATGGGAGATAAAATAGCAATATTTTAATTTTGGAAGGATTTTGAACAAGAGAGAGATATGGTCTAAATGCATCACAAATCAACACATCTTTGTTCAATTAAAGATTCTAGAACCATGCGTAACCAGCTAGATTTTTCTCAAGATATAAATGACACAGATCAGAGTTTGTAGAATATGAGATCATTTTTTTCCATAAAAAGAAATCCTGCAATATCCTAGGGTACCAGAATTCAGGGCGTAGGAGCTGGGGCCCAGACTCTGTCTCGTTCTCAGCTTCATTCTCCCTTCCCCAAGCTCTAAATGCTAGAATTCCTGAAGACTAGTACCAAGCACTGTACTTTTCTCACACTTAAAACCTCTCTTGAGGCCGTCTGATTTGTGACCACAGCCCAATGACACTCACATTATCATCTCTAGCCCTGGTCACTTACCTGAGCTCCAGACACAGATCTCCAGCTGCCTGCTCGACATCTCTACTTGCTTGTCTCAAAGGCACATCCAGCTTGTCCTTTTTCAGGTTTCCCTCTGTCAGGAAATGACACCACCACCCGCCCAGTTCTATGAACCAGGAACTTTGTCCCAGTCCTGACAACTTTACCTCCTAACTGTATGCCTAGTTTGTCTGCTTCTTTCCACCTTCACCATCACCATCATCATCATCCCCACCACCACCATCACCACAACCATACCACCACCATCACTACCACCACCAACACCATCACCATCACCAACACCATCATCATCATCACAACCACCACCAACACCATCACCATCATCATCATCCCCACCACCACCATCACCACCACCATCATCATCACCACCATCACCATCATCATCATCCCCACCACCACCCCACCACAACCATACCACCACCATCACTACCACCACCAACACCATCACCATCACCACCACCACCACCATCATCACAACCACCACCAACACCATCACCATCATCATCATCACAACCACCACCACCACCATCACCACCACCATCACCACCACCATCATCATCACCACCATGAGCACCACCAACACCACCATCACCACCACCACTCCATTAGCTCACACTTCCTTGATCACTTGACAAGGCTACTGCAGTAGCATCCCAGCTGGTCTTCCTGAATCCATTCAAGCCCTTCTTCAGTGTGCTCTTCTCAAGCAACAGTAATGGTCTTTACAAAACTCAGATTATAACACATTATTTACAGTTCTTTAATATAGCCCCATTGGTCTTGGGTCTACTAAGCTCTGTCAATCCTGACTCCTCTGTACCCTCCAATCTCACTGACTACATCCTTCTTGCTGTCAGCTGTAGCCATACTGAACGTCTTTTGGTTTGTCCAATGCTTCACGCTCTTTCAGCCCCAGGGCCTCTGTGCATGGTATTCCCTCTCCCTGGAATGCCCCTTCCCCACTAGTGAACCCTTATACTTTTTCTCCACCTTTCAACCCAGATACCACTTCCCTAATGCCCTGGGGCCTGGACCGGGTGGGGTTCCCCTGCAGCATTCTCTCCCAGGGCTGTGCATACATTTCCTTCATAGCACTAGTCCAATGATTCCAGTTGAATCCAATCTTAATTGTACATTTCTTCCTATGACTTATTTTATTTTGTGATTTATAGACTGCAAACTCCATGAAAACAGGAATAAGGTCTGTTCACCCTTGTATTCCTAGAACATATTACCTAGCACATTTAGGGCACTTGATTGAATATTAACCACAGAAAAATAGTACATTAATTTGAATAACCATAAATTGTCCCAAATAACTTGAAATGTTATCATATACTCCCCCTTTCTCCGTTCACTTCTTTTCCAAGTTTTCCTTAAACCTCTCTTACATTTTCTCACCCCCTTAACCTCTTTTAAATCTCCTCACCTTTGCCTGTGTTATCAGAGACCTCACTTGGTAACATTTGAAGTAAGCCCAATACCACCTTTACACTATTCCCTGTGTATTCCTGAGTCTACGGAAAAGTCCAAGTTGTGATTCTCTCCTTTGTGCCTTTCATACTGAGTGAATTTCCTCTTGTTCCTCCCCCTACCGCCACTGGCAATTAGATCACCCATCAGTTGGGGAGGGCAGTGGTCCTGTAGACTCATCCTCACCGTAAATTCTTTCCTTCTTCTTTAGGGAGAAGGTGTTCACATCTTTAGCAGAAGTTGGATCTGGTAGGTGATGAGTTGATTGATGTTGTCTGGGTTGTGAGCTCATCTCCAAAATACCCACCAACCAGCTTTCCATCTGGGGCCCTGACATGTACCCTCTGCGCCCCCTGTATGTCTCTTTTGAAGCACTCCCTACAGTTGTATTTAAGCACTTATTGTGTACCTGGTTCCTTAGCATCTGTCTCTCCCAGAATTAAGCCCCACAGCCGGTTGATATCCACAGTGCCTGGCACAAAGTAGATGCTCAATAAATAATATTGAATGAATGAATATAATGAGCTGAGGTAAAGATTTGGCTGGCTTTCCTACTTGGTTACACTTTTCTCTAGGCAGCTAAATAATCTCAGTAAATGCTGTCAGTGCTCTACATCAAATACTATCATTAAATATAAGCAATACTAACACTGTATTTAAGTAATTATGTGAAGTAACTACACTTAAATAGAAACTACAAAATTTAGAACAACATTTAGGGAAATGCAAAAATGTAGGTCCAATTACCTCTCATGGGCATCCTTACTGATCTGATGGCTACTCATCTCCCCCACCTTCCCCTCAGGCTTCAGTACAAAGCACACACTCAGGATCTCCTCCAGGTTTAGAACCTCAAGTGATACCGAGTTTTCTTAAGCATCTTCCCTGAGATTCCAATGCAGCAAGGATTTGTGTATTTTCTACACACAAGGCACAGGGTCAAATAATATTCCCTCTACTATTTTATTTAGTTCTTGTTATACCTCTGCAGAGTGGGGATTATCTTTCTAAACCCAGCTAGTTTTTCTTTGGTTTGATTTCTGCAATGAGTTAAATTGCCTCCTTAAAATGTCCAAGCAGCTCTTTAAACCTGCCAGTTCCTCTATTTTGTGTGTATCCAGAAAAGTGAGGTTTAAAAGTCTCTTTAGGACTTCCCTGATGGCGCAGTGGTTAAGAATCCACCCGCCAATGCAGGGGACACGAGTTCGAGCCCTGGTCCGGGAAGATCCAACATGCCGCGGAGCAACTAAGCCCGTGTGCCACAACTACTGAGCCTGTGCTCTAGAGCCCATGAGCCACAACTACTGAGCACGTGAGCCACAACTACAGAAGCCCGCCCGCTCTAGAGCCTGTGCTCCTCAAGAAGAGAAGCCACCGCAATTAGAAGCCCACACACCGAAACAAAGAGTAGCCCCCGCTCACCGCAACTAGAGAAAGCCTGTGCATAGCAACGAAGATACAACGCAGCCAAAAATAAATAAATTTATAAAAAAATAATAATAATAAAAAATAAAAGTCTTTTTAACAACACTTGGATTAAAGAGTTAAATATTAATCAAATCTTGAAAAACTCGTGTATTTATCACTTCTTTGAAAGAATGATAGTTTCCAAAATATATATATATTTTTAAAAATCACAAAAGATAATAGATTCCTGTCAAAGAGAATAGACGTTTAAAACACGTTAAAAACAACAAAAATAAAAGGAAATTGGGAAAATATGTCTCGAAGATTATATGAGAGATCCTACCTACTATTAATGAAATCCCTCATGGATAACATAATACTCCATCATCTGTGGTAAGCTGTTTGACCTTGGTGGGATCTACATGGTCCACCAGGTCAGACTTCATGTCTAATTTATCCTTCCCTTAACAACATCCTCCAAGATATAGGTGCACATGCACGCACACACACACATGCACCCATACATATGTGTGGTACGTACACATACACACACACCCCTAGCAAAAGTCCTGGCAAAGTAGACTTTCAATAATTATATTAAGCTGAACTAAATTATCTTAGTCTCTAATGCTAAAAGGTACAGCTAGACATTTCACATGAATCAAATGATGAAAAATTAATGTTTTATACATATAGATGTGACAATAGCTGTTCGGATAGGCAAGGGGGTGTGCCTTGGAGCTAGAGCTGCTGTACCACACAGAACTGCCCCAGGGTTGTTTGTGTCCCTAACTTGTGATTTTCTGTTATCACTAACACAAATGTTTAAGTTTATTTCTACATCTTAGACTAATAGGAAGATAAATGTATTTAGCAAATGGTTAAAAATTACTTCAGACAGGAAGGCTTTGGGCATATTTTATCCATCCTATTTTGCTATAGTTCCATATTCTCTTGTCCCGAGATAAAATGCTCCATTTTCTAGAATGGAGGTGATGTGCCACAGCGAGCCTGGGAAAGTGGGACACATTCCTTATCTCCTTCATTTTCCCCCTTTGATCCCATCAGCATCGAATCTGGTAGTGCCACGCCTCGCGGGGGTTTTCACAATGGCTTGTTTTGATGGGGGGCTGACCGCCCAGGTTTGTTATAAGTCTCAGACAGCTAAAGGCTCCTGGAAGGTGTTCCATCTTCTATCTTCTCGAATTCATTTTGTACCCACTGCAGGGCTAAAAAAGTAGGAACTAGTGTTGCTTTTTACTGAAGAGTATGTCATAAGATGTACAGAATGAAGACTTAAAATTAACTACAAAGGAGAAAAACAGAATACGGCATTTAACAGTTAGACTGGTGATATTTTAAAATTAATTTCATAAAAGAAAAATAAAACCAATATACCACTGTTTTATAGCGCCTAAAATAGCTTTAGTTCTTTTTTGTGAGGTCACCAGTATGTAAAAATCCTAATGTTGTATGCATATCTATATCAGACAATTTTTTTAGTGGTGGTAGTTAAGTTCAATGGTTATTTGATTTGCTTCTAGTGTGAGAGAGCAAAAGGGGCTCAGAGATGAAGATGACTGCCCTTGCTTTACAATTTTAAAGTGTACAAAATAATGACACGAAGTAACGGAACATAGAATTTTAGAATTATAAGTAAGAAATAGTGTAATGGAATACAAGGGGTAGACCCTTTAACTGGACCTTGAAGAATTAGCAAGACTTTGACAGACCAAGGGGGGGATATCCCAGGCACCAAGAACTAAACATCCATGGAAAAGCAGTAAAGCCCACGACTGTGTTGACATTTCAGTTCTCAACTGAACAGTCAGTTCAGGTTCCTGAAGACTGTTTTTCTTTGAGTTGTTAATCTAAGGTTGTACTTTTGAACAGGGCTACTTTTATTTCCAGAAGTATCACCTCCGAAACCAGAGATCGGTCACTGTCACTGAATTAGAGCCTAACGACTTCACATGGGACCAACACTAGATGAGCTGAAGATCTAGGGAGAGTTTAAGAGGCTGTAAATTCCCAGAAATTAAAAGATTTAGAAAATCTAATCCATCCCGCTGAGGATAGAGGGGGATATCGCCCCAGTGCAAAGGCTCTTGAGGAGATGTCTGGGACTCGGCTATGTATTCACATTTAACCTCGTTCAAGTTCATTACCTTTTCAGAAATTTCCATCATCTCTTCTTGAGATGAGATGCTTGACACAGTAGGTGCTCCAACAGTGCTTGACACACAGTAGGTGCTCGATACATATTAGCTAAATGATAGACCATTTTTACATGGCCTTTGTGCCCACATTGTCATAAAAGCTGTTCAAATAGTATATAAAATGTATCTGCTCCGAACACTCAGTTCTACGTTTATTTAATATCTTTTACATCCAAAGCATAGATAGTTCATGTAGCTCTTAGGTTTGCAAAGGCTTTATAAGATATTATATGAAAATAATATCTTATTTGATCCTTACAGCAATCCAGAAGGATTAGTAAGGCAAATGCCATTACTCACTTTTTTTTTTTTTTGGTTCCCAGCATGTGGGATCTTAGTTCCCTGACCGGGATTGGAACCTGCACCCCCGCAGTGGAAGCACAGAGTCTTAACCACGGGACCGCCAGGGAAGTCCGCCATTACTCCTATTGTACAGATGGAGCTACTGAGATTTACCGAGGTCAGGAGATTTGTCCAAGGTCGGAGAACTAAACTTGGCTTTTTTTTTTTTTTTTAACTTATCTATTTATTTCTGGCTTCATTGGGTCTTCGCTACTGCACGCAGGCTTTCTCTTGTTGCTGCAAGAGGGGGCTACTCTTCATTGCGGTGCGCGGGCTTCTCATTGCGGTGGCTTCTCTTGTTGCAGAGCGCAGGCTCTAGGTGCGCGGGCTTCAGTAGTTGTGGCACAGAGGCTCAGTAGTTGTGGCTCGCGGGCTCTAGAGTGCAGGCTCAGTAGTTGTGGTGCACAGGCTTAGTTGCTCCGCGGCAACGTGGGATCTTCCCGGACCAGGGCTCGAACCTATGTCCCCTGCATTGGCAGGCGGATTCTTAACCACTGCACCACAAGGGAAGTGCCCTAAACTTGGCTTTGATGTAGATTTGCCCTCAGTCTAGTTTCCACAACGTCCCACAGCCCCCAAACACGAGTACTATTTTTTCACTAGTCTGGATTAATACTGTTTGCATCAGCTGATCAATGTGGCTTGATTTATGTAGCAACTAACTATCCCTCTCTATATCTAACTATCTTTCTATCTACTGATCTACCTATCAAAAGAGAACCGTGTATAAACCATGTATAATAGCAGCTCCTTTTAGTTTTCAAACGTAAAAACAAAACCTTTTTATAGAAAATTCTAATGAGAAGGCAACAGTTCGAGCTTACAAATTACTATCCGTAAAACAGGTAAGCAACAAGGATTGACCGTGTAGCGCAAGAAATAGTACCCGTTATCTTGTAATAACCTATAATGGAATCTAATCTGCAAAAATACTGAATCACTATGCTGTACACCTGAAACTACCACAATATTATATATCAACTATACTTCAATTTAAAAACTAAGCTTAATATTATGGTAATGTTCATGAATATATTGCAGAACAGTTAGATAACATCTCTAGCTAAATACCTTAAGGTTCTTCAGAAATCACGTCTAATCATTGCTCAGATTGGATAGATGACTTATTTCCATGCATAAAGGACGTGCAGTGCTAATTGTATTCATGACATAAAATGCTCTCAAGTTTTCTTTGGCCGACGAACTGCGAATAAGGATCCTGACTTACATTTCACAGCTCTAAATAATAATCTGATGGTTAGCTCATTACAGGAAATGTGGTAGTGGAAAACAACCGTAGTCCATCTATTCTGGGATTTTAGGGTTCCTCAGAACCCTTCCATGATTTGTTTATGATGTAGAGATGATTGACTCTGTCAGTTATTAATAAATGGTAAATAAAAAAGCAACCTGTGATATTAAAGTACTACATTAGCTACATGGTGATTAAATTACAGTAACACCGCCAGCTATAAACCTTTATAGAATCTTCTCAAGCATGCAGTAATTCTCCTAACTATACTATTATGTAGAGCACAAATATTTCTCTGTAAGTCCAAAGCAATACATCAGGGAAGCGTTTACTGCCGAAGCTAGATTGAGAGTAAATGCATCTTGGGTTGCTATGAATAAAAGCTCTAGCTTCTCATTACTTTATGACAAGACACAGAAATTCACTTGACTTTTCGTTTAAGCTTTCCGGTTTCCGTTTATAGATGTATGCCTTCACGCTTTTATTCCCTCCTTGCTTCAGCCGTACGTAATAAATGATTATAAATTTTCACATTCGACCACCTCTCTGCTGGCCTCATGCTTAATGCACAAAGTTCGAAAGCTGCAGGTAAAATTTCACAAACACTTTTATTTATGATGTTGTCCTTGGTAACGGAAATTTCAATGTACTGAAATGAAAAGTATGATTAAAGGGATACAACGTCCTGACAAGGATAGTAGAGGGCGGCCTTCTATTTCCTACTGAAAATATATAATACTTTTTTGACATCAATTTCATAGAGAATAGACATGGGTTAGTCACGGAAAAAAAGACACAAACGTGGGTTTCTAACTTCAGTATTTTTGAATTTTCACTTTTATAACGTATTAGAAAGATCTTATCTGCACTGTGGAGCTTGTGACTTGAAAAGTATCTCATCTCAATTAAAATTTAATATCAAGGACTGAACAGAAATTGAGGAAAAAATGTAATTTGGAATGAAAGAATTCTTTTTTCTGGAAAACAACATAAGTGGAAAAACACTGGTTTGTCCTGTTTTCATTATTTCAACAGCTGATTTTGTTATTTTAGATCTCTGTGTGCCGGGAAAGATACAGTCGAGAAAAATTGGAAAAGGTAGAAACATTCATGAAGAAACATAGTTAGTTAACTTCTTGTGTATTTCCCCCAAATCGCCATAAAGCAAACAAAACACAATGCAAGTGTGTCTACTATTATAACATTAAATGTATCTGAGAGCTTGAGGCTGTGAGTTGCCCTTTTCCTATAATTTAAGGGAAAAAAGAAATTAAGTAATTGGTTGAACTTCCCCTAGTAAAGCCATTGCTCAAACAAAAGTACAGTTCCTATGCCTGCAAATTAGAATTGCTTGAGACATGCTGGTTCCCCCCACAAGTCTTGTTCTGGTCCCCAACCAGTTAATAAAATGTGTTATCAGTAGATCTGAGTCCAAGGATTATTATAACTCCTTCAGCCTTGTACTGCCACCGCAGGGCGTGAGAGCTATTTCCTACTCAATGAAGGAAGATAGAACATCTTGATTTCAAATCTCTGGAAATAAGACACTGTGGAAATTTTAAAATATACACCCCCTTGATTTCCTATCTATGGAAATAAGATACTGGAATTGTACTTTGAATAGCTGCAGATTTAGCCAGGGACGAGGCCAATCCGGGCCTTCCTAATTATCTTTAGGATATTCCGGGTCTCTACTGAGTTTCCACGTTGTGCAGAACGCCATGCTGAGCCCAGGGAACGAGAACAGACGCACAAAATGCATCCGTCATCGTTCCTGTGGTCCAGGAGCTTACGGTGGGGCAAGGAAGATCAGACTTGCACGCAAAGAACTAAAATTACAAGTCAGCAAGTAATCAGAGCCATATGGGCAGAGAGGTCAATTCCATGAAATTACGTCGCATGGGAAGGGCCGAGTGTAACTGCCATCTGGTAGTTGCGGGCAGTTTGGGTGGTCTGTTCATCGGTCTCAGTTCATGGCTCGGGCAGAGGTCAGTAAATTCAGTTGATTTGAGTACTGCCAGTTAAGGACCACAATCTAAAGACTCTGCAGTGTCCTTGGAGACACAGAGAGAGAGATCCAGAGTGAGGAAGGGGGAGAGGGGCGGGTCCAGAGAACAGGAGGTGAGATGACCAGCGCCCACAGCATCCAATGCCCAGTGATGTCTACGTTACGACACAGGACGCGTTGAAAGATCCTGAAAGAGACCCCGTGGGTTTCGCGTTAATGAAAATCAGAGAATTTTTAAAGCCTAGGCAGAGAACTTGCTGTACGACACATGTCCACAGTCATTCCATTTTAAGGAAAGCATTCCACTGATGTATGGGCTAAAAAAAAACTCAGCCTGTGCATTGTTTCGACAACCTCACAACTTTCTTCAATAACTGTTCCTACAAATACTTTCTGACAGCTTTCATTTGTTGCTTAGCTGTTGCAGAACCCTGAAAATATATTATGTCTCATGTCAGTTATAAAAATAACACCACAAATTATAACCAAAACAAAATTACCCAGTAATTATCATTTAGATGTCCATTCGAATCCTTTTCAGAGTTACTGTTACTTTCGTCTGCCATTATGAGCCAGACAATTTAATGCAGGGCGCGCTAGAGGGGTTTATTTAAATCTTTCCCCTTTACCATGTGCTACAATAATATCTGAAATCTACCTTTCTGAGCACTCTGTGAGAGCCCTGATCTCGAGAGCACTTCTAAATACATACAATACTTACAGCCTTAAATTTGACCAAAATAGGCGTAGTAAACATGTGGTGTCAATTATGGGAAAAAACCGAACAAAGGTTAGAAGAATAAGAACAGAGCTCACGTTTTCTTTTAACTTGTTAATGTCTCTGACCCTTTTGTACAAAAATCACTTTAATCAACCGTATATACATTTCATTGTGGCCTCACCATTTAACAGCCTGTAAAACATGTTTGGCCATCAATTACACACATCAAGTTGAGATGCTGCAGGACTGGGGGTCATTCACGCTCGCAATTAAATCAGAGAGGGCTTGAGGAGACCCACATGCTTCACAGTCCTTCCCCTCTCCACCCCACTCGGGCTTTTTGAAGCTGCAAGAGGTGAGGAAGCTTAATTAAACCTATCCAAGCTCTCTTTTTTCACTTTAGGAACTGAAAAGCCATAGTCTTAGGTATATTGAGTTTCAAGTCTTATACTGTCCCCTCTCTCACTGTATTCACGTAGCGATAATTACACATGTATACACACACAGATTTTAGTCAAATTTGGGAAAAATCGATTCTTATTTTTTTTTTAATTTTGATCAGAGTATAGTTGATTTACAATATCGTGTTAGTTTCTGCTGTACAGCAAATTGGACATGAACATATACATATATCCACTCTTTTTTAGATTCTTTTCCCATATAGACCATTACAAAGTACTGCGTAGAGTTCCCTGTGCTATACGGTAGGTCCTTATTACTTGTCTGTCTTATATACAGTAGTGTGTATATGTCAATCCCAACCCCCCAATTTATCCCTCCCTCCCTTCCCCCACATCCCCCCGGTAACCATAAGTTTGTTTTCTACAGCTGTGACTCTTTCTGTTTTGTAAATAAGTTCATTTGTACCATTTTTTTTAGATTCCACATATAAACGATGTCATGTATTTGTCTTTCTGTCTGACTTACTTCACTCAGTATGACTTGCTTTGAATCTCATCTGAAGCCAAAACAGCCACCCCAAGACCAAGTCTGGCCACTGATGTCTGTCCACAGTCCTGGCGTAAGATATGGGTCAGCGCGATAAGTGTCCCATCTGTAATCACAAACCAGATGATGATGTACCAGCGGCCGCATCACTGCTCACATCCTTCCTGAATCTTATATGAGAGTTGATGGGATGAGCAGTTTAAAATAAGAAGAGATTCTCAACTGAGTGCCCTTGAACGGGTGTGGCTTCAGACCCAACTCAACCACCCAAGTCTACTTTAAAAATCCACGTAGAGAAGGAAAACAATCTGATGGCTAGCAGTGTGCAGATAGACGTGTTAAATGGTGTTCTGTGTGCATCTGGAGGCGAGGCTAGGGCTCCAAAGCAGATATATATTTGGCTTCTCGTATTTAACTTCATGGATCCTTTCCTCCTCTTCCTTCCCTCCAGCCTCTTACTCTCAGATAAGAGGACCCGGCCACTGGATTTCAAAGAAGAATTTTTTTTTTTTTTTTTTTTGCGGTACGCGGGCCTCTCACTGTTGTGGCCTCTCCCGTTGTGGAGCACAGGCTCCAGACGTGCAGGCTCAGCGGCCATGGCTCACGGGCCCAGCCGCTACACGGCATGTGGGATCTTCCCGGACCGGGGCACGAACCCGTGTCCCCTGCATCAGCAGGTGGACTCTCAACCGCTGCGCCACCAGGGAAGCCCAGGAGCCTCTATTTTAATTGATGCCTTCTGAGTGTAACAGGGGACTCTCTGGCCTCTTCCTCTGCGTGTTGCTTGTTATAGTAGATAGTGGTGGGTAGCAAGGGAAGGAGAGAAAACATATAGAGGTATCTTTCTTAATATCACACTGTTTTAGGCTTTTAGTGCCTTTGGCTTTCCTCCTGAAAGCGTCTTTTCTTCTCATACTTGTTTTGGAGGCAGTTTTCAAGATTCCAAACTAATGAATAAACCATTTTTATTGGAAGACTTTGTATGGATGAATTAGAAACATCACGCTCCCTCTGAAAGTCTAATTGTGTGTATCCTGTGAAGGTAAATGTCCACATAGATTAATTGTCTATTAGAAGTGGGTGTTTTGTTAGCTTTAAGGAAGTTTTTTAAAAAAATCATTGCCTGTTATAGACCCAATTGTTTTTAAGTATTTTTTAAAATGTCAACATAGAGGAATGTAACAGTCTCACACAGCTATCGTCTCCTATATGAGCTTAAAATATGTCCATGCATCCCCAGAGCTACTGAAGTCAATGGCAGAAACTAACTGGTAACTAAATTAACAAGTCTCTTGTCCAACTTAATACCAATTATTCTTTGATGTTCAGTAGAGTTGAGATTCCATAAAAGTTTAACTTCCAAACAAAATGCAGATATGCAGAAATTCATATGAATATGATTAGGTTTTATTACATATTCATTGATTAGGTCTTATAACATATTCATTGATTAGATTTTATTACAAGCAAAACTCCATGGTTTTATGCAAAACATTATTACAAACTGCCTAAAAATGAACTTGGAATCTTTCATTTGGTTTAAAAAGAGCCAAAAGGAATAAAGCCCAGATTAGCTTCAAAAACCTGCAACTATGTGGTCACAGAAACAAAGAGGAAAAGGAAGTTTCTCGGTTCTTCTTTCCCCTCCAGGAGAAGTAAAGCACATGCCTGAGTTATTACAGTGCATTGATCTGACTCCATCCCGAAGTTACCGAGGGTTTATAAGGCTGCAATAGAGCTTTCTTTGTATTAACGAGCCAAGCACATAAACATTTTAATGAACTGTTTTCACACGGTTCATTGGGCAGCTACCAGGCTACTACAATACAAATGACCACGCCGCCACATCCAGCTTGCTCCCGGTGGCTGTACTTTTTCAGTTTACCAAATGCAAATTGAATCTCACTGGCTACGCAGCTTCATCACATACTTGACTATTCAAGCATGGGAAATTCTTAGCCTGGAATTTACTGTATTCTGGGAGAGTCTATGCAAAGGACTGAATCTCAGAGAATTTCAGCTCTCAAGCTCCCACACCAAAAGTGAAGTCGTCGAGACCACAAAAACATAAGCCCACCCTTCTAAGTCTCCACTTACAAGTCACAGTTCAGTGTTGAAAGGTTTCGGGGCAATGAATGACAGCGTCATCCTGAGGGTCCCGTAGTTGGATCCCCATTCATCATGAGGAGGTGGTGTCCGCAAACGGACATTTCTCTTCGTGACCTGAAGGCTGGAATGAATCACTGAGCTCAACCCCGATGCAGATCAAATCTCCTGGGAATAATTAAGTATCGCGACGGACAAACATTTGCGTGCATTCGAGTCAACACTTAAAGTCACACTAAACTGTGAAATAGTATATATTCTGAGAGCTTTATGACACTGTATGTATGTTTAAGATGAAAGATCGGCCCAACACTCAATTTAATAATGAATGCAAATTATAAATGAATATTTAACAAACATACAACCTTTTCTGTCTTAACATCTCTTCTGCCAGGGATATGACTGAACGAGAAACGGCTGCCTGATGCCCCGGTGAAAACAAGGAGGTTTCACCTTGACACGGCCTTTAAAATAAGTTTGTTAACATTTAAAAATGCAGTGTAACAAGATGACATAAAACATTTCCTGATTTTTTTTTTTTTTTTTTGGCCGCACCATACGGCATGCGGGATCTCAGTTCCCCAACCAGGGATTGAACCCGTGCCCCCTGCAGTGGGAGCGCGGAGTCCTAAACACTGGACCGCCAGGGAAGTCCCAACATAAAACATTTATAAGACAGTTTGTGACCCAACCAACCGTGTTCTCATTCAATAATATTTATTAAAACATTTTATTTGGCTAATCATTTCAGGGTCAAGATTGGGAAATGTTTGTTTTTCCAGCTGAGTCAAGGATTTAAATGCTGCTAATGGTACCATAAAGATGTTATATGGTGTTAATATAACCTGAGTATGAAAACTAGAATGAATTCGCTATTTATGAACCATGAAGTTTTACCTCACCCCCAGAATAAATTTTATATCGTTACAGAGCTATTAACACACCCTCTCTGTTTTTGCATCCTCCTAATTCCATCTTCCTTCCCTAAGATATATGCACATCTTCTCACATTTATAGATGTGAGAAGATAAATCAGACCTTTTATTCTTCTGGAAACTTGGATTGAACATGCTGTTTTCACTTTACGTTTTCTTTATGGTTATCACCTTAGTGGTTCTGAATGAGCCAGGAACCACTCCGTGTATTAATAAGATGTGGGTCAGATAAGCAAATTCACCATAGTAGAAACGTTAGCTCCTCTGCTCAACTAAAACATTAAAAGAGAGCTTTCTTTCTGTTATTGAAAAGCAAAAGAATCTCAGATTTCTCCGACTATATACACTATTTAACTCAGTGATTCTGGGACTATCATATAGAGAAAATCCAAGTTATTAAAATGTTTGTACATACAAAAATATTTTCCACTAAAACATTGGAAGCAACTTCAAAATATAAGCTATGGGGTAACTCTGGACCACCTACTGGATGGAATATTATACAGCCATCAAAAATCTGGTCTCTGAATAATATTTAAGACCATAGCAAATGCTATGCTTACGATATAATGCTAAGGGGGAAAAATGTAGGATATAAAATTGAATTGGTGCCTGAAAAGAACTGTGTCAAAGTAAAACAAAGTCCTAAAATAAGAAGAAAATGACAATAAAAACAGAAAGTTATGACCAGTTACTCTTATTTACTGCCTATGAGATAATATATGTAGTATATGAAATCATTTAAAACAAAATATTTTTAATGAAATAAGGAGTTTGAATTAATCTTGCTTATAGTTTGCACCCCACACACACCCTTCTCACAGTATTTGGAAATAGTCTGGATTGATCATGGTGTTTACATGTTACTGTTCTTAGGGGGATTCTTTCATTATTATTATATATAAATGCACCTGTCCCAAAATGAAAGGGAGAAAGTCACTGTGATACAGAGGGTGATAGGTCAGAGTGACGTCACAAGACATCCTACTTAATCGTTTTGAAGTTGGTAAATTCCCAGTCACATTTGTTGCCCATTTGGTCTTCCTTTCCCAACTCCGCTCTCTGCTGCTCTCTTCCTCTCTCCTGAGTTTTTCGTTTCTTCTGCAAAGAAACCACAGTTCCAGGTGATATTCCACTTACGTTCTCTTCTCCAAGGTTGCTCTCAGGTTCACCCTATACCCATCAGACAGAAGTTCCCCTCGGCCCCCGAGGGCACACGGGTGGAGTGAGGGCTGCGGGGGGGGGGGGGGGGAGGGACCAGGCATTTCTCAGATTTTTCTTCAGCAGGAGAAGATGCATTGCACTGTTTTAGCTCAGTGAACATAAAGGCAACAGAGACCTCGTGGGCTTCTTGTGAGACTTCAGGGAAATAATGCAGTGAGGCACTCAGTATAAGCCTGGTTGCCTAGTAAATATTTGGCAGGAATTAGCCAGCATCTTCTGCATAAGCGCTGGTGTCATTAGCTGCTGGGTGTTTTGTTTGTTTGCTTTTAGCAGCAAGGTCAAAAGGGAAATCACAGGCTCACCCCCAAATGCTAGAATTTTCCACTGATTTTTTTTTTTTTTTTGGTCTGCATTGGGTCTTCGTTGCCACATGCGGGCTTTCTCTAGTTGTGGCGAGCAGGGGCTACTCTTCATTGCGGTGCACGGGCTTTGCTTGTTGCGGAGCACGGGTTCTGGTCACGCGGGTTTCAGTAGTTGTGGCACACGGGCTCAGTAGTTGTGGCTCATGGGCTCTAGAGCACGGGCTCAGTAGTTGTGGTGCACGGGCTTAGTCGCTCCACGGCGTGTGGGATCTTCCCGGACCAGGGCTCGAACCCCTGTCCCCTGCATTGGCAGGAGGATTCTTAACCACTGTGCCACCAGGGAAGTCCCTCCACTGATTCTTTATGTTATCAATTTATTTTCTCTTTAAAGCTCAAACCACTTTAACAATGTAATTCTGTGCTTCTAACAACTAAGCTAATGAGCAGATTTTCACAACTAGAATTCCTAAAGTTGAATTCTTTTTTGGAAGTCCTCGTAAAATGGGTATGCAAAGGAGATGGGTAAAATCAGAACAAAAGGTCCGTTATTATCAAATTTAGTAAGACCCAGGGGTAGGTTTACTCATGGCTTCAGTGGCCAGAAATCTGGATAATATCTGTCTCCCCCCCTCCATCCCCTCCCCAAAAGAGGACCAACAGGTGTGTCAGAGAAGCCGTGCACCCTGATCCCATTTCTGATGCTACAGTAACTGCACCTGATCACTCTGGGGTGATTCCTCGCCCAGGATCTGTTTTCCATCTTGCAATAGATCCACACAGGAGACTAGGGCCAGGTTTGGCCACAGAGAGAATTCCCTGTGAGACGCCTACCCCAGGGAGAGGACATGCGAGGTTCAAAGCCAGTGCAGTGTTTGGCAAAGGGAGCTCACTTCTATCAATGCTGAGCTGCGTAAGTCACACCAGGATGGTGTCAACCCCGGGGAACAGGGCCGGGTGGAACCCAAATGTCTTTGCTGTCTCAGCAGCCAACTAGACAGTAGAAATGGTAAGCAAATTCAACACGTCCCCCTGGCCAGTTAGAAACCTCCTAAGCGCTTTTCATCTACCCTTGAATTTGGACGTCCCCTTTTATATGGTCAGCCTGGAACACATGTAAAGTAGGAGCCGTCGAATCGTGTAAAGGCTTTTATAAGCATCTTTACAATTGTTGTCTCCTTCCAACCCCCTCCCCAGCCCGCTTCCTGGGATGTGGGCTACCCGCCTGCTACCCTGTGAACGTCAAACCTTTTCCGCTTGTGATTTTCATGCCAAATCGTAACCACGATTCAGAACACTCAAGTCCTGGTTCACTCTAAAAGTCACGTAGCTTCCTTTAAAAGCGTATTCAGGGATAGATCCTGTGGGAGAAGCAAGAAAGGAATCGTCACGCACAGGTGATACCAGGAGTTCTTTCGGAGAGAACATGGCGAGTTTGTGTGTGACCCTTGGTTCCTTTGACTAGACAGGGTGGGGGGACACAGGCACCCCACAGAAGCAACAATGGGCTCTGTCTTCTCACATGGGGCTCCGGGAACGGGGGGGGGCAAGACCGGTTCCCCCCAGAGGTGCAGACAAAGAAGAGCTCCCTCCCGGAGAAGCCGGTGACAAGTGGCTGCGGAAAACATCGCTGTGATCAGTCAGAAAGGCAGGCCAGTTATTAGCTTAGCCCTGAACCCCCTCCTTAATGCAGGACCGGTGGCGATGGTTAACAGAGCCTGGCCGCAGTGACAGGCCTGGGACCTGTGCGAGGAAATCCAATTGAAACGCAGCGAAGAGGAACAAAAGCGAGAAACAGATGTTCCAGCTCCCGGAATGCACACACTTCACATGAATATGTGTGTGTTGGGGGGCACGGGGGGACACTGGTTTCTAAATATAGTGATTTCCCCTCTTCCCCCATATAGATATTGTCAAGTTCAGTTATAGCCATCCACACTCATTTTGTCAGATTTTCAGCAATTTCTTTAAAATAAGAAGATGTCAAAATCCTAATGGCCATTAAGGGAATTCAGGGTATTTGATTTATCTACCGAGTTCTACTAAACTATTGCAGCTAAATCATACACTGTGAAACTCCAGTCTCATAGCAATTGAAAATTATCTTTAAAAAAACTGCCCAAATGAAATTTAAGCAGTTCATGTCGTTACTAGATTATAATATTACCACACTGGTAAAATATCAAGAGAGTTCTGTTTGGATTAGTCTTTTTGTAACCACATCTGGTTACTAACTAGGGGAGTTTATGTTGATAGTGGTGTGATCACAGTGCAAAGTGGGACTGGCTCTGGCATTCAAGCTTGACAAAATCAGATAATTAGATTTGAAAGAGAGTTGAGTTTTCTGAACCACGGCAGTATGTCATGTACATTAGGAAGTGTTCTCCTTTATGTCAACACAATTCTGTTTTTCTCTAATGGCCTTTGTAAGAGGAGAGAGACCATCTCACTGTGCAGATTTTTCTTAAAAAAAAAAAAAAAATCAATACTCTCAATAGATTTTAAGGAGATCTAACGTAGTACAGCAGTATGCTCCTAAGAAGATAAACATATGTAAAAGATTTTTTTAAGTGAATTAATGCATGCCACGCTGAGACCGGATCTTACCCCAAGTCCGTGGTGGTGTTCCATGCATCGAAAGCAAAGAACAGCTGCAGAGTATTTTCTCTGGTACCACATCATTTTTTATTGGTAGGTTTTAATCTGATACATTTTTGGGGTCACCGAATTCTTATTTGCTTTAGAATGCCCGATTATATAACACCCTGTAAAGGAGAAAAGAGCTTGAGCTGTCATTCTGTGCTGAAATCTATTGAAGGTATTTATGAAGAGGGTGATCTCGAGCAACGAAAGCTTTTAAAATACAGAAACAGCAGCAAAAATAAATTAATCAGGAATCCATCACTAACTTATAGGAATCACTTACAAGGAAGGGAAAACGGTTCAGTAAATTATGGATTTACAAATAAACTTGATTCTAGGACCTTGTGAAATACTTTCATTGGAATATAGATCCATTTTTCCTAAAAACAATGTTTACTTCAACTTCAGAGAGAAGGGACATGAAACCAAATCCCCTCTATGAAAATTCCAGGGAACTCTCTTCTGGTCACATAAGGAATCTATGGTGACGGTTCATAGGATTCATCTGCTACCACAAACTCAGGGGTGGGACCCAGCTAGCATTTCTCAAACTCATTCCCGTGAATTCTAAATTGTCAACACCTAAGGTTAATGATACCTGTCTTTTCGCTGTCATCAACAGTTAGGGCGGTTTAGCAAGAGATAAATCATCCTCACACACACACACACACACACACACACACACACACACACACACACACACACATGCGCTGTGCTATTGTCTTCTTCAAACAAAGGACAAAGCTTGTTTCTACATACATTTTAAACATTGTTATAAGAGAATAGACTTTTTTTTCCTTTTGTGCTCAGGTGAAATGAGTCTATGACATATTTCTTCATTTGGAACTTTTTTTTTTAAGTTTTTAGAGTAATAATGAAGACTCTCTATGCCTGATGGACCACTCTCGTCTCAAAATATGCACTGAGTTTTAAGGACCACGTAGTAAGAAAAACCAACCGTCCTTTTGATGGTTAGATAACCAGCGCCTGGATCTGAAACATCCTGCCCTCAGTTGAGGAGGATACGTCTTGCTACTAAATAAACAGTGGTAAAGTAGGGAGGTGGACCTGCCCTAGGAACATTGCAAGTTCATCTTGCAATAACTGCATCTGAACAAAAGTGCCTTTTCATGAAACACATTTTATTAAAGAAACTACTTGTTTTCACCCATCCAAATCTTAGTTTGTTTCTTTCCTGAAAACATTCTTTATGAGCTTCAAGAAGCATGCTCCCCATTTTAGAACGCAGGGCCATTCATGCTGAAGTTGGAGATATTTGATATTCTGGGCTTTTAATACACACGAGGTACACATTAAATACAGTATCAGTGTAAGAGTGAAACATATTAGGTACTTCATTAGATCCTCTGAAAATGAAAGAAGGCCAAGAGTTCAGCAACAAAATAACATTGTGCTTAGAGGTAATTTTACAATTTTAATACAGACTGTCCTGGGCCTAGGAACCATTGTGAGTCCGCGGGAAATGCTGGCAGCCGTGCGCCGAGCATCATACAAATATGTTGCAGTGGGAAGTATATTGCAGTCTAAGAAAATTACCAAGAATAGCAAAGGAAAATTCACCTATGAGTCGATAAATGGCTTTTCCCTTACCAGCCCTTCACTCGGCTTCTCCACCGCCCCCCCCCACACACACACACACTTTCTGTGGTTCTGTTTATCGTTAGCATGACTCGCAGGTGTAACCGGCTCCATGGAGCGGTGGTGTGTGCCCGCCTCGGCCCCCGCCCCGGACCCCGCGCAGACACCGACCACGCAGACTCAGCCATGCGCGCGGCACAGGTCCTGCCGTTTCAAATCTTTGCTTTCAATGTCTGTATTCTTGCCAGCCATTGTGATGGAAGGGCTTTTGCTGCCTAATCTTCACCATCGCTCTGGGTGCTGCCTAAGCCCGTGTTGCAGGCTCCGCGGGTTTTTGGGTTTCCGGTCAACTGCTTCTGCAGGGCCGCGAGCTGTGTACCCAGCGTCGCGCTCGCGGGGCCGAGGCTGGCCTGGAATCCAAGGCCTTTGCACACCCCATGCCCCGCCCCACCCAGCCTTCCTTCTCGGACCTCAAGGAGGTGTCCTGGGGGAGGGAAGCAGTTATGAAGTTTTAATCGATGTTAATCGATGTTTTGAAATAGATTTCTTCCGTGGACACAAAATCCACACCCAGTGATACCTCGTGGGGCAGTTTTCAGCCGAAAGCGGCAAGTCCGGGGCGCAAACCTGCCTCAATTAGCCCGCGTCTCCCGGGTTTTCTTCCTTCTGTTGTTTCTCTCTCAAGCTCTGGTTTCCTTACGTAAAAGGCAAACGCGAAACGCGAAACGGTTGCCTTATATTCTGCAAGGAGTCAACAGCGACGCTCGCCTGTTCAACCAACACGTGAGACTGATGGAGCCCCCAGCAGTGCCAGGAGCCGTGCCAGGTGCTGGGAGGTGGAGGGGTGCAGTGACCAACCAGCCCCGGCCACCAGCTCAGCCAGAAGCATCCACTGACCGCCAGTCAACCGCCACAGGAGCTCAGACTGCGGGCACCCCGGCTCACCCAGACTGGGGTTCTCCTGGAGGGAGTGCCATACCAACAGATCTGAAGGGCGTGTGGGGATCGGCCGTGGAATCTTACTCTAAGTCCTTTGTGTTCACCGCTTCATTTTATGCCCCTAATACTCCTGAGAGGTGAGCAGGGCGGGCATTGATTTCTCTTTAAAACAAACAAACAAAAAAACAAGGTAAGAATAAGCTTAAGGCCGGCCCGTGTGAAGCCGGGCTGGAACCGGGATGCTGGTGAGCTCCCAGCAGCGTGCTTCCCACGAGACCAAAAGAGCCAAGTCGGGGGGACCCACCCCCTCCCCACGCCCCTCGCGTTACCCTGCCTGGGTCTCCTTGGGTGGACGGTGTCCCAGTCGGTGCAAGGGAGCTGTGACTTATGGCTGAGATGGTCCAGCCAGGCCACAGAGAAGGCCACCCTGCACGTGAGGGAGGGGCTGACGTAGGACCTCAGTGCCTGCAAGACCCCCCGAGGGGGCAGACTCTGGTCCCCCAGGACCCTGCAGGGTCCACCTCTGTAGGCTCCACGGCCCCTCACTCCCTCCCCTTGGCGTTCTCCCCCCTGAGTGTTTGTGCAAGAAGGCCCCCTCTCCTTCCCCATCCACTCTGCAAACACAGACACAGACACACGCACACGCACACGCACACGCACGCACACGCACGCACACACTGCTGCCCTTCCCCCTTCTCCCCATCTCTTGTGGTGACTCTGAGTCCCCCACGGTCACCCTCCTGCTCAGGATGACCCTGGCGTTTCCAGCGGCCTATGCCAAGAGTCTGCAATGTGCTCCTTTCAGGTCCCCCCCCCCCTTTTTTTCCAGCTTGTGGGATCTCAGTTCCCCAACCAGGGATTGAACACAGGCCACGGCAGCAAAAGCCCAGAATCCTAGCCACTAAGCCGCCAGGGAACTCCCCTAGGGGGACGTGCCTGTCTTGTGTTTTTTTCTTTGGGGTTTTTCAACCGGCCTGACACTTTCGTTTCCCACGTATGTCGTAGTGAAATACTCTTTCTATACAAATCTTTCTATATGATGACCTATTTCTCTCTCTGCTTCTTTACAGTTTTCTTCCGTTTCCAAAATTTCTATGATGAAGATGTATGGCTTTCGTAACCATGAGCAAAAGGTTAAAAATTTCAAGGTATTCCTGCACAGGAAGATAAAAAATACTGACTTTTCTCCGAGTGGTGGAACTATGGGTAACTTTTTCTTGAGTCCATGTATTTTCAAATTATCTAGAATTAGATATAAATAGACCTCATATAAAATACGAAAATATCTAATTTAAAGATCTAAAAATGGGAGACAAAGCCTGTGTTATGTCCAAACATGTCTGTCTGCATGACACCCGGTTTACTTCATGCCGTGTAGACCTGCCAGGAAGCATGTTCCCGAGTTGAGAGGAAAGAGACACACAGACAGAGAGAAATTACAGTCGAATTGTGGGCTCACAGCATTAACGGACCGAGACTGGAGCTGCCCATGTGCGAATAGAACTTTCCATGCGATCTCCACTTTTCATCTTCTTCTAAAAGGCTGGGAATTTACTGCTGAGCCTGTGTCCTGCAGAGAAAATTACTTCGAGAGGACCTGCTTGCACAAGCGTAAAATCCCTGCCACTCTCTGCACAGCGAGGCGACCAGTGCAGACTCGGATGTGCTGATCTAGCTCTTTTGAGTTACATGTTCCGGAGAACTTGGGGCACAGACCTCCCAGCGCGTCACTTTCTTTATATTTTTGTCCCTTCCCAGCCTTGAGTGTCTTACTGAGGACCTCCTCCACATAGCTGGCCTTACTGGGTGCGGTGGGGACGTACCAATGGCCGGCCCAGGGTCCTGGCGTGAGAGAGGCGCGTCATCTCATGGGGGACGCAGAGAAACACCCACTGATCATCTGGGGAAAGGCTGGGCCAAGCAGAGGGAAGGGCAGGTGCAGAGCCCAAAGGAAGAAAGAAGCCGAGGCTCCAGGGCTGGAGGGAGAAGAGTAGGGTGAGGACGGGTGAGGCCCTGGAGAGCTTGAGGGGCTGGAGTTTAATTCTGAGTCTGATGAGAAGCCATTTGGAAGCTTTGAGGAAGGGAGTGATGGCATATTTTTTTGTTTGGTTTTTGGTTTGGGGTTTTTTGTTGTTGGTGTTGTTTAGTGATCCCTCTAGCTGTGAGGAGAGGAGGTTGTGAAAGGCTAAAAGCGGAAGCAAGTAGACAGCTCCCGAGGCCAGGCTGGAGATGACGCAGACCTGGGTCAGGGTGGTCCCAGGAAGGCCCCTGAAACTTGTGGAGACTGAGGTGCAGAGCTCAGAGCGCCAGGCCTCTGGTTCTTATGAGGCACTTTGAAGGTGCCCAGGAATCTGTATGAAGGAGTGTGGGAAGAGCATCTCTCCCAAACTGGAGGCAGGGAACTCACTCTGGGCTCCAGATTCTCTGAGAGGCCATGCTGCTTTCAGACGTACCTGGTCCAGCCCTACCTGGTACCCTCCCCTTCCACTCAGAGATTCTCATGGGTCCCAACAGACGTGCTCCATGACCCCAAAATAGAACAACCTCTGGCCAAGAGAGACACTAGCAGGTAAAGTAATACAGCAGTCAAAATCCCTTATTCTCTAGCCCCCGTTAAAAGGAGCAATAATTGGGGCTCAGAAGCAGTTCTGGAAAAGCTCTACAGTGCGTCCAAAGATCACCACCGTGGTTCGTCTTGAGAATGTAGGTTGAAATATAAAAACTGTGGCTCTGCATTGGCGGTTCCCAAGCCTGGCTGCATAACGTCCCTGTAGAACCTTTAAAATACACCTGTACCCAGGCCTCAGCCCAGACCGGGTCCATCAGAGTCCTGGCATGAGGCCCTGGCATCGGTGGTGTTTAAAAGCTTCCCGGTGATTCTCGCATGTGGCCGGGAGGAGGAGCTCAGCCAGAGGTGAGGTGAGTCACTTTGCTACATGTCCCTCCCCCCAGGATGTGAGTCATCCCATGGGCAGGCTGCGGCTGGCTCACGACACGATTGATGTTCAGCCTTCCATGGGGAGCCCAGACACACACGCCCCTCTTAACTAAGCACTTGTGAGAATTACTCAGAAAACTTAAAATACAAATATAGTCATCAATTTTAGGCTTAGGAGTGGGCAGCCTCCAAAAGGCAGGTCAACCCTCTCTTCCCCCTGCCTTAGCGCCCTGTCTTCTTTCTTCCTTCCTCTTCCTGTACTTTTCTCCTTGCCCTGGTCACCCACTCCACTCTCTTCCACGGGCCTCCTGGACACTCGCCCCATGCGGCTGGGTGGCCAGCCACCCTGGAGCCTTCAGGCTGCGGAGCTGAGCTCCGAGGAGAAGGTCCGGATGAAACGTAGAACTTGCCGGAAGGCCGTAGCATTGGTACCACGTCTTGCTTTGCTACAGACGTGTGTGCTTCACTACAATGAAAAACAGTCTGGCAATTCTGTAAAGGTTTAACGTGGTACCACCATAGGGTCCACTGATTCCACTTCTAAATATATACGTAAGAGAAAGAAAAACATATATTTGCACAGAAACTTGGACACCAATGTGCACAGCAGCAATATTCGGAACCCAAATGTCCATCAACCGATGAATGGATAAACAAAATGTGGTCTAACCGTATGGTAGGATAGGATTCATCCCTATGAAGGAGGGAAGTACTGATGCGTGCTGCAACTCGGATGAGCCTTGAAGACATCTGCAAAGCGAAAGAACTCAGTCACAAAAGCCCACGTGTTGTAGAATCCCATTTACATGACATGTCCAGAATAGGGAAATCTGGAGACAGAAAGGAGATTAGAGATTGCCAGAGGCAGGGAGGAGTGGAAAGTGACTACCTGCGGGTACAGTGCTTCCGGGGTGAAAAGTATGCTCTGAATCTGACCGCGGTAATGGTTGCACAACTCTGCAAATACACTAAAAACCATTGAATCGTACAGTTTAAATCGGTGAATTATGTGTATGTGAATTATATCTAAATAAAGCTATTAAAAATAAAATGGGGCTTCCCTGGTGGCGCAGTGGTTGAGAGTCCGCCTGCCGATGCAGGGGACACGGTTTCGAGCCCCGGTCCGGGAGGATCCCACATGCCGCGGAGTGGCTGGGCCCGTGAGCCATGGCCGCTGAGCCTGCGTGTCAGGAACCTGTGCTCCGCAACGGGAGAGGCCACAACAGTGAGAGGCTCGCGTACCACAAAAAAAAAAAAAAAAAAAGAAAAAAAAGAAAAAAGATGGGTTTAAAGAGGAAGCCCCACAGCTTTGTAAGCTCTCTCCCACTAAATGTCCCCACACTCACCCCCCCAGCCCCCAAGATGCTTTTCAAGTTCGCTCCCCAGTGTCAAGTTTCCTCAAATTTCTCCAGAAGCTTCTGATCTCCTTCAGTTCACCCGCCTACAGGTCCTCCTAGAACTGAGGGTCCACCCCCACCAGCAGCGTCGAAAAGGATTCTTTTTGGCCAGGCCCCCTCCCAGAGCCCTTCTGAGAGATTTGAGGAACGAGCGCCTCCTCTGAGCACCTCGCAAGGTCGTGTCGTGAAGAAGAGTCAGGTCAGATGGTCACCACCTCCGGGGCGCCCACCAGGAGGTCACCACCGGGTCTCCTTCCAGAGATGGTGGGTGAGGCCTTCCGCCCCGGGGGCCCATCACCACAAGCCTCAATGAAGGCCGGTCTGACAAAGCTGACCCCCTTGTGCTCAGTCTGGGGATCTGGAAATGCTCCTTTATTCAAAAAGTGTTTACTAGACAGTGTTCCCGGCGTTGCTCCAGGAACTGGGACCACGTACGATGTGAGTGGCAGGACGAGCAGAGCCTACCTGCTCAGGTGAGCCAGACCCCAGACGCAGCATCCGCGATGCCCGGGCTACAGGGGCCCCCAGGCTGCCGTGAAGGGAGGGGTCCCGCCGGGTGCACGCTGGGTCTGCGGCTTCTGGAAGCACAGAGCGGGTCCGAGGAGGTGCTTTGCCCGAGACTGGAGCGGGGAACCGCAGGGCAAAGGTCGGGCGGGTGGAGGGGCCCGGCCCAGAGGTGGGGGAGGGGCAGGAGGGACGGCGAGGGCGGGCGGGCGCAGGTGGCGCTAGCACCCGGGGAACAGGGGGGCTGTGGGGTGAGGGCTGAGGGGTCGGGGGCGCCGCCACGCGGTCCCTCCGTCTTCTGTAGGGACGGAGGGTCCCCGAAGCCCCCGCACCGGCTGAGGACCTGGGTCGGGGCTCCTAGCCTCTGGGGGAAGGTTGCTGTGGAGGGCTCGCTCGGCCCCCCTACACACACTTCCCACCCAGCCCCCCCCCCACCCCGCACCTCCATCCTATCTCTCTATCCCTGACCACCCCCTGCTGGAGGTAACTGGCTACTCACCAAGCGGACAAGGAACCTGCCCGCCGCAGGCTGGACCCTGGCGTCGGACCGGTTCTGCCGCTTTTCCCCTCTTTGCTTCCTGGACCATCTTTGGGGCACCTCATGGATCCCGTTATCCCCGGGGGCTGAGCACGCGGCAGTGCGGGTGGGCGGTAAGTGCAGGGCTGTCGGGGGGCGCCTGTCACAGGTGAGGAATCCATCAACCTGCTAAAGTTGAGGACACTTTCGTGGCACGTTCCCTACTTTGGCCACAGAGTCCTGGCCCGAGGGAGGTCCGATCAAACCCAGAAAGTTATAGCACAGGGTCCCCTTCCAATATGACAGCAGCAGAGTGAGTGTGTTTCCAAATTTACATCCCTAGGGATCAGTGGTTGTTAAAATTAATGTGAATGTGTTCTTTCATTGCAGAAATTCAGTGTTCTTTATTTTAAAACGATTCGTTCACACTAGTGCATGAATTAGTGATCTATTAAACCTACTCGAGTTGTCATGCACTTTCTTTATAAAGTTATCAAGTGCAAACCAGGGTGAAATGATATATTCAGAAAAGGACAGGAACATGTTTCTAATACAGCGTCTCTGTACCTATTACATACGTGCTCATCTTTAAGCACACATGTGCCTCTAGGAAATAGAAATGCATTTTTCTTGCAAATTCCTGGTATGTTTAAAGTTCAAAGTTGATTGACACATGCTTTCACTTAATGAAGGTAATTACAAAGAATAACAACTCCAAACAGATCTGTTCAGTGTAACAATCTCGTCCTGCCATGTAGATTACATTGAGACCCGTCAGATAGGCGGTTTTGCCACCAATCACACCGACGCACGTTTGTAAGACGAGAAACAGATTAATAAGCATCAACGCTTTCCTCTAAACACTTGCCGAAAAGAATCAAAGCTGCTGGCTCTGAAGGAAATGATACAGCGGTAGGCGTTTCTCTATCTAGCCTCCAAAAAATAACCCTGCAGGCCTCTCAGGAAGGACAGAAGGGCACATAGACCTCTTGTGATGGTTGCTGTCTGCCGGACACGCAAGCCACACAGACCCACTTTTACTAGTGCCGTTTTGCCTAATATAGCGGGCATGTTTCACTAAAAATCTCTACTGGACCGTTTGGATAAGTAACAGCCCAAACAGAAGGTTTATTTCTGCTCCAAATGGTTGGTACTTGTTGAGTATCTAATATCTGGTAAAGGCCCATCTAGCTAAAAATCAGGGGGTATCGGGGATGATTGATCAGATATACAGAGGTAGATCATTACCCAAGCCTTTGGGAAACACAAATACATATGGAAAAGGTCTGTGATTACAATTACACCGCCAGGCGAGCGTAGTTCTAACTTCAAACACCAGGATTATAAAAGAGGGTTCCACTGCATTTAGTTTTATCCCGCAAACATGCCAGGTAAATGAATATTGCGCCTAACATAGCAAAGAGTGGATTTTCCACTTGACTTTTCACTGCCACGTATAAATAGCATGTAAAATGAAAATGGATGGACAGAGTATTGAAACAATCACATTGTATACAACATGAACTTTGTTACTATATCATAATTGTGGGGCCTTTTATTCCAAACTGGTTAAGATTTAGGGTCATGTTTTGTATAGCAAAGGGGGCATAGAATTGTAGCCAGTCAGCTGTCTGGTCTCAGCCTGGTCGTGAGCGTACCGTGACTGTGTTTGCTTTTCTGTGACACGGGGCATTACGGGGCTCCGCTGACGTGCCAGATGATGGCAAAATAAATAAATAGCACACGTTGAAGACCGAAGCGCCTCAGTCATGTTGCTTTCAGGAATCTGCATTTTACATTTAAAAATAAAGGGAAGCTTCTTAGTCTGTATTTAGAAGTCAAAAAAGATCTATTTAAAAATTAACTTTCTCCCATAGGAAATACATTTCTGTGATCCCATATTAATGGGAGTGGGTTTATGGGTCTTGCAACGTCTCTCAGAAAAAGACACCCGCTGGTTCTGTGTGGAGGAGCCTCAGGGCTGCACGGAGGTTGGATGTGTCTTCAGGAATGTCCTGTTTCAGCAGCATGAAACTCAACTGGCAAGACTTTCTTCCAAAAAAAAATTTTTTTTTTTGGTCCACGTGACATGTGGGATCTTAGTTCCCTTGTCAGGGATCGAACCCGTGCCCCTTGCAGTCGAAGCCCGGAGCCCTAACCATCGGACCTCCAGGGAATTCCCTCTTCCAAAATGCTTTGCCCATATCCTGAAACTGCTCTAAGAAGCGTCAGGAGCTCTAACCGTCTCTAAATGCTCCATGTACTGTTCCCTCTGTTTACTTGGAGACGCCTTATTAAGACATATTTAGATGCGATCGTAACAAACAATGTGAAATCATCTCGTTCTGCTTCTGACTTCAGAGGTACAACTCACTGTCTCTGAATGAACCCATCTGCATGGCTGGCTGCAGCCCTGAAACCGCCCTGACTAGACAGTCGTCTGGGTGCAAAAAACCCGCTTTCATATTTCGGAATCATAACGACCTAGTTACATTTGGTATATAACGTCATTTCTGCTGCCTAGCAAGTGAAAAGGTAAGTGATCACACTAACCTGTATTGTATGGATCAGTTAGTTACAGGAAGAAAGAAAAATCCTGGGAAAGGTCTTGGTCTGTCTCCTCCTTATATTAACAGGACAGTGGGAACTGACCTTTTTTGAGAAAAGGACCAAAAAATAACCCAACGATGCCTGAAAAACCCTTCTGATCTCACCTTTCGCCTTCCGGCAGCTTTTAGTGTCTTACTGAGGGCCCTGAACAGAGAGATTATTAGCTAGTAATTTGTCATTAAAACCTTACAAATACTGTATTTCAACAAATCCAAGACGCCATGGTAAGACACCTCGCCATTCTGTGCACCACTGAGAAAGAACAAAATCTGACAGTTAACTTCGGTTGTGCCCCAACTGTCTGAAGCATCCTGAATCCACAGATGTGAAAATGTTAAGACACATGCGTCTTAGAACCAATAAAATACGATATCTCCGAACTTACCATGCAAAAACTAGTCTTCTGGGCTTCCCTGGTGGCGCAGTGGTTGAGTGTCCGCCTGCCGATGCAGGGGACGCGGGTTCGTGCCCCGATCTGGGAAGATCCCACATGCCGCGGAGCGGCTGGGCCCGTGAGCCATGGCCGCTGAGCCTGCGTGTCGGGAGCCTGTGCTCCGCAACGGGAGAGGCCACAACAGTGAGAGGCCCGCGTACCGCAAAAAAAAAAAAAAAAAACTCGTCTTCTGTCTTAATCGGAAGTGGCGTTATCGCACGTGTGCACACCTCACTCGCCCACTGTTTTTTATCAAGCCCTGGCATCCTTGCCTCGTGAACATGTTTGTCTTCTGCCTTTCCCATCCTTCAGGAAGACCCTCGGGACTTCTCACCCATCAGTGTCACAGCTGTGTCACAGCTGTCCATGGAAACCGCCTTCTAATAGGTCCCCAGGCCTCCATACCCTGACCCCTCTGTGTGTAACCCAGCCATGGGGGTACATCACACTGATCTTTACCCAGGCCACCCCCTCCAGGGTCAGCCCTTCGGGAGTCACTCCTTCTCCTTGGCCACCCCCATCCTTTTCAGACTACGGTGAGAGGACCGCCATGGTGTGTGGCAAGCTCCTCAAAACAGCTGGATGTACAACGGGCTATTATTCAGCCTTAAAAGAGAGTGAAATCATGCCATCTATAGCAACGTGGATGGACCTAGAGGTTGACATACTAAGTGAAGTAAGTCAGACAAGGATAAACGTCATATGATATTACTCATATGTGGAATCTTAAAAAAAGATACAAATGAACTTATTCCCAAAACAGAAAGAGACTCACAGACATAGAACGCAAATTTATGGTTACCAAAGAGGCAGGGGGTGGGAGGGGGGATAAATTAGGAGATTGGGATTGACATGTATATACTACTGCATATAAAATAGATAAACAACAAGGATCTACTGTAGAGCACAGGGAACTCTACTCAATATTTTGTAATAGAGACTTCCCCGGTGGTGCAGTGGTTAAGAATCCGCCTGCCAATGCAGGGGACACGGGTTCAATCCCTGGTCCGGGAAGATCCCACATGCCACGGAGCAACTAAGCCCGAGCTCCATAACTATTGAGCCTGGACTCTAGAGCCCAGGAGCTACAACTACTGAAGCCCACGTGCCACAACTACTGAACCCGCACACCTAGACCCCATGCTCCGCAACAAGAGAAGCCACCGCAATGAGAAGCCCACGCACCGCAACGAAGAGTAGCCCCCACTCGCCACCACTAGAGAAAGCCTGCGTGCAGCAACGAAGACCCAACACAGCCAAAAATAAATAAATAAATGTATACATAAGCATGGTATAAAAAAATATATTTTGTAATAACCAAATGGGAAAAGAATCTGAAAAAGAATGGATATATGTATGACAATCACTTTGCTGTACACCCAAAACTAACACAATATTATAAATCAACTACACTTCAATTAAAAAAATTGAAAAACATAAATAAAAATAAAATATCATTTTAAACTAACAAAAACAACTGCTGGATGAGTAGAGCACATTTCCCTACGGCATTAATTCCGCGCAACAGTAGGCAATTCTTGACATTTGTTGTTTTCACTAAAATAAACCTTATAGAGAAGAATGATAAATTGCCTTAATTTTTACAATAAAACTGTTCCTAGACACAGCCTCATTTCAGGTGATCAGGTGACCATCCCTCTCTGCTGTGTAAGTGGAACATTCCGGAAGCTCTTGGCCACAGGGTTAGCTCAAAGTTCCCACCGCCTTTCAGTCTTCATCTCCCTCCCTCTCATCCTGAATGCAAATTCTTCTCCTGCCGAGATACCTTCTCAACATTTCCCCCGAATATCCGGCACAGATTGTTGCTTATAACAGTCATCGGACGTCAGCGATCCCTTTTCCTGCCATGCGCTATCCAGATCTGACCATGCCTTCGAGACCAGGTCAGCCCCACCTCCCCACTCAGAGCTGTCCTCCTGCCCTCCTGTCCTGGCTGCCTTCCCCTCATCCAAAGACATTTACTGAAGTCCTCTATCAGGGGTTGACAACTACCTCCTGGGGGCCCAAGTACCGCCTGCCGCCTGCTGGCCGCCCCAGCCTTGAGCGGTTGCAGCAGAGACCACGTGGCTGGCAAAACCTCATGCATTTACCGTCTGGCCTTTTATAGACCAAGTTTGCCAACACCTAGTCTAGCTCCTTATTATACTTTCTGACACAAAGTCCCATTATCTTATTATATGCTATCTTAATATATGTATTATTTTATATATATGCTTGTATAAATACATATATATAAAGTTAGTTCGCGTTTCCTTTTTCTCGTCTCCCACAGCTCCTTGCGGTCAGGGACCATCTTACTCACCCAGCCTCCTCTGGAATGCCGAGGACTGTTCTACCTTTGAGGAATGTGCCCCCTGGCTTCGTCTGACACATTAACAAATGACACATTGTCAAAGCACGACTTCAGTGAAAGTTGAAACAAACATGCTCTCCTGCTGACGGTGTGACCGGCTGGTACACGAGATGTCCGTCCATCCAGAGCTCGATCATCAGTTGCTTATTCGGCAACGTCACTGTACTGGGTCCCGGGCGGCGAGAGGAGAGTCACAGAAGAAAAACATAAGCCCTCCCCACGCCTGAATTCGACCGTCTCCTTGAGACAAGATGGACACGTGTGTAAGAGGGGTCAGTAGGAAACACACTCGGGTGAACCCGTTGTGTGATGCCCAGCGTTACAGGGAAAGGAGAAATTGTCGCAGTCTGAGGGAAAGGATGACAGCTGCTCAATAAACGTAGTGTGTGGCTCCATGAAAGGGAACGAGGAGTACGGTTTGGAGGCTGGTGTGTAAGGACTGTGTAAAGAGACCTGCCCACAGGAACTGCAGTCAGTGTGCTGCTTGACACGGTGAGCTAACACCTCAGGGCGGGGGAGGGCTGTGCAGGGTGCGTATAGGAGGGAAAAGTCCCCTCGTTCTCAATTACGTTTGATGTCTGTGTTGATTTGAGTATCTTTGACTCCCCTTTCTTGTGGAACCAGATAGAATTTGCAGTAGCCTGAAACAAGTGTATTCATTAAAGATGCAATGAATGTTCATCGGGTGCCTCTGCCAGTCTCTAGGGAGACAGAGGTGACTGAGACCGGGCCCTGAAGCCTCATTCTTTCAAGATCAGTACTGACCACGGGACGGCTCGGAAGGAAATGAACTGGGGACCTGGGGCAGGGTGAGCAGCGCCGGGCGCTGGGCAGGGCAAGGTCAAGGAGAGCCCCTGCCGGCCTGGGCTGGACCGAGGGTGGGAGGGAGCGGAGAGCGGGGCAGAGCCTGCAGCGCGTTTGCAGAAAGCCGGTGGCGGTCAGAGTGAGTGACGGATGGCTCAAGAGGCTGGGAGGCTGGTCTGCAGCCAGGCCACGGAGAGGCCCAACATCTTTAGAGCTTCGGCCTGGATTCCATGGGTAAGAGACACGGCGGCGTAATAGAAGCGGAACTGGAAAATCTGGAAAGAGAACACCCAGAGGCAACAGACCTGCTCCCTCTGAGGGCTGGTACGTGTCATCTGTGCCCCCGGCTTTGCTTTCTGACCCAAGCTGGAACCACAAAGGGGCCCCTAGGTTGCGAGGTGCCAGTCATCTGAAAGGAGGGACTGTGGGTTTCTTGGAGTGACCGACCAAGCCCTTCCACTCGATGCTACAGGTATTTCCCCGGAATCTTATACGCAGGACCTTGAGGAAGATAAAGGTCGATTTTCTAGAAAACAGTGTTACAGCAAATGAGTACTGGCCTTCATGGGCCTGTCTGGTCACTGTGGCTCAGGGGCTGAACTTTGGCCCGGTAGGGATTCAAATCGATTCCAAAGTTTCTAGAGCAGTATCTTAATTTTTAACTGCACTTAGATTGACCCCAGGCAAAATGTGAGAAAGGAGAAGTTTGTCGCTATGTCCTTGTCTCCAGTATTGTTCTTGGGTGACTGAGGGTCCCCTGGTGTGGCCTCAGAGTCCCCATTTCTGGGCTGTGTCCTCTGACCTCCTCTGCCCTGAAACAACAGGGCTCATGGTCTTTGAAACCAGACGAGTCTTTCAACATGCATCAAAGTTACTTAGCTTCTAGAAGCTTCCACCGCCCCACCTGGCAAGCTTGAATGACGTAACCAACGCAGATGTCTCCCACGTCCCATTAGTTACAATAGTTAGGAAATGGGAGCTGCTTAGCTAAGGAGGAATGCGACACTTTTGTCCGGTTAAAAGATGCTTGTATTTCTAAAAGGCTTTTACCAATATTGAATTAGTTTAATTGTAAAGACTCCCCTAAGTAGTCTGTGAAAATTGGAAGCATTTCTACGCACACTGAAAAGTATAAGAGGAAAAGGGAAAATCTCCCCTCCCCGCCCCCTTGAACCCCGCTCTGCAGCGTATGAAGAAAATCTATTACTATTTATTTGTTATGTATTATTAAGTGCTCTGTGTGGTGGTTGACCCAATAGATTTGTGCAGGCCTGTTAGCAGCTTTCCAGACCTTTCCATGACAGAGCAGCTGTGTATTTCTGTATTAATGTGGTTCCCAGGGCACTTTTCACGCACCACGGATTCCTCCTCTCCTGCTTGTGTCTCATCATATCCCGCTTATACACACACTCATTTGCTCATTTAACACACGTGTACCAAGTGCCTGTGATGTATATGTATCGGTTGTCTATAGAAATATAATTTTTTACTCTTATGATAAATCCATGCCTTTATACATGTATTCTTGTACACTTGTGCGTGATTATCTCTGGAGAATAGATTCCCCAAAGTGGAATTTCTGGGTTTAAATGTCCATGCCTACTAAAGTTTGAGAGATACTGACAAATTGCCCCCCAAAAAGGAGGCATCAGGTCATACTCCCATCAGCCAGTTTCCTGATCCGATAGGTAAAAAATATTTTCTTAGTCTAATCTGTCTTCCCCGGGTCACTAGTGGAGATGAGATTTTTTCCTGCACGTTTATGAGTCAATCCAATGAATTTTCATGTCCTTGACCCATCTTCTAGAAGTTTTAAGAGACCTCGAATCTTATTGACTGCAAGTTGGTTCAGAGGCAATTAGCCTTTCGGCGTCACCCACGAAGGCTGCTGTCTGTGTCTAAGGCTGACCCAGGCATCATGCAGCTTCGGAGAAGTGGGGAGTTATTTTACCCACGCCAGGGTCTCTTATTAGGACACGAGTCATCTGCAGATATCCCAGAGTTCCACCCTGTCCGTGTTAGTGGCTCAACAGTCTTGGAGTCGAGGAAGGAAATAGACAAAAGGTCTGGGTGCATTTTTTTCTTCTCCCAGACCTTCCCCGTGGTCATAGCAGGGGGCTCATCACTCCCTCTCAATACCGTAATGATAGCGAATAGTTACCCGGTCTCCTGGTGAGTCTTTTCTGAACATCCCATCTGAAACATCTTCACCCCCCGCAAGCACTCCTCCCCCCATCCTGCCTAGTTTTTCTCTGCAGCACTTCCCACCCTGGGCCTCCGTTTGTATTTCCTTGTTTACTTCTGTCTGTCTCATGGCAGCATGAGCCCCCGGGAAGAGGCTTGAACCAGAATAGACCTCCACAGTCATAAGAGAGCGTCTATGTACGTTATCTCATCTGATCCCTCCGACAACCCTGTGGCAGGGGTATTACTATTACCTCCATTTCACAGAAGAGGAAAACGAATCCAAGATAAATGAAGGGACGTGGTCAAGGTTGTGTAGCTTGTATGTGGGAGGGCCTGTGAGCTCTACCTTGTGATGCCGCTGCTTCTCAAGAGAAACCAAATTGATGCCCCTCCCCCTCCCCCCCAACGGCCCAAATGTTAGTAGAAATGTCGCCATTTCCAGCATGGTCGTGGGATGGCTCTAAAGCTAGGACTGTATTTGTTAATCGTTTTTGATTTCCATATATCTACATGCTCCATCCTGCATATTTAACTGGTTCCCAGAAATGACGATTTTGATGCTAGCCTGTTTGGGAAAAGGGGGGCCCCGCAGTCCCGTGTTGACGATGCTTCTGGCTAAATCGTACAAAGCAGAGAGCTGTTTCGTTCTTTTTTGACATACAAATTCCAGAGCAATTAGCATTTTGTGGGCATTCAACAAATACGTGTCCAAAGGAATAACGTTCCCAGTGGAAGCGGCTATGGCAACTAAAACCTTAATTTCAAAATAGCAGAGGGAGGTTCTCCCTTCGTAAACTGAACTTTCACAATGGAATCACCTGGGTCCCACAGTCACAGCTTCTATTCAATGGGCCTGGGGTGAGACCCGGCCATTGGGATTTATAGAAACTCCCGGTGATTCAAAGGACAGCCGGGAAGGAGAAGCGGTGACTGACAGCTTCCTCCAGTGAAGAGTGTGCGCCCATCAAAAGGTAACATTTAGGCAAAAATATTCACTGAGCAGAATTCTTCAAGAATCACCCAATTTGAAAGCCCCTTGGAGGAAAATTAGACCAGACCAGCTCAGAAGGGACCATGGAAGCAGCTCTCCTGAACACGAAGGAACCCTCAAGCCTTGGGGACTTGCAGAAATTACTTGTGAACAGAGAGGCATCCTTTTGTTTTTCTAGAGCAGGGATCTGCAAACGTTTTCTGCCAAGAGCCAGTGAGTGACTATTTTAGGCTTCACAGGCAATGACCCCGCTCCCCAGGGCAGCCCCAGTGGAGCCTGGACCCACGTGGATGGGGAAGTGTGACCTGTTCCAATAAAACTCTATCTGCGGACATGAAAATGTGAATTTCACACAATTTTCACGTCACAAAATATTATCCTCTTGATTCTTTTCAACCATTTAAACACGTAAATCCACCCTCAGTGTGAGGGCCAGACAGAAACGAGCAGTGGGGCCAAATCTGGCCCATGGGCCGTGGTTTGGTAACCTCGCTCTAGAAGAACGTAGTAAGAAACAAATACAGGAACACATCAGAGCTGTTAATAAACGGATTATACAGCAAAAGACACATTTGGGTAGAACTGATTACATCCATCCCATCCTTCATTCCTGCCCCGCCCAGGATGCCCAAACTAGGATTCTTTCTCAAACTGCAGGTGAACTTGAGATGCTGAGGTTATCTCGGGTGGAGCCCGCTTGTTTTTTAGTCCCATTCTTACTAGCGAAATTATAGGCTGCAGGAGGCGTGCAGAACCTCAGGACAGGGATGGCTCTAACAAGAGCTTTCACAACTCAGTCCCAGAACCTGCGGCTGCCCTACGTGGAGGTGGCTTTTACTGCCCTTTGGGTCATAAAAACGTCAGCTTCAGGTCCCCAAGTGAACGGTTTATAGGCGTGGACTTATGCAAACACAGGCCTATTAAACACGAGCCCCAAAGATTTGGTGAAATCAGAGACGTGAGAACTGGAGGGTGATAAAGTGAGTCCCACACCCAGTGGCAGGAGGGCAGTTTCCCTAAGGGGACGCTGGGGTTGGGGGGGGGCCTCTGGCGACAGAGAGTCACTTTACCATGAAGTAGGGATGTGCAGGAGGGGAAGCTGCTGGCAGAAACTGAAGTGCTTGCCTTGCTTCATAAGGGAATCTCTCTCACGTATTTATCAGTGCACGGGGCTTCTGCACATCCCACACGGCCCTCGGTAACAGAAACACTAAAATGTGAAATGAGTTTCCTTTGGAGAATTTTCCAAAATAAATAGTGAGGATCGTGGAGAAGAGAGATGTGTTTATGGTGGACAAAAAAAGAGACTCACAGCAACATGGATGGACCTAGAGATTATCCTACTAAGTGCAGTAAACCAGCCAGAGAAAGACACATATCATGTGATATCACGGACATGTGGAATCTAAAAGAAAAATGATACAAATGAACTTATTTACAAAACAGAAACAGACTCACAGACATAGAAAACAAACCTATGGTTACCAAAGGGGAAAGATGGGGGGAGGGATAAATTGAGAGCTTGGGATTAATATATACACACCACTACATGTAAAATAGATAACCAACAAGGACCTACTGTATAGCACAGGGGGCTCTACTCAATATTCTGTAATAACCTAAATGAGAGAAGAATTTGAAAAAGAATAGATATATGTATAACTGAATCACCTTGCTATATGCCTGAAACAAGCACAACATTGTAAATCAACTGTATTGCCGTATAAAATTTAAAATTTAAAAATAATTAGTAAAAGAATTTTGTCTTGGACTTCCCTGGTGGCGCAATGGTTAAGAATCCACCTGCAGTGGTTGAGAGTCTGCCTGCCAACGCAGGGGACACGGGTTCGAGCCCTGGTCTGGGAGGATCCCACATGCCCTGGAGCAACTAGGCCCATGAGCCACAACAACTGAGCCTGCGCGTCTGGAGCCTGTGCTCCGGAACAAGAGAGGCCGCGACAGTGAGAGGACCACGCACCGCGATGAAGAGTGGCCCCCGCTCGTCGCAACTAGAGAAAGCCCTCGCACAGAAACGAAGACCCAACACAACCAAAAACAAATAAATGAATTTATTTAAAAAAAAAAAAAGAATCCACCTGCCAATGCAGGGGACATGGGTTCGAGCCCTGCTCCAGGAAGATCCCACATGCTGCGGAGCAACTAAGCCTGTGCGCCACAACTACTGAGCCTGTGCTCTAGAGCCTGTGAGCCACAGCTACTGAGCCCACGCACCACAACTACTGAAGCCGCACTCCTAGAGCCCGTGCTCCGCAACAAGAGAAGCCACTGCAATGAGAAGCCCGCGCACCGCAACTAGAGAAAGCCTGAGCACAGCAATGAAGACCCAACGCAGCCAAAAATAAAATAATTCATTCATTCATTAAAAAAAAAAGAATTTTGTCTTCATCCATGTTAAAAAAAAGAGCAAGAACCCACTTAGAGTTGGTTTCTTCTTTTCTTTGGAGAAGAAAGGAAGATAAAGGAGACAGAGGGGGTAGGGGTAAGGAGATGTGGAAGAAGAAAAATCCAAGAGGTGGCATTTGCATGGAGGGGCCCCATGGGGACTTGCAGGGGTGGCCCTCGGGCACGGCCCAGAGCCGCTTCTGTTCCCCCAACAGAAGCCGCCAACAGGCCCTGCCACCGCGGGCGCCGTCAATGTGTTTTACGAGCCACGATGCTCGCTGCGTCCTCATCTTCCCCAGAACAAAGACCAATGTCCAACCAGAGCAACAGCAAAATTACCAGCCTGACCCTCACCTCCCCGATGGGCTTCGCACGCAAAAGCTCCCCCGATCCGATCGGTGGGACCCGGAGCCCATTTTTGTAGCCACACTGATGCTTTTCCCCAGGCTCACGGGGGAATTTTCCAATTACACACACAAAAATAAAACCCGCAAACCTGACAGCAGTGAGAGAGGCCCCAGAACTATTGCTGAAACACCAAAAGCTGCTTCTCATTAAAGCAGAGATTTAGTGGAAAAGTTTAGACTGAGAACTTAGGGGAGAAGGTAGATGCTGAAAGCTCTGTGGAAATCATTCTACCTGAGGAAAAGCAGAGCGGTCGGCCAAACCCCTCTTTGCTGACCTGGTCAAAGGCCCGACTTCCCAGCTGGGCGGCCGCCCTTCGGACAGCAGCCCTGGCTTGCCCACAGTCCTGATTTCAGTGATTCAAACATCCTTGATTATGCTGATTTCCTATGAGTAATAAAAAAATGTGATGGAATATTTTTAGCATTACATGACTTCATATAAAAAAATGCACAAGTCAGGGGAGAAAGCTTTTCCTCAATCATGTCACTTTATTTTTATTCAGAAAATATGCTTCCATGGGGCTTCCCTGGTGGTGCAGTGGTTGAGAGTCCGCCTGCCGATGCAGGGGACGCGGGTTTGTGCCCCGGTCCGGGAGGATCCCACATGCCGCGGAGCGGCTAGGCCCGTGAGCCATGGCCGCTGAGCCTGCGCGTCCGGAGCCTGTGCTCCGCAACGGGAGAGGCCACAACGGTGAGGGGCCCGCGTACCGCAAAAAAAAAGGAAATACGCTTCCTGTCAGTTTACCCAGTCCCGCTGGACCACCTGCTGTGGACTCGGGCCCTCTGGGTGTGACGGACCAAACAGCCTCCTCAGGGAGACAACCAAACACCAGTACAAATGGGTCATTACAAACTCAGAGACTTTCCATGAAGGTCAGAGGGGACACGGCAAACTCAGTGTCATTGCAGCAGGGGAAACGTCAGGAGGCTGGCAGAGACGAGGTTGGGGTGAGAGGTGCCCTGATCACCCGGCAACCTGTTCACTGTCCTGCTGGGTCTTGGCCGCCTGGAGACCAGGAGGCCCTGGAAGGGTTAAGCGGTTGGGCCTGAGAACCGTGATGTGGAGTCTAATCCCAGGCCAGGGTCTCCACCGCAGGCGGGGAAGACGCCCCCAATTTCATTGTTTCTCTTCCTTCAGGCTGTGGATGAAGATTTTTTAAAACATTAGCCGGATTCTTGGGTGAATACAGAAATTCAGTTTTATGGGGGGGTGGAGGGCGGTAGGCAGTTCATAGGGATGCGGACGTCCAGACAAAGCCTAGTGTTTAACAGGGGAATCGGGTGTGACATAGAAGGCAAACAAGGGTTTGTTTGTTGTTAACCGGCTTTGGAGTCAGATAAACCCATATTCAAGGCCTGCATCTACACTAGCTGTGCGGCCTGGAACACGTTACCTTTCTTTGCCTGTTTCCTCACCTGTAAATTTACAATAAGAGTACCTTTCTTCCGTAGGTGGCTCACATGAGGAGTAAATGAAACCATAGACGTGAAGCCCTAAGAACAGCGCCTGACTACCGTATAGTGATGTCTCGATAAATGACAGCTTCTGTGATTGCATCATCGTCAGGGACGTTTTCGTCTCAGGCATCATCACCTTCCCAGTCTCCTGGATTCCCACTCAATACTCAGTTCTCTGGAAAACCCACGCAGACACTAAACAGCAAGAAAACATTCCCTGGCTTCCGTTCCAGGCTAAACAGTCTTGCAATCACCACAAGGATAAAAACTGCCAGACATTCCCCAGTGGCTTCCAGAGTCTCCGGATGTCTCTTCATGACTGTCTCATTCTGTTCTGTGTCTCTAGGAAAAAATGAGGCTTCCTATCAGCAGCCCTGGAGGAGACCAGCTCCCACGTGTGCATGGAAGTCAAGAACAGAGGTCAGACTCAGAGGGCCCTTGGAAAGTGGCTCAGAGTCCTCCACGAGGTGCGTGTATACACACACAGCATTTGTAAAATACAGCAGCTGCGTTATTCCTGTTGGCCTCCAGGTATAAAGCATGGATATGAAATGTCACAGGAGAACTCTTTGAGAGCGTTTGGAGACTATTTCTTTTCACAATATTAAGAACAAAAAGATGTTGACATTTTTTACTGCTCCTTTCAGCTTTCCTTATTTTGAAGTCAGGGCTTCAAGTCCAAGACCAAGGAGCCAGTCGGGGCGGGGGGTGGGGTGGGGGCGAGTTCACATAGTCCTGTGAGATGCTGTCATCTAGTGGCCAATGTGAGCACTACAGTAGGAGGCTGACTGCCCTTTGTCCCTCAAGTTCTAGGTTATTTGGCAAACCTGTGACCTGTCCTTCACCAACACTCCCACTAATTATACTGACTCCTCGGGGCTTAAATGAATCTTTTCTTTCCTCCACAGGAATAGTACAAATGAGCCATAATAAAACCCGTAAACGCCTTTGGTTGAAGGATTAAGGAGTTTTGTTTGTTTGTCTGTTTTGGACAAATGTTTGGGTGGAAAGTAAAGCCAGGCTTTTAATCTGTAAACGTTGAAAGTATTGCTAGAAGTACAAATCCACTCTTTTAAGATATGAGAGGAAAGTGTATATTGTATGAATTCTGTGACCTCACAGGAAGAGAAACACAAATCTTTCTTTCACGACAAATCTTGAAGACACGTTACGTGATCGACACATTGCAGGTCATTTCCTCCATGTATGGAAAGCGTGATGGGGGCTTTGCACGTGGCATCCCGCAGTCCTCACAACAGCACTGCAAGCTCTGTTCACGCCCACCCAGCGGCTCAAACGGCTCCAGTCACAAGGCTACTAGGTGAGAACTCAGAACCGAGGGTACAGTCCCCCTAAGGCCGACTCCCCTGCAGTCCCGTGGGCTGCGTCCTCTCAGCTGCAGACACCATCTGGCACGTCACAGCTATTCAACACGTGTCCGTGCATGAATGAACGAATGAATGAATGAATGCGTCCTGCAGCGAAGCTCTTCCTCCCGGGGCACACAACCAGACCGCATTTTTTATCTCCTTTGCGGTTAACGTGATCCGGCAACCAAATTCTGGCCCTTGGGAGCATTACCTCCAGGCCTGGCTGATGAAAACCTCCCCTGTGGGACCCTCCTTTCCTTTCCCCCTCTGCCGGCTGAAAGGAGGGGAGTCCCAGAACCTAAAGGAGCGTGGGGCGCCTACAAGGGCTGAGATCCCTGAGCGGCTTCATGGAGCAGAGTCCCCGCCCCCGCCCACCCGCTGGATTGTGACCCAGTGAGAAATCAAGGGCTCTGTGGAAGCCACAGAATCTGAGTCCTCCCAGACCAGTAAGACTCCAAGGCAGTGCTTTTGAAGTTATAAACACTGCTTTTTTTTGTACAAGAAAGACATCCTACATTGCAGTCATTTTAACTTAAAGCTCTCACGCCTGAATAAAGCACTCTAGCTCTACGTTTATAATTAATTCACACTCTTACGGGAGAGTTAAGATAGCATGTTTCATGAACTCGAGCACCATCTGTTATTTTTAAGATCTGGGCTCTGACCATGACTCAGCAGAGGAAATCACTCCTTTGATGACACATCAACCCACAGGATGGGGGAGGAGACAAAGCACAAGGGGGGGGGTGGCTGTGTTCACACCGACAGAGCCCCCCAACCCTGAGGTGGGGAGCCCCGCTGGTTACCTTGGAAACGCAGGCACACACGGGGTGTGGCATTGTATTTACATCAAAGCCACTTCCACTCTGTAACATACATGTACGATATGTTTTTCCCTTTCTAATGGTTCTGACAAGGAAATAGGTTCTGTTCGATATGAGTCACCGAGAGAGCTGTCATTTGCCGCTAATGTTCCCGTGTCATCTGCCAGCGACTTTCGGGGGCATCCTTGTGTTGGATTCGAATTAGAAATGCACCCGAACCAAGCGGAGAAAGCGGCTTGGTTTGGTGGTGGTGGGATGAACTGGGAGATTGGGATTGGCATGGATACGCTGATGTGTATAAAATGGATGACTAATAAGGAAAAATATATTTAAAAAAAAGAAAAGTATACCGCTGGAATTTCTCTGTTTTCAAAATCATATACCTGGGGATCATTCTTAAATAAGGAATCGGACCAAAACAAGAAAAACAACAGGAATTCGTCAGTGAGCGGAGAGTGTTAGGGATCTCGTCCCCCACACTCACCAGCTGACCACACCGTGGCATCCCAAAACATGTGGCCTCTCTCTGACCTCAGAAACCTTCTGGGGCTTCCCCATTAAACTCTGTTTAGTGTCCTCACCATTCAGCCATCCACCTGTCACATGTGGACAGAACCTGTTGGCCACTCTTAGATTCACTGCAGGCTTGTTTTCTGTCTCCCACGTCAGCCATGGAGCTGGCCAAATTGGTCCCTTCTGCGTGTGCTTTTGAGGGAAATTTTCACAAGCGATTGATTCACACCACCGTGAACAGACCTCCAAACCTCAGCACTGTAATCAGTTACCCAACAGCCCTTGGAAACTTTGTTTTGGAAGTTGGAAATTTTCAACTATTCATTATCAGTAGAAATGAAAGACGAGAAATGACATTACTGCTGAGAGAGGACATTATCTGTGAATGGATGAGGACTGAAAACTTCAGGAGAGTCCACATGGAATCAGTGTTGTCAGGGTTCAAAAATAAGTCCCGAAAGGCTTTCACCAGGCCCTTAAGAATAAAATTACAAAAAGTGAAAAAAAAAAAAGAAATGCACCCGAGAAGAGAAATTTCATAGAGAAAGACTGTATTTCCATTAAGGCATAGGAGTATGAAATTCAAATACAATACCATTCTTTAACACTTGACAAAATTATTTTAACATTTACCTGAGAAAATAGACAGTTGAGAATAGGTAGGAAATTTTGGCAGAGAAGAAAAGTGAAGGAGGAGTTGCCTAATTAAAATCAATTTAAAGACAAATTAATTAAAACACTGTGGTGATGACATGAGAATAAATACATAGATCACTGGAACAGGAAAAAATGGTTGTAAAATGGGCCCTCAAATATTTAAGACATTAGTGTATTATATTTATTTTTTTTAATTTATTTTAGTTTTGGCTGCGTTGGGTCTTTGTTGCGGTGCGCGGGCTTCTCATCGCGGTGGCTTCTCTTGTTGCAGAGCACGGGCTCTAGGCGCGTGGGCTTCAGTAGCTGTGGCACGTGGGCTCAGTAGTTGTGGCTCGCGGGCTTTAGAGCACAGACTCAGTAGTTGTGACTCGCGGGCTTAGTTGCTCCGCGTCATGTGGGATCTTCCCGGACCAGGGCTCGAACCCGTGTCCCTACATTGGCAGGCGGATTCTTAACCACTGTGCCACCAGGGAAGCCCCTATTATATTTATTTCTTAAATCACAGATCAATGAGGAGGAGATGGAGTGTGTGACAAATAATATTTTTTTAAATGGTCAATTTTTGGGGGAAAACCTCTTCTTACCTCTTCTCGTACAGCAAAATAAACCCCAAATTCATTGAAGAATTTAAAGTGAAAGCATTAACAAGAGCTAGAAAAATATAATGGTGACTATTTATACACTCTGAGGATAGGATAAGATTTTCTAGACATAAAATTTATGGAAAGGGAAAAATGGAATAAAATACTGATCAATTTTGACCTCATAAAATTTTAAGTGACTGTATTTCAAAGATATAATAAGCAAAATTAAAAGGCAAACCAGAAATTGAAAACTATTTGCAATACATATGACAGAAGTTTAATATACTCATAAATCTACTACACAAACTGAAATAAAAACAAACCAAAATGAAACAAATAAAAATCCACTAATGCCTTCACAGAAAAAATGAGCAAAAAGTGTAAACAATTTCTTCACAAAAGAAACAATATAGGGCTTCCCTGGTGGCGCAGTGGTTGAGAGTCCGTCTGTCGATGCAGGGGACGCGGGTTCGTGCCCCGGTCCGGGAGGATCCCACATGCCGCGAAGCGGCTGGGCCCGTGAGCCATGGCCGCTGAGCCTGCGCGTCCGGAGCCTGTGCTCCGCAACGGGAGAGGCCACAACAGTGAGAGGCCCGCGTACCGAAAAGAAAAAATTTTTTTACTCCTAAAAAATGCTAACCATCATCTGAGCCTTCAGCGAGTCCTAATACTTTTGCTGATGGAGGGTCTCGCCTTGACGTTGACGGACGCTGACGAATCAGGGTGCTGGTTGCTGGAGGCTGCTCACACATCTTCTGACCCCTCACGCCCTCAAGACCTACAGTCTTGTCCCCACTCACCTTCCCCTCGTCCGCTCCGTCCCTGCACCGCCTCTGTGCTCCTTGTGGCTGGGGGCAGCCCCTGGCCCCCCCTCCTCCTGGAGGGAACGGTGCCTGCTTTCCCGACCTCCATGCTGCCCTGATCTCCTCTTCACCCTCTCGCCCGCCTCCCTGGGGGCCTCCACTCCCCACCCCCATCCACAGCCATGTCCACCCCTATAGGTGGGAGGAGCCCCGAGGGCAGGGATGCTGGGCCTGACACCGCAGGCACGTGGTTCAGGCTGGCTACTGGGTGCTGACGGGAGAAAAGGAAGAGGGGTCAGGAGGCGGGTGGGGAGAGAGGGAGGAGGGCAAAGAAGGAGCTGGAACCAAAAGGCAGCCGGACGCTCCAGGTTTTCTTTTTGTTTGTTTCAGGGTTTTTTTGGCTTTTAGGTTTTGGGGTGTTTTGTTTGTTTGTTTTTGCAGCTAAAGACAGAGGACTGATAGACTCTGACCTCCATGTTTGGATTCTCTGATGCCTAGTCTCGGTTCTTTAAAAATACAAGATGGGGCTTCCCTGGTGGCGCAGTCGTTGAGTCCGCCTGCCGATGCAGGGGACACGGATTCGTGCCCTGGTCCGGGAAGATCCCACATGCCGCGGAGAGGCTGGGCCCGTGAGCCATGGCTGCTGGGCCTGCGCATCCGGAGCCTGTGCTCCACGACGGGAGAGGCCACAACAGCGAGAGGCCCGTGTATCGCAAATAAATAAATAAATAAATAAATAAAATAAAAATACAAGATGGACTTCCCTGGCAGTCCAGTGGTTAGGACTCAGTGCTTTCAGTGCGGTGGCCTGGGTTCAGTCCCTGGCCGGGGAACTAAGATGCCGCAAGCCGCGGGGCACAGCGCCCCCAAATAAATAAATAAATAATAAATAAATAAAGTAAAAATACGAGAAAATGGGACTGGGTGAGGGGAAGCATGGAAGAGGAAGTCTTGGAGATGCAGGTACTTACAGCCAGCCGCTCTCGACCTGCTGAAGGTGCTCAGCAAGAGAGCAGACAGCACTTAGGTCAGCCTCCCTCCCAGGCAGCAGCTACCTGCCAGACACTCAGCTGGACAGGCCCCTTGTGTTTGCGGTAGAAGGAGGTCTAACCCGCTGGCTTCCTGCTCCCGTCGTCACGAAACTACGTTTGCCTCCATCCAGCTCATTCCTTTCAAGTTTTCTAATCAATTTAGTGAGATTCAAATGCACGTATGATTCCTTCAGACGTACAAAGTGACGTATTCCACCATTATTCATTGACGATTCGTTTGTGGTAGCAAAACAACCCAAATGTCAATTAATGAGGGATTTGTTAACTAAGTTATGGCTCTAACAAGGGGATGCCGTGCAGCCGTAAAATGGAACCAGGAAGCTCTTTGTGAACTGACTTGAAGATGATTTCGAGATGATGTTCCATGAACAAAATAGAGTGTCTCTAGAATGCGCTATTTGATTAAAAAAGAGAAAAAATTAAAAATATATGCATATGCTTATAAATGCATAAACTATCTACTGAAGGACCCATAAGAAACTGCGACTCTGGGTGGCTGGGGTACAGGATGGGAAGAAGGCTTTTTAATCGGAGGTTATTGGGCACCTTTTGGATTTCAAACCGGGTGAACGCGTTGCCTCGTCAGGAAATAAATTAGATTAAAACCTTCATTAGTGACAGTGTAAGTGGTTTTGTCCAGGGACTGTGCACAGTGATCACACAGACACAGCCCCCGCCCGCTAGGAGCCTGGGACAGAATCAACTCAGTGCCAGGAGGGGACCCCACAAAAGCCACCCCCCCCAAAAGGAGCCTCCCAGCAGGTCAGGGTGGCGTCCCCAGAGCATGTAGCCTCCGCGACCCAGAATGCTGACCTCTGCCTGCCTTGTGGTCCCTCCGGACTTCTGGGTGTTCACGTGTCGCGAATTATTGCAGGTTTATTTTCTTTCAATTACGACCTGCCCCGTTCTGATTCGTACTTGTAAAAGGAATGCGTGTAGCACGCGGTCTTCAAGCAGGAACTGGATTCGTCTCAGCAGCAGCGGTGAAGGCGGCACCTCGGGGCCGGCTCCCCGTCTGAGTTTTCCCATCTGCTGTCACCAGGCTACAAGGCGCTGAAGCTGGGAGAGTCTGCGGATTTACAGCGGCAGTTAAAGCAACATTGTTGGGGTCTTGCTTCCTTCCCACCCAGGTGCTCTCAAACGACCCTACCATCCTCAAACCTCAGGAAAAATCTAAATTAACTAGGATTTTTATTCTACTCCTGCATCAGGGGGAAAGAAGCTCGTTAGTGTGAGAAATGGTTTATTAAATGATGCATTAAAACACACTCAGCTTTTTGTTTGGGTTCTGCTGACACTTCATCCTCCGCCAACTCACCTGCTCCTGTTACATCACCAGTGAAAATTAATATTCCGGGTGATGCTGAGCCTGCGAGGCCGAAACCGCCGAAGAAAGACCTGCTTGTGTACCTCGTATGAAGACACTGAAGTCGTAGTTTAAAAAATGCTTTAATGCCAGACACAGAAGGACAAATACCACGTGACATCGCTTACATCGCTTATATCTAAAAAAAGGGCGCAAATGAACTCATTCACAAAACAGAAGTAGAGTCATCGATGCAGAAAACAACCTTATGGTTACCAGGGGAGGGATAAATTGGGAGATTGGGACTGACATATACACAGGACTATACATGAAATAGATAACTAATAAGGACCTGCTGTACTGCCCAGGGAACTCTACTCAGTACTCTGTAGTGGCCCACATGGGAAAGGAATCTAAAAAAGAGTAGATATGTATATATATAACAATCACTTTGCTGTACACCTGAAACTAACACAACATTGTAAGTCAACTATATTCCAATAACATTTTTTTAAGTAATAAAATTTAGGTGTGTTTATTAGATTAAAAACTTAATAAACAGGAAAGAATTCATGAAATATAAAATATTAAATGAGAAAAGCAAGATGCAGCATGCTAAAACCTTGTGTGTGTGTGTCTGTGTGCGTGTACCAAAAAAATTAAAATTACCGGTGGCATAGTGGTTGAGAATCCGCCTGCCAATGCAGGGGACACGGGTTCGAGCCTTGGTCCGGGAAGATCCCACATGCTGTGGAGCAAATAAGCCCGTGCGCCACTACTGAGCCTGCGCTCGAGAGCCTGCGAGCCACAACTACTGAAGCCCACACTCCTAGAGCCCGTGCTCTGCAACAAGAGAAGCCACCGCAATGAGAAGCTCACGCTCGGCAACAACGAAGAGTAGCCCTCGCTCACCCCCAACTAGAGAAGAAGCCCGCGCGCAGCAACGAAGACCCAACGCAGCCATTAAAAAAAAAAAATTAAAACTTTAGAGCAGTTATTATTTCTGTGCAGTAAGGACTATAGATGATATTTATTTTCTTTACTTTCTCAATTTTTCTTCCATTTTTACAAATGAGCTTTATAATATTTTCATAAGCAGATCCAAAAAGTCTGAGCTTTAGAGAAATGTACTTCATTCAGCATACTCTACGAAGGCACGACATGGGGGCCATACGTTTAGCAAGACTTCCAGCAGCTCCAGAAAGGTGACTCCGAAATATTCAATTTGCTAGACCCCTGTGTCCCCTGCATCGGCAGGCAGACTCTCAACCACTGCGCCACCAGGGAAGCCCGACCTGATAATTCTTAAGTCGAATAAACTCACTGGCCCAAGATTGCTGTTGGTAGATAAGCTGATCTACCATTTGAACCTCAGCCTCATGTATTTTCAGATTGACTAGAGTTGCACCGAACCCTTTGTATCTCCACCTGAGCCCAATTTGCACTGCAGCTATGACCAGATCTTAGCTAATCAACCTAGACACCCCTACACATTACAAGTCAAAGCAAAGGAGAGATGTTTGCCCTAAACTCTCTCACTTATAGAATTTGGCCAACATTTACGGAATCCAAACATGATATAATTTTGTGCCTGGGGAATTTTGGATAGTATTGTCTCAGAAAATAAAGATGGTGGAAGTCCTTGACTGAAAAAAAAAAAAAAAAAAAGCAGACACAGGCCACGTGGGCTCTGCCCCCTGCAAATTCTCACGTGCCTCCGAAGCTCAGTGTAAATACGCAGGGAACTTTGTTTTTAAAACATTCAGTAAAGGTCAGAGAGGAAGACACCTGGAGATTCTCTGACTGCCTGGGGTTACCAGCGCTGCACGTGTTTCTTGCTCTGGGTCAGAGCGGGTGGAACCCCCACTTTCCAGAGCAATGTGGCACGGACTATGGAAATCTAGGGAGGATCTTAAAGAAAATTCACATCTCCTCCTGTTTCAACAGGTCTCCATTAACTAACGAGTAGAAATGGTGAATTCGTGCCTCCTTGGGACAAGAAGAGGATGACCCTAAGCTCTCAGGTTGGGCAGAAAGTCAGATTATTTTCCTATTTATTTTATTTAAGTATAGTTGATTTACAATATCGTGGTAGTTTCAGGTGTACAGCTTCAGATTCTTTTCCATCATAGGTTATTACAAGATGTTGAGTACAGTTCCCTGTGCTGTACAGTAGGTCTTTGTTGGTTATCTATTTAATATACAGTGGTGTGTATCTGCTAATCCCAAACTCCTAATTGATCCCTCCCCTTCCCCCTTCGCCTTTGGGAACCGTAAGTTTTTTTTCTATGTCTGTGAGTCTGTTTCTGTTTTGTTAATAAGTTCATTTGTATTATTTTTTAATTTTTATTTATTTTGTTAATTTTATTTTTTTGTTGAAATATAGTTGATTTACAGTGTTGTGTTAATTTCTGCTGCACAGAAAAGTGATTTGGTTATACATATATATGCATTCTTTTTTTTTTTTCTTTTTTTTTTGCGGTACATGGGCCTGTCACCGCTGTGGCCTCTCGCGTTGCGGAGCACAGGCTCCGGACGCGCAGGCTCAGCGGCCATGGCTCACGGGCCCAGCCGCTCCGCGGCATGTGGGATCTTCCCGGACCAGGGCACGAACCCGTGTCCCCTGCATCGGCAGGCGGACTCTCAACCACTGCGCCACCAGGGAAGCCCTGTATTCTTTTTTTTGAATTCTTTATCACAAGATACTGAATATAGTTCCCTGTGCTATGCAGTAGGACCTTGTTGTTTATCCATTCTCTATATACTAGTTTGCATCTGCTAACCCCAAACTCTCAGTTCTTCCCTCCCCCTCCCTCCCTCCCCCTTGTCAATCACAAGTCTGTTCTCTATGTCCGTGAGTCTGTTTCTGTTTTGTAGATGAGTTCATTTGTGTCATATTTTAGATTCCACAAATAAGTGATGTCATACGGTATTTGCCTTTGTCTGACTCGCTTCCCTTAGTACGATCATCTCTAGGTTCATTCATGTTGCTGCAAATGGTGTCATTTCATTCCTTTTTACACGCACCCCAGTGTTCACAGCAGCACTCTTCACAATAGCGAAGACACGGAAGCAACCTAAGCGCCCATCGACAGAGGAATGGATAGAGAAGATGCGGCACATACACAATGGAACATCACTCAGAAACTCTGGCTTTAGCAAGACCCCTGGCGATTCGTGCGGCCCTGCAGCTCACTAGCGCTGGTCTCCGCAAGCGGCCTCCACAGCCCCATCTCAGAGGTCCTTGCAATGAGGGTGGAGTTTGCAGAGCCAAGAGGACCACTGATTTGCCCGGGATCACACGGAAAGACGCAGAGCTGGAAGCAAAACTCAGGTTACCGACACCTTCCTTCTCTTACACCATCTTCGATGACTGATGACCCAACCTGCTTTTTCCCTTTGCCCCTGAGGGAGCCTCTGCTGGTTCACAGCCAGGTTCCGGGTCCCTGGAGCAAGCACAACAGACACTAGCGCTCAGAGAAACTTGAAAGCTTGCGGCTCTGGGAGGGGGGGGGGAGCGGGGGGGGCGGAGGGGGAGGGGGTCGCCATTAAGAAGCAAAAGGTTTGGGGAGGATAGAGACGGAATAGGACAAAAGTGAAGAAAAGCTTAGACTTTGGATTTTGGTATCTGCTTATTTACCCTTCTCTTCTGTGCAAAACTTGACAACTTAGAAAGCTCTCGGATTCTATCAAATAAGATAAAACAAGATTAAATCCCATCCTGGATGCCTGAGTCTTTTCACTTTAGGGCTTCCCCTAAGTTCTGACCCAAAGGCGGTCACTGATGGTGGAAATGCCAGCACTAGGTGAGGCCACTTAGAGAGAGATTTGCGGAGCCGCCCGCCTCCCGCCACCGTGATCACAGCTCCTGGGGGCACGGTCTCTCTTCAGAAGCCAGCACCAGCCCAGGAGCTGCCGTTTTTGAACTTGGGAAGCTGGAGGGGGCATTTCTTGAAGAACCACTTGAGGAGCCGTGAAGTGTCAGGGAAGAGACGGCCGGGCACTCCAGGCCTCCACCGGAAACAGCACTGGTTACCCTAAAGCTGCCTCATTAACTGGGGCCCTGCCTTTCCTCTACACAAATCTATTCTGAAGTTAGCTTTATAGACCGAAAAGCAAAGGCAAACCTCCGGAGTTCTCCGGTTCCCATTTTGCGCGCTTTCGTGTAAAGGGCTTCTTTTGTGCCAAAAATCCCTGCAAAGATCTCTTCCCCAGACCTCTTCCCCAAATGCTTCCATAAGACCGCGTGCTTACGGCTCAAGGAACATCCAGGAGCCAAGGCTCTTTGCATAAATCACTAGGAACTTTAAAGGAGACCATTCCTGCTGTGAGGATTTAGAAAATACCTAGTGAGTAAAAAACTCTATTACGTCACAGTGTGTGCATTTTCCAACAATTACTACCAGGATTATGTTTGGGGGCTGGCAGATTAAAAAGTGTCAGCCCCAATACTTCAAGTTCTTCTAAAGAGAAAGACAAGAAAACCAGTCACTGAGACGTCAGCCTCCTATCTGTCGAGTCAACTGCATAAGCGCCATTGCACTTATTCTAAATCCTTCCGTGATGAGATGCAAAGCAAAACCAAAACAAAACAAGAAAGGCAGAAACATGAACCGTTACTGTTACAGAAACCAGCTGAACTTTCTGATAATTGCATGTATACTTTGGAGGCAAAGAGGCTAAACTAGAAAATTCTAAGCATATGTAAAATAGGGCATGAACCTTTCGGAAGGGCTCGTGTGTTTCTGGCTCTCCCAGTCAACTGATCACGAGACCAAGGTCCAAATGTATCCAGGTGTCACCAGACACATAGTAGCTTCGCTCACTGACAGCGTTTCTTGGAAATGTCACATGAACTTTAATTAGACTTGACATTTTGTATGTATTTCCCAGCAGCGTTTGCTGAGCATCAGGCCATGGGCATAAAACATATGAAAGTTCAACAACTCTTCAATGCCAAAGTAGCAATGCATTTGCAAGAGGCGTGTGGTCAAGGTTTTAGACCCGGATGGGAGTAATTCCTATAAACCTGAAAACGTCCTTATGATGATCTAAAGCAAGTGAGTGGAAAAGCATTCCTCCTAATGATGGGCTGCAGGAGGCCCAGCCCTGTTGTAGGAAAAAGATCAAGGGCCAAGGAGCACGTTTGCATCTCAGCAGACGTCAAGGGGAGGAGTTTAAGGTGTATCTTGCAACAGACAGGGTAATGGAAACTTTCCTCTGTCCTCCCAGAGCCCGGGAGGTCGTCTCGTCCCCACCAGCCGAGTGCCGGTCAGCTGGTCACCTGCCGGAGCTGGTGGAAGCCATACTCGTGCCAATCAGCTTGGGGGGCTCTGGACGCCCTGCACCCCCACGGCTCTGACCAACGGCACCTCCGGGCTGACCTGGACATAGGGAAGCCAGGCCTGGAGAGGTCAAGGCCTGCGTGTGGCCCTGGGTTCCACAGTGGCTGAGGGGGGCGCTAGAGGTCAGAAGGGACCCCCCGGCCCCCCGCAGAGCACTCCCCAACCTAAACCCTTTCCGGAGACGAGATGCGGTCCCCTTCCTGTCCCACGCTGCCCTGGCCGCCGTGCTGACTGTCTCGGACCCGAGGAAGACACTGCTCTGCCCGCAGCCCTCTCCTTCCTGGGATGATGGCTCAGGCATCAGGGGACGGTTCAGAGAGGAGACCCCCAAACTTCCAGAGCCCCACGCCGGAGGCTGGCGGAGCCCAGCTGCGGTGCCGTGCGCGGGGGCGGGGCTGGGGGCCGCTCCATTCTGGAGCTGCACGCCTCTCTGCCTGGCCTGATGGCCACGCACGTCCGTCAGGTTGAGCCTCCTCGGCTGCCCACCTGCCCCCCAGAGGTTCGTTAGGGCCCTTTGGGTTATGAGTGACGGAAGCACAATTGCCTCGTGGAACTGAGAAGTCCAGAGGAGCAAACCCTGTTCAGACACAGCTGGATCTGATATCATCAGGCCTCCGCCCTTTCCTTCTCTCTCCAGCCACCCCGGACCCCTTGGGCAGGCACAGGTCACGTGACCACCCCTGTGGTCACTACAATGGGCCACCCATCCGAACCACACGGTCTAGAGCCGGGAGGAAGCAGTTCACCACACACACCATGGATGCTGGACAGACAGGAAAACAACTAACAAGCTGTTCACTACACGACGGGAGAGGCTGAGACCGACGGCTCCCCTCCCTCGGCCACCTGACCGACCCCCATCAGACTCCGAGGGGAGAAGTCCCCCATGGATGCCAGGTCGTCAACAGATTTGCTGGGAAGGAGCTTGACGGCTATGAAACTCGTTCAGAGGTGCCGTGCGGTTTTAGATTTTTAAAACTTGAAGGGTGACAATCGTTCTTTTTTATTCTGTCCACGTTGGTTCACATCTGACGTTCCAAAGGCTCCTGACGGGTGGACGGGACCCATCATGCCTAGAAAGCGGTCACCGTTTCAACCGCAGCAAAAACAGGCAACAAGCGAGTAGTGACTCCCGGGGGTGGAAGTAGCCGGGCAGCGGCTGTGTGTCACTTCCATGCAGTATTTCTTCCGAGTCCTTCTACGTGGCATCTCCACCCCCGAGGCAGGGTTGCACGGGGGCTTCCCACCGGAGCACGGGGTTCAAATCCCGGCCCTGCCCGGTGGCAGCCACGGCGCCTGTCCGCCTTCTCGTGTAGGCGGAGGTGAGGTCGATGGGATCCTCGTGAGGAGGAACGGCCGGGGTCTGCCTGGTTTAAGGGCTGTGGGCCCTCTGTGAGCAGGGCTGTCAGAGGCGGTGAGAGGCTAAGAAGAGGCCCCGTCATTTCCGTGGGCAGCCTCGCCAAGCTCTCAGGCCCCGGGTCCCCCTTCTGTCTCTCCTGGACCCGGTAGAGCGCTGCCCTCTGGGGTTTGCGACAGGAAATTCAGGCTTCTTGACATGATGGGGAAAAGAGCAGGGGCCGAAGGTCACCTGGGTACCCAGCCCCGACAGGTGATTGGTTTAGTGTGAAGGGAGCTGTGCTCTCCAGCCTGTCAGCAAGCCTGTGAATCGAAATGAAGACCCCGCCGTAGCCGAGGGCTCTGCTCTGCCCGGGGTGGTGACCCTGCGGTCTCACCGCCCTGAGCCGGGGGACCAGACGCCTCCGAGTCCACGCCCGGCCTCGGTCACGTCCCCGAGGATGGAGGCCCCGCACATGCCAAGGAGCGGCCCCGCGCTCGGGGGATGGGGGCAGAAAGAGCACAGGAGAAGGACGACTCTGCTCGCCTCCGCCGCCCCGCCCCGCAAGCGCCGGCCACCTCTGCCATGGCCACTCCCGGAGGGAACCGGAGGCCCTGCTCAGCCGAGGGGCCAGGACCCCCTCCACGCGCCCCCTCCCCCCCACCCGGTCTGCTCTGGAACGGGATTCGGAAGCATCCGAGGCTCCACGGGCTGAGGGAGTCCAGAAACTCACAGATGAGACCCTCCCCCGCCCGCGTGCCCGGTCTGCAGATCTAGCTCCTCCTTGAGCCGCAGGGCAGAGGGCTGCTCCGGGAGCTCCCCAGGGGGTGGGCCGGGCAGCCCTGGGCCCCCGCTGCCCCACGGCTTTTGGCGGGGACCCTCCCGGGAGGCAGCCACGTGGTGGAGTACCCGCAGCGGAAGCTGCCCGTGTGTGCACGTGCGCACGCGCGTGTGTGTCTGTGTGTGTCTGCGTGTGCAGGGCAGTGGAAAGCAAGCGCTGGTGGCCGAAGCACACGTCTCCTGGTGCTGACAGCGCCCCGGCGCTGGGCACCGTGACTCCCACGGCCTCTCTCCGTCCTGCAAGCAGACCAAAGGGCCTCTCTCCACCCCTCGGGGCTGCGCGGGGACAGGGGGTTCTCTCCCCACGTCCCGTCTCCTTCCTTCCTTCCTTCCGTCCTTCCTTCCTTCCTTCCTTCCTTCCTTCCTTCCTCCCTCCCTCCCTCCCTCCGCAGACCCTGCCCTTCCCCTAAGGGACCACACTCTTCTCTCCCGCCCCGCCTGGGCTCACCCAACGTCGAGTCCCCAGGGCCCCTCACTGCCCCAGGACTTGCTTGGCTTCGGCATGTCCTGGGGTCTCTGCTCACACATCTCCACCCCAGTGAGGCCTTCCTTAACCACCTGGCAGAGAGCACAACCCCTCTCCCACCAGGCCAGCACTTTCCAGCCCCTTTAATCGATTTGATTTTCTCCACAGCCCCGTCATTATCCGATACAATATACAGATCTGTGGTATAAAATGTATAACAAACAGCTCGCTGTTATGAAATTAGGATTCATTTTAGATTTATTCAATCACATTTTTAAAAGCTTATTGCTTTCAGTTTCTAAAATTATACATATAAATTTTATAGTCCCATTCAGCATTTAAATGTTATTAGGGTCAAAAGCTTTGGGCTAAAATCAAGTGTTATTCAGAACCATCTACAACTGTACTAGCACTGAACAGTTTCATGGTCAGTTTCAGATGATTTCACGTGCTTGAACTACATTAGAAACATTAATAGACTCCGAAGGATGTGCAATATTGGGATGTCCATTCGTATTCTCGTTCTGCGCTAAATAGAAAACCCTCAGAGGAATGGATGTTTCCTGATTTTCTTTGCATGAGCTGGCCGTATGCCATCTTGCATTTGGCCCGAGGTGCAGATTTGAGGCCTCAACCAGCAAGAGCCAGGCCCACAGCAGCATCGAGATTCCCCGCATCGGGGCCGAGGGGCGGGGCCCCAGAGGGGAGGGAGCCTCACAGGGGCGGCCCAGCCCGAGAGCCTGTCCCAGCTGCCTGAGATGACAGAGCACAGGATCCCGCCATCAGGACTGGAAGGAATGTGGATGTCATCTCAGTTGCAACAAGATACCCACTGCCTTCGAGATAAGGAGTGATTTTTAAAATCTTTCTGAAAAGATTGGCGTGAGGTTTGTTATTTCTTTTCCAGCGGGCTGTGCACGTGTGGGATCTTAGTTCCCCGACTAGGGATCAAACCTGTGCCCCCAGCCGTGGAAGCCGCGAGTCCTAACCACTGGACCGCCAGGGAGTGCCGGTGTGAGGTTCCAAAGTAAGCCCTTTCTACTTGAGAAGGGGCCGAGAGTTTCAGGGCCTGTTTGGCCACAGGCCTGACGTATCCATGGCGACGGTGGTGCCGAGGCTCCTACAGGAAAACTTCACCCGGGGTGTCATCGGGCCAATGAGGGTCCCGCGGCCCAGGTGGTACCTCCTTAGCCCAGGGCCCTCTAACTGCTTTGCTTCCCTAGAGCTCATTGAAAAGCGAGCTCTGCCCTTTTTTGGTGCAGTTGCATTAAAATATCGTGATGAAAATAAGGACCATTTATTGAAAGAACCACTGAATTAGTGGGTCTTATCTTTACCTGCACAGTAGAAAATATCTACGAAGCTTTAAAAATGTATTCTTGGATGGACTTGGAGGGCATTATGCTAAGGGAAATCAATCAGAGAAGGACAAATACTGTACGATACCACTTACATGTGGAATCTAAAAAACGCAACAAACCAGTGACTATAACAAAAAAGCAGTAGAGTCACAGATACGAGAACAAACTAGTGGTTACTAGTGGGGAGAGGGAAGGTGGGGACAATATAGGGGCAGGGGAGTAAGAGGTACAAACTACTGTGTATAAAATAAGTAAGCTACAAGGATACAGTGTACAACACGGGGAATACAGCTGAAGTTTTAGAATAACTGTAAATAGAGTATAACCTTTACAACTGTGAATCACTATACTGTACACCTATAACATATAATATTGTACATCAACTATACCTCAATAAAAATTTTTTTTAAAAAACATTTATAGGGACTTCCCTGGTGGTGCAGTGGTTAAGAATCCGCCTGCCAATGCAGGGAACACGGGTTCGAGCCCTGGTCTGGGAAGATTCCCACATGCCGCAGAGCAACTAAGCCCATACGCCACAACTACTGAGCCCGTGAGCCACAACTACTGAGCCTGCGCTCTAGAGCCCGCGAGCCACAACTACTGAAGCCCGTGCGCCTGGAGTCCATGCTCCGCCACAAGAGAAGCCACTGCAATGAGAAGCCCATGCACCGCAACGAAGACCCAACGCAGACAAAAAAAAAAAAAAACATTTATAGACGTTCCCACTCCATGCCAATTAAATCAAAATCTCTGGTCTGGGAGTCAGGGCTCAGGGGTTAATATTTTTTAAAAGGTCCCCAGGTGATGCTGACGTACAACCACAGCTGAGCCTCTCTCAGTGGTGAAGAGCAGAATGGCTGCATCCAGATCACTTGTGTTCATCATTTACCACCTGTGTGACCTTGGGCAAGTCACTCAACCTTTCTGTGCTTTCCTTTTCTCAACTTTAAGATGGATATAATAATAATAGCCTAACTCATAAGGCTGTTGTGAGAACTATATGTGAGATAATGGATGAGTATATACTAAGTACTGATCATTGTGGACGACTCTTTTTGAGAGCCACCAGAAAATTCTTTCCGTGTCTAGTCAGAAGCAGTTCGGGGACGTCCATGGGACAGAACAGAGCCTCTTCTCTCCTGAGCAACAAAGGTAGCTACACATCCCCTGATTTGGGTTCCTGATTTATTTGAACCACTTATTGGTTCCTGTCGTTGGACTTCCTGTACCCTATTCCTCTGCCTAAACACGACAGTTCTCCTGAAGTCCAAAGTCTTATAGAAACTGTTAACAATTTATGCATTGCAACTGCTGCTTTGTTATCTAAACATGAGATCAAGAGCAAGGCCCTCTGAGGACGCAGCTCCAGCCACCCAAAACAGATGGTGACGGACGGAGCCTTCCAGAGGCCACGCTTGCCCCACATATATTTACGTGGCGAGCAGCGGAATGAGCCCGTTTTGCTTTATGTGCAAAACTTTCCTCGCAGGCCAATCTTCTGGTGCCCCTGATGACATATTGCAAAATGAAATAAAAGTATCAAGAACAGTAATTTATTCCTAAAATACATCTTCCAAGAGGTATGGATATCTACTGCGGCCATCTCTCAGCCTGAACCTGAGCTGTCAGCCACATTAAATTACTTTCTAAATCAGAGGTAAACTTTGTATCATAAAATACCACTCACAGCCACATCAATCCAGCCTGAAATCTGCGTTACACTCTGAACTCCTGGATCCCACAGTTCACAGAGGGACCAGCTGGGCCCTCTGTGCGCCTCGCCCTGATGGTGTATTACACTAATAGACGACGGGGCCGCAGCTCGCCCTGCCGATCTGTAAGAGCGATGCTTCAGGGAGGCCCCCGCTCCCAGGAGGAGGGAGAGTTGGAGGCTCGTCAGGGGACCGCGCTGGTGCTGGACGGCTCCAACAAGGGCACCCCCCGGAGAGCACAAGTCCAGGTGAGCTTGGTGGAGCCTGTAGGGGGCTAAGAGAAGCCCCACTTGGACTCCAGGGGACCCTGTTCCCACCAGCCTCACCAGGCCTCCCGTCTGCAGCAGAGCGGGCAGCCGCACACACAGGTAAGGAGCCCATGCTTAACCACCTCTGTTGGGATTGTCTGTGTGTCTGCAGTTAACATTCATCTTTCTAGAGGCTTGAATGAAACCAAAGGCATACAGATGCTACTTTTACTTGGGGGAATATAGTATATTTTCATAACAAAATTGTTCAAGGCAATTGCATGAGGACCTTCCTTCTTTTCAATTTTTATTTATATTTATTTATTTTATTTATTTATTTTTAGCTGCCTTGGGTCTTCGCTGCTGCACACGGGCTTTCTCTAGTTGTGGCGAGCGGGGGCTACTCTTTGTGGGAGTGCGCGGGCTTCTCATTGCGATGGCTTCTCTTGTTGCGGAGCACGGGCTCTAGGTGTACGGGCTCAGTAGTTGTGGCTCGCAGGCTCTAGAGCACAGGCCCAGTAGTTGTAGCTCACGGGCTCAGTTGCTCCGCGGCATGTGGGATCTTCCCGGACCAGGATTCAGACCCGTGTCCCCTGCATTGGCAGGTGGATTCTTAACCACTGCGCCACCAGGAAAGTCCTCAATTTTAAAATATTGAGCCATTCAGGAAACTGTAGATGTGTGCACCAAAAGACAGTTCAAGAATGTTCATGTCTGGGACTTCCCTGGTGGCGCAGTGGTTGAGACTCCGTGCTCCCAATGCAGCGGGCCCGGGTTCGATCCCTGGTTAGGAAACTAGATCCCACATGCATGCCACAACTAAGAGTGCACATGCCACAACTAAGAAGCCCTCAAGCCACAACTAAGAACCCAGAGCAACCAAATAAATGAATAAAACAAAATTTTTTAAAAAAATGTCCATGTCACCACTATTGTAATAACCAAAGCCAGGGGATAAGATGTCTATCAACGAGACACAGCATGGGGCACAGAGGAAGTCAATGTCAGCTGAGCACGGCGCCCACACAGGCTCTAAGGCATCAGCACCAGCGCTTGCTTTTAGCTTACGAATCTATGAGCTGGTCTAGGCTGGATTCTGGGGGTCGGAGCCTCGGCACCACGTGCCTCTCATCCTTCTCCTAGGACCAGGCTGCATGTACCTGTCTCGTGGTGACAGCGGCAGTACAAGAGCTACTAAGCCCCAACTTCAAAGCACTTTTCCAAGACTGTGTATCATTCCTGCTGATGTCCTCTTAGCCAAAGCCAGTCAGACGGCCAAAGCCATGGCAGGGGGAAGGCACTGAAAGGTTACAGGCCCAAGGGTATGGCAGACGGGTGGGAGGGGGTGGGTGGGCAGCTTGCAACTTACCCACACATATGTTAAGTTGTGATATGGTCACACAGGGGAATACTATACAGCAGTGAAAATGGATGACCGGCTGCTAGTCACAAACATGACACTGAGCAGAAGTCAGACACTAAGGAACTCACAGGTGTAACGCCACCTGTATGAGGCTCAAACAGGCACAACTAACGATGGTGTTACAAGTAGGGCAGGGGGTCACCTTTCGGGCAATGACAGGAGCGGGCATGAGGAGGGCCACTGGGTGTCTGTAATATTCTGCTCCTTTGCCTAGGTCGTGGCTACACTGATGTCTTCACATAGTGAAAATTCTTGTAGTACACGTGATTTGTGCATTTTATGTATCTGTCATGCTTCACTTAAAAAGTTGATCTGAAAAAAACTGAGCTTGCCAGGGAGGATGTCACGGCTAGGGCGGATAAAAAATGAGAAGACATTTAAAACGTGAATGCCTTAAAGTTTATGGTCCTCATCATGGTACCCAGAGTGGCAGCAAGACAGCTCTCAGAGGGGCAAAGAAAGGAAAGGGCTTCCCACAGCGAGTAGGTGTCATCCTGCCCACCTACAGTCTTAAAAAAATGCTTACTAATTATAGACTCAAATGAAACCAGGGAGGATCTGAATGTTGCAGTGGCATCTACACTCTCAGAGAACTGCATTAATTAGCAGAGAGACTAAAAATTCTGAAACAGGCTTGGGTTCTAACCTAGGCTCCACCCACTTCCTAGCCCTATAACCCCAGGAGAATCACCCCCCACCCCAAGCCTCACTTCCTTCATCTTGGCTTGTAAGGATAACAACAGCATCTCCCTCGTAGAGTTGTCTGATGATTACATGAGCAGCTGCATGTACACTGCTTTAGTTTAGTAACTGCCCACAGTAAATTCTCAACAAATGTGAGCTCTTGTCATCATCCACCCATCCACACATCCATCCACCCACCCATCCATCCACCCACCCACCCACCCACCCATCCATCCATCCATCCACTTGTCCATCCATCCACCCGTCCATCCATCCATCCACCCACCCACTCACCCACCCATCCACCCATCCATCCACCCACCCACCCACCCATCCACCCACCCATGCATCCACCCACCCACCCACCCACCCATCCATCCACTTGTCCATCCATCCACCCGTCCATCCATCCATCTACCCACCCACTCACCCACCCATCCACCCATCCATCCACCCACCCACCCACCCATCCATCCACCCATCCATCCACCCACCCACCCACCCACTCACCCACCCATCCACCCATCCATCCATCCATCCACTTGTCCATCCGTCCGTCCATCCACGCATCCATCCACCCATCCATCCATCCATCCATCCATCCATCCATCCATCCACCCACCCATCCACTTGTCCATCCATCCGTCCATCCATCCATCCATCCATCCACTCGTCCTTCTATTCATCATCCAACCCTCTCTTCCTCCCTCTACCCCTCCATCTACTGAGATTTACAAAGAAGTGTGATATTTGGAGTTTATAAACTTGTATCTGAGGCCTAATTCTAATTATTTCTCACTGTGTGATTTTGGACAAATAGTTCAACTTCTCAAAATTTTTTGTTCATTCTTCTGTAAAATGGAGCTGAGTGCTTATGTTTACATGATAGCCACTGTAAGAATTAAATGATTCACTAAACTCCCATCAGGCAACATACCTACTGATTGGAACGATGAGGTTTATATGAAAAAGGGAAAGACACACCACAGTATGAAAATATAAAAGATCCATAAACCTTCTCACGCTTCAGACTCATACTTCCAACTTCCTATTGGACACCACGCCTTGGATGTGCCCAGAGAACTCAGATCAACAGATCTAAAACTAAGTTCATTACAGCTTCTCTTATGGGTTGAGCTGTGTCCCCCACCCCCGCAAATTTATATGTTGAAATCCTAACCTCCAGCACCTGAGAATGTGACCCTATTTGGAGAGAGGGTCCCTACAGAGATAATCAAGTTAAAATGAGAGGATTAAGGGAGGCCCCAATCCAATATGACTTGTCCTGATAAAAGGGAGAAATTTGGAGACAGACATGCACAAGCCTGCGGAGGGGAGGGGGGCGCAGGGGGCCTGGACCAGATCCTCCCTTTCAGCCTCAGGAGGAAGCAACCCGCTGACACCTGAACTTGGACTCTGGCCGCCAGACTGGGAGACACTCAGTTCCCGCTGTTTCAGCTGCCGGCTGTGGTACCTGTCACAGCAGCTGTGGTGAACGAGCCCACCTCCCCACGCCCCCTCCTCTGGAGTTTCGTACCCCGGTCAGTGGTACCCACCCCACCTGGCTGCTCAGGCCGAACGTCTGGACAGCAGGCTTTTCCCTCCGTTCCCTGCTCCTCCCTTTGCCAGGTCACCAAGTCTGGTCCGTTCCCCCCCCCCCACCGTGAACGTTTCTAGGACCCTCTCACTGTCTCCAGCTGCATCCGTGACCCTGGTCCAGGCATCCTGGAGATCAACTCTCAGCCGTTCCAACCCACGCTCTATCCCCCACACAGAGGGATGCTCCACGAATCCAAATTTGAGATCACTTCCCAGCTTACAACGATTCAAGGGCCTTGCTATGGGGCCAGGCCTCTCCTGATGTCCTTGTGAGGACGCTCCCGGCCTAGCCACCCCCCACTCCGCTCAGCCCCCCGCAGCAGCCCAGCCCCACTGGTCACGCCCCAACCCCGCCGTCCTGCAGGCTTGCACATGCAGTTCCCTCTGCTGCCGCCCTGTCCCAGGTCCGACCTTGCTCGTCTCGGCCTTCGGGTGGGGAGCCTCCCGCCCGTCACGTTGGGGCACCGGCCACACCGTGTCACCGCTGCAGTGACCTGTCGTCCCCCTTCTGAAGGTCCTCTGCCGCTGTCTCCTCAGCATCTCAGGGCCCCAGCGTCACGTCCCCAGCGTTACAGTTAATATGACTGAGACACTTCCAGAATCTGAGAGACGGGCAGGACTAGACAAGGTGGAGAGGAGGAGGGATGCTTTCCGAGTCAGCCAAAGCCCGGAGGCGGGACGCACGGGCCCCCTGGGCGGCCCGGAGCGGGTGGCGCATTGGGAGATGTTTATAGGACTGAACGCCACGCGCTGTATCTGGGCATCGCTTGTTCTTGGGGAGAAGGACTCGAGGAGATAAGCTCAGCGGCTGAAGAGTCTCCTGGACGTGGGCGCTGGGCACAACGGAGCAGGGGGTCTGGGGAGTGACGTGGGCCACGAGCGGCCTCCCAGCCGAGGTTCGCCCTTGGGGATGGAGAGGAAGGTGCCGACAGGGGACTGCACGGAGGAAGGGCAGTGGAGCCGGCGTCCGGCCGGGTGACGGAGGCGTGGGGAAGGCAGGCGAGGAGTGAGACTGTCTCTGAAACGGTGACCGTCCACACATGGCAAGTGCCCCTTGTGGGCACAATGACAATGGTCTTGTGACTGGTGGTGGGAAAGGACGACAGACACTAACTTTACAAACAGGAGTGAGAACTGAGACCACGAGGCGAGACCTGTTGAAGGCATTTCCTTTATTATAACATGTCTTATTAGCGCACATGATTCTAATAGCAAATATGTTCTCCACCCTTGGTTCAAACATCATGTAACGGTCCAGAGTATAAATATATGTATATACAAAATTTTACAAAGACAATAAAAAAAAGGTTTCTGACCAATGAAGTCATGAGTTCAGAAAGCAAAAGTAAAGATTAAATACTGAAAATTAAGATAAAACCCACCAAACTAATACTCTAAGATCTTCAGAGAGGATCCTTGTCTGCACACCTACTCTTCGTAAAACTTCAGATCAAAGTGCCACTCGGTAGAGCATCAGCTACGACAAATACACACGGAACCTCAGAAGGAATACAAGCTCAAATGCCAAAAGTAAAAGAAAAAGATAACAAAAGCACGTTTGTTACACTGCACCATTTCAAAGCACCTGAAGACACATGGTTCATTAACACCGTAAATAAATACTGGTCACTGTGTCAGAACAAGCTCTGCCCAATGAGAAAATCATCACACTCAGCCCGGGCACCAACAGCTGGCTCCCAGCAGCCGCGCCGAGCACGCAGTGTGTCTGCGAGGGAAAAGGGCAGAGGGAAAGACCTGGTCAGTTAAAATAATGCTTCTCCAGGAAATGCCTGACATCACCCAAGCAAGGTCACTGTGTATCTCTTCAATTTACATACATTTCTGCCGTCAGAAATGTCAAACTATTTCCTCAGTGGAAGACGCCTGAAGTACAATGTCATCTTTATTACCTGACTGTAGATAAAGCTGTGAGACATAGTGAGGCCCTTTAATCGTCATCAAATCACATACAAGCTCTCATTGCTCGCTTATCAAACAAGGATTATCAAGAAACGACCCAGCCTCTGGCCTCCCAACCTCATCTAACCGTCAAGTGGCTTCTGGCAGTATTTAATTGGTTGTAAATGATACTCGCACAGCCCCTAATATGACCCCCAACGGATAACGAAGTAAACTAGTACACCAGCAAGCCGCACTGTTAATGTAAACTATACCATACTTAGGAAGCGCCTTATAATTTGGAAAGAAACAGGAAACTGTGTCCTGAACACACTACTCAGAACAGCAGCCAGTTAACCCTTCAAGAAAAGAGCTTTAGATTTACCGGGGCAAGTTAAGCTGCTCTGGTTAGACCTGTTTTAGCAGTTTCACCATAAAACTCATCGTTGCTATTTGAGGGGAGCGCAGATACAGGCACAAAAGTTTCCACTCACGGGAAAATAACTCACAATCACCACAATCGCCACAAAAACCCCTTACCGACAGGCTAGTGAGCCAACCAGAGACTGCACGTCAGCGTCAAAGATGAACACTTACAATTCAAGGCGACGGAAAACCAGAGGAAGGGCTGCTCACTTGGCTTTGAACTCCTGATTCCACCCTATTGCCACAAAGTTCCAACATAGTAAATACCTGTTTTAAACCGTCTGCTGGGAAAGCTCTGGGTGCACACACAGGCATCTGAAGTCAGGATCCACTGCGTTTATATGTCCACACCCAACAGGAGGCCACCCACAGACTAGATGTCTGTGAAGTGGTCACTCTGCTCTCCGGCGGTGGGAGACCCCCAACCAGCGCCCTCCTGGGTGGGCAGCGCGCCCTGCTCTGAGCCCCCCGGGGCCGGGCCCAGGAGCTCATACACCCGCTTGGGTACACCTCGGGTCCTCCGGGGGCCAGGCCTGTCTGGCTCAGGCTGCTCTCGTCCTGCTGCTGCGGGATCCCCATCACAAGCTTCCCAGGGTCCCAACAAACCACGTCTTTCTTCAAATTCAAAACCCAAGAGGAGTGAGGTAGCTCGAGATTCCAGCTCCCTGTGGCGGGCTCGGTCGCCGTGGAGACCCCTGGCCGAGCTGCAGAGACTCTGGACACAGTCCTGGAGGAGTGCTACGTGGCCGCGGTGCCCTGTGCAAGGAGAAGGGAAAGGCCGTCACCCTTGGCGTTCCTCACCAGGTAGTGAGCGCTGTGATGGACTCGAGATGCCCTTTAAGCCAAAGTGACCCCTCAAGGCAATTTGAAACCACTTAAGATTATTCAGTTTATCTGCTAAATAAGCAACCTGCCTCTTAGGATCTAGTCATTGAGGCAGAGGAACTTACAGATGCTAAGTGGGAACTCAATCCCACAAGTTCCTACAGGTAATTAATGTCAGTGAAGGAGCGTTGAGCAGGCCCCAGTGAATGAACCAGACTAGAAACGAGAAGATGTCTGAGATTCCTCAAACTGTCAAATTCTGATTAACCATAAATTCCATTTGCAGTATATACCTCTCAGCGCAGAAATAATAATTTGAATAGTTTGCTCTAAGCAATGTTTTAACTTCAAGAATTCTGGGGCAAAATTAAGCATCTTCTTCAAATCTTGGTATCCAGAATTTTCTTCTTGTACTTGAGTTCTGAAGCTTTTCTGTGTAAATAAAGTTCATAGTTTAAAACAGCAGTACCTACCATTTATTATCCAGCATCATAAAAGATAAACTTATTTAATTTTTAAGGGTTCAACTTTATATCTCCCGTTTATTTTATTTAAACAAACACTTTCAAGCCACAGAAATTTCTCTCCTTTGTAACACATTGATTATATACTTAGCTTATAATATTTTCCTATTTACCTGTGACATGAGAAGAAAATAATTTATCTAATTTGCCTGTATTTTAAAATCTTTGAGCATACTGATTATTAAACACAATTTTTTAGCCTATGCTGACTATTCAAGCAGAAGCTGACAGTTACTAAACCAGTAGCAGGAAGAAACAGATAAAATACACGACTACCGCTCAATTTCTGCACACTGTTTTATCCATCGCTAAACCTAGTAAGCTAGGAAGCCAAGAGGAAGAAGCTTGAGAGCTACTGTACCTGCTTCCACTAAACGTGCACAGAGGAGTCACTGGCTAAAGACAGAAACTGAGATAAACACATCCACGCTGGAGCCAAATGAAGTACACTAAACAAAATTAACCCTAAAAACAATTTAATGCTTTTCTTACTGTTTTCCACTCAGCAAAGAGGCTTTCAAGGGATTCAATCAATCCTACGGCATTAGCTTTCATCTGCTTGGTAACCTATAGAGAAAGTTAAAATATTTTGTTATACAAATAACTATTTAGAAGTATAAAAACCCTGGAACTCCACGGGATCTGCCAGGGAAAAGAGTTCTCGTCTAGTAGTCACGAGACTGGAGTGTCTAAATCACACAAGTGGAATTCCTTTCTAAAGAAATCACACACAGATTCTACATTAAATGTGGATACCCTCTGATGTTTGCTGTAGTAACAGCATTTGCCTACTTAAATATTTATAGAAAAGAAATTTCCAAAACCTCCTTTGGAAGGGGGTGAGATAACTAACGTGTCCAGAAAAAGATCACACCCTCAGAACTTTACATGCATTCACCAGTCTCCCTGAGATAAACCGACAGAGACACTGTATTGGTTCCAGGTGTACAGCATGATTCAATACCTGTATGTACTGTAAAATGATCACCGCAAGTCTAGTTAATATCTGTCGCCTCACAGTTACACGATTTTGTTTCTTGAGAACTTTCAGGATCTGTTCTCTCAGCAGCGTTCAAACATAAACCACAGTACTGTCAACCACCACCGTGCACGTCACACCCCCGGGACTCGTTCATCTTACAGCTGCAAGTCTGCACCCCCTGCCCGCCGGCCCACTCTCCCCCCGCTCCACCCACCTGTTTCAGTGAGCTTGGGTTTTCTAGATTCTACACACACACGAGCTCACACAGCACGTATCTTTGTCTGAGCCAGTTCACTTTCACGTGCTTTACCACTTGATGCTCAGTTGATTCTCCACCACGGCCCCATGCTGCAGACGCGCCTGTCCTCACTTTACAACATGGAACCAGACCCCGACGCCTAGGTCAGAACCCGGGTGGGACCCCTCCCCTCCCCTCCCCTCCCCTCCCCCCCATTCTAAGCTGTTGCTTGTGCTGCTTGGTTGTGTCCCGCAGCACTTCTGCCACGCGAGCTGCTGAAGCATGTAACTGGCTTTTCCCACAGAGCCCTTCCCGGGGTCTAACTCAAATTTCCTCTCTGTGGTAAAAAAAAAAAGAAAAGAGCACCCAAATTCTGTTTTTTCCCTCTTGACTCCAGCTTGAAAATACAACTCCAATGCCTTATGTCTGAGCCGATTTTGTATTTCTTCAGATATTTGTTCTCCTTCTGTGGGTTCTTATGAGTTTAACTTTTAAGAATACGATAAACTAAACCCCCGCCGTGAGCACACTGCTGTGGCCTTCTGCAGAGAGGAAAGGAGAAGATGGGGTGGGAGCAGAGGTCCACATGGAAATGCAGATCCCATCAATTCTGTGACGAGGGGCCTGACCCTTTAGCCGTTTACTTCCTCAAAACAAGATCAGCGTCCCCATCAACAGACGAATGGATACAGAAGATGTGGTACATATATACAATGGAATATTACTCAGCCATAAAAAGGAACGAATTTGGGTCATTTGTTGAGACGTGGACGAACCTAAAGACTGTCATACAGAGTGAAGTCAGAAATAGAAAAACAAATATCGTATATTAACGCATATATGTGGAGCTTAGAAGAATGGTACAGATGAACCAGTTTGCAGGGCAGAAATAGAGACACAGATGTAGAGAGCAAACGTATGGACACCAAGGGGGGAAAGCCGCAGTGGGGGCGGGGGTGGTGGTGGTGGGATGAACTGGGCGATTGGGATTGACATGTAGACACTGATGTGTATAAAACCGATGACTAATAAGAACCTGCTGTATACAAAAATAAATAAAATACAATTCAATAGAAAGACCAGCGCCAACACCTGCACCTGCTTCAGCACCCGCTAAACGCACCCACACGCACTATTCCACCTGCACTGTTCATTAACTTACCCTGCACCCTTCTGCACTCCTTGCCAGTGGAAATGCTACTTTGCAAACAGTGATAAGTAAAGTGTTAGTGATGAATGTCACCGCCACTGCTGCAGGGCACAGCCAGGCTCCGGCGTCAGCTGCGCTGGCGGAGTGCCCTGCCTGCAGAGCCGCATCAAGGAACCCAAATCAGCCTCGTGTCCCCTGGACACAATTAGACCCACAGACCTTGAGGCAGTGACAATGTGAGCTCCTTTGGAATGTGTTTATTTTAAAAACAAAACAAGACACAAAGTGAGATAGGAAAGTGCAAGCAGAGTGTCTACGGTTAGGATTTCCTGCACGCTGTTCTTAATCTCGTAGGATGCTCAGAGCAGCTTAGGAAGTGAGCATGGTCCGTCCTCACCTTGTAAATGGTACAGCCGAGGCTCAGGCGCTGCTCAAGGCTACCCGGGACCTGGGGAAGCAACTCAGCGTCTCCCAGCTCTGAGCTGCCCTGGGCAGAGATAAAGCCCCATCATCTGACGGAAGGACGGGGAGCCCCTCTGGCTCACATGAGAAGCTTCCCCTCAGCTAAGGGAGCTAGAAATACACCAACGCAAAGGCTTCCCTAAGAGGAAGAAAGAACTCTCACTTTCCCCGCCTTCCTGTAAACAACGCCCCAGAGGGGTGGGAACCGACAGCCCTCCACGCACCTGCCTTCCCCAGATCACCACCACGTACGTAACTCTTCACCCACGCGGGTGACCTCAGGAACCCGAGTGTCCCCGGGGAGCTCCTTCAGATGTGGTTCTAACAACAGGTGTTACAACAAGACTCTAGAACAGACCAACCTGAAATCCACCGTCACAAGGTTTGAACTTCTACCTTCCGAATCCCCGACTCACTAATACAAACTCTCAACAGAGAAGACTGGTGCGTGGTCAGTGACTTCCACGTGGCAGGCTGACTTTGGGAGTCAAGCAGGTAGAACGTAAGACCCCGACTCAGGGAGACTAGGTGCCCCGGCTCAGTGAAGCCACGGGACCGGCAGTAACCACCGCCCCCCACAAGGTGGTGAGTGAGGGTCACCTCTACTCCGTGTAAACACCTGGTCCAGTACCTGCTACCAGGAGTCACTTAATAAGTAAACGGCTCACAACCTGTGCCACGGGTGTTATCACACATGACAGGTGAAGAAACAGGCTCAGAACACTGAGCGACTCGGTAAACAACTGCTGGAAGGTGACGGAGCCGGGTCACACACACAGGTCCTCCAATGGCAAGATCCAGCCGGTCCCCACAGCCCCCCTGTAAGCCAGCACTGGCTTTGTACTGAGACATGAATTAGCTGGAGGAGGTGGGGACAGGCCTGTCCCAGGAGGCCACCCACATCTCCTTTGGTCCTATATCTTGATACGAGACAACTGATGTGAACTCCCCTTGTTCAAGACAGTGGATCGATAAATGGTAGTTTCCATTCTCAAGTGGAAGAGCAGAGTCCTGAACAAAGACGAGGAAGAAAAAGAGAAGCGGAAAGTGGCCACTAGGGGTCGCTGACACACTCTGTCCGCTCAGTTTATCCCCAGGCAGCCCTGGCAGGACCAGCAAAGCACGAACCACAAAAGGGGCTGCAGTGACTCAGGTGTAACCTGGGAAATGTCACTATGAGTGATGACGTCAACAGCCTTTTCAGTAAAAAACAATCCAACACAAGCTAAAATACATAGATTTATGAAAACCTCAGTCACTGGCTGAGTTAAACTATGTTTAAAAACCAGCTTTACATACCGGCTGGTACTATACAGGACATCCCCTTGTTCGTCTTACCTCATCTTGGGGACTCTGCCTTCGGAGTGCACGCTCAAGCTCTTTTGCTTTTTCTAGTCCAGAATCTAGGAGACTCTCCATTCCCAAGCCTACACCATCACAAATAGCACCCATGAAATCATCCTAGGAAAAGTTTTCAAGCGTTAACTGGCAAATTCAAGTTCTATATTCTTTTTAAATTACCAAATAATTAAGTTATATTTTCTGCTTATTTTAGGACTGTAATACATTCCAAGTTGATTAATTCAACAAAAGCTAGAATAAGAACTAACGGTGCATAAGGAAAAAAAATTAGCCAGTCTGTAATTTTGTATCCCACATATTATATGTTAAAGAATGTTCATCCTCTTAGACAGGACACCGCGTTGCTAGAACGTTTTAATACAATATTATGTTTTCAGTAGCATGAATAATTAAAGCAAGCAAATACACATCTTCTAGAATGACATGCAAACGTAATTACATTCTTCACATGTTGGCCGGCTGAGCACCCACCCTCCAGGGCACATGGCAGACCTTCAAGCCAAAGATCTGGAAGGCACGGCGAGGATCCCAGATCATCAGGTACATTTAACCACTTAGACTGGGACAGCTTTCAATCTCCTGCTAAGCTAGTAAAGGATGTGCTGCTACTCATCCTGCTTAGCGACACCACTATCAGAACCCCTACTGTTCCCTGAGATGAAGGCTTCCACCACGAACGCTGCCGAGTTACCTGGAGGCTGGCAGCCCCGCAGTCGCTGCTCTCCAGGGAGCGCAGCTGGTCCCCGCTGAGAGCTGCTAACTGCCCCGCGTACTTGATGGCTTGGTGTACAATCTGGATCACTTGCTTCTGAGCCTCTTTCACCATTGATGAAATATCTGAAGAGCAGCCCTGTGAGATAAAAATGGACCAGGGTATCGGATACGTGAGATTACCAGGGGAGGTAAGAACAAGACCGGTGTGAAGAAAATGGATTCTGCATTCATCGATACGGTGACCGTGCTTCATCAAAGTCCGATCGGGACCAGACAACGTGCGATCCCAGAGCTTCTGACGGTGATGACACGACTAGGACACAGGCTGCCCTCAGAGAGCCTCTGCACTAACAGGAGACGGAAGGGGAGCAGGCAGCAGCCAGACGTGAGACGGCGGCCGAGCGCTCCCTGTGCCGGGGCCGTCTGACGGATGGGTAACCAGGACGCTTCCTACTATGGGGGGTGGGGAGGGGCAGGGAAAAGGGAGGGAAGACCTGAAACCCTGCAGATGAAAGGCTCCCCCACGTCTCCCAGAGGAGCGGGGAGGGCGGCTCAGGCACCCCTCCGGGTCTGCCTCCTGGAAAATGCTGCCTGTATCACTGCAAGGTAAGGATGCTCAGGCTACACTTAAGCAGAGCCTAGTTCCTAAATCCAGGTTTGCCGGCTGAACTTCAGCGTCTCCTGAGCTCAGCTGACCTCCCCCTCCAGGTCACCCGTCCTCTCCGCCCTGATTCCTTATGGAAAGCATTTCTCACAGGGCAACAGGCCACAGCCCTAAGTTATGGTCAAAGTGCTTTTCCTCGAGACGGAAGAGACGGGAGAACGCTCCACCCCAGGTCCCCTGCAGTCCTTTCTTGTAACACCAGCCAACTAACTGGCCGTCACAGCAGCCTCGCCAGGTTGGCACTGCCGCTTCACTTTCTAGGTGGGCAACAGGAGACTCACAAAGTCTGTGCAAGGACACACGCACACCTAATCCAGCCCCGGTTCACACACTGGACTTCCAAACGCCCGCGGCGGGTTGGGTTGGGTTTTCCCTATCCTGCACCGCCTCCAGGATCTGAGGCTGACCGAGTCACCCAGCCCTCCCGTGACCACACGGCTGGAGCCCAGGCGGCTGGGGGTGACCCTGCGGCCCGCGCTCTCAGGGCCTGCGCTGTCCGAGCCCTCCTGCCTCTGTCCCCCGTCCTCACCGGTCTGCGGCCCACCCTCCTTGTGACGGTCACTCTGTTTCCTCGTGACCTATATCCAAAGTGACCCTTCGTCCAATGTCAGTTTATAATTAATTCAATTGCAAGGACCCAACCGAGCATCAATCACAAAACGAGCCCTCGTGAGAAAGGACACCACATTCCATCCACCTGCCGGGAGCTCACTGCCCACACCGACACAGTGCATTAAACGGCACAACGGGTAACGTACAGGGTTATTATCAGAGGAGCTAATAGGAGGGATGTGTGGCCAGGTCTCGGGGAGCCCCACAAAGACCTCCTAGGGGAGAATAATGGACAATGGAAACCACACGTCTAGCTTCAACACTGGACCCGTAAGTTCAGTCAGAAAGAGAGCCTCCCAGGAGGCATCTGACGCCAACTGAGCATCCACTAGAGCGGAAGGACCGGGAAGCCTTGGGAGGCTCTACAGGGTCTGTCCAAGCATCTAGAACATTCGCTACAAAGCCTGTCCCTCTGGGTTTCTGCCTTGGCCCCTCGTACGTGCGGAGCCTCTCAGAGGAGGTGCGGGCATCCGCAGATGCGGGGTCTCTCCAGCACCAGCCCCCATGTCCCTCTCCTCCAGTCCGCCCTGGTCACACGGCTGCCAGAGTAAAAATGCACTTCCCAGGGACACCTGCAGCTACGTGTGGTCACGTGAGGAGGTTCTGGCCAAAGATACGTAAATAGGAATGTCACGTGGCGATTTCCAGAAACCTCCTTAGAAGAAGGCCCCTTCTTCCATCCCGTGCACTGACCTTCCCTGGAGCCCTGGACGCGGTAGACACAGAGCCTGGGGCCACGCTCGGGGCCCAGCCGAGAGCTGCACGGAAGGAACCGGGGTCCCGAGGCAGCCGCCAAGCCCGCCTCCAGATTTTATGAGAGGAAGGAAGCTTCCACTTTACCTCTTCCTACAGCCAAGCCTCATCTTATCTGACTTAAGGTAAACAGGGAAACAAGATTACTTTCCTTGCCCCTGTGCCAGCAGGCTTGTGACTAACTCACCCCGCACTGAAGCCCCACCCGTAACCAGAGCGAGACCCCAAACCCCTTCCCGGCAGCCCCTGCGGAAGGCAGTACGGCCCAGGGTGGGGGGGGGGGGGCGGAGGTAGGAGCACACGCTGGGTCCACGGCGACCTGGGCCCAAGTCTACGACCTACTAGTTGTGAACAGTCGACACACCCTCCTGGCCTCCACTTCCTCACTGATAAAGGGTGACAACACCAGTGCCCACGTCCGGGGCTGCGGTGAGGACTGAAGGAGTTAACATTTGTAGTGCCCGGGGCGCAGAAAGCCCTGGGAAGTCTCGCTGCCATCAATCAATCATCCAACATCCACAGTCTTGGGATTTCAACACAGAAAGCGCTTCTGAAAATCCTAAGGGTCGCATTTTGGGCAAGATGCGAACAGGAGAGCGTCGATAAACACTTGCTGAACAGATGAGTTCTCCTAGCGATAAGCCGAGATCACTTTACCTGCAGAAACAACTGTAAGCAGCCTCCCAGCTTCCTCACTTCCCGTCTCAGCTCGGCCGGCGAAGCCCCCGTGCCGGGCCTGGGGGGGACGCCGCTCAGCCAGTGTCTCGTCAGCACCACGAGCCGCTCGAAGGCGCTCGCCACCTGCACAGCGAGCGACTGGTTTGCTCGATCGGAGAACACTTCGGAAGAAGAAGAAAACTGATAAGTGACCCCTGAGTACGAGAGCTCACGTCTGATCTGCATGAAGACACTGTAACGCCGGGCACCGCATGACAGAGGTGACAGAGCCACGCACAACGGAGCAGGGAACCGCGGTGCTCGTGAGCGGGTGGCAGGGGCTGCTCACCGTTACTCTGACTGTCTTCGTCCTGTTCTTCATGAGCTCTGGACACGGCGAGTATCCCGTCGTGGATTTTAAGGAAATTACTAATCAAGTTGTCCGCGACAGTGTTTTCTTCATCATCACTCTGTCCAAGAAGCTCTAACGACGAGCCAATCAATTCCTTGCAAACTCCGGGAAGAAAGGATTCTGCTGAATCTGGATACACGGGGCTTGATTTCCCCGCTAAGCCTGTGTCGACAGAAAACAGCCACCTCAAGCCTCGTTTCCAGGGACGATACTTGCAAACAAACCCATCAGTGCAAGCGGCCACAGAACACTGGCCACACATTCTAAGTAGGCTACTCCTACTCCAGGACACCTTACTTCCATACACCAAGCGGAAAACACAATTCCACAGAAGAATCAATCAACCTCTCAACAGCATCCATCCATAGCTTAGCAGCTACAGACACAGATGACAGGGAATCCAAACATCCCACGTCCCCACTGGCTTAACCTCCTTCTTTATTTACTTTTTGGTAACACCTAAGGAACTGTGAGTTGGTGAGAACAATGGCAGTTGCATAAAACAATATAAACACACCAAATATAAGTAAAACAAGCTGGAAAAGCAGGCAGTAATAGAGCAAACGACGTTAGAAGGGAGACCTCTCGGCACTCTTCCTGTAACAGCCCCTGCTCTAGGCACCCTACAACCAACAGAGGTGAAAGCCAAACAGCTGTCTACAGTTAATCTATCACATCTTGGGGAGACAGACTCTCAGCATAATTTTCGAAGCACCGTCCAAACCAGAGGTAAACGGAAAAACTTTAAGAGCTCATGTGGCGCCTCTGGAAATAACTTTATCCCGGAATGCTAACACGTGAGTAGGGTTCTCATTTAATATGTACGATTAGTTTTCTGCTCTACTCCATAAGCCATTAGAAACAGCAAACTAAAAGGCAGAGTGAAATAAAGGCACCAGGTGGGGACTATTAAGAGTCGAGAGCCGAGACAGGAGCTGGATTTGGGAAGAGAAAACAGCTGCCAGCCCAAAGCTCTGTCACTGCAGGGTGACGACGACAGCGACGCTCCTCCCGTCACCACGGACAGTTAACCACGTAACGCCTGCTTAGTGAGATACCGGTGTGAATGCATCCCCAAATCCAGCATCAGCGTGTCAGAAAGACTTGTAAAAATCTAGTTTCGAAATACAGCCCCTAAGGCGAGAGGTTCAGACGCTGGCTCGACCTTCCGAAGCTGGCAGGCCTGTCCTCCCACACCTCGCAGCCCCCCGGGCAGGTTCACACTAAATGCACACGTGGGTTTCCAGCTCCCTCTCTGAAAACTGCAAACAAGCAAAGACCTCGTATATGTCTGACTTCCCCTTGTATCTTAACCTTTAAAAAGGGCCCTTAAAAAATGACCCTTGAACACCTGAAACTAACACAATGATGTAAATCAACTATACTTCAATTAAAAAAAACAAAAACGACCCTCAAAACAGGTTTAGTTATCTGGAAAAGGTACCTTTGTAAAACATCTTACTCTCAAATAATACTGAATAAATAAGTTGCTACCACAGATATAGAAACTTTTATTTTGCTGGTAAACATAAAGTCTATATTAAACAAGTAGTAGGATAATAATTATCTTTCTAAAAGATAATTTTATGATTAAAAAAAAAAGAAACCCCAGTGTCTTTATTTTATTTATTTATTTATTTTTTTGCGGTACGCGGGCCTCTCACTGTCGTGGCCTCTCCCGTTGCCGAGCACAGGGTCCAGACGCGCAGGCTCAGCGGCCATGGCTCACGGGACCAGCCGCTCCGCGGCACGTGGGATCTTCCCCGACCGGGGCACGAACCCGTGTCCCCTGCATCTGCAGGCGGACTCTCAACCACTGCGCCACCAGGGAAGCCCCCCAGTGTCTTTATTTTAAAGGCAAAGACGAGACACAGTTGCCTTCATGGCTACTCATATTCCACTGACACCTTTATCGAAATAGACTACTACATTGCGGAGTAATTTGAAAACTCCATTTACTCAGGCACAAGTGACATTCTGTAAAGTGTAAGCTGTGCACATCTTAAGTGTGCAGCTTGTCTTTACACACGTGTACCCCGTGCAACCCCCGCTCAGATCGGCACGTGCAACACGCCCATCGCCGCTTTCCAGCAGGCTCCCTCGTGACCCACCATTCTACCTGAAGTACTCGGACACACGTGTACCCCGCGCAACCCCCGCTCAGATCGGCACGTGCAACACGCCCATCGCCGCTTTCCAGCAGGCTCCCTCGTGACCCACCATTCTACCTGAAGTACTCGGCTTCTGTCACGATAGATTAGTTTTGCCTATTTTTGAACTTCCTATAAATAGAATCATATGGAATGTACTCGTTATCATCTAGTTTCTTTCACTCAACCTCATGTTTTGGGGTTCATCTGGGTTGTTGTACGAATCAGTGGTTCTTTTCTATTGCTGTGCAGTAGTCTGCTGTTACCAGGCAGTAATTTTAATTATTACAGGTACTTACACATATAAATTACAGTGTATCCCCTCTTCTTATGAAAATTGACATAGTCAATATTGGCATGACATAATTATTCAGTGGAATAATTCCTATAACTTTTTCTTTTAAACTTTTAAAAATTAAAGCAGCTTTAGACAAATCATGCATATTATATAAACTTCAGAAGAAAACGAAGGATATGCTGTGAAAGGACGTCTTCCTTCCTGCCCCGTCCCCTCCCCCAAGTGCCTGGACAAACCAGCGCTTCCAGGGAGAGCATATTCATTCATAAGCATGTTTGTACACATCTTTCTTCTCCTCCTCACACATGCGATATCCTGTCATACGTAATCTGCTACACCTTGCCTTTTTTTCACTTAGAAGAAAACAACATCCTCATACATTTTTGAACAAACACACGTCTTCCACATTTGAACTAGTCACTCAACTAAAGGCTTGGAATACATCACAGAGCACAGAGTTTCAGAAGTGGGAGGGGTCTCCGGTCCACCCTGTTTACAGAGGAGATGGAAGCTTCCGGGAGATGAAACGATTTGCACAAGAACCGGAAACAGGACAGTGGCAGAGACAAGACTTGGAGCTATTCCCAGTAAACGACAAAGTCTGAAGAGAAAAGTACCTGATGAGTGTGAAGAGTGCAAATCCTGGGCCGCGGGGACCGCTATGCCATGCAGGCAGCTGGAAATCCTCCTGTTCTTCATCAGAGTCCTGCTCCTGGAAAAACAGAAACCGTAAGGCTGGCAGCGACACTCCACGTGGGAAAATGCGAAGGACACAGTTTTAAATTCTCCAAAGAGAATGGACATCCACGAGAATGTTTTCCATGGAAATATTTTCATCAAGGGTTAAATTAATTTGGTTTATCGAACAGGAATTTACTCTTGTCAGGTACCAGTCTAACCCTCTAGTTAATGAACTGAATAGAACAAATGCACAGCTGACCCGTGAACGAGGCGGGGGTTAGGGGCGCACAGTCAGCCCTCGGCACACGGGGTTCCTCCACACCCGCGGGCTCAGCCAACCCCAATCCTGTCGTGTTTACTACTGAAAACTGTGCTGTTTGAGGGTCAGCTGTCCTACTATTCACAGGCTCCGGATACTGTGGTTGAGACACAGCAAACAGGGCTTCTGGGCTCACGGAGCTTACGGTCCACAGGAAGTCAGGAGGGCACGGAGGGCTGCGGAGGCGCTCGGATGGAAGGACTCAGCCCCAGAGCCGGGAGGGCCCCCGGAGCGAGCCTGGGGCCGACCTCGGATGCCAGCTAAGGGAGCGTGGATTGATCCCGAGCAAGTTATCCTGGGAAGGGTTTTAAGCAGGGAAATGATCCAGGTCAATAAATTCAAGTAAATATTTGCTGCACAGGGCGAAGAGCACAGCACCGGGAAGCATAGCAGCGGCACAAGGCAGGAGGCGACCCCAAGATTCGACCTTCAGGGCTCTTCCTGCTGCCTCTCCCCTCAGCCGAGGGTAAAAACACTCACGTCTCCCCCTGGGTGTGACGGAAGGAGCGCCTGCTTCCGTATCACCACCCGTGGACCAACTTTCCAAAGCCCAGCTCCAGCCCCTAGACATCAGGCTGTGGCCCCAGACCTCAGTCCAGCGGGACCTTTGAAGTCTTCTCCTTAACAGGACCCTCTCTACTAGTGGCCACTCACAGAAAAACGCTACTTGTTGAAAAGATGGTTAAACAAAAGCATTCTATCTGTAGTCGCCTAAATGTTTCAAATATAAAATCTCCCCATGAATTCCTACGAGAGAAACACAGAATTATGACTGACAACAGGGAGAGAAAATATCAATTCTCACAGGTTACAGTTTTTTTACTTAGTAGCGAAAGAAAAGCGTACATTATCCCATTAAGTCTGAACTAGGAAAACTTATTCTTTCAACACGACTGTAGTTAAACAATGTTTAAACTCAAATTAAAAAATGCTTGTCACATTCCTTTCAAAGAATTTTTACTTAACATCGGGGGAAATTTTACTTTTAACTGTCAACAGCACATATCAAAATTTATATGCCACCAAACCGGTCTATTTCACCGCAGAACAAGCACATCATTGCCTAGAAGCTCCATAATTAAGAGTCCATTACCTTCAGGCATTCTCAGAATCTGCAATTCTGTCATGAACATTCTTACAAGGCTGAAACTTCATACACAAGGCTCCTGACCAAGAGCAATCCATGTTTTTAAAAAAATGATACTTTTAAATTATAGAAGTTTTCAAAAACATCTCTGCCAAGTGAAAACACCTGATTTCGAAATCTTAGAAAATGTTGCTTTGATTTTTCAGTGACAATTTAAGTTTCTGTTGATTCCCTAATTATTCCCTTATTATTAAGTCAGCGGGACTTAAGATGTAAATTACTAACCTTCAATAGGATAAAACTTTAATGTTAATTCTTAATGCTTGTATTTGATCCACACGTCTAAGTACACAAAACTTATACCTGTTTATAATAAAATAAGAAATCAGTAATTTTTAAATCTAAAGGAATTTATAAACCACACTCTCAAGAATCTGTAGGTCTGGGTTGAATTCTGGGAGGCTTATGCCACCCACTCTCGGCTGGTGTAAGTGTCCCAGGCCCCATCGGCCCAATTCCACTCCAGGACGAGTTAGCTCATTTCAGTGCCAGAGCCCACCTCGGTTTTGAAGTCCTCGGGACAAATCACCTGAAGACATCACTTGTCTTTTCACTGGAATTGGATCAGAAATCATATCCTCTCTGTATCCCAAGGTTATTCAATACATATTAGGTGCCTGAGAGCAAGAACTGCCATTTACAGAACAGCCACGGACAAGGTTGGATCTAAACCCTCCCAGCAACACCGCATCATCCGCGTCATCGGTCCCGTGTCAGAGACCACGGTGGTCACCGGAGAAGCAGCTGCTCCTCACGGATGACCCTGTCCTGTCTCCAGCTCACAGATGAGAAAACTGAAGCCTCGAGACGTCCTGCCCTGGGCCCCCGGCCACATGCGGCCAGGACGAGGACTCAGGTCTCGGTGGGACCTGTGACTCTGCACAGCACGGGCCTGCAGCGGATGCACTCAAGGAGCCCAGAGTCTGTTTAAAGCACACGCTCTGTGTTTCCTTCAGCCTGAGATTCGAGCTGCCACGTACCTAACATATAACATGAACGCGACGTCCTGGCTATTTCTTACTCTAGCTTAGCAGCTAGAATGCAGGAAATAAAGCAAAAGTCACAGGTAATTAAGCAGTTCCACCTCTTTGAGGAGAGTTTATGCAAAGGAGTTTAAAATAAGCATGGTCAAAACCAAGAGAGGCCTAAAAAGGTTTGGAAACCCAAACGGACTCTGAGCTGCGCTGAAGGCGATGAAGTTGAAACTACATTTAACCCGAAACTCGCTGTTCTTCCCTCTGCAACAGAGAGGCTGGTGACTCTGGACAAGATCCTTGTCTCTTTAAATCCTTGGTTACTTCGCCTGTAAAATGGGGGTAAGGACAGCAGCAGTTCTGAGGTGAATGAGACTCTGCTCCGCATGCATTCAGTACATGTTCTATCTATGGCGATGCTTCTGCTGGATGAAACGCCACTGACCTTTACACCCTGAAAATTCCCGAATCCCTTCTACAAAGTCTTAGACCTCTGTGTACACCTGGATGACCCCCAGGAACCTCAAACTCACCGCGTCCAAAAGAGCCTCCCTACCGTCCACCTCAGGGAACCCCACCCTCCCCTAGTCGCTCGGCCAGGACCCGCCTGCAGCCCCGCATCACTGTCACCCCACACCAGCCCCCGAGGCCTGTGATCCTGCCTCACGGATGCCCGTAGACCTACCCTCCTCTGCAGCCCCTGCCCAGCCTCGGGTCAGGTCTTCATCAACCCGCCCCGCCCCAACTTGCCTCCACGCCAGGTCTTGGAGGGCAGGGAATATTCTGTACTTATCCCCGTATCCTCAGGACATGGCAGCCAGCAGTCCTGTTCAAAGATCAAACCAAGGGGCTAACCGAGTCCCAGGACGAAGGCGTTCCTACTACAGCGTTCGCCTCTCTGTAACCCAAGCACGGGGGCGTGTGCAGGGGCAGCGTCCTCTGGCGCTGAGTCTTGTACATTGTAGTTAATAAGCAACATTTGTCACGTACAGAAGTCCTCGTCACCGCGATTTAGCGTTCTGAGGTGCTCATACTAACTTAATGGCATTTCAAACTCGGTAACTTACAATAAAATATCATAGAATATGCCAGGTTTTTGAGAAAGGGTAAAGTAATAAACACTGTTCATCTTTATAGGAAATTAGGTTTATGCCAGTCTAAGTTGCTCTTAAAACTTATATGGTAAAATACTGAGGCTGTTTCTTCATATTCTAACTGAATATAAACGATCTAATGCCCTAAGTGTAATTTGATCAGTGACCTACTGGGTTCCTTCCCAGATATCCACCATGACAACAGATAGTTCTTTTGAGAAGGAGGAAAGCCAGTAACACAAATGTCCTCACCTCCTTCTGGAAAATGAAGACACTGGAACATCTGTAATGTCGGGTTCCCATTCATCTTCAGGGTCGCAAAACACATCTTCACACTTGTTACTACAATGGCTCTAAGAAAATTAAATAGATAGTTTCTAGTAATTATGGGTTAAAAATGTTTAGCAACTAAGGAAAAATGTTTACTTTGTCGCATTTATAAAATTCGCAAAATTATAGATTATCTAGATAATGTTAAAAAAAAATCGCATTCCTGATAAAATTTTTTAAAATCACATGACACTAGGAATTATATTAAAAGAAATCTACTAATAAAAGCAACAGAAATCATTAAATAATTTAGAAAAAATAAACATGATTTAGAAAACATAGAGAAAACAAAAACGATAGCATCCTCAGGAGAAAAATAGAATAATCTGACAACATCAAGGGGACCTGAACAGACACTCCTCCACAGACGACACACAGACGGCCAGCAAACACAGGAAGGACGCTCCACATCGCCGATAATCAGAGAGATGCAAATCAAAGCTACAGTGAGCTGTCACCTCACAGCGCTCAGAATGGCCATCATCAAAAAGTCTACAAACAATAAATGCTGGAGAGGGTGTGGAGAGAAGGGAACACTCTTGCACTGCTGCTGGGAATGTAAATTGATACAGCCACTGTGGAGAACAGTATGGAGGCTCCTTAAAAAACTAAAAATAGAACTACCATACGACCCAGCAATCCCACTACTGGGCATATACCCTGAGAAAACCATAATTCAAAAAGCGTCATGTACCACAATGTTCACTGCAGCTCTATTTACAATAGCCAGGACATGGAAGCAACCTAAGTGTCCATCAACAGGTGAATGGATAAAGAAGATGTGGCACATGTATACAATGGAATATTACTCACCCAGAAAAAGAAACGAAATTGAGTTATTTGTCGTGAGGTGGATGGACCTAGAGTCTGTCATACAGAGTGAAGTAAGTCAGAAAGAGAAAATACCGTATGCTAACACATATATATGGAATCTTAAAAAAAAAAATGGTCATGAAGAACCGAGGGGCAGGACGGGAATAAAGATGCAGACCTACTAGGGAATGGACTTGAGGACACGGGGAGGGAGAAGGGTAAACTGGGACAAAGTGAGAAAGTGGCATGGACATATATACACTACCAAATGTAAAATCGATAGCTAGTGGGAAGCAGCCACATAGCACAGGGAGATCAGCTTGGTGCTTTGTGACCACCTAGAGGGGTGGGATAGGGAGGGTGGGAGGGAGGGAGACACAAGAGGGAAGAGATATGGGGATATATGTATATGTATAGCTGATTCACTTTGTTATAAAGCAGAAACTAACACACCATTGTAAAGCAATTATACTCCAGTAAAGATGGTAAAAACAAAAACAAAGACAAATTTGAATTAGCTTTGACACAAAATATTAATTTAATGAATCAGCATTTTTGGAAATGAATACATTAACGAATAACTATAAAATGCTTAAAGCAATATCTGGTCAATATTAACTGTGGAATAAATTATTATGAATTATTTCTAATAAAAAAGGTTCAATCACTTCCTGGTTGAATATATTGATCATGATAATAATCTATATTTTAAGTTAAATATTTAAAGCAATACCAATTGAAGTGCTAGCAAAATAAATATAGAGATTGATTCAAGAATAGTATAACTAAATGGAAAAATAAGTAAAGAATATTGCAACAAACGGTTGAAAGTAGGAATGTAAGGTAACTCACCCACCCATCAGATTTTAATGTATATGTCAAGGCAAGAATTATCAAATGACCTCAATACAGTTGTTTTTTTAATTACACAAGCAATTCACATTCATTGTAGAAAATCTGGAAATTATTAATACATATAAACACAAAGAAAAAAATTTTAACCACCTGCAAACCCATCATTTAGAGGTAAACTGTCAGTGCTTTTGTATGATTCCCTTCAGCCTTTCTGTATTTTCTATTGTGAATATACCTTGCATTCCATTCCTGGAATTAACCCTACTTAATCATGGTATAAGTATTCTCTAAATACAACCTTGGGTTTGACTTACTAACATTTCTTTCAGGATTTTTATAGCTGTGTTCATATTAAGATTGGTTTGTAATTCTCTTTTGAATCATCTTTTCAGTTTTTGTGGGGTTTGTTTGTTTTGATTGTAATCAGTTATTCTAGCATCGTAACTGTGACACCTTCTAGAATAGTTTAAATGTTAACAGGATTTGTCTGTTTTTTGGAGGTTCAAAAGTGCTTACCCATGAAATTGACTGGGATCAGCATCTTTTTTTTTTTTTTTTTTTTGCAGTACGCGGGCCTCTCACTGCTGTGGCCTCTCCCACTGCGGAGCACAGGCTCAACGGCCATGGCTCACGGGCCCAGCCGCTCCGCGGCACGTGGGATCCTCCCGGACCGGGGCACGAACCCGTGTCCCCTGCATCGGGAGACGGACCCTCAACCACTGCGCCACCAGGGAAGCCCAGCATCTTTTTTTTTTTTTTTTCAGGCTAGTTCATTGACAAACTTTTCAATTTATTGCTTGGTTAGTCACCTATTAAATCAACTTTCATAATTTCTCTTTTTCTAGAAAAATCTTAACTTTCTAGAAAATTATTAAACTTATTAGCTTACTTATTAAACTTATTTACATAAAAATGTAATATAATCTTAAAATGCTTGAGATCTTTATTTAAATGCTATGTCCATTCCTAAAATCACATGTTCACCTTTTCAAAGAGCTGAAGCCTGAGTTTATTAATTCTAATTTGTCAATTATTCCTCTTATTTTTAATGATTCCTTCATCTATTCTCCTTTGGTTTAGGTTTATCCTTTTCTAGATTGAGTTAACTAGTTTATTTTCATTTTTCCATTACACAATTCAAGCATTAAGGCTATAATCTGGCAGAATCCTGTAAGTTTTTACATATAATATTTTGATTTCAAAAAGGTTATAGAGATTTTAATAATATTCCAAACCTCGTAAAGTTCTTTCATTGCCGCAAGCTTAGACTCAAACTTTTCCAGACTCCAGAGAGTTGAGACCCCTAGTTGCAGGTTACGAACCTGAATACAAGTGTCAGAACTACTTCCTTTATCTGATACATGTCTGAAAGAAAAACCAAAGAAAAAAAATGCTTCTCCTAAAACATACATAACCTAGAGTTTTCCGAATTAGAATGACTCCCATAAAAATTCAGACCACTGATTAAATCTCTCCATAGTTAAGTATTTTTGTTATACTAATAATCATGTCTAGTATATACTATATTAAAATAACTTCTTATATAATAATTTCTTAAAAGTTCTAATATTGTATATTCCTTTTAAAATGTGGAATACTTATAAATTCTCAACTCAAAAGAAAATTAGTGAATTCCTAAAACATCTAAAATTATTCTGTTTATAAAATATACAAGTATGTTCATTGCTGAAAGCCTTTTTCACTCCAGAGTGAGCTCTGAGAGGGGAATCTGGAAGTGCCCCTGGGCATTATGACACCCACTTGCTCCTGGACAGGCATGTAGGATACCATGTCCTTAGAGAAACTAAAACAGAAAAAAAATCACATGAAGCATGAAGCGTGACTAGTTTAAAACAACAAATTACTTTACAAATAAGATAATCACTCACCTGCCAAAAACATAATTCTTTTTTAACTTGTTGCTGATGGTATTGGCTTCCTGAATCATCACGGAGAGTTTCATGGAGCTCCAACTGGGCTGAACTAGCAGAGAGCACACGGAGAAGATTCAGAACACGTATGTGAGCACTAACACGCCACCAGGCACAACACGTCCTGAAAAACAACTGACTTCAAACGAATGGTTTTAACGATACATCACAGAAGGTGAAGGTGACAACTCAGTAACTTTTCTTCAAGCCTCTCTGGTGAAATAAAATATTCTTCATACAAAATGAGGTCTTTCACCCGTGGAGGCGTGGAAGAAAACTGAAGTTCACAGAGAGAGGATACGGGTTTTGTAAACAAGGAAATGCCAAAGATGCTGCTTTTCCTTCTAATATTTTTAAAGATTTTTTTTCTAATTTCTTTTTTCCTAACTCCTAACTTATGTAAAGTATTAGGTAAAGTATACTACAGCCTTAACTTAAATAGAACCACAGTCCTTTTTTAATTTTGCCTGAAATTTTAAAAATAGATAGATAAAGACAGAAACAGAGATATATTAGGACATAAAAACACTTTCAGTACATAATTCCACGTTCCTAATTCAAATTTAAGATTTTGGCATAAACATTTTCTATATTGTTCAAACTTATAACCAGCATTCCATTAAAAACATTTTTTTGGAAGAGTGAAATTCATTGTTCATGTGGATAAAAAAAATCAAGTATTCATTGCATGGTACTGTTTTAGGACCTAAGAGGAATAAAAACATGTATTAATACAATGTTCTTATCTCTCACACAGATTTAACAGTTTCAAGGTAATTTAAAAACAGAAGTTATGGAAAGTATACGGCACAACTACTAAGTATTCTTGCTAAAACACTGAACCCGGACGACGGGTTCTTTGCAGGGTATGTAGAGGCATAAGCAACAGCCTGGACATACAGTCAGCAAACCCAGAATCTGCGAAACTCTACAGGTAGAGAACCTGGTTTCTTCAATACATGAATTATAAGGGGACAGAGAGAGAGGAAGGAAGAGCCAGCTGACAGATTAAAAGAGACTTAAAAGGCGCATCTAGGGCTTCCCTGGTGGCGCAGTGGTTGAGAGGCCGCCTGCCGATGCAGGGGACGCGGGTTCGTGCCCCGGTCCGGGAAGATCCCACGTGCCGCGGAGCGGCTGGGCCCGTGAGCCGTGGCCGCTGAGCCTGCGCGTCCGGAGCCCGTGCTCCGCGATGGGAGAGGCCGCAGCAGTGAGAGGCCCGCGTACCACAAAAAAAAAAAAAAAAAAAGGTACATCTAGCAAACACAGGGTGTGGACGACCACATTTGTATCCTGATTCAAACAAACCGAATGGATTTTATTTTTTATTTTATTTTATTTTTTTTTTTGCGGTACGCGGGCCTCTCACTGCTGTGGCCTCTCCCATCGCGGAGCACGGGCTCCGGACGCGCAGGCTCAGCGGCCACGGCTCACGGGCCCAGCCGCTCCGCGGCATGTGGGATCCTCCCGGACCGGGGCACGAACCCGCGTCCCCTGCATCGGCAGGCGGCCTCTCAACCACTGCGCCACCAGGGAAGCTCCTGGATTTTAAAAATTATGACATAGTCCACAAAATTTGAATAGGGACTAGATATTTGATGTGTAAGAAATTATTATTAATATTTTTAGGTGTAATAATAATATCAGAGTTATGCTTCAAAGAGTGACAGGGAAAGAGAGAAAAGAGAGTTCTTATCTAACTTGGAGATACACAGTGAAGTATTTACAGATCAGGTGACAGGATGTCTGGGATTTGCTTCAGAATAGTCCAGGAGGGCAGGGGGATTGAGCACGGCTGGAACAAAACTGAACATGTGTGGGTAACTGTTGAAGATGGATGATAAGTATGGAAGAGTTTACTGTAGTAATCTCTCTGCTTTCATAGTTTATTTGAAACTTTCTATAATTAAAAAAAGAAAGCTTACATTAAACAGCCTGTGTTTGGGGAATTCCCTGGCGGTCCAGTGGTTAGGACACTGCGCTCTCACTGCAGGGCCTGGGTTTGATCCCTGGTCAGGAACTAAGGTGGCACAAGCCACCCGGCACAGCCAAATAAATACATAAATATTTGAAAAAAATGCTGTGCTCTACACAGGAATGTAGAAACGTACAAAAAAATAACAACTTTCAAGTGAGAAAGAAAACGAAGTATGCAATGATTAAGCACAACTCAGATTAATAATTCTTATAAAATAAGAATTAAGGATTAGAGTAAGACATTTTAAGAAGCATACTACACATTAAAATAATACTTGGAATTCTGTTTACTATTTGCTTATATAACTAAATATTCTAAAAAGTGAATATCCTAAAAATAATCATTCATACAAATTTATCTAGATCCAGAGAAGTCAGCAACATCTAGAAAAAAAATTTTAAATACACAAAGTTAATTAACATTTTACTAACTGTATGAAATAACATACATAACTTTAGAAAATACCTGCTAAAATCGTCCTATACTCACTTGTGAAAGTTTTATCCCTATTACTCTGATTTTGCTGTAGAATTTGTACTTCCTTAGCAATTCTTTGTTTCTCGGTTTCTAAAGCTTCCAGAATTCTTGCATGGCGGATCCTGTGGTCTTCTAAAGCCTAATTGATATTCATTCATGTGGAGCCGTACACGAGACCGTGCAAAGAGAGAAATTAGAAAACCAGACTGACAATGGTAATGCACTACATAATTCTCATTTCACAGTGCGTGTTTTATTAAGCATAAAGGCTTTTAAAAAATGATTTATAAAGTATCCTCATAAAATGATTTTTTCCCCCACAACAAAATCATTAGGAATTTTTGATAACATAGATTAATCTTTTTCTCCCCATTGATAGGAGCATAAAAACCTTCAGAAAAAAAACAAAAAAAGGAAAAAACTACTCAAGAATTTGTTGACTAAATTAAAAAGTTAAATTAAAAATACACCTAAAAACCTCACTTGAGGGCTTCCCTGGTGGCGCAGTGGTTGAGAGTCCGCCTGACGATGCAGGGGACACGGGTTCGTACCCTGGTCCGGGAAGATCCCACATGCCGCGGAGCGGCTGGGCCCGTGAGCCATGGCCGCTGAGCCTGCGCGTCCGGAGCCTGTGCTCCGCAACGGGAGAGGCCACAACAGTGAGAGGCCCGCGTACCACAAAAAAAAAAAAAAACCAAAACACCTCACTTGATACAAATAAGCCTTATAACAGCCCACTAATGATAATTGTTTTCAAGATTTAAACACATCTGTTTTTCTCTTAAAACTTTCCAGGGTGGTTCACTAGCCCCTCCGTGCTCTAGAATCGGCTAATATATGTATTCTCACCATTTTATAGTACCGGTACTCTGGGGTTACTGCGAGTATCTTCCTCTACCCCCAACCCCACCATAAACTTAGGAAGGAAAGAAGGAAAACTGCCATTTGAGAGTAAAACTTGAAGATGTAAGAAGTCGCAGCAGAGACGAAAGCAGGGGCTCTCCCTTCCGGATTCAGGGCCCCCCTCCAGGGCTGGTTAGAAGGGATTCCGGCCCCACCCCAGAGGATGTGATTCGGCAGTTCTGGTCGGACCGAGATCTGCACGTCTACCAGGCGATGCTGAGGCTGCTGGTCCAGCACCTGGAGAGCCACCGTGAGCTGCCCTTGAAAGATGCCTCTGTGCTCAGAGAGATGAGGGAAGTCAGCGCCTGAGCTCCCAAGGCTGAGGTAGTTCCCTGAGGACTCACGCGGGCACACGGCCTGCTCGCTGCTCTTTCCACCCTGGCACTGGGATGTAACCCGTCCAGGAGCTGAGCCGTCCCCCCTTCTGTGTACCACGCCCTAGTATCACCTCACTCCTTACATCGTTCGGCATGACTGACCACAGGGTCGCTGTGCACGCAGGGAAAGAGAACACTCGACTGAAACTCGCTGGAAACAACAGCTCTGTCCCTTTGAAAAGATCTGTGTGAGCACATCGTGAGGACAGAGGCTTTCAGGCAGGAAGCCCCTTCTCACCTGCAGACCTGGATTTGGCCATCGCCCATCAAGAGACCATAAGCTCTTTAAAAAAAAGAAAAATCCAGCCTCTCCTCAAGATAGCTCAGACTAGCTATAAAATGAAATTACCTGTTTCGTAGCCAAAGTCTCCATTTCTAACCGCTTTTTGTTGACATATATTTCCTGTTCAAAACGCTGCTTTGCCTTTTCTAGTTCCTCAATTTTGTAATTAGCCTTTTGGTTATTTATTTCCTGTATCTTCTTCCTTTGACATTCTTCTTTCTTTGACATACAATAATAAAAAATAAATAGGGCAAAGATACAGAGCAATTCTTCAAAAATGATACCAAATAGGTACAAAAGTCCCTTTGTAAAAATCAGTGCACAGGAAATTGACTCACAGATAGAAAAGGTGCCCCAATGCTTCTCCACCCCATCCAGATTGACTAACCCAACCGAAAATAACCATCACTAGTCAAACCTTTCAGAGCGCTGCCCTCCAGATGGGCTTCTGGGAGGCAGGGCTGCCCAAGGGCTGGGGGACAGAGCCTGTCTGCTTCTCCTCCCCCAGCCCAGCAGCCGTGATCTCCCCTCTGACGCTCCCCTGGGGCCCTGCACCGGCAGAGAAAGGAAACAGTTCTGCCTCTTACCAGTTCTGCTTCCAGGACTTTTATTTTGCTTTCGTACGCAGCTTTTTGAGAGGAAAGCTCTTGCTGAGCCATTTCTTTCACGATCTGGATCCCCTGCATCATTTCTTCCTTTGCTTTCAACTGCGCCTCCTTTATTTCTGCTTCAAGTCTACAAGTAGCAAAATATTCAATAGTGACAGGGTACTCTGTCAAGAATTCTTCATATGCTATAATAGTTCTTAATCATATTAAGATGTTAAATTAAACAAAAGTTCAAATCTCAAAACTTCATTTCTGACATTCTGTCAGCAGCATTCTGAAATGTTTATTAGCTCTAGAACTCTTTATACAAACAAAACATAAAAGGTTGAAAATGTGCTCATTTCTAACTTAATTACCATTGCAGATGCTCGATATTTAAGCAAATGTTTTTCTAATGCTTCAGCTATATAAAAATGTTTTAACTTACATAAAAATATAAAATATATATTTATAACATAATTATGTTACAGTGAACACTGCAGTAAATATTACAGTTAACATTGTAGTATACACAAAATATGGGCATTTTATGTTAAACTAACAATGGTTAGGGCAAAAATTATTTCATATCATTATCTTTCAATTCATGTTTAGGTCACAGATTAGGAATATATTGAAATGCCTCTAAAAGCATGATACATGAGCTGATAAAGCAGAGATTGTACCATATTTTTCCAATCATCTATAATAACTTTGTAAGCAGACAGGGTGGGGGGTCCCCCAGAGAGAGAACCAGGCAGGGCTTTCTTGACAGAAGAGAAGCCATGTTTGGCCTGAGCCGTTTTGCGATCTGAGCCTGGACACAGCGCTTGCCCTTGAACAAGCCTCAGAAACCAATGATCTCGAGGGAAAAAAAGAACAACTGTTATCAGGCAAGAGAAACAACAGCAAAGATAAGACACCCGTTGTGAAGACTCGCAGCTCTGAGTCAATGGTGAAGGTTAGCCTGAAGCTCAGCCACCAGGTCAACGGGAACCTCAGGGATGGAGATGCTGACCATCTGTGATCCCCGTGACTTCAGTCAACTGAAGCCTGGACTCTGTCGATCCCTGCCCTGATTCTATGCTGACTTCTCCCCTGCTCGGGCCCCTTCACGAACACGCATGTACCCTTAGCTTAAAACCTCCCCAGTCTTACTGTTGGGGAAGCACGGCTTTGGGAAAGTTCCCACGTTCTCCTTACTTGATGCAAGCAATGCATCCTTCCTTCTCCTGATCTTTGGCCTGGCTGTGTCTTTTGGCTCGACGCCCACCAAGAGGTGAACCCAGTTTTCAGGTAACACTTAGACATTTTGAGAAGTCAAAATATTAAATTACCTTTCACTGTATGGGGGGAAAAGGATTGGTGATTACAGAAAACTAAAAGCTTTTTTCTTCTCAACAAAACCCGACGCTTTAACAACTGTACTGCATAAAATTTCCGTACCCAATTTTACTGAATTAGAATAAGAATGTCAGGGCTTCCCTGGTGGTGCAATGGTTGAGAATCTGCCTGCCAAGGCAGGGGACACGGGTTCGAGCCCTGGTCCGGGAGGATCCCACATGCCGCGGAGCCACTAAGTCCGTGCGCCACAACTGCTGAGCCTGCACTCTGGAGACCACAAGCCACAACGACTGAGCCCGCGAGCCACAACTACTGAAGACCATGCGCCTAGAGCCCGTGCTCCACAACAGGAGAGGCCACCGCAGTGAGAAGCCCGCACACCGCAGCGAAGAGTGGCCCCTGCTCCCCGCTCACCGCGGCTAGAGAAAGCCTGCGCACAGCAATGAAGACCCAAGGCAGCCAAAAAAAAAAAAAAGAATAAGAATGTCAAAAGAAAGAGGACCTAATGGCTACCGGGGCCTGGGGGGAGGGGGCAGCCGTTGCTTAGTAGGTACAGAGGCCCAGCTGGGTGATGAGAAAGTTCTGGAGACAGAATATGGTTGAGGCTGCACAACACTGTGAATGTACTTAACACCACTGAACTGCACACTTAAAAATGGCTAAAAAGGTGAATTTTACGCTACGTATGTTGTACCACAACTTTAAAAAAAAAAGAGGGCAAAGCAAGCTCAGACTTTTGACAAGGTGACAAAGCAGGGTTCGTGTGGCCCACCCCGGTCAACCTTCCCAGCCCCCGCCTCCATCCTCTGTGCGGATACTTCTCTCCCCGTGACCCCGCGATGCCCGTCTCACCCCCCAGCCCCCACTGCACTGCAGCCCGGGACCCGGCTCCACCGCCCTCCACCCTCCAGACCTGGGCCACAGCCACCCTTCTGCAATGTGATCCCCATCATGTCTGTCTCGTGTCTCCTTAAAATTCTCTCATGACCCTATAACCTTTAAGATAAAGTCCAAATGCTTTAGCATTTTATTTCTGTGTTACTTGCCATTTATTTTACAGGGATCCTGCTGAAATCAGAACTCCTACAATATTGCCTCAGCTAAAACTGGGGCAAAAGAAGAAAAGTAAATAAGGGTCCACTCCCCAGGCTTCCCCTGGCCGACTCCCTCCCAGGGGACATCTTCTCACGAGACCTTCGCTGATCCCTGGTCGGGGCAGGAGTCACCCCAGGAGCTCCACACGGTGCAGGGCTCTGTCAGGGCACTCTGTCTGTCTGTCCGTCAGCCCCATAAGAAGACAAATTCCTCCAGCGTAGGAGCTAAGTTTGTTTGTTGAGTGAGTGCACACAGAAGAGGAAAGATCACGTCGCTAGAAATCGGCACCCCAAGAGTTAACGAGTGCAGTCAGGACAACCTGATTAAGGCTCTCCATAGCCCTCTCCCGTATACTTACGGTTTCATACCAACAAAAATACTTACTGTAATCTCTGTGCCAAGAGCAAGTCATTTTTTGCAGATTCAAAGTCTCTTGGACCCTCACTCACAAGAGCATCTCTACTGGGCGGTCTTTCCCCTTTCTGGACTTCTACTGGATGATTAAATCTAAAATAATGATCGCCACCAAGAATCACCCGGTCACCCTAAAGCACACAAGAAATTTACTCCTTGAGGTGAGTCTGAACCAAAAAATTCCGTGGGACAAACCTTATGTTCAACAATTCAATAGTCTAGTATCACTAATGATAAACATAAAAATCACGGCAGCTAACATTTATGAAATGCTTCCTACAGGCCAAGAACTGCATCTGACACTCTACACATACATCGTCTCACTGATGTCTCACAACTATGCATGTTCTTATCCCGATTTTAGGAATGAGGAAACTAACAGAGCACAGAGCTTGACAGTAACAGTGGTAAGCGCACACTGAGCTCACTGTCTGCAGACACTGTATTAAGAACTATGCGTGAATTCTTTCACCTACTCCTCCCTTATCCCTCCTGAAAGACAGGATATATACCAAGTGGCCATACGTCTTGCTTTGCCTTCAACAGAATAGTTCATGCCTGTTCTCCTAATATGATTATTGAAATGCTCTCAAAAGTGTCCTGACATGGCTGACATGCAATCACCCCGAGCTTAATAACTTTTCAAAGGTCATATGGCAAGTGGCAGGGCCAGGGCTTCGACCCTGTCTGGCCTGATTCCAAAGCCCAGCTCTTCCCGGAACACATAATGCTGCTGCTGGTGGACAGCTCCTTGGGGGCTGGTTCACCCACCATAACAGAACTGCGGTCTCTGCACAAAGGCAGGCAATGCGTGAAATAAGAGAACGTTAGAACCAGAAAGTCCTTCATCCCGTTCACTACTGATCTTACAGAGGACAGAATCGGGCTCAGAAAAACTAGATCACTTGCCCGAAGTCAAACAATTTCTCACATCTTAGCAGCAGCCAACTTACATGATGTAATACCGTGGGTTCCAAAATAAGTCTTCCATTTACATATGTCTTTGCTTCCCCAGCTGGGATGATACTCACGGTCCCATCGAAATTGTTGATGGTGCTGTGAAGACAGGATGCACATTGTTACAACTACAGGACAGACTAACAAGTAAGAAAAGGGCAATACAGATAATCCTCCTTGAGTTATTCCCTTAGTGTCAAGGTTCATATCAATTTGTGACCATAATGACTTAGAACTCTCTTATTTTCCTTCAATTAGATTTTGAAGGTTTGGTGAAAAAGCCTGGCTTCTCTAGCAATTCTATCCACCAGTGGTGGGAAAAATTTTCATCGTATGTATTTTGATTAAAACTACTTAAAAAAAATACCAACCCCTCTTCCCCAGAAATGGAAAAAAAAAAAATACACAAACATTAAAGGAAAATACACTAAAATACTGACAGTGGTTTCTTTATGAATGGAAGAGTTTTAAGTATTTTTATGTTTTACTTTTCTAACTTTCTGGTTTCATTTATGAGTTTTAATAATGGAACAAACAACATTTTCCTCCCATGAAAAGAGAGGTAATACAGAGGAAGGAAAAGCATGGAGATAAAAGCACACTCCTTGGACGTCTAATTAACTGAACTCTGACGATAAGATGATACTGTTGAAAATCAACTATAAATGCTACATATCCTTTTGAGTCTTTTTATACAGAAAATAGGAAAGAAACTCCAAAATCCAATTATCTTTGGATTAACTGGACAGAAAGAAAGAGAAAACTGTAGCAAAAGCTGAGCCCCAAACAAACCCTCCAGCTCCAGACAAGGCTCCGAGATCTCCAGTTAAACTTGAACTTGAGCACCTAGAGGAGAGGACTTGGGAAGAACAGCCCACCCTCCCGCCAGCCTAGTGTCCTAACCCCATAAAGGTTTAAACAAGGTCTGCTTGTTCTGACGCCTCCTCTCTCCCAGCTCTATCTGCTCTGCCATCAAAAGCCCTTGGCCTTAGCATTCTGCCCCCTCCCACCCCCATCCAGCTTCAACCACCAACCCCCTGATCCACCACTCTTTTCCATAAGAACCCCACCTGGATTTGCCTTAACATCAGCTTCTCTCCTTTACCTGAATCGCTCCGTCGACATAAGACATCCTCTCCCTTATCTCCATCATTCGTCAAGGCCAGAGCCCTCTCAGCAGCTTCTCTTTAGGGCTCAAAGCTAGAGGTGAACTTTCCTTCTCTTTCTTTACTTTTAAGCACTAAGTAGCTAAGACCCACCTAATGTTAATATAAACTGATGGGTACTGGCGCTCCTTTGTCCACTGAGCCCCACGTGCCGGGTATGTCATCAGTGAAGACAGACACGAAACCTGCTCTCGTGAAGTTCAGGGTCCAGAGAGTGAGACAAACACCTATCCGTGTACTAAAAGGGGAAACACCAAGTGCCAGGCGAGTGGGGGACTTCCTGGTCCCCCTGGACTCTCAACTCTTCGGGGGCATGTTCTGTATCTTTGCTACAAGCATAAATAATTCTGGGTTTATTTGTTATAGAAAACGGTTAATTAACGGAAGAGAAAGAGGATCTGAGGATCAAGAAGCCGTGCCACGCCGGGTACAAAGACAACGCGGGCTCGAGGACCTAAGGCCGTGCAATATTGGTGAGAAAATACACTCTGTATTTTTGGAAATTTTTTGTACTGCAGATCACAAAAAAAGTCATATGTTATTTAATATATGGTACTGATAGAGTTGGTTATTCACGTGGAAAATAAATGAATTTAGATCCCTACTTCACACCAAACAAAAAATTCCATACGACTTAAGGACTTAAATGTGAAGGCAAAACTTCAAAACATTTAGAAGATAATTTAGGTGACTGTCTCTATGACCTCAGTGGAGAAATGATTTCTTAAACAAGACGCAAACACTGACAACCGTAAAGGAAAAGACTGACTTATGTACTACACGAACTAAGACTCTGATCCATCCGAAGGCACCATGAGAGAGTGAAACGATGAGCCACACGCTGGAGAAAACACATTTACAACACGCGAAACTCACAAAAGCTGGGCCACCAAAATATATTAAAAAACTCCTAAAAATTATGGAAAAAACCCAACACAATCGAAAAATGGACAAAAGCCATGAACAGGCAGGTTACAGAAGAGCAAACAAAAATGGCCCAAGAACAGGTGAACAGGATTAGTCAAGGGAATGCAACACGCATCCCCCACGAGACGTCATCTCACATCCACCTGACAGCTAAGGGTCGGCAAGGATGCGGGGCCACAGGGACCTCAGCGCCAAGGGCGGCAGGAGTGCCGGCCATTCTGGAAAACAATCCGAAATTACCTCATAAAGGTGGCTACGCACATATGCTGCAGCCTGGCATCTCTGCTGCTAGACACACCACTTAGGAGCAATTTTCCCAAACTTCACAATGATCACCATACAGGGAGGGTAACAGGAAGATCATCAGAGACGCAGCGCAGCGGGGCGGACAGGAGGGCCTGGCCGCCCGGGTTCCCAGCGGCTGCCCCGAGGGCCCTAACTCAGGGTATGAAACTCGCCCCACAGAAGCTCTGCCCGTCTGTACCAGGAGACGCATCCAAGAGCGCCCACAGCAGTACTGGGGGAGCAAAACATGAGACACCACCCAAGCGCCCACCAACCAAGTAGACAGGTAGACTCATACAACAGGGTACTTCACAGCGGAAAAATGAGAGAGCATCAACATGGACAAATCATGAAAACACACTGCGGAGCTACAACAGTTTACACGTACTATCACCCTAATGACACAGTATCATTCAATTCATATGAATGAATTTTAAAATGTGTTCAATTCATGTGAACAAATTTTAAAATTTGTCAACCCGATCAAAAATCCTGCCATAGATGATGGATAGAAGTTTAGATCTATTGGCTGAGGGATAACTCCTGATAGAGCGATACTACCTCGTATCTCATATTGAGAGTAACTGACCTGCCATCCTCACAAAACACTCAGACTGCCTGTTTTTCCTGGCTAAGAGATGCATTCGAAGACTTATACCAAAGAATCAGTGTGAGTGAATGCCTCATGTGAAGGAAGCCACAGTCATCAAGATCTGGAAAAGTACTTGGCGGGAACGCACCAGTGCTCGTCGGCGATCAGCACCCCCGACAACTGGATGTCACGGCTCGAGTTTGGTTTATACTTTCCGACTGTAGTTGTTCCCTCTTTTATCATATATAACAGTATCTCCGACAGCTGAGGGTCTTCATTGAGATTGACCAGGTTTGGCAAATGGTTGTCCATTTGAAATGTAATTCCTGCTTTCTAGTAGAAGTCAGAAAAAAAATTAACTTTAATCACAAGCATGAAACTGTTAGATCCACCTAAAACATTAAACATTTAAGTCGCGGTATGTGGGACTCAGTTAATTAACGGTCTCTTAGACCCTCTCCTCACGACTTCCCCGTAAGCGTGACCACCATACTTCTTAGACTCCCAGGAAGACGCTGACCCTCTGTCCTGGCACCATCCTCAGCCCACTCACGGCTCAACCCAGCATCACCAGATGTGCCTGATCTCACCCACCGACGTCTACAGCAGGTCAGGTCCTGCCGCCGCGTCTCCACTGCCATCACCTTGGTTCAGACCCGTAGCACCTCCTGCCTGAACCACTGAGGCAGCCTTCTGCCTGCCCTGCCAACAGTCCCTCTTGGCTTCAGTCCTGCTTACACCCTACACCAAAGTAATTCTGAACTAATTCTCAAAATGTCGATTCCCTGGTCAAACACTTTCAATGATTTCCCACTTCCCACAGGATAAAACAAATTCCTTGGCCTGGAATTTGAGAAAGTACATCTGTATATTTACTGTCATATTTCTTTGCAAATTTTCAAATCAGTTTAGAGAGTTGAAATGATACCTGTAACTCCTTTGTTACTTGAAGCTTCCTGTTTTCAGCTTGTTCAAGTTTTTCTTTCCACATTCTTACCAAAGACAAACGAGAGTTTAAAAGAGTTAAAAATATCCAGGTTTATAAGACTGATCAAGAGATTCTGAGATGAGGAAGCCACTTGGGAATACTTAAAACGTAATGGTCTGGGGATAAGCTGCTCTGTTCACAGGGAAGGCAGGGATAAAGGCAGACTCTGGTACCTCCTCAGCCTCCCATCCCCACCTCCACCCCCGCCCCCTCTCCCGACCCTTGCCCCAAGCCAGTCCAGCGATTCCAGGCAACACCCACAGCATCGAAGGCAGTGACCAGAGCCCACCTTTGCATTTCTGCCATGTCTCTCTCCTGCTGATACAGCTTCATTCTCAAGGATGTTATTTCTTGCCGACAGAGCCTATATCGCTCAGGGTCAATGTTCTGACTGTTTCTTTGAGCAGCTTTTAACTTTTCAATTTCTGCTTTCAAGTCTAAATATTTGTAGAAAGATGCATGATCAATAACATTTGATATATAGTAATTCCCACACTAGACATAACCCTCCAATCTTCTATTTTATTTGACGTTTTAAATACTAAGTAAAACAGAATACTTGCAGAAATTTTACTTTACCTACAAATCTCTACCTAACCTTTACCTGAAAAACTGCTCCCCTCTTAATGAATTTCCCTCCCTCATAAGCAGTATGGCCACGTAATGTATCGTCCAAAGAGGGACACGCCTGGGAAGGACCGGGGGCACCATTCATCACACTGGGATGACAGCCATGAACCAGGACTGCCCCAGGCAAACCATACTCCTAAAGACATGTTAGATAAAGATGACAGATTTGCCAAGCTGGAATTCAGAATACTTATTTTTAATGAAAATGGTCCCATTTGTAAACGCGAGGGGATCCAAACAGGAAAAGATGGAGCACGAGACGGCAAATCCATCCTCCTCTGGCCCACACCTCTGAGGGACCTATTCGCCTTCTGCAAGATCCCCGAGCAGGTGAGCAAGAGAAGGACACTCGGCGCTGGCGAAGGGAGGCCCGTGCTGGAAACCCAGGACCAAGCAGCCTTTGGGTCAATGAACCAAGAGGAAGCAGAGGTGAGAGACAGACAACGGCGGAAAGGCTACAGGAGGAAAAGTAAAGGACATTTTCGTCCCTGTGCTGCACAGGCGCACGACTCAGTCCATAGAGGGTTTCCTACGCTGGCTCCTTCCCCTTCACCCACCCCATTTCCCAGCTTTTTCTGACTTTCCCCGTCACTCTCCTTCCCGCCGTCCTTCCATCCGCCCTCCTCATCAGTGTGGAACAATGGCTAGCAGCTATTACACAGATACGAGAGAAAAATCTTTAACTTCCTTAAACTGCATATTTTCATCACTGAAATGAATATTTGAGACTAAACTCTTGCAAGATAATCTTTAAGTCTGTAGGGAACTGCTGACCTCTGATCAACTTGGCGCTCACGTCCTCGTTGACCCTGGCGGCGTTGACTATCATCCGGGCCTGGGTGGCGTATCTCAGCGTGCTCAGGGTCTCCTCCACGCTGCTGGCCGCCGGGCTGACCGTGGCGATCATCGACGTTTTGGAATTTCCGCTCAGACTTTCCTTCAGCAGCCTTCAAGGAAAACAGTCACGATTAGACTTTGCTTCTGCAACGACCTCGTGACAACTACCTAGAGAGCACAAGGCAGACCACCGGGACACGTGACGCAGTGCTACGCTCCTCACTCAGACACCGGTTAGAATCGTTTGATATTTGTAGCTATTTTTAGATCTCTGCGCACTTTATTTCACCTCACACTTCTCATTTATTTATTTTGGCCGCGCAGCTTGTGGAATTCTAGTTCTCCGACCAGGGATTGAACCCAGGCCCTCGGCAGTGAGAGCGCAGAGTCCTAACCACTGGATTGCCAGGGAAAGTCCCTCGTCTCACACTTTTATGTTGTTCTGTGAAGCGATAGTCTGTGCAAAGATTTTAAAATACGGTTAACTCTCTAATATTTAGTAAAATCCCTCTCCCCACACTAGACCGCGAGCTACTTTAGGGGCGGGACTGTGTGTCTGGTCACCCTTGCATTTCCAGGGTCACCAGAGCCCTTCAAAGCAGCTGCTCGAAAGTGCAGAAAATGACGGATGAACATATAAACACAAATTTTGTTTTCTATTATATGCAAAAGCCTTATTTTAGAAGGAAAAAGATCATGAGACTAAAAGCTCTGTATTTATGAATGCAGAGTGAATTATTCCTAACTTTCAAAAGTTATTCTTAATTTTCAAAAGGCATTAAAAAAATCACACTGTTCCCTTACAGGTTTTGAGGTGGCAATTATAATATAATAAGTCAAATGTAACGATACACTGCTGTCAACAGTGATGCAGTCCGTATCAGAATTGGATATTAAATCAATACAGATGTACTCTGAATGTAATATATCTGAAGTTACATACATGTTCATTAATGAAAATACTTTTTGAACACTTACATACCAGCCAGCGTGTGCTAAACTTCACCTCACACACATAGCAATGCTCAAACATCAGGCACTAATAATAGTTCATTCATCATTTAACCCTCATTACAACCCTAAAAGACAGATATTGATATTATCCCCATTTTACAGATGAGGACACAGGCTGGAGGACTATTAACTGATTTGCCCAAAGTCACACAGTTTGTAGGAAGCACAGCTGAGATCAAGTCCAGGTAGCCTGGCTCTGGAATCCGTACCGCTCACCACTGCTCTGTCCCAGAGTCACATGAAGTCAGTCTATGCCCTTTTCCCCCGCAGTACTCACTCTATTTTGTACAATTCCTTATACTCCAAAAGCTACTTGCCATGTGAGGACAGACTCGCGGTAAGGAATGAATGTTCTCTTCCCGCTGGCCTGCTCGGAGAGCGCGGATATGACCTTTCCCAGGGTCAGCAGGGACTTGTTAATACTCACGCCTTCCTGGGGACAAGATCAAACATTTTAATTGAAAGGAACTGCCCAGCAATAAATGTATTTCACAAAATATATTTCTTCCTTCATATAATTACTGAGGAAATACTTTCTTCCATAAACTACCAACTTTCTTCAAACTCAAAATTTACTAATTGACTCTGAGAAGCAATCATAACCAGGAACTACGGGTTCCTCTTTAAGTCTCAGCAACACAGTCTATAAAGTGCAGGGACAGAGAGGCTATTCTTGGTTAAGATAACATACTTAGGGACATCCCTGGTGGCGCAGTGGTTAGGAATACCGCCTGCCAGTGCAGGGAACATGGGTCCAAGCCCTGGCCCGGGAAGATCCCACATGCTGCAGAACAACTGAGTCCGTGTGCCACAACTACTGAGCCTGCACTCTAGAGCCCACGAGCCACAACTACTGAGGCTGTGTGCCCCAACTACTGAGCCTGTGCTCTAGAGCCTGTGCTCCGCAACAAGAGAAGCCACCGCAATGAGAAGCCCGCGCACCGCAACGAAGAGTGGCCCCCGCTCGCCGCAACTAGAGAAAGCCCACGCGCAGCAACAAAGACCCAACGCAGCCATAAATAAATAAATAAATTTATAAAAAAAAAAAAGATTATGTGCTTAGCCAGTAATCTCCTAAAAAAAGTGGCCAGGACTGAGCTCCCCAGCGTGAGGGCTCACCCTTACCTTCAGCCGCTCCCCGCTTGTCTGGGTCTCGGAACAGCGCTCACTGCCCGCCAGGTCCACCAGGTTTATGCGGCTCCGAATTCTGTGATCCAGCTCTTCCCCTTCCACAAATTCTGTCTGGGACAAAAGGACATTAAAATAACACATCATGGGCTTCCCTGGTGGCGCAGTGGTTAAGAGTCCGCCTGCCGATGCAGGGGACACGGGTTCGTGCCCCAGTCCGGGAAGATCCCACATGCTGTGGAGCGGCTGCACCTGTGAGCCATAGCTGCTGAGCCTGCGCGTCCGGAGCCTGTTGCTCCGCAACGGGAGAGGCCACCACAGTGAGAGGCCCGCGTACAGCAAAAAAACCCAAAAATGGTAAAATAACAAATCATAAGTTCTTTTACGATTTGCCATCAATATAAGTCTGCAAAACGGAAAGTTTGACAAGATTACAAACCACTCACTTATTTTTGAAGCTATCCCTTCTTGAATCTGTGACGATTTATAAGAACATATTGAGCAGTGCTCAGACTATGCAAAATAAAAGGAATGACTTTAAAGGGCTAAACCCATAACTACGCAATTATATTAAGGAAACGGCCACAGATAGAAAAAAGGCTTAATGTACAAAGGTGCTGTTCATCCCAGCCCTGAAGTAGCAAAGCATTTAAAAGCAACATAAATGTCCAACAGCAGAGAAAAATTTGAGGAATTTTAACAGTCAAAGGAAAATTATGTAGCTGTGAATAATAATGTTTTGCAAGTAATTTTAATAGTATAAAATTGTTGCAGATTTTGTAAATTTGTTTACATGTGATTGTAAAACAACTGAAAGATTATATACCAAACTCTTTAGAGGGGTTTCATTTGAGCAGTGGAACCCTACGGCTGAATTATTTAAAAATCTTTTACTTTCTGATATGTTTTTTCAAATACTGTACAATTATCATGTATTGTTGATAATATATTATCACGTATTGATATGACAATATCAATATCATGATAAGTTAATAATCACGTTACTGATTTTTAAAACAGTGAGAAAAACATACTCCTGTATATGCCACTCAGCGTTACTGTGTATATGTCCTAAAATCCAATTATGTTATATATTTATATGATTGGACTTTTACCCTTGATTTAAAGAAGTAAGAGAGAGGCATGGACATATATACACTACCAAACGTAAAATAGATAGCTAATGGGAGGCAGCCGCATAGCACAGGGAGATCAGCTCAGTGCTTTGTGACCACCTAGAGGGGTGGGATAGGGAGGGTGGGAGGGAGATGCAAGAGGGAGGGGATATAGGGATATATGTATGCATATGGTTGATTCACTTTGTTATAAAGCAGAAACTAACACACCACTGTAAAGCAATTATACTCCAATAAAGATGATAAAAATAAAAAAATAAAGGAGAAAATAAGGAAAACATGAAACTTGAATATAGTGACTATCTTACCTAAGAAATGAATCAACAACACAGTACCTTGGTCTGGGTCATCACCAGGGTGAACACTGAGTGCGAGCGGGAGCTTTTGTCATTCATGCCAGTGGCCGCAGTTGCCTTCCTCTTATTTCCCAGTTCCAGCCAAATCTAGTGAGAAAGGAGAGAAGGAGGTCAGGCCTGCAGACAGGGGCTCACCGGAGCAAAGTAACGAAGAGCAAAGTAGAGTGAGCACGTATATACACACATTTATGATCAGCTTATAAAATAAAAATATTAATACATGCTTATTTAAGAATTTGCATTCCCATTGTCTATTTTTTTTCTGTCATAGAAATTTGAATGAGGAAATAATACCTTTAACAGGCTATTTCTATAACTCTAAACTGACATGATGATCGATTTAAATTTTTCGTTTATAAGAGTAATTCTTTTGCTTAAAGTTTACACAAACAAAATCAGTTCCTTATAAATTAACCTTTTATTTATGCAAACAGCAATATTTATGAATATTTATGACTGATCTTTCTATCTAGTGGAGAGAAGATCAATTACAATGGACCTTACCTGGATATCAGAGTAAGAGCTGACAACATTCCTATGTCACAAAAGCAAAGGACAAAGTCAGTTTTACTCATGATCACACTCCTGTCCTTATAAAACATCAGCCACCTTTCAACCACATAATTACTCCACAAATACCACGGTGGAATAATCCATAGGTATTACTATACTGATTCTTACAGAATCTTTCATTTTCTCCATTGTAAAAGGGAGGTAATAAAATAATGTTTTCATTTTAACAAATTTTAAGAAGTATGATTTTTCTTAATATAATGAAGCACCTTATAGCATCTTAACATTGTACTATCCAAGTCTAAATCATGAGACCAAAAGATAAACTTTAACCCATATGTATAGGGAAAGGCATAGGTATAGGTACCTGTATATGTGGGTGTGGTTAGGCATAGGTAGAGGTACAGGTATATGTATAGGTACACATATATATGGGTGTGGTAGTGCGGGTGTGTATGGGTCTCAGCACTGTCCCAGATTTACTAAATGGAGCTGAATTTTTTCTAGCCACTTTTCCTTTCCTTTAAGAAAGCATTTGGGACTTCCCTGGTGGCGCAATGGTTAAGAATCCACCTGCCAATGCAGGGGACACGGGTTCGAGCCCTGGTCCGGGAAGATCCCACATGCCGCGGAGCAACTAGGCCCATGCGCCGCAACTATTGCACCCACATGCCGCAACTTCTGAAGCCCACGTGCCGCAACTACTGAAGCCTGCTGCTCCTAGGGCCCGTGCTCCGCAACAAGAGAGGCCACCGCAATGAGAAGCCCGCGCACCGCAACGAAGAGTAGCCCCCGCTTGCCGCAACTAGAGAAAGCCCGCGCTCAGCAACGAAGACCCAACGCAGCCAAAAACAAGTAAAATAAACAAATTTATAAAAATATATATATATATATATATATATATACACACACATATAAAAAGAGAGCATTTGGAGTTGAAAACCAAATAAATGACTCTCAGCATATTTCTAACTCTAAACATTGAGCTCAGCACCTTCTCGCCTCCACAGCTTAAAGTAACATAAAAAAAGTGGCTCGAGAGGGAAGGCTTAACTTAATGGGTTAGCAGGGGAAAGGGAGGAAAGACAAATATTTCCTACACAGTATAATTAATGCTCTACGCAAGGCACTTCACAGGTGCCGTGAGAGATATAACCAAATATAACAACAAGCAGCTAACACTCTATTTGGAAAGACGAACATTTAACTGGATAATATTAAGGGGAGAAGACTAAGTAGTGACGCAGCGTTTCACGGCTGGGGAGGCCGCCAGGAGCACAGCGGTCACGGGCCCTGGCTGCACACACTCACGTGGACAGGCCCTCGACGTAGGGGCCGGAGGCCGGGTGCTCCCGCACTCTCAGCTGTGGGCAAACATGAGGCACGTTAACAGCAAGGCAAATACTTCATATAAAAGAGAATTTCAAATGACCTTCTTTTTCTATATTTCGAGTCTACGGTAAAGAGATTTGTCTCTACCCGGAAATAAATATAAAGGTCCTCACAGAAACACATCTGTAATGCACTAGGAAACTGCCTCAAGACCACAAACTGTTCACATCTGCACAGTATCTGACAACATACCATAACATCAAATATCTTACTAGTTTTTTATTCCTAAGTCCTGCCGTAGCTATTGTTTATATGCTTTTAAATAGCTTTCTAAAATACGTGCAATAAATTTCAGACAGTTAGCATTTTTTTCCGTTTTACATTATACATTTTAAACTTTGTGAGCAGAAATTTAAGAACACGTAGAAGTCAGAGAAGGAAACGCCAAGTTTTGTGTGAGTCTCTTGATGCTGCCAAAAGCAGACTGCACGACCTTGAGCGAGTCAAGTGACCTCTTCAGATGTTAGCTTCTCGCTCTCCACAGCCCTTTCCAAAGTCAGAAGTTTTTAATTCTAATAGCGGTTGTTTAAAAAGTTTACGCCTTTGTGAAACTTTCTACTTCACAGAAAATATGAGCTATAAGATATCAATTTGCTAAATAATCGAGTGAAATACATACTCTACAATAACAATACGGTTTTTTAGACTTTTATTCTTTTTTGGCTTTGCAGACTTTTAGGAATTTGGTATTTGACATAAGTGGTCCAACTAAATCTTAGAATGTTTTATCTTTAACTTCTACACAATACTTGCTTAAGTAAAATGAGGTTACAGTTCATAACTAGTTTAATGTCCACTAACAATAATGTTCAGCTTATTTAGTAAATAGCAACATAGTTAGACTAGATCTCAAGCATTTGCTATCATATGCATTTTAGTAATTAAGCTATATATCATCTTGAGAACCAATATAATTATATGCATCAATAAAAACAAATTAAAAACAAGTAAGTTTTTAAATCTTACTGTTTGCTTTCTCTGCCCATTTTCACCTTTACAAACCAGAAGGTCGTGAATTTTTTCATTATATACTTCAAAGAAGCTCATTTCAAGGTGATAGCTGACCTAGCAGGAACAGAAACACAGCATACAATTTATTTGAAAAGTTCTTGCACTTTTTACAAATCATATCTGATAACAGTCTAGTAACCAGAATATATAAAGAACTCTTACAATTCAACAACAGAAAGACAAACAACCAATTAAAAAATAGGCAAAGGACTGAACAGACATTTCTGCAAAAAAGATACACAAATAGTCAACAAGCACATGGAAAGGTGTCCAACATCACAAGTCAGTAGGGAAATGCAAATCAAAGCCATGGTAAGAAACCACTTCACACCCACTAGGATGGCTGTAATGAAGGAAACGGAAAACAACGAACGCTGATGAGCATGTGGAGAAATCAGAACCCTCCAGTGTTGCTGGTGGGAGTGTTAAATGGTGCAAATGTCGTGGAAAACAGTGGGCAGTTCCTCAAAAGGTTAAGCACAGAATTACTGTATAACCCAGCAATTTCACTCCTATCTACCCAAAAGAATTACAAATAAATTCAAATTAAAAATTACTCAAATAGGGACTTCCCTGGTGGTCCAGTGGTTAAAAATCCGCCTTCCAATGCAGGGGACATGGGTTCGATCCCTGATCGGGGAACTAAGATCCCACTTAGTTGCCACGGGGCAACTAAGCAAACGCCGCAACTACTGAGCCTGCGCGCTCTGCAGCCCACACGCCACACCGAGAGAGAAGCCCGTGCGCACAACAGAGAGTCCACGCACCGCAAGGAAAGATCCTGCGTTCCGCAACTAAGACCCGACATAGCCAAATAAATCAATATTTTTTAAAATTACTCAAATAAAAATTGTACACAACTGTACAACTGTGTATTGTAATAGCAACAGTATTACAAAAGCCAAAAGATGGAAACAGCCTAAATGCCCATCAACTGATAAGGAAGACGTGGCGCATATATGCAACGGCATATTACTCAGCCATAAAAAGGAATGAAGTGTCAATACATGCTGTAACACTGATGAACCTCATGCTGCATGATATTCCACTTACAGGAAACGTCCAGAATAGGTAAAGCCACAGAGACAGAAAGTAGGGGCTGAGGGGAGGGAAATGGGTTATAACTACTTAATGGTACATGGATGGTCTCTGAGGGTGATGAAAATTTTTTTAGACCCAGATAGAGGTGGTGGTTGCACGACATTATAAATGTACTAAATGCCACTGAGTTTTATATTTTAAGATGGTCAATTTTATGTTATGTGAATTTTATCTTAATATAGGAAAATTTCAACAACAAAAGTCCTTGCATTTCTTACTAACTTCTAGGAAATTCACCTAATTCAATTCACCTTAGTATGTGCATGGCTTTGGACTATATGAGAAGGATATACAGAAGTATATGGCAAGGTTCTCGCCCACGAGTTTCCATCTCAGAGAAACATAACATACCCTCCAACAGATAAGACAGAGCAATAGAAAATTAAGAACCAAAATGAGAAATCATGACCATAGATAAAACGGCCAATCAGAAAGGGGAGATGCTGGTGCCAGAGAGGCTGGGGAAGGAGGAGAAAAGGATGTGAGGCATGAGAAACGCAGCGAGCTGGACCCTGTGGGCGAACACTTGATCTGCTAAGTGTGGATCTTAAATCAGATTGTGATTCCAGATTGCGGCAAAAAACAATCACCAGACTCAGTAGAGCTGAGCTTCTCCTCCTTTTGACTCTGAAAGACAAGGTATAAAAGCCAAAAAGGGAAAATTTGCTTCCATGTAGCTTTTCTGAGTTAGGGCATGTTTCCTTGTTAGCGAAATAAATTTCATCTACAGGCCCAAAGTGAGTCAGCAAACACCCAGCGCTAACGAAACTAGAAGCTTCAAGGGAGATCAAAGAGATGTAGGTTCAATTCGCCAAATATTTATTAGGCCTATCAGGCACACAGCACTCTTCTAGGTGCCGTGGGAGAACCTGAGGCGAACTGGACAGGCTTCATCCTCAGAGAACTCACAGTCTAATTGGAGATGCAACACAGCACTTGAGTAACACAGACAGAAGGATACAGTTAGCGTCCCGGGAGAGGAACAAAGCACTTCCGGGTAGAGATCAGGTACAGGTGAACCCATGCAATTACAGGTTATTTACAAGGGCTGTGGATACAGGTATTGGGGCTCAGAATTCAACAAACATGCATTAATGTCTATTATATATAAAACAGTGTACTGTGTTATGGGGCTTCCAGGGGGCCTTGGAGAGGAACATGCTGTGGGAGGGGAGCTGCGAAAGGTGCAGAGGTCACGCCGCAGAGGATCGTGCTTTGTCTGCCCCTTCGAGGCGCCTGGCGTCTGTGGCTATACCCACCTCCGAGACCCCCACCCGCGTGCTGTTATCTTCTACCATCCTGAGTAATCCCAAATTGAGAAAACCACAGTCACTTCGCTGGGCTCTCTGTGCGGCGGGCACTGTTCCAAACCTTTCACACAGAGCGCATTGCACACAGCAAACCTAGGGGAACGTCCTCCTCGTCCCCAGGCTCTGTGCTGAGGCACTCAGAGAAGTTAAGCACATTGCTCGAGGTCACACTTCCAGCATGGAAGTGTGGAACCTGGATTCCAGCTCAAGCCATCTCCAAAGTCCACGCTCTGAACCGTTTCATGTGTTCCGCTCACTGACAAAGTCGCTCCCCACAACTGGAGGCCCCCAGACCCGTGATCACTCCAGAGACCCCTCGCCTTCGCCTGCTCTCCCTCCCTGGCTTCCACCACCTCTAAACAAAACAGATGCTAAACAGAGGGGCCTAACCCACGGGCCACGCCTCCTCTAAGGACCCCGTGCCCCCAGCTTACCTGTTCCCATAGCCGCCGCCCTCATCCTAACCTAGTATTTACTTCACTTTATTTAGCACCTCAGTGACCGTACCCGACTGTGTACTGGCCCGTTTCTCCATCACACTCTCTTCACTACGGGCACCGGGTCTTTCCACTCCGTGCTCCCAAGTACAGCACAACATTTTCCCAAGTCCCCTTATCATAAGAACCACTAGAGGAAAAGTATGAAAATTAGAAATTCCCAGGCTGCCCTCTACACCAGCTGAGCCAGAATCTCCAGAAGCTCTTCAGCAAGTACACCCACACACACTCCTAGGCGCTCTTACCCTCAAGCGAGTTTCGGAAAAACTGGTCTAACGGGCTGCCCGGCAAACAGCTGGCCGCACTAGGACCAGGTGAGGGGGCGTGGGCACCCGGCACGGGGGCAGTGTGGGGCACGAGCGAGGCTGTGACCTCCACTCCGGGCTGAATCTGCACGTCACTCCCCTCTCGCCTACTGTCGCCGTCCTAATGCTGATGCCTGCCGTCCTTAGGGAAGGCCGGGCCGCCGCCCCACTGCAGACACGCACGACGGGGCGTAACTACCGCCACGTGCACCCCACACCCATGGAGGTGATTGGGCAGAGAAGGCGGAAGAGAGGACCCCGCATCCCTGTCCAGCAGGAGGAACCGCCTCTGAGTCTGGAGCCCCCATCCCCCAAACCACTGTCCGAAAGGAGAGCGACCAGAAGTTACAACATCTTCTGCTGAGCAGTTCCTCAGTGGCCACGATTCCGACTTTAACTGGTTTGACCGTTTTCTAGTCTAATAAGAAGGCTTACGGATAGTATGAGAACATACCTCCTGGGTTTGTTTTTTGGCTATTTCGGCAAAAAGACCTTCACAGAATCTTGGAATTATTCCTGGTTCTTCACTAAATCCCATCATCCTGGAAAATACATTATGAATAGGGAGGAAGTAAAACTAATTAGGTTTTTAAGTTCTTTGGGGAGAAATTAAACCTCAATTTCCTCTTCTGTAAAATGGGAATAAATAAGAACTATCTAATTCAGAGCCTCTAGCACAGGGCCTGGAACACAGTAAAAACTTAATAAGTGCTAGCTACTATTAAAATTTGAGTATTTCCTTCTAGGACAGGTATTATTACCATACCGTTGATCAGATGACTTGCTTGTAATTCTCACAACAATACTTCCAATTAACCTCTCTGGGCTTCAGTTTACACAAGAAAGAGTTTATAGTAAAATGGGGCCAACGAAACAATATCTCACACATAAACAGAAACCCAGAGACAAAGTAACTTGCCCAGGTTTGCAGAACTAGTATGTAAAACAGTGAGATTTGCACCCAGGCCTGGGTGCAAAACTATATTCTTTCTATTAAACTATGCTGCTTCGCACAAAAAATGTAAACATTTCTGGATAATCGGACTTATGATACAACTTACGTATAGGACTTTCCAGAGCCAGTCTGACCATAAGCAAAGAGACAGGTGTTGAAGCCTTCGAAGGCCTGTTCCAGGAGCGGGGCTGCCAGTGCCTCGTACACGGCCGTCTGGCTCGCGAAGCGGGGATGACACTCATCAACGGACCAGAAGGAAAGGTCGTAAACAAAACTGTACACCTGTCTCATGCCGGGATGTTCCACAGCTATTTCTTCCCCGTTCAGGAAGACCACCTGGGATGTTTCTTCACTCTTCTCTCTTTAAAAAGAAGCACAGAGAAAAATATCGTTACTATAATTATTCTGAGTATTATTCCCACAGAATGTAATAAGGACCTCAAACTAGTTAAATAACAACATTACTCCAGACCAGCACACGTAATGATAGTGAGTTTCCAAAATCTATTTCCTGCAGCTCCAGTGCCACTGCTCAAAGGGAAAACGGAGTTCCAGATTGCTTGTCTGGAAAAATGCCCCCTACTTTTACAGGATTTTCCATCTTTTTCCTTTTTCTCTTAAGCTCTCCCTTTTCTCATCCTGCCTACTATAATCTATCTGTCTCAGCAGTTCAAACCTGGAAACTTGTTTGAATATATTATAAAGAAATTTTGGAGGTACAAATCTATATAAAGCTGGTAAGAAACACAATTTCAACAAACTCAGTTAGATACAAGTCTGAACCATGAGCGTCTTTGGGCTACCAGTTACGTTTCTATGAATCCAAAGGTCCCTCATCCTTTAAATTATCTCTTTGGGTCCATCCTTCTTCCATCTAAGACTTAGTAGGAAATCTTTCACTGGCTCCAGAGCTGCAGAGAAACAATATCAGTCCTTGTCTGGCCCCAGGTCTCTCCTTCTGCCCCCAACTCTGCTTTCGATCAGAAACTACTGCGGAAACCACCTCCCTCATCCTCCCCCACGGGCCTGCTACAGGTGCGCCTGCTGGGTCTGGAATCAGCACGTGGTCCCTCGCTCCATCCTCTCCAGGGCAGCCACCCATCCCGGGCTTGTCCCTTCTGCCCC